>NC_141891.1:19260427-19885427 GCF_030686135.1 Camelina sativa
GTCCCAATTTATGCAGCGGCCGACGCAAGCTCATTGGGAAGCAGCGTTACGCGTTGTGCGTTACTTAAATGGATCCCCAGGACAAGGAATTCTCTTATCCTATGATGATAATATGACGTTAACTGGTTGGTGTGATGCCGATTGGGCGGGTTGTCCTGTTAATCGCCGCTCGCTAACAGGGTGGTTTATCTCTCTTGGCACCTCTCCTTTGTCATGGCGTACAAAGAAGCAAAACGTTGTCTCTATGTCTTCAGCGGAGTCAGAGTATCGCAGCATGTCGCTGACGTTATGCAAACTTAAATGGCTCAAAGGTTTACTGGAAGACTTAGGCGTCATGCACAAGGAACTTATCGATCTACATTGTGACAGCAAAGCAGCTATTCACATTGCTACAAATCCAATGTTTCATGAACGTACTAAACACGTCGAGCTTGATTGTCATAATGTTCATGATGCGGCAAAAGCAAAGTTTATACGTCTGTGTTTCCTTCGATCAGCCTCGCAACTGGCTGATGTCTTCACCAAAACATTGGGCCGTCTCGAATTCGAAGATATTATTGGCAAGTTGGGTATTTTAACCAATCCTGCTCTAACTTGAGAGAGGGTATTGGAGAGATTCTCGACACACCATTTTAGGAAAGATGATATCTCTATTTATGCTAATAAAGCTGTACATATCCTTGATTGATATTGTCTGTAATGCATTTACGCTTAGCTTATTCTTCAAGATTGTATTGGTATATATGTATGTGTAAGAGCTCCATCAATGACATACAACATTCAGTCTTTTTCTGTTCATGGTGGTTTCAAGGTCGGCCTATCTAAATATATACTATATATATGCACATATTATTCGTTTTTGTTTCATGTTGTTGATTGACAAAAACCTTTGTTAAAAAACATAATAACCCAAAATATTTAATACTTTAGCAACATTGTGCAAAAGATTAAATAAAAACCCTTAATCGAATGTTTACTGTGTTAGATCCAAATCAACAACTCGGCGACGACATCGATATGTATTATATTTTATACATGTACTCCATTCATTAATAATTTAGAAAATAAAAAAGATAGGTGATACTTATATGAGGATACAGAAACATAGGTATGAATGAAACCAAATTCCATTTACGTGTTAGTATCGAGACACATGCATGGACCACATAACCACTTAATTTCTTCGTATTAAATGTTTACTAAACTGGATGAGCTGTCAATTTTTTTAGAGTTACTACTATTTGGTTTATAAATTATAGATCAAATGTGTGCATATCGAAACTCTCGGATCATGTCGATTTTTTTCTGCGTACAGTTGTAGGCTTGTATTATAGCTTCTTCTTATTACTTCTACTTCTACTTCTATTTTTTTTTTTTTTTTTTTTACTTCTATTTCCGGTTCTTTTAACAATCCAACTTTTTCAATAACATATTAAAACCTAGCAGCTTCTTCTTTTAAATTAAAACCTAGCAGCTATCCCACTGTTTCAACTTTATTTTGATTGACGTAAACACCATTTTCGAATTGTTTATTTCTGCTACATTTGGATCTTTAGAAGTGTTAGGTAAAGTGTGTATATGTTAAATTTATAAATGGCGGAGGAAGCATTGACGTATGAAGCCCAAGGTCCTAATAGCTATTTGGCCCATTACTATAGTCAGCTAAACCAATCAATTTTCGTTATGGAAAAATATTTTTATAACCCGCCACTGTTTCCAGTATCACCAAGATTTGATCAGTTCACCAAGAAATGTGGCTTGATTGTTCCACCGTGACTCTCATCTCCACAACAAGCTCCACACAAAAAGAAGACATGAATGGCCAAGAGAAAAAGCATGAAGGGTCCTCCCTTCACAATGGATTCTTGCTCGTTCTTGAGGTTATGGATAAGATCACTTCACCAGTTCACATGGTAGAAAAAAAACGGACAATACTTATCTTTGTGACACAATATGAACTTAACTTATGGAAGGCCCAATAACTTATCAATTAATTTGTATAGTAGTGTAGATTTATAAAATGATGGGCTAATCCTGCTTTCATTTTGAAGGATCTAATCATCTAACGTTTGTGGGGAAAAATAAATATTAAAAAATAAAAAAATAAATAAGAATAGCAAAAATCCTTTCATGTGGGGAAAATGATAAATTGATGATAATTGATAGGTTGTTTGTTACATTACAAAATTGACTAATAAGTAATAACTATTCAAAAAAATATAAACACTATTTTGCTTTAGAATGGCGACTGCTTGAAGTTGTGATATTTAATACATTAGCGTGTTTGATCGACCGATGACTTGACTTTTTTTTGCCTTTCTACCTGATAAAATGGACGGTGTATTTATAAACTAGTTGAGCATGTTTGACATGCTGTTTCACGGGATAACCACCTAGACGTGCAAGTTTTGAGGTATACTAATAAATATGGGGTTCAAAAAAATAATACAAAATATTACGATCAAGTTGAACTTATACATTTTATTTATATTAACATGTTGCTTAAACACTTTGTTTCTAATTTTTAAGTATCACATGGCTATAATAAATAAATAAAAAGTTTTTGAAATTTTTTCCCCAACAGTTTTGTTTTTTTTTAATGAGGAAGTAGCTCCTTTAGTTTGTGTGGTAGGTGATGGGAAATTTTGCTCCTTTTGGGATGATACTTTAGGCAGTTTTACACATGCTTGGGAGAAGAAGAACTTCAATAAGTAAACACAATTGCTATGTTATATGAAAAAAAACTTCAATATCAGTGGCATTTTCTTTTTCTTTTTGAATTGAATCAATGGCATATATTTAGAAAGAAAAATATGATACGAATGATTATTCTTTTTATTTTATTTGCTCCAATAAGAGTGATTATATTTTTCAAGATTAATTGATTAATCATGTTGACCCTTGAAAAAGAAAGAAAAAGAGAATTTTATACGCATTTATTGGATCTCATCGATCAACTAATACCTAACTCAGGAAAATATTAAGGCCAAGTCGGTCGGTCGACATCACTATTTACTTTACATCACCACCTTACACATTTTACCAAATCCTCAACCAATTTAAACAGAGTCCAATAGAACGATCTTTCGTTTTCTTGATTTGGTGTTTTTCAAAATTAACGGAGAAGAAGACAGACACAGGATTCATTCATGGCTTGTCTTAGGAACAAACTCTGTCTTGTTGCAGGTTTACTTCTCATCTACCAGAAGACAGTCACTTGCGATTTCTTATCTCCTCTTCTCGCTCCTATGTTTGGTTTGTCTCTCTTCCCCTCTTCCTCACTTTGTTCTGGTTTTTTTTTCTTGCTCAAATTTGGATATTGGTGGAATCATTTAATCCAAATCTAGATTCCGTAATTTTGTTAAAATTTTTTAGTTAAGTTCCTCTAGTTTTAGTTTAGGCATGTAAGTGTGATTCTGTTCAGATAATTAGGGTTTAACTCCCGCCGGGATTTGAACCAGACAGACTTTATTTTTTGTGTGACAGAAGTAAAGTATCTTTATGAGTAGTAACTAAAAAGTGATCTTGTTTGAAGGGTCATTCTCAAATTTCGAATTTAATACATTGTGACTTATTCTTAAAGTTGGTTGATGTAATTATTGTGGGGGAAAAAATAAACAGATAATGTATGCAATGAAGTGGAATGTGGAAAAGGGAAATGCAAAGCATCTTCGAACACAACTTTTATGTATGAATGTGAGTGTGAAGATGGTTGGAAGCAGTTTGATCATAACCTCAAGTTTCTACCTTGCATCGCCCCCAACTGTAAAACCCTCTCTGTCTTGATCACTGGTTTAGTTTGGTTTTTGATCATATAGAGAACATAACTAACAAAGTATACATATTCATCAATTTAGGTAGCTTTGATCTAACATGCGGTGAAGCAGCTTCTCCAGCACAGCCCAAAACGCCTCCCAAAGACAACAATACTTCATTTTTCGACGGTAATAATTAATCTGTACTTCTCTCGTCTCATTCTTTCTTTAGGCCTGATCAGATTAGGGTTGATATTACTCCTTCCCAAGCATAGAGACTCGAAACCTGAGACCTTGAGGCACACGTCCTTTAGAAGGTCCTCCTAATAAAAAACTAGTAGGGAACAAACGTTGGGTCTCTAAACTCATTTGCTTACTCGATTTGTATAGCTTGCCATTGGGTGGATTGTGGAGGAGGGTCGTGCAACAAGACAACTGCGTTTGCATACAGCTGTGATTGCCGTGATGGTTACCAAAATCTCATGAACATCACAACATTTCCTTGCTTTAAGAACTGTAAGAAGAACAGTTTTATAGTATTCTTATTGATTGAAGAAAAAACCAAAGAACTTAATCGGGTTTTTTGTTGTTTGGAAAGGTGCACTTGGAATGGACTGTTTGAATCTTGATATTCCTTTGTCAAACTCATCATCATCGTCTTCTCCACCTGCTCTGCCTGATAGCAGCAAGAATCAAGGTTTGTAACTCTTGAAAACGCTTGCGTCAATCTTTTTTGATTAAGATCTCTTAAGTATTAAAGAAGTTGAACTTTGTCTTAATTGCAGCAGCTGGATTGAATCTAAGAGGATCATCCTTGTGGTGGATAACTTTTCTGCTCTGTGTCTCTCTAGCACCATGGAGGCTTCTCTACGTTTGATCTCTATTACTTTAGGTTTCAAATTTTGTGTACAAATCCTTTATTATAGATGTTGCTCATGGGTATCTCCTATATAATAAAACGGAAGTACATAACTTTTTTTATAGACTATATAATTTTTATAAGTTGGTTACAAAATAGATTATAAATTAAATATAGGTTGGTTCACAAAAAAGAATTAGAGATTAATTTGGTCAATCTGTGGGCTATATGAATACACTTAAGAATATTCCAAAGAATCTTCTTAAAGAGAATATTTCAATGATTTATACAATTTATAAAATAAAATCTTTAGTATTCCATGTATTGTTACAAAATATATATTTTTAGGTATAAAAATATATTGTTAAACGTTAAAAAAATAAAATTTTGGCAATTTATCACACTTAATCGTGATTTTCAAGATTTTATTGTGCAGTTGAAAATAAAATTTTACCTAAGCACGGGTTATATTAAAAAACTTTCACCAAACATGTTCAAAAATTAAAATAAAAACAAACAACAAATATAACTATTTCTCATACATAAATTACAAAATTAACAATATAAAACTTAAAAAATAAATATTTTTTTAAGTCATCATATTTAGCATATGATTTTATTGCATAATATTTTATCCAAAAAACTTTTAAAAACAATCATATAAATTATATTTTATTCTAAAATTATAATATAAATAAAAGAAATTTCAATCTATGCTTTAGCACGGGTCCTAATCTAGTCCTACTATATTAATTGGGAAGTACAAATATGAAACTAACCTTAAAATGTGTAAAAAATTACATTCAATTGCCATTAGAAAAACTTAATTAAGATTAATTAATTAATTAAGTAAATATAATTAATTAAAAACGAAAATTGGGTAAACATAAAATAAAATAAATTGTGTAAAAAAAAATATATTAGAATCAGAACTAATTCATATTTTTTTTAAAAAAATAACAGCTAAGATTCTAAAAATCTAATCGAATAAAATATATATAACCACAAATTTTATCAAAAAACATTTCCAGCACGAATTAATTTTTTTCTCAAAAATCTAATCGTAAAATATATAACAGTTCCGTTTAACGGCTTAGATTTTAAACATCAATAAATAAAAAAATAAAAGATATAGATATAGTATCTTATCTATTTAAAAAAAGTTATATTTTTTTTAGCCACACTGTTCTTTAGGAAAATAAAATTAAGTTAAAATTTAAATATATTCAATGCTTGAAAATGCTTATTCAAAGAGGTTTTTCAGAACCTTTAATAGCTATATTTAATTGTTTTTTTACATGTTAGTTATATATTTTTACTTACTTCACAACTATAGCAAGAATTGCGTTTAATTGATAAAGGTTTAAACAATTTTATTCATTACATGAAAGTGTTTTATTGACAGGTTTTCCAATAAATATTTTTAAAATACAAAAATTTTAATATAAACAAACCGAATTTTTAATCACAAACTATTATAAATAACATAATAACAAATTAAATTTATTACAAATTTTTAGTAAAAAAAAGTTTAGCCCGCGGTTTTCCGCGGGTTAGTACCTAGTTGTACTATTATTATATTTGATATTTATAAAATCAACGTTTTGAGAAATTTTAAAGTTCAAGATTTAAAAGTATTTGGAACACTCAATAGTCAACTAGTGAATTTTGGTAAATTTTTTCTTTTCCACATTAGTTATATTGTCACTCTCATCCAACCATCAGCAAACTAATTATTCTATTGCTAATAAAAGGAAGAAAAAACACCAAACATCTGACATTAAACTTTTAAGAGCATAACGGAAGCATCTTTCAGAATAACGGAGACTTTTAAGAGAGAGTACGTGAGACTTGAAGCTTTGAGATTTCAGATCCAACTGTTTTTTTTCTTCTTCGCAATATCAAAGTAGACGACTATGGAAATTCAAGATGGAGTGTATTTCCCACATATCCACCACCATATCATGATGCCTTGGAATAATCTGAAGAAAGGTGATTGTTGTGGACGCTTGGAAGCTATCAGTGATGGCTACTATTGCAAAAGCTGTGATTTCTTCGTCCACAAGAAATGCGGCGAGTCCCCTCGATCTATCGAACATCCATGCCACTCCATTCATCCTCTTATGCTTCAAAGCAAACCACATAATATATGTGATTTATGTGAAAGGAGTATTGAGAATCTATGCTACCACTGTGAGATCTGTGACTTCGACGTGGATATATACTGTGTTAGGTACCCACCACCATTGGTTGTTGAATTTTCTGGGATGCATGACCACAAGCTCACCCTTCTCAAGGAGCGGACCAAGTTTTACTGTGCTGCAACATGTGGGAAGACTGGTCATGATAGTTTCGCTTACAAGTGTCATGAATGTGATTTAGCCTTCCATGTGGCTTGCGTATGGGACTCATCCGAGTTGAAACTCCCATTAGAGGTAAACCACTCTCACCACCCCTTGCACCCTCTTAAGCTTCTCACGGGTCGATCACCGGAGTATTCTGATGAAAAGTGTCGTCTTTGCGATATTAAGATTGATGATGATTCTTTTTATCACTGTTCGTCGTGTAACTTCACTTTGGATATACGTTGTGTCTTTCATCCACTACCACAATCTGTTCTGGAGGTGAAAGCGCATGATCACCAACTCACCCTTCTCCCAAGACTCAGATTCTTTTACATGTAACGCTTGCGGACTCAAGGGAGATCGAAGCCCTTACATATGTGTTCAATGCAATTTCATGATCCACCAACATTGTCTTGCCCTTCCACGCATCATAAACATCAATAGGCATGATCACCGTGTTTCTCGCACTTCTGTTGTTGGTGTTGTGAACTCTACATGTGGAATTTGTCGCCATAAAGTGGATTGGATTTGGGGAGGTTATGTTTGTCAGCGGTGTCCTTGTTATGTTGTTCATTCGAAATGTGCTACTAGAAGAGATGTGTGGAACGGGAAAGAACTCGAAGGAGTACCTGAGGAGATAGAAGACATAGAGCCATATGTGGTAATAGATGACAATACAATACAACATTTTAGCCACTAAGAGCATTACCTTAGACTCCACGTTAATGGTCTTCTCTGCGAGGAAAACAAGCGGTGCAGTGCTTGCACCCATCCCATTTGTCTTCAATCCTTTTATTATGGTTGTATCGACTGTTGTTTCCTTCTCCACCAGAAGTGTGCTGAACTTCCTAGAAGGAAATGGCATGTGCTACACAATGAACGACTTACTTTAATAACAAGCACGACCAATTTCTTTGGCTGTCGAGCTTGTAATAAACCATCCAATGGTTTCAAATATCAGTATGGGGAGAAGACGTTAGATGCTTTGTGCGGTTCAATTTCTGAGCCATTTTTCCATCCAAGTCATCCCGATCATCCTTTATAGATCACACTGGAGCAAAAGGAAGGATACAATGCAATGCTTGCAACAAGTTGACATATCCTGCGCTCTCTTGCATTGAAAAGGGTTGTGGATTTTCATTGGGCTTCGACTGCGCCACTTTACCACAAGTTGTAAAGCATAGAGTTGACAGTCATCTTCTCTCACTTTGCTATGGCGACAAGGTAAGTGGGAAATGTTGGTGTGACATTTGTGAGAAAGAAACCGATCCAAATATATGGTTTTACACTTGTAGAGATCAGCAAGCTAGTTTGCATATAAAGTGTGTGATAGGAGACTTGTCAGGGCTCATGCCAAGAAGCACAATAGCGGTTTCTGGCATACCAAATGAGGTTATCGTCAATGATAGTATGTCTCGCCCATTTTGCATGAATTGTAAGTCGCGTTGCATGTACCCTCTCATCTTGAAGAGGCTTGGAACACCAGATGCATATGCACATCATTGCTCCTTTCATTGCATGGTTGCTACCGTATTTTTAATTTTACGAGACTTAGGTCTAGATCAAGATGTCTCTCGATTGGAGTAAAGATAAATCGTTCAAGCGCACAAATGTAACAAAGTATGTGAAGCAAGAGATCTTTGTTTAGATATGTCTTTTTTATATTTCTTTCACAACTTCATTTGCATTACGTGTTTGATTTCCTTCGATGTATTTTGAATAGGTGTTTTTTGAGTTTGCTATTGAAAGGATCTTGCAGCTTCCAAAGAAATGTCGTTCTTCGAAAACGAAAAACCATACAATAAACATAATGATGTCTCATCAATATTAGACTCTTTGGTCACTATCCATTGTTATAGTCCTCGACAACAACAAAACCAACAACAGGTTCACCACTTTTGAACTCGAGTACTAGCACAATGGTTGCAGTATTCAGTTACATATAACAATTGACTGTTAATCGATGTTAGTTCAATAGTTCAACAGATTTCCAGGATAAACAAAAAAAAAACAGAAAACAAAACCCCAATGTGATTGATATAAAATGTACGAGGCATTTCCAGGATCAAAAAGCAGAGGAAAAGGCAAGATGATCAGGATATACCACAACAACTATAGCGTCACAAGCCATTATACCTGAAGGAATTGTATTTATCCCTCAGAATTGGTAATGGACGCCAGAATAATAACACAAACAAACTTTCAATCGATTGGGAAAAAAAACAAAATAAAGGAAAATGCTCAGTGGAAGGAGAAGTCGTTTAATTAAGGAGAGCTCACGGTATAACCCACTGCTCTTCTCACACTCTTCGTGCTTTTCTCTCATCATTGCATCATCATCAAAACAATAACATAACTAAACCAAAACAGGGCAATAAAAGAAAAAGCCTCAGTGTGTGTAACAAAGTCAGATCATAGATCCTCACTGAAATCCGCTAAGATAATTGTTTTTTTATCATCATAAGCTTTTTCATACTCCAAACAAAAAACATGAATAAACACATCCAATCCAAACCAAAAACCCTTCAAAACAAAACTTTATTCAATAATGGATTTTATAAAAAAAAAAGGATAAAGATTTTGGTATGAAAGAAAGAGGGGGGGGGGGGGGGGGGGGGGCTAATAATAATATTCAGACAGCCAAGGGTTAATCTTCAACTACTGGGAGAAGAATCCCAGATCTGAAACTCTAGTCCATAAAATACACTTTTGTCATCACCATATCATATCATTACCCCCTTCCTTCCAACACCCATTCATAAACATATAACAAAAACACTATAAATCACCACCAGTTCATTATAAACAGAAACGAACAGAGTGAAAAATCTATAATATCTAGAATCACAAATTCAGATTTCATACAAAGAGAGAGAGAGAGAAAGATGCTACGATTTTGCAGAAGACGAAACCATCATTATATATACACAAACAACACAAAGAAAACGCATCTGAGAATTAAGGTTTCCCTCGGCGGCTGCCAGTTTATTTAGGTTTTTTTTTTTTTTGTTTTGTTTGTAGCCCAATTAAACGACATGGGCCATATTAGCTGGCCCAATCAAATTGTGATGATTTTAAAACGAAGGCGAGTAAAAAATCTGTTAAACTAGTTCTATCCATCACTCGACTTAGCTTGAATTGAGAGATTAGGCTGATGATTTGGAATAGTTTAGAGATAATTGGTGATTGATTTTGACTTGAAAGTGTTTGGAGAAGTGTTACGTTTTTCTTCTTTTTTTTAAATGGTAATGACAGCAGAGGTTGCTCATGGATAAAGGAGGACAGAGACAGATAAGGGTGAAGCAAATTATACAGTGAAGGAAGAGGTAAAAAAAAAACTGAAACCACAGCGATTTTGGAGAACTTGTCTTCTTACTTGTTCTTGATCATGGCTCGTTTCTACAACATTTACCTAAGGGATCCCAATTAATCATAGCTCTCTGTCTGTAACAAGCTTTCCTAAGTAGTTTTTGCAGTCTACTCTTATAACGGAATAGACCGCACAGGCTTTATATTTGTTAACTGACAGTTTTATTTACCTTCTTGGCTTTTATCTTTTGTCCTTAAAATAATGTTTTTGTTGCTAGTGAGATTTGTTCAGATTCTCAACTCAAGTGTCGTCTGTCTACTGTGCGAGTCTCATAAAACAATTGACCAAAGGGAAATACTCTTTGAGATTTTAGATTTTTTAGGGAACATGAAATATTTTGAACTGGTGTAGAATGCGATGGAACTGGTGAACCAAACATTTAACCGATTTAAGTGAGTTAATCAAAACAATCCCGATTTGATTATGCATATGTATATATTACCACTAAGTAGCCTAAAGCAGAGAAGCTCTCCTTCAATGTTGTGTAGTTTATGGAGGAGTGGGTTGGTGAAAGATACCGTACTGTGATCAACTCTTGGCTATACGATTTGCAATGTCTGTGACGACGGCAATAAATTACGTATAAATAATCAAGGTTTTCTGTTTTATACACATTTACTTAAATCATACTTGTATATGTTTCATATGAATACAAATGTACAACTTCTTCTGTATATCAATCACTTTGAAGTATGATCTTTGCATTAAAGAAGATAGGTTTGATATTGTTTTAAACATAAAATTAGTTGGGAGACTCATGAGAGATTATATAGTAAAGTTCGTTTCTGCAAGGTTATATATATATATCAGTCTCACAGAGATTATATAAAAAAAAAAAAATAGATTTTATGTTTGAAAGACTCTAGACTCTGAACTCAATTCCAAACTATTTTTTATTTTTATTTTTTTGAGATGGAGTAGTGCCTCTACCAATCCCACTTTTGCTCTGCCAGCCTAAAAAATCTGACATGTTCGTCGACATTGAAGAATTCGACCGTGTTAGATCGACGAATGCAGGAATTGGAGCTCGAAGAAGGGACACAGAAAGCTTCAGAATTTGTGAGGAAAATGCTTTGATCTCCGATGTCTTGAGTGTAAACAGCGTTTCCTTCTTCGTCTAGCATGAACACCATTATTGCTTCTGTTTTCCTTCTCGGAACACCTTCGACGATCTCTGCGGTCTTCCTGTACAACTTAACCATGAAAGTTTCACCGGTGGTTACTGACTCCACCAAGTGTTCGCTTGTGGAGCACGAATCCAAAAGGTCTCGTTTTGTCTCGGACAGCTTGGGAAGGTTTTGAAACCGCAAGCTCTGCAACTTTGGGTTGTTGCTAGGGTTGTGGAGATCCCATGATCCGGTGAGGTGGCCTCCAGAGCCGGCTATGCGAAACATGTCATCTTTCTTGGAATACATGACAGGGGAGGAGAAGAAGCATGTGGGTCTGTCATTCGGACGTTGACCCACTCGGAGTTGCTTTGAGCCGGTCTGCAAAAGCTGAGCTGAGGACCCAAGAACTTGACAGCCACAACACAGTCCTCTACTTCAGGGAAAGACGAAGACATGGCCACGTTGGTGATATATTGGGTTTGGCAATAAGGCAGAGTTACAAGAGGAGGCAGCAAAATGCGTTTTGGATCTGTGACACTGTTTATATTTACTTCTCGGAGACTCAACACGCCGTCCTTCAAAGTAGGTAGCCATCCATTGGATGGTCCCATCGTTCCCATTTCCGTATACAAATCTCTACGTAACTTGTCATCCTTTTCATATTCCTCATCCAACTTTCTAACCAACTCTTCAAAAGAATTGCCTGGAGTGTGATAACGATGACCAGAACTCCTAATGATGACTTTTCCGGGAACTTTACATGGATCAGCGCAGATCAAGACATAAGCAAGCATGACAGTGACTTTGCAACATCAACGATGAGAGGGCATTAGAGAGATGAGGAGAGGATCTCACCAACACAGGTCTTCGAAAGCAGAGCTTCGAGGGCTGATTGAGAAGCAAAGACATGAATTATGTTCTTAACGGAAAGGAAGAGAATTAAGAAAAGAAAGAAAACAGCCCTAATTGAAGAATTGGTGATCTTCTCCTCCTAAAACCCTATCCATTAATACAGAAGGATATGACTTGGTCACCAAGTCTGCACTAATACAGAAGGATATGACTTGCTCACCAAGTTTCCCATCTTTTGGATATTTTTCTTCCCCAAAATTTCCTCTGGGGATCATCTCCATTACACCCTGGATACTACTTGACTAATGGGAAAAATCATAAGAAAACCAGTCTGACCATCTCGTGGCTGCTAGTAATAATAACAAACAATCGGGTAACAAACAAAAAGTTTAATATAATAACAAAACAATATTTCCTTTAAAAGTTTCTATTATATTTCTGATTTCCTTGTAGGCGTAAAAAGTTTCTATTAATCGGTCAGACATAATATGTCTACTGATACTAGAGGAGTAAAGTTTGTTTTTTTGTTTTTTCAGCAAGGAGTAAAGTTTGTTAAACCGCTAGTTTATAACTTAAGTTTAGCGAAGAGTTCTTGGTGTCTTGGTTTCACTAAGTTTGAACCCTTTTCATATACTGTATAGTATATTATATATATAATAAATATATTGTATCAAAATGTATAAAGTTTAAAATGTATGGAAAATATCGAAATGCCATAGTTTATCCACATTGTTTTAGACCTTCAAAATATAGTACGGACCTGCATATGTAACAAGAAACTGATGTCATTTAATAAATACGATTATTTTGTTTTCCTTAACTTAAAAGAATAAACAAACTGTTATTTTATTTTAATTTTCTGTTGGCCCAATCGGTAAGTACAATATGCGTTTGTGCTGGTGAAGAAGACCAAAGAAGGAATCTATATTGGTCTTTTTCCTTTCTTTTCTTCAGTGGCGTTGACCGTCATTATTGCCGTATCATTCATTTGACACTACAGTATTATTTTTAGGTTAAGTTAATCAGGTTTTTATTAATTACAAAGTGCTAAAGTGAACAAAAATGATAACTATTCTATGTTAATTGCTAAAACAAATATGTAAATAATCTATTATTTCTAATAGAACAAATAACATTTTCTTGTTTTGATAAAAGTGTGATATTTAAATATCAATATGTGTCTATGTTGGTTGTTTAACAATTGGACAATTTTTGGGTTCAGCCAGTCTTAGGGGTGAACTTCTCTTATTCACCTCCTCTTAATTAAAAAAATAAATTATCAATTAAAAAAACAAAATCTGTATATAATTTAATTTTAATTATAAACATTATATTATACTTTTTAATTATAACATCTAAATCCAAGTTACATTTTTATAAATCCAAACCGACATATAATTATGTTTAATTGTATAATTAAACCCTAATCACTCTTTTATAAAACTAAATTGAAATATAATTTTGTTTAATTGTAATATCTAAACCCTAACCACTCTTTTATAAACCCAAACTGACATATAATTTTCTTTAATCGTAAAATCTAAACCATAACCACTATTTTATAAACCCAAACCGACATATAAATTTCTTTGATTATAAAATCTAAACTCTAAACCCTAACCACTCTTTTGTAAACCCAAACCGACATATAATTTAGTTTAATTATAAAATCTAAACCCTAAAACCCTAAATCCTAACCACTCTTTTGTAAACCCAAACCGACATATAATTTCGTTTAATTATAAAATCTAAACCCTAACAACTATTTTGTAAATCTAAACCGACATATAATTTCGTTTGATTGTAAAATCTAAATCCTAATCACTATTTTGTAAACCCAAACCGACATATAATTTTGTTTACTTGTAAAAACTACACTCTAATCATTCCTTTATAAACCAACCGACATAATTTCCTTATTAAAAAATCTACAGAATTTGTTTCTTTAAATTGTTTTGTTTTGAAAGCTCCCCACTGTGTTACTACCCAAAAACTCTCTCAGGCCCAATTATCGAGAAGTTTCCAATTTTTTCTTGCTCCGACGCCGGTATAGCTCCGGCTTGCCGGCATTGGGTCTCTGTTTCTTTCTTCGCCGTCACTTGTTTTTCTTTCTCGCTTTTATTTCTTTGTTGGTGCATGCCTCAATCAATTCAAATCCCTCTGAATCATCCTCAATCCCTCTCTCCCTCGTCGAAGAGCCTAAAGGCCAGATCTGAAATACTTCTCGACTCGACTGATTCTTCCCGTCCGGTGTGTAGGACGATGATGTACGGTGTTGTCTTTCTCTGGAGAAGAAGATCAAGTCCGTGAGAAACCGAGATGGTGAGATTTACCCTGCTCCTTCCGCCGACCATGTCCCCACCGGCGTCTAGTGGTTCCAATCGGAACATCTTCTCGCCTGTAAGCCGCCTTTCCATCGCCATCTCTCTCTCAGCCGATGAGAATCTAGGGTTCCTGTTAATGGACCTACTTTCTCCATCAGGCCCAATAACCATCCTCCGGCCCAATACCAAAACCATTGATCCTTATGCTCATCGTTTAAAGCCCAGGTCTGTGCACTCAACCTCTATACGATTGCTTTTCCTTTGGAAACTTTCGATTAAATACCTTGAATCCCTGCTGCTGAATTTTGCTTGATCAATGCCTCTTGAACGATTTAATTCCCTGAACCGCCCTCGACAATATATGACTAGCGTTAGATCCTCTATACCTAGTTCTGGATTTGAAAGATTTAAGTCAAGTTTCATTTCTTTAGTACCGATTATCTTTGCTTGGTCAAGACGAGGAAACCCTCGGTAGCAGAGCATTGGTTTCCATAGAGTGGCTTGATAGTATTGATTGTCGAGATCATTTTACTAGCTCTGTCCGGATGCATGTTTTGTATAATCATAACTACGAATCTGCCCTGACAGTTTGCTTGAATCCTTTTCCTACATACTCCGACTCCTTGTCCCACCTACCGCCATTAGATAGAAAGCTTGGGTCTGTTATTTTTCTCTAGGACCAAACCGATTACAAGCTTTGTGTGGAACTCATTTACCTCCATTGCCATATGAGGGATGACCCACCTGCTTTGTTACGCTTTGTTTCCCAATCCCAGCGATCCCCGATTATTGTTTCTTCTGATCTGACAGCTTGTTTGAATCCTATGCTGAAACCATCTCATCCCTTGCATCACCCACCGCCTTTAGACCGAAAGCTTGGGCCTGCTGATTTTCTCATGGAACAAACCATGTACAAGCTCTGTGTGGATTTCATTTACCTACATTGCCATGTGAGGGATGACCCACCTGCTTCGTTATGCTTTGAATCCCATTCCATGCGTTTCCTAGGTTTAGCTTCGTCTATAATCACAAGATTAGTTCCTAAAAGCCTAAAAATCTTTGATCCCATGTTATTGAACCCCCTCCTGTTGGTGACAACCCTCTTAAATGTTCCCTCCATGGAACATCTTCCTACAAGCTCAACTGCATTGTCTGCTAGAGCCGCCTTTGACCACCCATTGGTGGATGATCTCATGAAGCCAGCCTTCAAATACGAATCCACTTCGGTTTCAATGGACTATCAAATATTGTAGCACTGTTTCAGTTTGTTACTTCCTTTATTAAGCTCATGGAACTCCTATCCCTAGCTCTTTTTATTTATCGTGATTCATGTTGTAAGAATTCATCTCCTGTTGGGGATTAATTTGAATGAAAATTCTTTGTTTGATCAAAAAAAAAAATGTTTTGTTTTTATTTTTTTTTAATTTTGATTATTTTAACAATATGATATGACATGGCGTTTTGTTGTATTTTGATTGGTTAATTAAGGGGGTGAATAAAAGAGATTCACCCTTTATGGGTGAAACCAAGAATTTTTCTTTACAATTTGGTATTGCATCTATATAGGAACCAATAGAAGGGAAAAAAAAAATCGTTGAATTCGCTGCAAAAATTATATCAACATGACGCCAAACGTCTTTTTTTTTTTTTTGTCAAACAATTGTCTTCATTCATTCAATATGAAACACTAGTATCAGTACAGAGAATGAGCAACTTGCTAAAGTTTGAGACATTACAATAACACGGCAATCCCCAATGCCAAAAAGAAGTAAACAAGAGTTCATCGATTTTGGATCCAAGAGAGCTATGAGACCAAAGGCTTGGGAGCCTAAAGGCACATGAGAGATCATGGAAATCGAGAGTCCATCCTCAAAAGCTTCAAAGGACAGATTAGTTGTCATGGTCGTCATTAGACACTGTGACGTTGAGAGATGATTCAATGTGTTGGTGTTCACCGGGACGAAGAGTATCCGCAGTAACAACACGGCAAGGAATCGGGTGACTATGTTGTTGTAGTCAGATAGGGGTTGCTTTAACATCCAAAGCATAGGGTTTGGATCATTCTGAGGAAAATCAGGAGTTGCAGCTTGAATCCATGTGAGGGAGGAGGTTGGGGTACGATGCTGTAAATCATCAGATGACCAGCTTGATTGGTAGCCGTTAATGAACATAAGGCGTTCAAGATACAACATACCACTTTTGCTAGAGACAGTCAAGGAGCAAAGACCATACACGAGAATGCTTTTAAAAACCAAATTTGATCCCTTAGAATCAACTAAAGCCAGGTTCCGATCACAATTCATGAACAGCCAGAGCAGCAATGTGATTACCTTTCTCCGATGGAGTCTTCGACCATTGAGTAGAGGGCACGCAGACATAGCTTGACACTGGTACGACATGAGGGGTGATACAGAGAGTCTCGACTTTTTACTTTTCCCTTCTCGAGAAGAGCATATTAGTGCATACCGTTTTTGGGCTAATGGGCTTATATTGGACCCTAAATCCACTAGGGAAAACCCTAGGATCCCAAGAGAGAAGCACCATGGGAGTTGGTTCTGTCGGCCGCCCGAGTTTAGCGGAGATGGCTGCGGTGCATGGATGTTCTCCGGTGAATGAGAGCTCGGCGGGGGTTGTTGGTGGCCGCGGCAGAGGTCGTCATTAATGTCTAGGTCCACTGGGGAAAATCCTAGATTTTGAACCGATTGACAAGATGAACAGAGACTGTGACAGTTGCCCGGGAAAAACAGAGAAGGAAGCATCTCCGGTGAGTGACAGAGCGGTGGGAACAACTGGTGCCTTCGGTTTAGTTCGACGACGAGATCTAGGTCCACTGGGGAAAACCCTAGATTCTCAATAGATTGCCGTAGAGAGGGATGGGTCGACTGGCTTCCCGAGATTTGCGAAGAGAGACTCTCCGGTGAGTGGTAGCACGGCGGAAGCATTCGATGGTCATGGTTTGGATCGGGAGAGATTTTTATTAGGGTTATATAAAGTTTTAAAAAGGGGAAAAATTGAAGAAAAAACTTGAAGTAAAACAAACAAAAGGGGCCAGAGAAGAGCTGAGTAGGAAAGGAAACGGTTTGGTCCCGACGCCGGCGAGCAATAGCTTCACCGGCATCGGAAGGTGAGGTTGGGGGAGTGTCCTTGATAGTTGTACCTGGGAGGATAATGTTTTTATTAGATGGAAATAGGTTCTTTGAACAAAATTAAAAAAGGCGACGCAAACGTCTAATAGTGGATTATTTTTAATTATACAAAATTTATCAACTTCAGTTAAGTAATTCAAAACGAAATGTTAATATTCCGTTTATTGATTTGTTAATAGATCATTCAAACAAAAAAGTGTTACCATTCAAACTATAGATTTCTTGTAAATTTAGTTCTACATCTTAAATATTGTTTGCTCGTGAACAAGTTTGGTCATATGCACTATGTGGATATGAATGGTATTTCGAAAATGTGATTCCATTATTTTTGACAGTTAAAACATTTAGAAAATCAAATTGTAATTAATCTACTTTTTTTTTTTTTTTAAAGGCTTTCAATTTATAAACATATATGCCCAATGGGCTATTTCCGGAATAGGCCCATACAATTATCCGCTTAGGGCCCAGTCCGATTACAACACACCAAACCAGATAACAAAGACCAAAATTGACCCGGGTATACCAAACTAAACTGGTAGCTAACCGGTTTGAGCTAGAAACCCTAATCTGCAAAGGAGAACCCTAGTGCAGCCGCCTTTCCACTAAGTTGCGGATACTCGTCGGCCCAGGACCACCGGCGAGCCAGGAAGACGGGAGTCAAACAGAGACGGTGACACAGGACCATCACCATCCCGCCACCGTAGAGTTGTGAAGAGAAGGAAGAAGAAACCGATCTATCAATCCGGAAGCCATGATTCAATCTAATAGAGATAGAGCAGTAGGGAGTAGATCTAAACAGCCATCGACGGTGGCTTAGTCTTGCCTTTCCGGCAGTAGATCTCCCCCGTCAAACCACTGGCCGTGACAAAACCTCCTGCGTCTCCAGCCGTTCAGATCTAACCGCCGTATCTTTCTCATTCCTCGCCGAGAACTACCTTCTTCTAACCGCAAAGCCACGCCGCCGGTAGAGCTCTTACCGGAATCGTCCTGCGGAAGCGTCTCCTCGCCACAAACTCCCTTGATTTCGATCTGGTGACCTCGCCGGTAAGTGTAATGGACTACGGATGAAGCGCCATGGACCATTAATTCCTCCTCAACGCCGGAATCGCCGGAGGAACTTTCACTCGGTGCACGGAGTCGTGATCAGAAGAAGAGAAAGGAGGAGAGAGGAGAGAGCCGCGAGTAGAACTCACGCGCCCACCTCTCTTAAATTACGAGATTGAAGAAGACTAATTAATCTAATTAATCTACTTTTTTTTGGGGACAAATTTGTAGTTAACGGAATCACATTTTCAAAACATAAAGATGTGAACGAATGGCATATTCTTTATCCCCTATGTTTGATAGAGATGACATACTGATAAAAGATAATGAAAGTATGCATCTATTTGCGAAAAGATCTGCACGTCTAAAGGAATGAAAACGTTTAAAATCGGGGCCTGGACTCTGGGCATATAAAATAGGTAGGAATGCATGGTGTCAAACTTTAATGATGCTGAAGATAGAGATTATTGTGGAGTCCCAACACATCCACCCATCCGCATAGGCACAAATATATTAAATTTCTCTATCATTCTCTAGTGCCCAATGGCCTCTTGTATTTATTGTCACGTCTATTAAATTCATATCAAACGTTTCTATATATGTGTCACTAAAGATATCAATGCGAAGTGTGTATATTATATACTATATATACATATTCATAATTGTAGTAATATAGTACTATTAGAATCTATGTTATCAGTAAGATATAACAGATTAACCACAAAATTAAACTTTTTCTTTCTGTATATTTATCAGTAAGTTATATAAATACTGTATATGTTTCTTTTGAATACTGATTAGATATGCTTATTATGTGTTTATATTGTAAATATATATAAATAGAAAAAGAAAGGGAAAAAGATTAGTAAAATGGTAGTGGTCATTAAGAGGGACCATAAGAAATCATGAGCTTCAGCTACATTTCCCATGGATTCCTCGGAACCACTTTTTTGTTCTTCTCTCCATAGATTTAATTAATACTAGTAACTAGTAAGGTTTAGGAGAGAGATATATAGAGGGTCTAGTGTTGAATTAATCAAAACAAAATCCAAAAAAAATCTGCAATGAATGGTTATATGATGATACATATTAAATAAATATAATACAAAATATCTGATAAAGAAAAAGAGTAGTAGTAGTACCAAACAAAGTAGTTGAAATCAGAGATCGTAATAACAACAATCACAAACGCATGAAATCAGAACAGTCCTGCTAACAGCCGAGTGAGTGTGTCTGTTCCATATCAAGATGGGGGACCAAATTCTCCTGACTGAGGCGATCCTTTTTGTTCTCTACGATACACCTCCAGTCACACTCTTTGCTAATAAGATCACAAGTAGCCCGAATTCAAAACTCACATATAACTATCGGAATCTGTAGAGAAAACTTAGCTGTCACTAATGTATTAACATTGGTGGAGATCCTTAAACAAAAGACATCAATCTCTAACCTAAACCCACCAAAAATATATATTTTATATATCTTCTTTATCACCTATATATTATCCAACTTTGTACCACCATTTAGTGGAAATACATCACCACTTATAATTCATAATTTCATATACACCATTTTTTGTTAAATATACAAAAACTAAATGATTTTTGCAATTCTATCGAAAGAGTAAATGGTTCTATATAATATAGGGATATTTATAGATTTAGGGCTTTATTGGGCCAAATCTTTGAATTTAGGGACTATAGTCCATACTCTCATATTTAGGTATTTTTGGAGTGGTAAAAAATCAGTTTTGCCCCTATCTCTTCTTCGTCTTCTTCACCGTCTCTTCTTTGTCTTCTTCACCGAACAACAATAATTATTTTTTTTCCTCCGATCAAATCATTCGCTTCCTCTCCTGATAAAAACCATGGCTTCTCCCCTTCCCATCAGCACCATCTCCATCACGTTTAACACCAATTATTTAGCTTTTGAAAGACAAAACCTCTCTCAACCAAAACTATAGCTTCTCTGACTCAATAAATTCATGTTTAATTAATCTACTTTGTTGTGGATTAAGAAATCTAAACCCTAAGGAGATAGTATCTAGTGAACCCAAGGGATCCAAATCATAAACATTAATGTAATCAAAATCCCTTTCAATTTTTCATGTATCAAACAAGAAACCTGCAGAGAAAGATGAGATAATTGATGCCTTTATACATATCGAAATTTCCGGCGGTCAGCAAGACGTGGATCGACAAAGAGATCTGACCATTTAACGGTGGTCGGCGACGGCAAGTTCGCAGAGATCTAAGACGAGAGAGAATCGTGAAATAGATATAATAGTTTTCAAGGGCAATTTCGTCATATTATGTAAATTAAAATGCCTAATTCTGTAAGTATGGATGATAAGTCCTAAATCCATAAGAATCTGGCAAAAAATGCCTAAATCTGTAATTGTTCCATATAATATATGTATATATATATATTATATCTTCTTTATCACTTATATAGTTATATATAATCCAACTTTGTACCACCATTTATAGTGGTAAAAATCACCATTTATAATCCATATATACCATTTTGTGTTAAATATACAAAAAGTATTTGAGTTTTGCAATCCTATCAAAGGAGAAAACTATGAAGATGCATAATATACAAAGAGTAATTAGATTGGGAAACGAGGGTGCATTTGACATGAATATTGTGAAACTGAATGTACGGACGCATTCACTTTTTGTGTGCATAGAAGTAGAGAAGACGATCAGATATTTGAGAATCTAATCTAACGTACAAATAAGTTGGAGTGGAGTGTAGTTTTCCAGTCCAACACCACGTACCGTTTTAAAATTTAGCTTTTTCTTTTTACTAGTATTTTCCCTTAGTTTGTGTTTACTCACTTTAAAGAACTTCAGTTTGTCCAACTTTATTTACTCTTAGACTTTTGTAATCATCCAGGTGTTTCTATTTGTGTAATTACTACGTATTGGTAATTCTAGAAATACGAAATTCCTTATTGTGCACAACTATACTAATATATACTATCATCTTAATAATCTCAGGTTAGCTATATATATTACTTCGAAGTCCAAGCATAATAACTAATCGAGATACTTCAGAATCTAAGTTCATGTATGTGCTTACTTTGATTGCCAATGAGATAATTATGGACTGAACCATATTAATACAGTCTTCATATGAGGCTATGACACCACTATACATGACTAGTATATGATGTGTTGAAAAAGTAAATTCATGATATGTGTGACATGTTTTTACCCCTTGCAAGACCAAAGAACGAGTTTCACCAATCTACGAAAATTGTTTGGTTTAAAGTATATATATACTCTTAAAAGGAGAAAATATCCAGTTTTTTTTTTATATATAGGCTTCTAAAATTAATTTCGAGTTTCGGCTCAAGATCTAGCCCGGTAAAAAAAAAAAAAATCCATCCCTATACTTAGTGAAATGGTGTTTGAATTAACGTTAACCATGTTTGTGCTTGTAACAGTTTTGCTTGAGTAAAAAAAAAAAAGAAAAAAAAAAAAAAGATATGAGCTTATGGTTCATGTATAGAAGAACTATAACGAGCTGAGTGACGTACGAACCATAACGTAACATAGATAACATGGGATTGTTGTTTAACTCAAACTTGTTTACATGTTACTTTTATTGCCAAGATGCATGCTAACAACCAAAATCAAAGTCTAGCTAGAAAAAAATATCAGTCGATCGAATAATTAATAATTTACTCGAAGTAGTTAGTTGATACTTGATAGATCAAGATCGATCGACGGAGAGACCTTCTCTTCCATGCCTTTCGTAGGTTTACTCGTGAAAGATACGAGATAGTGTGAGAGGTCACTCTTCTGACTTCTCATTTATGTCCTCTATACTAATAAAACCCTCAAACACACTTATCAAATCCAATTAAAAATCTGTGCATTTCTATTTATAAGTCTCTTTCATTTAGCCCCTTATCTTTTCGGTCGGGTTATTAATTTATTATCTATGAATTATCCTTGTCATTACAACCCAGGCCAATTAAAAAAAAAAAAAAAAATCATTGGATTATAAACTCAAACAGTTAACAGTATAGAACTGTTCTGCATTCGATTTGCAGACAAAGCAACAGTTCTTCCAATGAAACGTGGCAAAATTTTCGAAACATTTGAACCATATGTATACTGATTTCGTGTATTCCAAATAGAGCAATACAACAATTGCCAAAAAAAAAAAAAAAAAAAGAGAGTACAACATGAAACATTATAGTTGCCTTGTTTTTACGATAAATATTTATGTCGAATTGGTTATTAATTTTCAAGGTTTGAAACAGACTTATAAAAAAAAGATAGATATTTTATAAAGCTGTATTTTATATCAAAAAGAGTAAAACATTTATCTTTTGTTTGCAAGTCTGTTTCAACCATAGAAAATTTTAATTTTAACCAGTTCTTTCTTTTTTAGGAATATCAAAAACACCAGTGAAAAAACTTTAATAAAAAAGAAAACAGAAAAAAAAAAAAAACATATACTGGTGTATAATTTGATAATTTAAAAAAGTAATAATAATGGGTAATTTTTAATTTTCTTTTTGAGGCAGAAGAGAGAGAATATGAAAAAGCAGGAAAGAAAAAAAAAACGGAAGAGAAGGAAAAAGCAGAGAGAAGAGTACTGATGAGAAAATACAGCTTCGGTGTCACTTGTCACTCTATAAATCGCATCGCCCCCCATTGACAACCTTTCACTTCCATCAAAACTCTCCCCTCCCCACAACATCACTCTCTCTCTCTCTCTCTCTCTCTCTCTCTCTCTCTCTTTTTATCTCTCTATTCACTCATCACACTCTCTCTCTCTCTTTCTCTCTCTGAAAAAATGGAAAAACCCATGGTTTCGACATGGAGACCCGACCCGGTTTACCGTCCACCGGAGACACCACTCGAGCCTATGGAGTTCCTAGCTCGTTCATGGAGCGTCTCTGCTCTCGAAGTCTCCAAGGCTTTAACACCACCTAATCCTCAGATCCTCCTCTCCAAAACCGAAGAAGAAGAAGAAGAAGCAGAAGAACCCATCCCCACCGGAGACGTCGACGGCGAGGACATCGGACTTGTATCCGGGAACCCTTTCTCCTTTGCTTGTTCGGAAACTTCTCAAATGGTCATGGATCGTATCTTGTCTCACTCTGTAAGTCTGTTTCCTCTGTTTCAGATAAAAACAGAGCATTTGCGGACAAAACTAAGCATTCTCAAAGATACTGCCAAATTTTCATACTAATTAAAGTTTCAATTTTTAGCAAATCATATGTTTCATAAATCTTAATGAAGTGAAAATATTCACGCGCAATAATTATAATTATTAATCAACAAAAAAAAAAAAAAGTTATGATTTTTAGCTACACACTCGCTTTCTGGGGACCCTAGTAACATAATCACAAGTTCATGGATTTGTCATCATCATCTCTTCTTCATTCTACTTTTGTCTCATCCTTTAACTTTTTTTTTTTTTTTTTTTTTTTTTTTGTGTTGGCAGCAAGAAGTGTCACCAAGAACATCTGGTCGGCTATCACATAGTAGTGGTCCACTCAACGGTTCATTGACCGACAGTCCTCCTGTGTCTCCTCCCGAATCCGACGACATTAAGGTTTCTTAGTTTTTTCATAACCTTTTAATTTGGGTTTTGTGACTATTCTAAAGCATGTATTTTGGGTTTCTGCGTTTTCTTTTTTTTGGTGGTTCTCTCTATGTAAATGTTTTCGACTGCGTCACTGACATTTTTGGGTACACAATGAGAGACAGTGAAAATCAAAAAAAGAATCTTCACTATAACCTTTCTCTTTATCCAACCATACCCAGAGATCATGTCTTTCTCCCACTACTGTTTCCGATGATTACTCATCATTTCATTTCAATTTTATACTAATTTCGATTGTTTGTTCCAAAACTAATTCCTTAAACCCATTAACGAATATGCTCAAGATTGGTTTTTTTTTTATTTAAGTATTATTTTAGTGACTACACTTTGGTCTAAAGCAATCTCCTTTACTTGATTTGATTTTGTCTTTTTCTTGTTCACCACTCTTCTTCTTAAATATTTTTTCCCTTTTTTAGATTTTGCTTCACTCTTTTGTTTATCCATTTCTGGCGAATCTTTAAATTAAAAGTCTCGAATTTTTAATCTTTTTTTCGTTTCTTGAAATGCAGCAATTTTGCAGAGCGAATAACAATTCACTGAACAATATAAACTCTCAGTTCCGTTCAACGGCGACTACTCCGGGGACTATAACGGTCACAGCGACACAGTCCAAGACGGTGGGACGTTGGCTTAAGGATCGGAGGGAGAAGAAGAAAGAGGAGACTCGGGCTCACAACGCTCAGATTCACGCTGCTGTCTCTGTTGCTGGCGTGGCTGCAGCTGTCGCTGCCATTGCAGCAGCTACTGCTGCGTCTTCTAGCTGCGGAAAGGATGAGCAGATGGCTAAAACCGACATGGCGGTTGCTTCTGCTGCGACCCTTGTGGCTGCTCAGTGTGTGGAGGCTGCTGAAGTTATGGGAGCTGAGAGAGAGTATTTGGCCTCTGTTGTTAGCTCTGCTGTTAATGTTCGTTCTGCTGGAGATATCATGACTCTCACTGCTGGAGCAGCTACAGGTTTGTTTAGTAACTCCAAACTCTGTTAATGGTTTGTGAAAAAGTTTTGATTTTGATGCAATTGATTTAGGGATTTGATTGACTCAAAAGTTGGAACTTGATAGAGAAATCGAATTATTTGATTTTAGGTGTGATGGTGTCTGCTAAAGTTCTGATTTTGATGAAGGAAATGATAGAATTGATCTAGGGATTGGCTAAAAATTGGAACTTTATGAAGGAATCATAGTTAAATTTGGGTTACATGATTGTGTATTTTTGGTGTAGCTTTAAGAGGAGTGCAGACATTGAAGGCGAGGGCAATGAAGGAAGTGTGGAACATTGCATCAGTGATTCCAATGGACAAAGGACTCACTACTTCTACTGGAGGATGCAGCAACAACAATGTTAATGGTAGCAATGGAAGCTCAAGCAGTAGTCACAGTGGTGAACTTGTACAACAGGAGAATTTCTTGGGAACTTGCAGCCGAGAATGGCTCGCTAGAGGTTGCGAACTCCTCAAACGCACTCGCAAAGGTAACAAAAGTTCAGTATTATGTACATTTTACACTTTAGTTCTAGATCTTTTGTCTAATGTTGTGTGACTTTTGCAGGTGATCTCCACTGGAAAATAGTGTCTGTTTACATCAACAAAACGAATCAGGTAAAGATTTTTGTTTCCCTTATGGTGCCTCGAGTTTCGGTTCACTTTAGATATGATCGTTGATCTGATGAAAAAGATTAAAGAGAGCCAAATTATTTGTGAATCAGTGGGGAATCTTTAGTTACTTCACATGGATGTAAACTTTGTTATATGAAACACACAAAAAGATGAGAAAAGAGAAATTTCAAACGGCAGAAAAAGAAGAGAAAGTAGAAACAAAAACTAAAGCTAAAAAAAAAAGTACTGTTATGACAATGATGCTGAAAATGAAGTCATGGGATCCACTTTTGTCTTTGCTTAAGCATCTCTTAGAGAATCAAATCGCTTATTTGTTATTCATTGTTTTGATCTATTGAACTTACAGGTAATGTTAAAGATGAAGAGCAGGCATGTTGGAGGAACCTTCACCAAGAAGAAAAAAAGTAAGATATCATTTACTTCTATTACATACAAGTATAACACCTCTTTCCTTAACTACAAACGTTTAAAACCTGATTAGAGTGGTTAAAGATTTCTCTAATTCCTTCAAAGACATTAAAAATGATTCTTCTAATCGATTGTAGTTTGATATTGAAAGCTGCACTTTTTGTCACTATCTACTGTCAATGAGTCAATTATATGTGAACCCTGGTAAAGAGAATTCAAAACTTTGATGTGGGTCTGCTTTGGATTTGGGGATTCGAGACTAAAAAAGGAAAAAAGCAAAAGTGTATATGTGACTAAAGTAAACTATAGAGGATCAAATCCCCTCAATCTTTTACTTTTTTGTCTTTCTTTTGAATGTGAACTTGAAGACTCTTTCACTAATTATTTTACTAATATTCCCAATTTTGTAACAGACATTGTGCTTGAAGTAATCAAGAATGTCCCGGCCTGGCCCGGACGACATTTGCTAGAGGGAGGAGATGATCTGAGATACTTTGGTTTGAAGACGGTTCTGCGAGGTGATGTGGAATTTGAGGTCAAGAGCCAAAGGGAGTACGAAATGTGGACACAAGGTGTATCAAGGCTTCTTGTTCTTGCTGCTGAGAGGAAGTTTAGGATGTAGTGAATAAAACCGTTCAATGGCCTGCTTGGTTTAAGTAAGTGTGAGTTTTTTTTTTTAACTTATGGGGTCAATCTGAAATTCTAGGGGGTTCTTTTAAGGTAATGGTTTTTTGGGTTGGGTATAGTATGAAATGGACCTACCAGTCAAGATTTCAACACAAAGGTGAGTAAGGATTTGGGGTAAACAAAACTTAGTGGGGTGGGGTGGGATGATCTGTGATTTTTATGTTTCTTAGATTAATAATTTTTTTGTTGTTGGTGGTGTTCTTTTGTATAAAAAAACAAAGTTGAAGTAATAGATAAATATTTTAAAAAAATGAATGGGTCCATTTTCATATTTGTTGGGAACATCAAATATGCTTCTTTTTTGTCCCATTATTGTTGGAACTATCCATTATGCAAAGAAGCTGAGCTTATCCAACTCACAAGTCACAAGAAAACAAATATATCATCAAAGGATCGTTTCTCACATGTTATACTTATAACTGCTTATAAAGAATGTTTTGGTATTGTTAAAAACTTTATCAAGCAGTAAAACACTATAATATTTGTCTTCTTAATACTCGATAAATCTATGTCTAGAATTAGTAGGATAGTAACGACACCATCAGAGAAGATGAAACCACATGTCACTACTGGCCGTTGCTCATGATGCCAAGGAGATTGAGGAAGAGATTCATGACGTCCAGGTAAAGACGGATCGCAGCAATGATATACTCGTCGTAGTTGAGTTTCTTGATCAGCTGGTCTGTGTCAAAGATGATGTATCCGCAGAACACGATTGATGCTACACCGCTGAATATCATCGATGTTAGCTTCCCGAGAGGGTAGTAGATCTGCATTCATTTCATCGGTTAGCTTGTAATAGTAATATATCTCAATACTCCCAAGACTATGAATAGATTGGAGAGTTAGTTGGTTCTGGTAGTACCTGGAGCAGAGTGAAGACAAGGATAATGAGGAGTGAACCAAAGAGGAATGGTCCAAGGAAGGAGAAATCATGGCCTCTCTTTACTGCCCAGAAGGTGTAGATCGTCAGCCCAAAGACCATCGCAGCTGTGAGAATTGCAGCCTCCATAACAATCTTCCCTGTGTTTTCACAAGACTTGAATTAGATTCTAACCATCAATCAAATCGCATTGTTCTTTTGTTATAGAAACAGAGGTAAAGTTAATAAGTTTCTTGACAAAAGCAAGAATCACCTCTTCTTACGCTGTTCCTCTTTTTAATGATTCACAATGTTTAAACCAACAAGTTACTAAATTTCAACTATTATGATTTTGAAAACAGTACTACCTAGCTATTCACAGATCATACCAAGACTACATATGAAACAAAGATCTAGATGCAACACTATATCCACAATGAACTTGTTGTCCAGAGTTAGGTTGACTATTTCAAACAGAGAACAGTCCAAGGCAAAATAAGACAATCAACACTAGAAGAAGCAGAGCAAGTATGATATCTCTGTATCCATCCATTACCTTTGGAGAGAGAGCAGCAAATCCCAACAGCGAAGGAAATGGAGAGAGTGAAGATGGCCAGGACAATGCAGTTAATGGGATGCTTCTTCTCAAAAGCCAACAGAGGCCACAGCACTACAAACACATCAATAAACAAACCTCATCAAAATCCAAATCACTCAGTGAAACTTCCAAAACACACTCTATAAACAAAAACAGTAGCTTTCAAGCGATGAATCAAGCAGAAGAGAGTAAGGTATACAACATCACTACATCAGCGAAACAAGTATAGCCCCTAAGTCATGAAAAGTACATGGATCTAATAAGTCATCTTAACAAAGAATCAACGAAACACAATAGTAGCAAAGTGAACGAACACTACTACATGGATCTAAATCCTAAAGCTTTTCTTTTTCGGTGAATCGAACAAGTAACTCAAAAGCCCTAAGCGACGAACGATGATGAAATGTAGGTAAGACTTAACCCAACAGAGCTAAAACAACCCTAACTAAGCATGAAATCAAAAGATCAACAAGAGAAATATATGAAAAAAGGAGACGTAACGGAAGAGAGGAAGGAGGAGGATGACGAAGAAGACGACGAGTCCAGTGGTAGTCTCGGTGATGAAGACAGGAATCGGACGGACGAAGAAGAACACGGCGGAGACACCGACGGTGAGGAGAAGCTGAAGAGACAAGATGGTGTACACTTTCCTTATGAAAGCCCAACGAAGCTCCGAGCTCTCTTTCATGTTTGGATACAGCCCCTCGTTACCACTACCACCAGTTTCAATGTCAGATTTCGCCATTTTTTTTTTTTTGTGTGTTTGTTGAAATCTCACAAAACCAAAGCTCTGAGGGAAGAAGAAGATGAAGAGAAGTAAATGAGGTTTTTGAGAGAGTTTCTTAGGAAACTACCAAGAAAGTGAAGTGACTGGGGAAAATTGAAAAGTGGAGAGGTAATGCTTGTGTTACTGTTCCGTCATTGTTGTTACACTAACTAACCAATTAAATTCCGCCAGGTGGAATACTATCGGACGCGTTTTTTTCCCGGGTGACTGCGTAACCAAACATTGCATTGCCGGGAAATTATGTGTGTTTCTGCAAACACTGCTCTGTCTGTTTATTTGCTTTCTCCAGACAAACCAATCATAATACGCCACGTAGCATAGTGCTGGTTGTGTGGGTTTTGTCGTTTATATATTCTTTTGCATGGGAATGGAAAAGGAACCAGAGTGTACATATTAAAGCTTGTTGTACTGTTTATAGAGATTTACTACTTATATTGGTAATGCAGTCTCATTAGTGATACCTACCAATGCTAACATGCTACATAATGACATTACACTTGTTACCTAACTTCTATAATTGTTAACAAACTACTAATTACGTGTGTTTGTTTTTTTTTTTTCTTTTAAGATATACATGCTTATCTTAGTTATCTAAGACTAAGAAAATGACCATCTAGTTGAGTTGATGAAGTGTATCTAATGTATGATTTTAAGAAATTTAGAAAGCTCACTAGTCTATAACTCCAAAATATACTTTAAAACAAGAAAGAGACATTCAATACAGTGAAACAATTCGTCTTTTTTTGTTTATTCCAACAAACCAATCATATTGTCACTGCTCAAAGTCGTAAGATTATCTAAATGGTCTAAAAAGTGTTAGAATCTGACTAATTGATCAAGAAAAAATATATATATATATATGGGCCATAAGTTTGAGAATATTAGATTAATATAGGAAATGGACTTAATTGAGAAAATTAGATAAACAAATAATCAGTTGTGAACCTAAAAAATAAAGATTATCAACATACTAGACGAGGTACATATAACAACTCATGATCCAAGATGGTAAGATTTATATAGGGCTAGAAATTTATTAAACTGTACTATATATCTAGGTTTTGAAAAATAAAATCTATATGGGTTACCATGACCCAAGATGGAGATGGAGGTTATTAAAATGCCAACTACTATCAAGAGTTTTTAAGATATCTAAATATGAAGAAATGGTAAAAATCAATGGATGAAGATGCTACTAAACAAGACATCAATGGAAACTATGAGTCTATGACTGTGTGTATTGTGTAGTAATCAACTAAGTCGAACCATCTCCGGACTCCAACAATAGTAGAACGAGAGGGCCGAACCTATAAACTATTAAGGCGAATTGAAGTTCATTGGAAACTAGGGAATACTCCAACATACAACCAAAAGCCCATTGGGTTAGAAGAGTTACAACTTACCAGGAATTTATGAACTTTTATACATTTGTTTGTATGAAGAAATTGATAAAATAATAAAAAGTGGGGTAGAGAAGAATTAATTGAAGTTTCCAAGTGTAGGAGGTGTCTATGAACCTACTCAAAGACTGTTCTCTGATGTTTATCTAAAACTATATGAAAAAAGTATCGTTTGATGCGATAGATTTGACAATGCACTTCTCATTTTCAGTTCTTTTTCAAAAGTCACCACATTTACTATTACCATTAATATCTTATTTATGATTCCTAAAGCAAATTAATAACACTAACGACATCCACATGTGTATATATGCTTCTCATTTTTATTCCTTTTATGGCTTCTCGTGAGATTGTGATTATTGCCTTTTTTTCTGTGTTGAAAATAAATATTGTTGTTTAATTGCTAGATATTGTTGGCTCATCACTTCACTGTTAGAAGTTCACTGTTAAGCATTCATCTGGATCATAACCAGAATATGTTAGAAGTTCAGAGGACAACAATTTCTTTTCCCTTTTCACACAATGCTACTTGTGAATATAGCGTCTTCGATTTTAATAATTCGTGTGGCTGTTGTTGGTCAAGGTTTATTAACAAGTTTGTGTAGGTAGTAAAAAAAAGTCAAAAATTTGTGTGGTTTTAAGTCTGTTATTAGAGAATTGGTATATTTCGTAGTTTTTTTGTCAACTGACGTTGTTATTGATAAACTTGGTTCCAAACCAAGGTAGAATACAAGGTAGAATACTACACCCAAAAGAGGGAAGGCTTAAGCCGGCGGACTACAAGAATGTCCCCAGAGACAAAGGCCGGAGGAAAACAAGATTTCCCCGGAAACTATGTAAAATCATACATAACAACAACATTTGAAAACAAAATCGAAAGGGGACAACAACCTTAATCTAAAAGCAAAAGCAACCGGCTACAAAACTTTAAGGGAAACAATAGAACTAAGAAAGCAAAGAACCTCTTCTTCTAACGCACAAACGAATGAGATTTACCAAGGATGTCGTGACGACGACGTTGACACGCCCATGAACGTCAAAAAAGAAGTCTTCAAAACGCGAGGAGCGAGGCTTAACTTCTCGAAGAAACACCAATCTCAAAAACGAAACCGACGAAAAAGGAGAAAGCTATCACCCACTAAGCACAACAAGAAGAAGAAAGGACTCGACAAACTTAAGATTCTACCATCACATTCAAGCAAAACGAACCCTCTGCCTAGCAAGGAGTCGAAACCTCCCAAACGAAAGCTACCAAATCTGCTCGATACTACTAAGGACCACCATAAATCTACCACTAATAACAACCAAATAAAGCGATTCCATCTAACTCTAGCAAAACGTCGAAGAAGAACGGCCAAAAGACCGGCTTACCGGACAACAGAAACAGGCGAGACCATGGCCATGGATTCACGAAAACCCCATCTCGAAATCCACCAAAAAAAACAGAGCACCCGCCAGATCTACAGATCTCGGACACCCAACAACAACCCTCTCTGGAGAAGATGACCACCGACGGATCTAAACACCTTCGCTGTAAATATCTACCAATTCTATCAGAGTAAACTCTTCTCCAACGAACTACAAGAGAATGACGAATTGCAGAACCAAAAAAACTACAGCACAAAACGAAAGGGGAAGCCACTCACGGCATCGGCGAGAAGTGCTAACCACTAGAGTGACTTCCCGGTCTCAGATCTGAAAAAAGTGTCTAGGGTTTTTCTGTTGGGAGAGGAGAGCGGCGCTCGAGAAAAAAAACCTATGTATTTCATAGTTATATTTTGTTATTTTTTCTTGGTTGCTTTGTTTATTGGTTAAGCGTTTTTAATCAAAAACTATTGGGTTTGACGGCGCTAAACTTATAGTAGCTCCTTCGTTTGAATGGGGAATGATTGGCTAAATTAAATGAAAAAGAAGAAGATAAATACAATATCTTAATATGTTTTTAATTAGAAAGTAATTGTTGCTAATGCTTAATTTGATAAGTCTATATCTTTCTCTTACTAATATATACTACTACAGTATCTTTTAATTTTAATATACTTGTTATAAAACACATTTGCTTTCAAAGATTATTTATCACTTTCTTTGTTTTAAAATAGTTATCGGGCTTAATTTTTTGTTTTATTTTAGTTGTTGTTTTTGTTTTCCAATGTGATTTTTAGTATAAAATTATTTCATTTGTCCCTTACTAAATGAATTTTTTTTAAAAAAAAATTCTAATAGTCAAACGAGGATATAATATAATATTTATCTAATTTCTTAATTTTTATGAAAAGCTCTAGAATAATAACTAATAAAAATGGGAGGGAGTACTATTTCTAACTCCAATTACTAAATATTTTTGATTAATATTCTTAAATTTACCAAAAAAAATATTTCAAAAACTACTATTAAATATTTTTCAAAATTTTGTATATTAATTTTAAAACTTACGAATTTATTTATCATCAATTAGTTTTGATCTAACAGATGATGCAAGTTACAAATAGAATTAGTTAAAAGTATGTTCTATCAACACTAGTAAAAATCGTTTAAATAGTTACGGGTATCTGTTACTGAAATAATTGTAGCAAAATATAGCTACATAATGTAACAAATTTGTTACAATATATGAAGTAATTTATTTTGTAGCTATTTTGTGAGAAAACGTGTATAAATAGTGACAGATAGTTACCAAAATATTTTGTAATAAAATTGTTACATAATTTGTGACGCACCATATTGTAGCGTCATTACCCACAACATGAGTCGCAAGATGTAATAAATATTTTGAAAATAATTATAAAAAAATAGATTAATAGTATAATACTTTTGCTATGAATTGTTAGTAACTGTTGCGACAATTTTAACGCGTAGCAATACCATTCAGAAAATGATCGTCGCAATTTAACTACAATTTAGCTACAGAGTGATGCTTGTGTGACAAAAACTTTTTTATTTTGCTCTAAATACATATGTAGCAGCAATATGGTAGTGATTGTCTAATCAAACAAGTTGCAAAACTATCTACAAATATAAGATAAATATCATTTACTACAAAAATCATGTATTATAATATCATTTAATTTTTAAAATCATGTATTATAGTATCATTTAATTTTTGATATACCATCAGACTAAAAGTAAAACTAGGATTATAAAATCATCTCATCAATAGTTTACATTGTGTTTTGTAGTTTTTTAATAAAAAATTGAAATATAAATTAAAATATTTGTTTAAAAAATATTATGATCATATTCTCATTATTATAACATATTTTCCATTTAATTATAGTATTTTAAAACATTATAAATTAAGAAAAAGTGATTAAAATGGAATAAGAAAATATACATTAAACGTGAGCCAATGGGAAGACATCACTCAGATAGATGACATGGCATATTCTCAAACCGTAGGATCAGAGTGAATTCAAGGGACATTAATAACATCTCTTTGTTATTTCATTGGCTAGACTGTTAAAGTAAGGATCACGTTCTTTCTAATATGGACCGTTGATTAAAATAAATCTAACAGACACAAATTTAACCTTTTTTTTTTGCTCTATCTTCTCTCTTCGTTCTATCTCTCTCAAACTCGATTAGCAACCCTCAAAGACAGATCCAAATTTGTTTGTCTCTTTTTCACTCTCGATCCCTCTTAGTCTGAATTCCCCTCAGTTTCAATCCCTTGAAGTCTTGATTTTCAGTTTCATCCATCTATAAATCCCCTCTTAATCGTCACATGCATCGATCCAAATCAAATTGGTGAGGTCAAAATTAAGAATTAACATAGAAGGTAAAATATATAATTGGGTGTTCTTTATTTTGCAATGATTTAGTGATTATGTCATCTTCGGGTTGATTTGTTTCGGTTGTTTTGCTCTTTTGCAGGAAGATTACCCTTTGTCTCTTCTATCATTCTCGATCTACAACAAAAACTAGATTTGATGGTTACTCGCTTTCGTCGACTCAGATGCAATACTACTTACGAGAGTAGATAATCCAATTGATTATCTATTTAGGCAGTATTTGGATTGCTCTAGTTTATGCATTAGTATCTTTTGTCTTAAGAACGTAAATCAGAACATAGACAGATCAATGAAACTTGTATTATCAGTTTCTGTAGATATTCATACTATTCGCACATTGATATTGTCAGTTTCAGCAAATATCCATTAATGGTGGAAGCTTGATGATAGAAGAAGAAGACATTTTGACCCTTTTTTGTAATTTTTTTTTTAGCTGGATATAAAACAAAAAGCTCATTAGGAAACCAAAAATACAACCCAAATACATTTGTGTAATTTTTATTTAATTATTTTATTTGTATATTTACTATGTAATATATCTTTTTGTATTATGATTTCAAACAAAATAATAAAACATAATATTTTTAATATTTCAATTTATCCAAAAATCTACTAAATTTATAATTAAATACAAATAAATTTTTTATTAAATACACAAATGTGGTATTAATTAGTATTTAACTGTGTAGCTAACTGTTACAAGTTAACTACAAGCATTTTGTGCCTTCTTGAAGCTAATTGTTACACATATTTTAGAGGCTTTGTGTTACTAATAGCTACATTAGTAGATCACAAATAGTAGCTATTGCTACATATTAACTAGTATCTAACTTGTAGCAATTTGCTACAATTTGTGATAATAAAAAAATTTGCTACAACCAAATAGTTACTAATTTATTTTATCGCAAAATTGTAACAAATATTTTTTTGCTAAAAAAACACATAATACCTACAGAAATTCTCCTAACTATATGATCAATTTTTACTAGTGATGCAACAACTACTCTACTTACACAGTTAAGGCTTAAATGGAGAAAGGGTCTTGGCGGATTTTAATTAATTTGAACGGAACATGTCAATATTTTCCCTCTTTATGGTTCAGCTTTGGATTTTATTAGTTCAAAACATTGAAGAAACTTTTTTTGTATCCAGGCCATGAAGAAAACTTAAAACTAGTTCGCCCATTTTACCCGATCATCTAGTTGGTAGGTAACCAAACGAACACGATTGCCATCCTTAATTATGTTACCAATCAAAGTCATAACATTCAAACTTTTAATGAACCCAAAAAGCAATTTTAGTATGCATACCTTAACTAAAGCATTTTTAGTATGAACAATAAAATATATATTCCTCGGCGCATGGACAAACAAAGTTATTCTCAAAAAAAAGAGTGAAAATAATTTACGGGAAAAAGTGGAAGCTATATGTCTGTACAGTCCACCACCAACCCAACCAAACCCATCACATCAGTCTCTTCTCTGTAAAAACTCTTTTGATTATTGCTTTTTTTTCCCGACCCCTTTTGACATTATTGACTATTTACAGTTTCGTATAAACACACTAATTAGTTGCTTTTTCTTTACGTTAAAATGCTTTCTTTTTTTGCTTGTTTGATGAACTATATTAACGTCCGTAAATTTCCAATTATACGTCAGTTGCTTAAGAAAGTGTCTGGTACTAGCTTAGACTGCTTAGTCACTTTTAAAAAATCTAACGTCTATAAGCTCAAAGTATAAAGTATATGATTCATGGATAACAAATGTAATATTTCAAATAATAAATAGAAGGTATAGCATCTTTTTTATATAACATACTTGTATACAAGACAACGAAGATACGTAGCTTCTTGAAAGCTCTCATTTTTTCATCTCTTTGCATTGCCTTTTAGACTTCTTTGCCATATAACCAAATTTGGTCAAAACTGACAAAAACATGCTGCTGTAAACGCGTAAATAATTGATGTGTGTGTCTGTGTTTTTTTCTTTTTGAATAAAAATGTGAAAAACAAGCAGCTGATTTAGAAACATACACCTCTACAAAGCACGGTAATAGCTCCCTAATGTTTTTTCTTCTCACGTAGAAGGTAACATCATATAAAATTAAGGAATAATAAAGGAGCATCAATAAAATCGAAACCACCAACAAAAAAAGAAAAGAGAGTGAAAATTGTAAAATCTTAAAAGTTGTTCGTTTTGATACAACATCATCACCATGCAGTTGTTATTATTGCAGTTGTCACATATTAGTATTATTATACCATTATTAGTCAACGTTTGGGTCGAGTACAAAATGGCCCACACGACCAATATAGGACAGTGGTTAGAAGTTAGCAAATGAGTTACGTGTTTCCAATTTTTCAAAGCTCATAATGAAAATAATGCTCACCTTTTATGTTATATCTCTACATAAATTTATAACCATGACTTGTCCAACTAGGACCAAAGTCGTGTTTCGTTCAACTCCAAGAATTACACGTTGTTCCATAATCTATACGTAAAACCAGCTTCTAATAACATCTCTACAAGTCTAGAGTCTAGAGTATTAGAAATAATCATTCTCCAACTTATACAATGATTGTTGTAAGTAACTATAACGCTTTTTACTTAGGCATCTACAAAGCATAATAATTTGCATATCTTTTTATAGGCAAATAAAAGACCAAGTTCTGTATTTCCTCTCTATCTTCAAAAACTAAAATTGTAGGTTTAAATGTGAGACCAGTCGATGCTTTTCCAAATACTAAAATCAAAAGTAGAATTTATTGGTGCATCTCATAAGGAAAAATAAAATAAAAGAGAAAGAGATAAATTAATTCAGATATTGCAAACTTATATGTAAGGAACAGAGTATGCAGTACGACACGAGTACAGATGCGGCTTTGTAGTGAAAATGGGAAAAACTCCAAACCATAAATGCTTTTACTACTTTTTACATTCGTTTCTATAATAACAATTTCATTTTTATTTTTATTTTTAAATAAAATGGTCCTGCTGTAAACTTACACGTGCAAGTACGATAAATATTAATCATGATTTATGTTGATGAACTTATAAAAAAATTACTACTATCATCAAAGAGCAATAATGAAAACTACATTAGCTGTCGAGGGACAAAACCTATGGGTCCAAACAAACATGCATAAGCAGACAAATAAAGTACCTTAGTAGTAGTAGTAGTAGTAGGTTTTGTTTTGCAAAGAGGGATTTGCGTGAAAATAAGGGGGCAAATCACTGATTTTACTGATAACACTATATGGAAACACAACAAATTTAAACTCATCATTACACAATTGTTTTTTGGCGGATTTTTTTCAAATAATTCACCCCAAGGTAGTTTCAAAAGATTTGAAAGGAAAAAAATGATTAAGTGAACTGTCTAAAAAATATTTCAACATTTTTTTTTTTCATTTATATTATTTTAATCTTTTGTGATTGGTTTTCTTTACCATTTCTATATATTCCACATTTTTCATTTTTAATTTTACCCTTCAAAATATTTTTTTTGTAAAAAGTGATTTTCGCTAGATATTCATTGTATATGTATCAAAAAAAATACAACTATTAAAAAAACATCACTAATTTAGTAGGGGTAAACCATTTTGAAAATGTTTTATAATTATTAACAAATATCATATTTTGTTAGTATTTTCGATTAGGATATTCAGTTTTTTTTTTTCGTTCACATAGTAGAATATTCAGCTGTTTCACTAGTTATATGTCTAAAACCTTTGTCATGCTACTGGTTACAAAAGATTTGTTATATATGTGTATGACATTTTTGATCTTCTCACAAGTTCTACACTACCTAAATTACAATCTAAGCTATTAATAATTGTTGCAAACTAATTTTTTTTTACAAAGAGAAGATAAGAAACACCACCTAAATGAAAGACATCTGCAATACTAATTGGTTCAACAATGAAGCAAGTGTCATTAGAGTGAAAAAGGATGAGTACTCTCTCTCTCTCTTTCTCGGTAATATCACCCCCAACCCCCCAAAGTTTTTTGCTTTCTCCCAAAGTCCTCAATCTCTTCACATGACCAATTTTTTCTTTTTATATTAACATATAGTTTTTCATTACAATAATTAATCAGACAAGCACAAGAAATGAGGAACTAAAAAAAAAAAAAAAAAAAAAAAAGAATTAAAAGGATGTTTTTTTTTTCTTGTTTCCTCCTTCTGAATTGTTTAATACTAATTGATCAAACTTAATTAGGGCATGAAAAGCTTGCTGCCACACTTGCACCGCCAAGCTTCAGGGTAATACTCCAAAGGCATGCTCAAACCGGGTTGAATCGGTACGTGAACCGGTTTACACGGCTGACATCCCTTACACTTCGCTCTACACGTCGGTGGTGATGAACCCGGACCTCCAAACCGCTTATTATCCCCCATGAACCCACCCGGTAATCCAGACCCGGGTCTCTGACGACCAATCCATCCACCATCTGGTTAATAATTAAATTTAACAACCACCGAGTTAACTCGCTCACCATTTTTACACATCAAAAACATAATAACCCATTGGAGTATATAAACATAGCTTTTAAAAAAAAAAAAAAAATCAAACCAAAATTTAGTAAGAGATCTCTTTTAGAAAATCAAGAAATTATAATATTTTTGTTGGGTTCTTACCGGCGGAGACTGAGAAGAGGTGGAGGAGAGCAAATGCGGCGAGTGCAGCTAAAAGAAAGCGACGACGGCGGCGACGGAAGGCGCCCATATTAGTCTAGAACCGGCGAGGATGCGCGCACGTTAGCAGAGAGACAAGTGTTTGTGGTGAAAACTTGTGTGTTTTACTTTTCTGTGTGCCAAGAGAGATTTTTATGGGTTTATGTTTGTGAGTTTGGGGTTTGGGGTTATTCATTTTGGTCTTAAGTCAAAAAAGAAGCTTAGATAGAGAGAGTGTGTGTGTGAGAGACTGTGAACAGTAGAATAGACCCATGAGCTTTGGATTTGGAATCCAAATATTAAATTCAAACTGCTAACTCTTTTTTTTGTTTTTTTGTTTCTTCTTTCTACTATTTGACTGTATTTTTCTCCTTTTATACTAGTACTATATACATTTATCTTCCAATTATTACACTTTAGTGAGTGATCACTTAATGTTAACCCATTAAATAAATGAATTTAAAGATAACTCAAAACAAGAATATATTCTGAAAAAATGAAGCTTTAAACAAAATATAAAGGTTCTTAAATTACTATTATGACATGTAATTTAATAGTTGAGCTACTAAATGAGTGGGAGCTCACTCAAACTGTAGGCAAAATAAATAGGTTGGGCTTTATGGATATTTCTGGTCAGGTTTTTCTTTTCATGTTTCTTTTTTTTTTTTTTTTTTTTCTGCAACCTTTTGATGTTTCTTTTTCTTTTTAGGTTTCAGTCCTACATTTTTTAATAATTATTTCATTTTTAATATACTTTTGATATATATGTATCTCTCGTGTTTCTTTTTCTTTTGTTTCAGCTTTTTGAATAAACCCAATATATATATAATTTGTGTCACGTTTCTCCTATTTGTTTTGTCATATCGTGTAGGGGTCTTGACTCTTCTAGCATGATCGCATCCGGATATACGTAGAACATGCACACGAATCCGGATTTGATATATGATCATTTTTTCATTTATATGCGATATAGATAAATTCGGAGTGAAAATTATCTTTCAAATCTTTACTACTAGGATGTAGGATCTAGTAAGTACTAGTTTTGTTAGGATTCATTAACCACTCTTGCAACACCTTCGAACCATCATAAGACTAACAACAAATCGGAAGCATGCGCAGTACGTGTGATTCCCGTAGACGATCCGACCGACTATGGTTACATGTAAGACAATATTACAATCTTGAGTAATCTATATAAAAATACGATTCAATTAATCTATTTGTTGTCAACAATTTGGGTTCAGACAAATATAAGCAACAATAAAACAAAAAAATACGATTCAATTAATCTATTTGTTGTCAACAATTTGGGTAAAACAAATATAAGCAACAATAAAATAAAATAAGATCTGAAAACCAAGATATCAAAGCTGACTAGTATGGTTTCGTAAATCTTTTTGATAAAGTCCAAATTATTGATAACTCTTTGACTATGTGTATGCAATGTCAGTACGTGGAACATGGGTTGTTGTTGCTGCTTTACTTCTTTTAATGGTTTGATCATGAGAGATTGTTTTATGCTGTTGATCGGAATAATTATTTGAGACAATCCATTATATCAAAAAAAAATAAAAGATTTGTCCACAAAAAGACAGTATGTATATACGGTTGGGTTGTTTATGTGGTCGTTCGATTGTTGTCACCATCAGCTATAGTTCAAATCGTGAGAACCATAAATGAGGCCCAAGAAATAAACCTGAAATATGTAAATGGGCCTATGATAAGATGAGGTCCATTAAAGGATGTTAAATGAGTGTCCTTACAAAGAGGGGGAAACAGGTCCTGACTCACTGACTCATCCTCTGTACCCGACCCACGCACTCGCGACCCCTCTCTCTGCACAAACATAACCTGTACGCTTCCTCAATCACTATTCATCTTTTTCTTTATAATATATTTAAAAAACTATTTTCTTGTTTGTATATTGGGATAGTAGTTTTCATATTCCTTGTACTCGATTATGTAGATGATATTTATATGGAAATCTTAGCAGTTAGGCCATCTTTATAGGGAGAACATGAGGGGTGTTCTTAGCCCAAAAAAATAGAAAATAATGAATAGTGGCTTAGAACACTTTTTTTAGTTCTTGATGTAGAACCGATCTTGGCTCAGTTCTAAGCTGACGTGGCAAGCTGTGAATGGATACAATTTTTTGCAAACAATTTTTCACAAATTAAAAGAGGATTTGATTGAGAATATATGGAATAAATTTGGACATTAAACTATATATTAATTAAATAAAATGTTTGTGTACTTTAATTAAGTAATATGTTTTTTTTTTATCTTTAATGTTTGTGTTGTTTCATAAAAATTTGATATTATATTTTGAATTTTAGTAAAAGTTTTATAAGTTTGCAATTTAAATGTTATTTTATAAGTTTTTATAATTGTAATATGTTTAAGAATATTATATTATTAAATCTTATGATCTTAAACATGTTCTCCCAATAACTAACTTTTTAACAAAAGATCTTAACTACTGATCTTACATTATTTTTATAATATTTTTACTCTAAAAACACCTAAAATAGTTTCCCCTATAAAGATGCCCTTACAAAAAGAAAAAGAAAAAAATATATTAAGAGAGAGTTTTACCCTCTATAGTAAATAACTTTAATTAGTTTGTTTTTTTATGACAGCTAATTTATGAGGAACTCATTTTAACATTGCCAATAGCTTCAAAGGAATTTTTTTTTAATACTAGTTATATTCCACATAGTTCTTCGTTTTAGATATTTTTCTCCAAAAGCCTGAAAATGTATAAGAGTAATTTTATGTTGGTGTGTCATAAATCATATTTTGATTTAAGAATGTGTGAGAATGTGAAAGGTAAACCATTAAGTTTGTTAGGATTCAATGATATGATTCTAAATCTCTACTTAATTCGCCTTAATCCCAAGATCTTGAGAGATCAATAAACAATTGAGACGACAACACACTTGAGAAAAACCGAGAAAGACAAATATATTAAAGGAAAAAGTTCACCAATATATGTATAATTGAAAACGCTTTTAATAAAAGGAAATAGAGTAGGGTTTGGTGAGTGGTGGTATTGATAGAAATGGTAGCTAGATATATGCAATCCTCCAGAGATTGAAAGGCATGGTACCAACTTGGATCCATTTCTTCGATAACGACTCTTCCTATATATATATATATATATTTATTTATTTTTGTTTCCCTCTTCTTTAACTTATTTCTTCCACTACTCGCAAATTCTAAACCGTTCTTTATGTCGAGTATTCACGATTTACAACTTAATAGCCAACTGAAAAATTGGTTTTTATATATTGTTGTTGATTCAACCGGCTAGAGGGGGTATTGCAAACACTAGTGTTACCGGGTCCAAATATCGAGTCTTAATTACTGTATCTGGAGAGAGATGAAATACGTTTGTGAAGTCAAAGTTCGAAACAGAAAAAAATGTTTACACGTTCTAATCTTTTGTCCAAAAAGATTGGGGACGATCATTATTCGAAATGTCATAGTCTATCTAAAAAGAAAAAGTTGCAATATCACATGAACGATACAATGGTACAATAATAATAATATGTTTGCTTTTTTTTTTTGGTGGAAATAATAATATGTTTGCTTATCTATTCATTTTTAACCTAGAAGGTAATGGATGAGGAACCTATATAATTTTTGTTTTTACTGTTTTCCTAATCATGCATGGTTATTTTGCCAATTACGAGTATACCAATATGTATCATTTTTTGTTAAAATAACAATATGTATCATTTTTTTTTTTTGTTAAAATAACAATATGTATCATACATCTAGCAGTTTATAAATAGTCAGTTTAACTAAAATATATAATACTGGATTTGGAACGGACCTTAATATATAGTACTTTTTAAATAATTACAATGAGCATATAATACTATGTAAATTTTTTAATTACAAATAGACAAGGGGTTGGATAATGCGAAGGTGATGTATTGTCACGCAGACCAAGCAAGGTTGATATGGGTGAATCGATATTGGTCAGACTCATGTGAAAAATGTATATTTCTCCTCCTTCGTCTTGTCAATTTATTTACTCTCATGTATTTTTCAATCGTTTTGGTATTCACTTCCGAAAATGACTAGTCTTTATTTTTTTTTACGTGGAGATAAATTTCCATTTACATGTATCTAAATGATCTACGTACCTCATAATCTCATATATATATATATGTTAAGCCATCAAAAATAGGTTATCAACTAGTACTAGTAGTAGAATTGATTATTTTTTTGGTGTTTAATTACTGGGTGATGTTTAAGAACAATAATTGTCTTAAACACTGCGTATGTAAAATTTTGAAAAGTGTGGCAATGCCCGAGGCTCTCTCATAAACTCTTTTGTCTCAAACCGTCTCAAGACATTCACAACCTCTACACTACACATAAACTTTCCATTTTCCAATGTAACACTTCCTCAAAGCTTATCCGATCGATGGTTAGCACAAGCAAGTAAGCGACCTTAATTAACAGTATTAATACCATTGCCTCTACCGAACCAAGCTGACAAACCGGGCTGCCAGATCACATGTCGCAATAACCAAGTCCCATCGAGTAGAGCATAGATAAGCTATAAAGAGATTTGAAAATCTGGCCTACAAATCTGAATCATATTTTTATTTTCGTTGTTATTATTTGACTCTTATTTAGAGTATAACCAGAATAAATCTTTATCCGAATTATGTTAAGTACCTGATTGATCATCATCTTCCACAAATTTAATAATGGTAAAGAATATATAAATTAAACCAAACAAAAGAAAATCGTCAAAGATAGCTATTTTCATTGTTCAAAGAGAATCGACTAAAGTAGTATACAAACAAAAAAACCAAAAGATATATTTTCAACTTTTAGAATAACTCTGATCTATTTATAGAAATAATTAGTTATTAATAATCCAAATGTCCCATGCAAATTGATATCCACTCACTAATAAACAAAAACAAAAAAATATACTCTTAATTAAAATAAGTTTTTTTTTTTTTTTTGAACAACAATTAAAATAAGTTTTCTTGTCATGTTTTCTTTGCACTAATGCTATATTATTTTATGAATTAACGTAAACTGTTTCTACCTTATAATAAAAAATAATTAATGAGCACAAGGTTAGCCAAGGTATGATTAAGCTATAATATAGTGAGCCCTACGAGATGCGAGAGGTGATTGGTGTGGCGGATTTGTGTTGAATATTGGGGTCTGTTCGGCGGTGTTGGCAGAGTTGTGGGGGGGTTTACTACGGGCTCTACATTGCTTGGGGGAAGAAAATCACTAGGTTAGAGTTGGAGGTAGATTCTGAGCTGGTGGTGGGTTTTTTACAGTCAGGGGTGGAGAACTCTCACCCTCTGGCCTTCCTGGTACGTCTGTGCCATGGCTTTTTATCGAGGGACTGGATAGTCCGTATTTCCCATGTGTATAGAGAGGCGAACCGTCTGGCGGATGGTTTAACTCGCTATGCGTATACTTTACCTGTAGGTTTTCAATTTTTAGAGTTGTGTCCGTCAAGTATGATGTTGTTTGTAAACGAGGATGCTCAAGGAACTGTGTTTCCAAGACTCCTCCGTACTTAGTCTTTTGTTTTCGTTTTTTTTTCAATAAATTACAGGGGATTAATCCCCTGGGCATTACCAAAAAAAAAAAAAGCTATAATATAGTGAGACTAGTAGGATGCTTACGTGGCAGTCTAGGGAGCTTCCTGCTCAAAAAAAAAAAAAAGAAAAGGAAAAAAAAAACCATTCCCCTAAAATTGAAGCCCTTCCTTCTATTACTTCTTCACTCTCTTTCTCTTTTCTCTCTCTCTCTCTCTCTCGCTCGCTCTTTTTAATTTTGCCCTCAAACCCTCCGATTATTACGAAAACGCTACTGCTCTCTCGCTGTTGGGGGGGATCCGGTGAGGCCGTTTGGCCGGAATCTGAGAAGGAGGAGGAGATGGATGTCGGAGTGTCTCCGGCGAAGTCTATACTCGCGAAGCCTCTGAAACTGTTGACTGAAGAGGACATTTCTCAGCTCACTCGCGAAGATTGCCGCAAATTCCTCAAAGAGAAAGGTCTTTTTTCTTCTCCGGTCTTATTGTCTTCTCCGGGAGGATCTTGGTCTCGGATATATATTTTTTTTTTGTGTGCTTTGCTTTAGTCAATTTTTGAATTTCTCTATTCTCTCGGAGTTTATTTTTCTTTTCCTTCTCTCCTTACGAGAATGGCGGCTGACACGTGTCGAAACAGGAATGCGCAGGCCTTCGTGGAACAAATCTCAAGCGATCCAGCAAGTTTTATCACTTAAAGCTCTCTATGAGCCCGGTGACGATTCCGGCGCCGGAATCCTCCGTAAGATCCTCGTTTCTCAGCCGCCAAATCCGCCTCCTGTGAGCTTTCTATATTCTAATTTGATATTCGCTTACTTCAATTTTGCTTCCTTGTTTCGGTTATAATCGTTACTTAGTTGGTGCTGATTTTAGGGAAATTGTGTGTACCTGCTTGTGGATCCCTTAGGTCACAGAAACGTCGACTGAGCTAAGCAACGAGCTGGAACCTTGTGGCAAAAATCGTTTTCCAGAAGATGAAGGTCCGTGCCATAGAAGGGATTCTCCAAGATCAGCTGAGTTTTCTGGTGGTTCTCCTCGTTATGCAGTTGAGAAAGATAGCTTAAAGACAGTTTCCCCCAGGTTTACATTTTACTCTATAATGCTCTTTGAATGTTGTTTATCACAGAGAATAGCTATAATCGCTTTGTGATCTTAGGAGGAAGTATTTGGTTTTGATATCACACCCTTAGAAAAAGAGAGTTTCTATATGGATCATGTATAAGAGTGATTAGGTTAAAAGAGTCAGATAGAGGCTTTATCCTGCATCTATAGTTGGTGTTTCCAGATCTTCTTGGTTTCGTTCTACTCTTCTGGTACTTTTTGGTGAAAGGAAGGACTATCGATAGGGGGATTTGGTATGACTTGATGTGATCATTGCTAGTCAACAAAAAGTTCAGTTACTAACCCCATTGGTCGATATTATTTGTGAATTCTGCAATGATTTATTTTTAGTAACTAGAGTTTCAGTGGTTGTCAATGTACGGAAGCTTGTTGCCAGTATGTGCTTGTTGTTATATAAACGATTTACTACTTCACTGTTGTTCAAACAAGTTTTTTTTTTTTTTAACACTTGTCTTTAATGTTGCATCAGAAGCCCGGCTGAAACAAGTCCGCTGGTTGGGCAAATGACGATATTCTATAGTGGTAAAGTGAATGTATATGATGGAGTACCACCTGAAAAGGTAAATGAACAACATTATTCTGTCCAGCCTGAAAAGGAATAAACTTTGATGGCATGTTTTTGATGATGCATCCTGTACATTGGTTTGCAGGCGCGGTCTATCATGCACTTTGCAGCCAATCCAATTGATTTGCCTGAAAATGGTATTTTTGCTTCTAGTAGAATGATTTCGAAGCCCATGAGTAAAGGTAAGCTTTTGCTAAAGTGTCTAATCCGCTTTTCAGTTAACAGATAGATGATTTCACACTTTAAATGATTTTGTTTTGTATGATCTAATTGCAAAATGTGAATGGAACTGCATCTCAAGGTTTTCTTAAAGTTAGAGTAGATCTTTTTCTCTATATGTATATATTTTACAAACATGGCTTTCATTTTTTTTTTCCAAATTTGGCATGGTTAAATAAAAGAAGCATTTCTAAATGCTGTATGGTGCTGCTACCCATACTAGCTAAGCTTGTGTAGAATATGCAGATGCTCTTGTACCTTTTTGTGATTTTGATTTCGGATGATCAATCTTGTTCAAAAGCATCTGAAATTCTGATCTGGTTTTGCAGAGAAGATGGTTGAGCTTCCCCAATATGGTCTTGAAAAGGCAACTGCTTCTCGTGATTCTGGTACAAACAATGCTCATATTACCTTATAAAGATATAGAAACCTGTTATATTAATGATGCTTAAAACACCTGAGAGGGAAATTTGGTCTACCTCTTCACCTCTACATGCAATGCTAATAGTGTTTACTTAAAGGCAGATAGACTTCCTTGCTTGTTCTGTGTGATATATGACCTGAAAATTCTGTTAAATATAACAATCATTCATGGTGTCTTGTTGGTATTTTTGAAGATGTGGAGGGTCAGGCGAATAGAAAAGTGTCATTGCAAAGATATCTTGATAAGCGGAAGGACAGGTGCTTTAAAGAAACAATAGTTGTTGCTATAATGTTGTGTACATACTTGCGCTTATTCCAAAAATGGCTGAATAATGATTAACCTTTCTTTATGAGCAGAAGATTCTCTAAAACCAAAAAGGCTCCAGGAGTTGCATCATCCAGCTTGGAGATGTTTCTGAATCGTCAGCCACGGATGAACGCTGTATATTCACAAAACCTTAGCGGCACAGGGCTTCGCGAGTCACCTGAAAATCAGACAAAAAGTTCCAATCTCTCAGTTGATTTAAACAGCGATCTAAACAGTGAAGGTATGAATAAAATCCCTGAAAAAAGCATTGGTTTGAATGGTTCCCATTGGTTTCCCCTCAAAACATTCTTGTCGTTTGTTTTCTAGATCTTTAACAAAAAACTGGAGGTGAGAGATTCCGGGTCACAAGGCGAGCTGTAAAGCTCAATACTGTTCTTTTTGTCAAATTTGCCAAGTACAAAAAGCAAACAGTGAATGTTCTCGTTCATTGTGGAAGAAACATTGGCTTAAGATTTGAGCTGGATCAGCGTCTGGTTTTTTTGTTTTACGGCTTGTGTATCCCATCTTTTTTGGTATGGTATGTAGTTTTGAGTAGGTTAGAGACGAGAGGAGAATGTGGCGGTTTGTATTATGTAAATGCTGTCTTATAATGAGAGAGACCTTATTGATGATGATACCAATCTTAGAGGTTTTCTAATCAACACAAACTTCTTTGTGATGTGTGTATGAGATAATTTATTTTTAAAACATGTGAGATCAACACAACTGTTTTTGTTTTATAATGATCGGAAAAGCATCTCTCTCTGTGGTTGACCGATAAAATAGGGGTAGTTTCGTCTTTTCAGTTTAGTTTTTTGTTTTTGTTTTTTTAATTGTTTTTGAAAACGATATCCTGAATTGAGTAATCATCGCGTGGTTTTGAAGACGAAGGGGGCATAGCGGAGAAGACGATGGGTGAAGCGGTGAAGGTATGTTTCTATCTTCTTCTCTTTTGCTTTCTGATTTGGTTATGAGGATCGATAGTTTTCAATTTTCCGCGATGCAATCATGAAATCGCTGATTGGTTTCCGTTTAGTTTCGGGTTTGTGATTCGATTCGTTTCAGCTATTTTCGAATCATCATCATCATCATCACTAATTCATTTAGGCATCATCTCGGGTCTTGCAAATAGATGATGATTTCTCTAATTATCGAAGTTTAATCATTGTTGAATAATCAGATTTTGTAATGCCTGAACATTTTTTTCCCCATTTGGATGTGTTTTCTTTTTGGTTATTACCATAAAACAAAAAATGATGTCATCTTTGTTGTGTGTTTGTGAAGGATCAAAGAGAAGAAGTGATTCAGGCATGGTACATGGATGATAGCGATGAGGATCAGAGACTTCCTCACCACAAAGATCCTAAGGAGTTTGTATCTCTGGACAAACTTGCAGGCGTGTGTCTTCAATTCTAACGTTGTGCTCTCTGTGATGCTTCCTATTGTAATTTTTATTCACATGTATTGTTTGAGTGTGCAGAGCTCGGAGTATTAAGCTGGAGACTTGATGCTGATAACTATGAAACTGATGAGGATTTGAAAAAGATCCGTCAATCTCGTGGTTACTCTTACACGGTTTGTGACCTTTATTTGATGATGTTCTTTCTTATTGTTTACTATCCAATTATTAGACTTGAATGCTAGATGTTTTACTCTTGACCAACTCTCGTTCTAACTCTATGTGGGTTTACTCAATACTTAACTGAAAGGAAACATTTATGAAAAATCAGTTGATAGTTTGCAAACATTTTAATGTCTTGGTTTGATGACGACAGAAAAGTGTTTAAATTCCAGGACTTTTGTGAGGTATGCCCGGCAAAGCTTCCAAACTACGAAGCAAAAGTAAAGAGCTTTTTCGAAGAACATTTGCACACTGATGAAGAGATCCGTTACTGCGTTGGAGGAAGTGGTTGGTACTTTTTATTGTCTGCTTAACTTTAAAATAGTTGATCTATGTATATAGTCGTCAATGTGCTTTTTCTTTGGCCTAAAGGATACTTTGATGTGAGGGATCGCAATGAAGCTTGGATTAGAGTGTGGGTGAAGAAGGGGGGTATGATTGTTTTACCCGCTGGAATATATCATCGCTTCACCGTGGACTCAGAAAACTATATCGAGGTTCACTATTAGCTTCCCTTGGTTGATTTTATCATATACTTTTTTGCTTGTTTAAGAAATCGAAACATCTTGTTAAACAGGCAATGCGGCTTTTCGTGGGTGAACCGGTGTGGACACCATACAATCGCCCACACGACCATCTTCCTGCAAGGTATGATGATTTCCTGATTTTCCCTTGTTGTCTCATCAAATTCATACCTTCTGTTTGTTATCTTGTGCCAACAATGCGATATGTAATCAAGGAAGACATTCTGATGATTTACAGGAAAGAATATGTCGATAACTTTGTGATCAACGCCTCCGCTTAGGGAGGGTCTCTCTTTCTTGCTTTATGAATTGAAGAATCTATAAACAAGGTCTTTAAAGAATAAAGAGAGGCTTTCCTCTCAATTATTGGATATTTATTATGTATACCTGTGTAGAATGCTGGCTTTGGTATGCTTGAGTTGTTGTAAACTTTAATTACACTCCCCTCTATGATATGGATCTCTTATACCATCTTTGTCGTATACGCAAGGACTATATAGTGGGATCATTGTTTTCCTACGTTTCTTTGTGGTTGTTGCAACTAAATAAATAAATAAATAGTTGGCTCTAGTATGTGCAATAATATCCTAAATGAGGAACCTATATCGTAAGGCACTAGTTGCGTGTGTATCGTGTAACCGTTCTTGTCTGTGGCTCTCCATGTCTTTGGTTTACTCCAAATCACGGTTCTAAGGCGATGTGAAGAAACACATTTCATCTTCGACTCCGAAAAAAAAAACTCGTATCGTGGAATGAGGTTTGAAAAGGACATAGGTGAATGAATTATATTCCCTCCGTTTCAAAATATAGGATGTTTTAAGCAAAGCACGCAGATTAAGAAGTCTTTACTTTTAACAAGTTCAACCAATCAGAAACAATACTGCATAATATAAAATACTAAACTAATCTAAAAGTTGCATTGAAATTTGAAAGCATCCTATATTATGAAACAACAAACTTCTCCAAAACATCTTATATTTTGAAACGGAGGGAGTATATAACTAAAAGTCTAATTCCTTTTTACGTTTTTTCCTCTGTTTTCTAATTTCTATAATAAATCATAACATTGCAGAGTAAATTATATTATAATCTCCTACTTTTTTAATGGATTACAATTTACAAGTATAGTTGAAAGAAAAAAAAGAAAAAAATAGGGATTAAAAAAGAAGTATACATAATTAGGAGCAGCCATGATTAGGGGATTACATAAAAATAAAGAATGAGAGACAGAAAATCATACGTGGCAGTCTAGGGAGCTCCCCTGCTCCAGAAACCATTCCCCCAAATTTCTAAGCCCATAGAATACTATTCGACCTCACTCTCTCTTTTTCATTCAAGTCTCTCTCTCTCTCTCTCTCTTTTTCTTCCTAATTTTGCCCCCAAACCCTCCCAATTATTACTGAAACGCCACTGCTCTTCTCGTCGGAACTCCGGTGAAGAAGAGGAGGAGATGGATGTCGGAGTGTCTACAGCGAAGTCTATACTCGCGAAGCCTCTGAAACTGTTGACTGAAGAAGACATTTCTCAGCTCACTCGCGAAGACTGCCGCAAATTCCTCAAAGAGAAAGGTCTTCTTCTTCTACCTTTGTACCTTCTCGGAATTTTTGTAAGCCGATGAGCTTTTTGGACTGACACGTGTTGAAACAGGAATGCGCAGGCCTTCGTGGAACAAATCTCAGGCGATCCAGCAAGTTTTATCACTTAAAGCTCTCTATGAGCCCGGCGACGATTCCGGCGCCGGAATCCTCCGTAAGATCCTCGTTTCTCAGCCGCCAAATCCGCCTCCTGTGAGCTTTCTATTTTTACCCTAATTTTGGCTTCCTGTTTCGCTTAGAATCGTTACTTAGTTGGTGCTGATTTAGGGGAAATTGTTTGTTGCTCTGTGTGTACTTGTGGATCCTTAGGTCACAACAACCTCGACTGAGCTAAGCAACGAGCTCGAACCTTGTGGAAAGAATCCTTTTCCAGAAGATGATGGTCCGTGCCATAGAAGGGATTCTCCAAGATCAGCTGAGTTCTCTGGTGGTTCAGTTGAGAAAGATACCTACAAGACTGTTGTTACTCCCAGGTTTACATTTTTGGTTCTTTTGAATCAATGTGATTTCTTTCTACTTCCTTGTGTCAAAAGAGTCACATAAGTTTATGGTTCGTGGCTTTGATGGTGGATTGGTTTGACAGTATTTAGGGTTTAGCATCACACGTTTTCAACCAGTTCATGTGATTTAAAGTGAGTTCATTGTGGTTTTCCTCTGTATCTTTAGTTAGTGTTTCCATATCTTCTTGGTTCTGTGCTAGTTTCTGTGGAATTTGGTGACATGGGAATGATGTGACTTGAACTGATAACATGCCTTGTTAACAAAAAAGTTCAGTTACTAAGGCTTTTTTCGTTATCATGTAATATGTTATTATATAAGTAAATTAACCACTCCAATGCTATTTAAACAAGTATTTGTAATGTTGCATCAGAAGTCCAGCTAAAACAAGTGCACTAGTTGGGCAAATGACGATATTCTATAGTGGAAAAGTGAATGTGTATGATGGAGTACCATCTGAAAAGGTGAATGAATCACATTATTCTGTCTAGCCTGAATATAGAAGTTTTGATGGGGTAGATTTTGATCATTCATCCTGTATATTGGTTTACAGGCCCAGTCACTCATGCACTTTGCAGCCAATCCAATTGATTTGCCTGCAAATGGTATCTTTTCTTCTAGTAGTACGCCCATGAGTAAAGGTAAGCTTTTGCTAAAGTGTCTGATTTGCTTTTTTAGTTGATAGATAGATGATTCAAACTTGAAATGATTTTGTTTAGTATATCATCAAACTGGAAAAGTTAATGGACCAGCTTTTGTGATGCAGTAGTTCTTCTTTAATTTTCTCTTGTTGCCAAACACTGCTTTTGTTTTGTCCAATTTTGAAAGGAGGCATTTGACCAAAGAAAGCATCTCTAAATGCTGTGTGGTGCTATACTAGCTTGTATATGAATATGCATTGCACCTTTTTGTGATAGTGATTTCACTTTCTTTGTTGTCAATCGAGTTTAAACTAGTCAATCGTTAAATTGAAAATTTGAATTCCTATTGCAGAGAAGATGGTGAAACTCCCCCAAACTGGTCTTGAGAGGGCGAATTCTTCTCGCGATTCTGGTACAATTACAAAGAGTGTTCATATTTCTTAATGAATCTGAGAGTAAATTTTGATCGACACTGCTGTCACCTGTGCAATGCTATGTTAATATTGTTAACTAGGAGGCGGATAACCTACATCTTATATTTATCCTTTGTTCATATGTTTTTTTTGGGGTCGTTATTCAGATATGGAGGGTCAGGCGAACAGAAAGGTCTCGTTGCAAAGATATCGTGAAAAGCGGAAGGACAGGTGCTTTATATATTTAAACTTAATTCCAAAACCGCTAAAAACTGATACGTTTTGTTTATGTGCAGAAGATTCCTTAAGGCCAGAAAGTCTCCAGGAGTTGCGTCTTCTAGCTTGGAACTGTTTCTAAATCGTCAGCCACGAATGAATGCTGCATATTCACAAAACTTTGGCCGCACAAGATCTCCACTGCAGAGCCAGTCACCTGAGAACCAAACAAAAAGTCCCAATCTATCAGTTGATCTAAACAGTGAAGGTAAGAAGACAAATCATAAGGCAAGCTTTGTTCCCAATAGTTTTGGATGATTTGACTCAAAAACTCTCATCTGTTTTGGCTTACAGATATTTAACAAGATGCCAAAACGTGGAGATGCTATTAATAGCATTGGTAAGGTTTGACATATGAAGAACCTTGTCTTCAGATGGGCTTCTTTGCGTTTCCATGTCGCACTCATAATTTTTGGTCTATAGTTTTTGTGTAGCTTCGTAGGTTAGTGGTAAGTTCTTGTTTCTGATTCTTTTTTGCGGGGGACTAGAGAGAAACAAGAGGCAAGAGAGGGAAAATGAAAGAAGGGCATTCATTTTTCTTGTTAGTAATGTGTAAATGCCGTCTTTTTTAACGACAAGACTTTTTTCGCCAAACTGTTTAGCTTTGACTTCTTCTTTACCAAACGGTCCAAACCTTCTTCTTTTGACCATTTCTAAACCATTAATTTTCACTTTATCATCATTGAACTTTTTAACAATACCTGTTGATTGTCGTCAAAGATTAAACAATTGTTATATGAGTTGACATGGATGATTCTAACGCATAAAACACTATGCCAAACTATAATTTTTCTAATTTACTTGCACCTCTCTCAAAAAACGTAACGTAACTTACTAATAGTAGTCTGAAACGGATCTATGTGTGGAGTGGAGGGAGGCGGCGTTACCCTCGCCGCACGAGCGCACGCTGCCGAATGGAGGGTAGTTTAGTCTTTTAGCATTCATTTTCTTTTTGAAAAGGAGAGGTCATTATTAATCGCGTGGATTTGAAGACGATAAAAAAAGGCATAACGAAGAAGAAGAAGAAGAAGAAGAAGAAGAATACAAGTTCAACCATGGGTGAAGAAGTTGTTAAGGTAATCGTAAATCTCTACTCTATTTTCTGAATTCTGAATTTCTCAATCCCTCGTCGGAAATTTTCCCCCATCAAAACATGGATTCGCCGATTGTCCCATTAGGTTCGGGTTTGATGTTTTGGCTCATATAGTATTTACTTTGCTTGCCTTATCTCGATTGTTACTTGTAACGTATCGAAATTTGATTTGATTTAGAACATTTTCTCTGTTAGTGTGTTGAAGTTGTTATACAGTGGCTAATCATATTGAATTAGTGGGGTTTTCAGCCCACTGATTTTGATGTGATGACCATCAGATTGATGTTTTCTTGATTCACATATTGTTGTTGTTGTTGTGTGTGTTATTGCTTAGGATGGAAGAGAAGAAGTGATCCAGGCATGGTATATGGATGATAGCCATGAGGATCAGAGACTTCCTCACCACAAAGATCCTAAGGAGTTTGTATCTTTGGACAAACTTGCAGGTTTTTGTGTTTCTCTTCATTCTTGTTCTCTCTGTAATGTTTTTTTTTACTGTTGTTTGCTTTTTATTTATTTATGTGTAATGTTTTGAGTGTACAGAGCTTGGAGTGCTTAGCTGGAGACTTGATGCTGATAACTATGAAACCGATGAAGAACTGAAAAAGATCCGCCAATCTCGCGGTTACTCTTACACGGTATGTCACCTTTTTCTTTATATATATCTTTGTTTTGTTATCCGTTGGACTTGAATTGCTAGCTCGTCTGTTTCAACCAAGTGCTGTCTTAGACATTTCAATACATTCAATGGCTTAAACCTTATTTATAACTAGCCAAGGGATGAATGTAGCCGAATATAGCAGTTATTGACTTCGTTAGAGAGCAAGTAGTGAAAAATGGCTTTATACTGTTTCTTGGTAGATTTTAAGATTTGCTATTTGTTTGTCATTAACTATCAATTCTCTCTGGTCCTTCTTCCGCTAACATTAGCTATCCAAGGGAGATTAAACAACCCGTTTCCTTCTCTGTTACACTTTCCGAGCTTAAAGTTTTTTTTTTATGTTAATAACTTGATGATTCCCAAACGTTTTTGTTTGTGTGTGTATATTTATCTGCTCGAGTCTTGGTTTGACGATTGAAAACTGTTTAAATTTCAGGACTTTTGTGAGGTATGCCCGGAAAAGCTTCCAAACTATGAAGGGAAAGTAAAGAGCTTTTTTGAAGAACATTTGCACACTGATGAAGAGATCCGTTACTGCGTTGCAGGAAGTGGTAAGTACTTGTATTGACTGCTTTACTTGAAAACTTCAATTCGATATTAGCGTCATGTTTATATTTCCTTGGAATAAAGGGTACTTTGATGTGAGAGATCACAATGAGGCTTGGATTAGAGTATGGGTAAAGAAAGGTGGTATGATAGTTTTGCCTGCTGGAATATATCATCGCTTCACCACGGATTCAGACAACTATATCAAGGTTGAATATTAGCTTCCCTTGGTTAATTTTATCATATACATATACTTTTGCTTGTTTAAGAAACTGAAACATCTTGTTAAACAGGCAATGCGGCTTTTTGTGGGTGAACCGGTTTGGACACCATACAATCGCCCACACGACCATCTCCCTGCAAGGTACACTGTCCTGTTTGCCCCTTTTGTTTCATCAAAAGCTTACTCTGTAATCGTTCATTCAAGCAAATAAACAAGAAAACTGTTTTATGGATATTGAAACTTGAAACGGCTATTTTACAGGAAAGAGTACATCGATAACTTCGTGAAGGCGAACGGAGGCGGTGCCATTGACGCGTCAGCGTAGGCATCATATTGATTACATCGATATATGTCTCTCTCATGTCTTACGCATCAGATTTTTATAAACTAAGCGTACAATAAAGAGAGACATCTGTCTCATGTTGGATATGTATACAATAAAGAGAGACATATGTCTCAATGTTGGATATGTATGTGTTTAGATGTTGTCTCCTTGAAGACACTTTCTTTCGTGTGGCTTTGGTGTTGTTGTAAGGTTTCATGGTTTGTTAACTTATAACTTACTACCTTTATGTCGTCTATATGTTCTGCAATAAATGGATGAGAGTCGGCAGATGTTCATGTTGACAGTATACCTCAAAACTAAAAATGATAGAACTACTTTGAAGCTACACTATGACCCTTTAGGATCCAATATTTCAACTCTTAATGATCGAAAATGATCAATTAGTTTTTTTTATCTCTTAATGTCATTTTCCAGCTCCCAATTCGCAATTCCGTTTTAATCTTTTCAACTCGACCCATGAAGATCACTATTTTTTTGTCAATTTTTTTCCCGATTATATCATGTATGCATTGATTATCGGGCGCTCAACAAGGTAACCTAACTATCAAAAACAAGTATCCACTTTTATTGCAGACTTCTTCGCCCGCGCGAGATACTTCTCGAAGTTGGATCTACGGCCGGGCGGGATACTACCAGGTGCGTATCGCGGAAGGAGACGAGCCAAAGACGACCTGTGTGACAAACAAGCAACCTTATGTATACGATTTATTTCCAATTTGGTTGTATGAGCCTTTGTGTAATGGTATTAGACTAGTTCTCAGTCTTGCGTCCGTCTCATTCTCTTGTAATTTTAGAGCCAATAAATATTTTTTTTGATTCATGTCAAAAGCTTTTTAGAAACATAGTAAATATCATCAAACTATGCGTTACATGTACATATCGTTCTCAAAATATGATATTCCCTTAAACTAGAGCAAAAAAGACTTAGACGAGAGTCCCGCCGGTGACGTATTCAGTGAAGGCCAAGGCAACTAGGCCGAGCATCGCGAAACGACCGTTCCATAGCTCAGCGTCAGACGTCATGAGCCCTTTTGACTTTGCCTCCGCCCTTATTCCTTTGAACAAGGGAACCATCGATGCCAACGTCAGCAACGCCGTTGTTCCAAGAAACCACCCGACGCCACCGTCGGAGATCTGAGCGAACACGTTCTCTCCCTTTGAAAGCTCCACCGCGATGGCAGCCACGAACCCAACCATGGCTAGTCTCCCGTTGATCCTCTCGGGTGCTGGACCGCTGAATGCTAGTAAATCTCTAAACTTGGTACTCACCTAAACAAGAAACCAAATCCTTCAACTCACAAATCTTTGATTTTAATCAAAAATCATTCAAGAACACTTTGAGCTTAAAATGATTACAAGACTATGCTAACGCAAAGTCGTAATTACATAATCAAATTCTAATGATGTTTATATTAATGACTTCGACCACTAGATCAAATATAGTTGTATATATACCTTTGGCTTGCTAACTGGAGGAGGAGATGGTGGCATTTGCGGTTGGGCGGCCGAGGTCGAGGGCACGGAAGAGTCTTCCTTGATAGGATCTCCCTGAGCCATGCACCTGACTCCAACCGGAGCATTCCTTTTGAAGAAGAGTTGCTTTGTGTTTCTGATGTTGCGTGTACTCAATCCACCGGAAGGAGCGGCCAACACTGACTGCATGTTGAACGACGCCGTTGCCATTTTTGAGTAGGGTTTTTAAAACGCTAAAGATCGCAAGAAGATTGAAGTAGTGAGAGGAATTGAATTAACTCTAAAGACTTGAGGATTGAGATGGAGTTGGTCTGTGTTGTTACTCAAAGATCATCTCTTTATTTATAGAGTAGGTGAAATTTGAATGATAGGTCTAGTATTTTCTGAAATATATGTCTTTGTTTATCTTTATTGATTTAGTTATGGGATACTATTACTAAGATTACTTATTTTATGTTTTGTGTTTGTGGTGTGTAGTAGACTATAATAAGTAGAAACAAATATCATAATAGAAAAGAAATTAACTAAAATCGTAAACTTTCACTCTTTTGGGAAGAAAATGATTCCTCAGTATAAATGTTTTTTCAAACTTATGAGATTTTTTCCATCTTTCTTGTAACAACTAAACAAATTCATTGGTCATTGAAGATTATAAAAGTAAATTAGATTATTTCACTTGAAATCGTTGAAAATGTGAAAAAGAATTAAAATATCAGGAATTTGAGAATTCAACGCTAGACACAAAAAAACGTAGTAGCCAAGAATTTTAAAACGAGAGAGTGAGGTGAGATCTCAAAGGAGCCACGTCTAGTTGAAAAAGTGTAAGTAAACTGATGACGTGCCTTCTTTCATCACACAGAGAGACATATCTTCCTTGACTCTTGTATTTTTTTGATTGGCCAACGCCAAGTGCGTTTGGTAAAACACGTAAAGAATACTAAAGCTTGTCTCAAAATATTTAGAAACAAAGTTAACGGCTCAACTTCATTTCACTTGGGAGATTTTGTTTCTGGTAGCGAGAAGTCGCAGTCAATCTCGTCTCGTATTGGAAATTACTTAACTTCATTATGGCAGACGCCGCAGACCCATGCTGACTCCTTTTGATCCTTTCTGTTCCCCATTCATGGCTGCGTGCCCAATTCTCCTACGTTCCCTTATATTACGCATTGGAACGGTAAATAAGAAACAACACAGAAATAAAATATATTCTTTTTATTTTATAAAGTGTGTCATTTTGACACAATTCACATAAATTTAAAAAATATAGATTATATATATTTGTCCAATTTACAGAAATAGTTTAAATTCAATGAAAATAAGATTTGGGTTAAAGGGTAAATTACAAAATTTAATATAGAAAACACATCTGAATTGTAAAATAACATTTTTTGTGAAATAAAAAAATATTTCTAAAATGACACACTTTGTAAAATAGAGGAAATACTTTTCACGTAAATTATTTATATGTTGCATCAAATACGTACGTAAAAAAAATTGTGACCATTACTTGTGTGAACTATGTATTTGAGACTTTTGAGTTCAAGAAGAATAGTATTTACGTGAGTCGTGAAGACGTAAAGCACTTGTAGACTCCAATGCCAAGTGGTTTTAGTTTGGTAAAAACACGTAGAAGAAAGAAAAAAAAAATTTGTATCAAAATATTTAAAACGAGTTAACGGCTTCAAATATCACGTAAAAATATTTAAAACGAGTTCTTTTTTGCTAAGAATGTAAATATTTCATTAAAATGAAAAACAGTTAAGGTTTACAATCGATGATTATAGACCTAAGTTAATGGTCCCATGGCAAAAAAGATAAAAACATGGAAGCATAAGAAAGTAACCAAAGTTTTCGGTCCATCTACTCAACCATAGCGAAAGAACTACGAGAGTAAAATGAAGCGATGACGATTTTGTTGTTCTTCCTAGATGTGTTGCAAAAAGAGAAGGGTGACTGCAAATTGTGACCGCCGGAGTTGCAGAAGACACTTAGCTCTAGAAGACTTTCAAAGGAGGCCCGAGACCGAGATGTCAACGGTAATTAAAGAACTCCAAATCATGGCTCACATTCTCTCCCCTCAAAATGTGAGTGATTCTTCAATCAAATCCATGAGCTTTCCCTGACCGAAACCTCACAAGCCAAATTATGCTAACAGTGTGTGCTCCCTCTACCAAGTTCATTCCCCGAAGTCGGCTAGCGCAGAGCAAGAATAAAATCAATTCACCACCACACCAAAAGCCATTAGCCTTACTAGCTCCTCTATAGCACAATCTTAACGCAAGCATGAGGCATCACGCAGAGCATAGCAAACTTCTACCTTGAGACAACAACAAAAGCAAACCACAACAAAACCAGGCCTTGACCGAAACCAAAAGTCTTGGTATGCATGTAACGTTCTCAAATGGTGAAGAAAGCTAGTTACCACCGATAACTAAATCATCATCAAATCAAACACTACAGCAGCCACACGAGAGAACAAAAGAGCATCCGTAAAGACAAAAGAACTTGACCTGCCACGAGGAAACACTCTCCTAATAATCCTACCACTGTCCACGAGCAGAAGATGCCAACAGAGAAGTGCTTCTCCCAAAAGTCAAGGCTTGTTAACACAGAAAACTTGAAATTGAAACAAACAGTAGCCATGCCCTAAACCTGAGTGAAGGAGAGACGAAAGAGAGGCCGAGGCTTCAATGACTCAAGAACACCACCAGCTAGGCTGGTTCAGACTCGACAGAGCCACTGAAAACCACTCGAATCATTAGTCCAAACACCCGATTCGACACGCACGGAGTGGACAGAAGCAACTGGCTACTGGGATTAGCCGTCCTCGAAGCGGATATTCCCGTCAGAGAGCAGCCCACAACCTCGGGTAGACACGAGTCGAAGCGCAACGGTTAGTCCAAGAGAAGACTTGGAAAATGCGAATCCTAGGTAGGTGGAGAAGCGAAACCACAGCCCCGCCACCAGAAACGCCAGGAAAAAGGAGATCTGCAAGTAGATCTACAAAACAAAATTTTGCTCCGCCGCTTGAGATGCGAGACGCTAGGGAAGGAAAACGAGCCTCCGCCTTGGTCTATTGCTGTCTACAGGCAATAGAGGCAGAGAGCAAGAACTCCAACCACCGAAAACGGCCGACACGCACGGTGGACCTTCAACACTCGCCGCGAGAAACAGGGCCGAAACAAGATCTCCGATTACTTCAAGTGCACAAATGGAATCAGACAGAGAGAACTTAGAGCCCTCTCACGGCACCGGTCGCAACCGGACACATCACGTAAAATATTTTAAACGAGTTAACGGCTTAGAATATCACGTAAAATATTTAAAACGAGTTAACGGCTTACTTATCACGTAAAAAAATTTATTCAGTCGGGAGATTTGTTTCAGTTTAAAACGATATGTTTTGAATTGGAGGAAAGATCTTAATTGCAAACAACGTCGTTTGCAATGAAAAGTTAAAACGACGTGTTTTAAATTGGAGGAAAGATTTTAATTGCAAACGACGTCGTTTTAAGGTTCGAGTCTAATGACCTTGACACATCATTGCTTACATGTCAAATTGATCAAAACATTTAACGGTTGACTAACACTGTTTGAGTCAATGTAGAAATACATTTAACGATTCGAAGTCTAGGTAGTAAATTTGAATTATGTAAGAGTTTAGGTTAAAAAACACACGAATCTGTTGCTTGGCTAGGAATTTACACTTTTGAAATAGTACGAGTTGAAATTTACCCTTTTCTCTCTTGCTTAGTATTGGAACTTAGGACACTTCGACTGGAAGGTGTTAATTAAGAGAGTTGATAATTAAAAATTAATATAATAATGAGAGAGAGAAAAAAGAAGAAAATCGCTCCTTTGATTGCTGATAAAAGAAACATTTCTCCAAAAAAGTAGACAGATGTCATTTTTAATGGTTACTATTAATAAAACATAATTGATTTTTTTTTCAAAGAAACATTGCAGGATTACTGCTGCTGGAGTTGGTCTTACTTAACTTTATTACTAGGGAGTTTCCCGCACACTTGTACGGGCAAAAACTTTTTTTAAATAATTGTTATCTAAATTTTTTTTGTGGGTAAATATATTTTTCTACATTTATACGTTTTTGTGGGTAAATTTATTTTCACAAAATAGTTTAACTAATTTAACAAACCAAAAATTAAATTAATTATAAGACTAAAAAGAATTCCAACAAAAATGTAAATGGAAAAAATTGACCAAAAGAGACACTATGATTTAATTTTCAATAATAAGAAACATAAATAAATTTTCTAATATAAATATAAAGTAATATAGTTAGGGGAGTTACCCGCGAGCATTCGCGACCAAATGTAATTAACAAAATTAATTTAAAATATTTGTAGGTTAGCATGAGATAACTTACCATTCGTGGACATTATATTGAGGTATGACTGCAATAAAAATAGGTTTAAATTCATGCTAAAATCAGTTTAAAAAATAATAATATTTTAAAATTATAAATACAGTTAGAAATTCAATTCATGAAAACAGTAAAGCATATCAATAGCATCTCATCATAGATAAACTATCAAAATCACATAATAGTAAATTCGATTCATTAGAATCGAATGTTGTGACTGAGCGCCTCTATATTGATAACAATTTTGAAAATAGAAATTTTCTCGAAACAAATATTTATAATAGATCATAGTATTTTTTTCATTTTTTTAAAATGGTAAATGGGATATGAATATTTGATTTCCATTTTTTTTTTCTAATTTTTGTTTTAAAAAAAATAATTCGTGTTTATTTTCATTAGTTTCTTTTTTCTAATTTGTGTTCTTTGATCCTCCTCCTAATTATAATTGTCAGGATCTTCTATCTTATTTAGAGTCTTTGTTCATCCTTTTAGTGATGGAGTTTTGTAGCAACCTTATGAGATTTTTTCGGGATTATAGAAAATTGTGCCATATCTTCAACTTAAATAGATATTTGTAGTATATCTTCTTGAGTTTTTTTAGTTCCTTCTATCGAAGTCAAACTTTCATAATTATCTATAGGAATTTAATATTTTCAAAAATATAAAATTTTTTGAAACAAATATTTACAATATATTATAATATTTATTTTCAATTTTTAAAAATTTTAAATGGGATATGAATATTTCGGATTAATATGAAATTTGGCAACCAAAGGCCTCGATAGTTCTACTATTTTCTGATCTGCTTTCTTTCCAACTGGAAATGTAGATTGTATACATTCGATAAGCCTCCACACATTTGTTAATAGAGACATTTGAAAATTTCCTTGGGATGTAATCATCACTTTCCACTTTGGAAATGTAGAAAAATATATAATGTGTTAGGGTTGAAATCGTGCAACCAACGTTCTCCGATCAATTATATAAAGCTTGATCGGCTGATAGTTCCATATTTTAATTTGGTTACGTATGTTACTTATTACTGATTTATTTGAAATATTTTCAAAACATGGGTATGAAGATGATATGCTATACGGTCAACTTAATTGTAAGTCAACCGAGTAAATTATTTTTGATCGGAAAAGAAAAACGTCAAGTCTGGTTTAGGGGGAAACTTATAATTTTAGTGAACAACATGCAAATTAACATTTCGTTCTAGACAAAGACGACTTCTTAAACCAAGCCAAAGGGGTGACACATAACCATGTTATAATTTTGAGAGAAGAGAATAACAAAACAGAGTAAGAGACCTTTGTCTCTTTTAGAAGATAAGAACAAATTTAAACTTCAATTAACTGAAACTTGTTACATACATCAACAACAAATCTGTTTTATATAGAAAACAAACAGACACTACATCATAATGAGTTGTGTCTCTTAGAACTTGTGACTCTTGGATCAAACGTCACAAACCAAAACGTCACGACTTAAACGTTTATTAAAATAATAAGAACACAAAGTAGTATCAACCAACACTCCCCTTTAATTGAGTTTCCCGCTAACTCCAATCTTGCTTTAACATTTTTCAAACCTTATTGTGCTTAATGAACTTCTCTGTTTCCAGGTAATTAATGACATCTCTTCTCCATAACTCCATCTGGTTAGAGCTGACTCTTTTTCTTTCAAACAGGCTGTTGCACCGTGTGAATTTCTTTCTCAAAAACATCACACCTTTTTTGCTAAGAAGCCTTCTTCTGTTTTGTACAAATAGACGATTTCTCACGTTGGAACCTTTGGTTTTTTTTTTCACTTTTTTTTTTGTTATCTGCAAACCTTCTCCAAGTATCCTTCAAATGTTCACCATGTGAGTTACGTCACGTGTTTTCCGTGATCTTCATCGGCTGATCTTGCAACCTTCTTCCACTCTTTATTCTCTAAGTGAACTATTTTCTTATTGCCTTTCGCAACTGGCTGCTTCTCCCTTTTCTCTCTTACGTAAGCAGCTCCTTTCTTGCTTGATGACTTACTTTGATCACCATCACATTCACGTCTCTATGACGTCTCGTGCGTGAAACGTTTTCATATCTTCTTCGATTATCTTATCAACCGGTTTATGCTCCATTTTTCTCTGAGGTAAGCATCCTCCTTTAGTGCTTGGTGTCTCCTTTTGATCAGCATAAAGTGCTCCATTTTCTTTTCTGAGGTAAGCATCCTCCTTTGCTCCATTTTTTCTATGAGATAAGCATCCTCCTTTATTGTTTGGTATCACTCTTTGAACACCATCACGTCTCCTTTCCTGAGTGGTCTTGCTCTGTTCATCCAACAGGCAGCTTCTCTGTGTTGACGTCTTTCTTTCAAACTCAACACCACTTTTTGCTAATTCGTCATACTCTGTTTCTTCAAACAGTGGCTTCTCCGTCTGGTTCCGTTGAAGAAATCTTCTGATTCTCAACTTCATCGAGTGATGTCTTCTTTGCATCCTTGTGATATACCAAGACATTGTTGAACAAAGTTTCAGAACTCTCCATTCACAATTTCATCTCCACATCTATGGTCTCCATTGCCTTTTTGAGAAGATTTTTTATCTCCTTCATCCCTTTGGAGCTTCATGTACTACTTGTGAAAATAATGGTGCTGTTTGTGAAGGTTGATAGTACTCTCTCTTATCACCACCATCTTTTCCTATTTTGATCTTCTTTTCTTCTCACCCTTGGTTTGTTGTCTCCATCTTTCTCTTCTTCTTGCAGCAGAATTTTTCTTATTTTTGTTTTGCTTGGACAGGCTCCAAGACCAACATAAGTTCTGATACCATATTCTAATTTTGAGAGAAGAGAATAATAAAACAGAGTAAGAGACCTTTGTCTCTTTTTGAAGATAAGAACAAATATAAACTTCGATCAACTAAAACTTGTTACATACATCAACAACAGAACTGTTTTATATAGAAAACAAACAGACACTACATCATAATGAGTTGTGTCTCTTAGAACTTGTGACTCTTGGATGAAACGTCACAAACCAAAACGTCACGACTTAAATGTTGCAGCTCTGAAACTCAATTAGCAACCAACAAACCAAATCTAAACCAAGCACAGAGCAGCACCAAACCACACTATCTTCAATTACCAGCCACTGCCACCGTCACCGCTTCCTCTGTAGCCACCATCACCTCCTCCATAATCGCTACCGCCTTCACGGTCACCACCGTATCCACCTCGGCCACTGCCGCCTCCACCAGATCCGTAACCACCGCTACGTCTCTCGTAACCACCACCACTATGGTAACCACCACTGCCGCCACCACGGCCTCCTCCACCACCGCCGCTTCCTTAGGACTGAGCCTCATTCACAATGATGGTACGGCCATCAAGCTCTTTCCCGTTTATATCTTCAATAACACCCGTCATGGATTTCTCGTCCTTGAAGGTGACAAATCTGAATCCCCTTGACCTTCCAGTCTCACGATCGTTAATGATCTGTAAACAAAAATCAAAGAGAATCACACAAATCAGCAAAAAACCAATCGAAGACGACTTTGTAAAAAACCCTAAACCCTAAACCCTAAACCTAGAATCAAACCAAACCAAAAGGGTGACACATAACCAAATCTAAACCAAACACAGAGCAGCACCAAACCACACTATCTTATATTACCAGCCACTGCCACCATCACCGCTTTCTCTGTAGCCACCATCACCTCCTCCGTAACCGCTACCGCCTTCACGACAACCACCGTATCCACATCGGCCACCATCACTTCCTCCGTAGCCACCATCACCTCCTCCATAACCGCTACCGCCTTCACGACGACCACCGTATCCACATCGGCCACCATCACCTCCTCCGTAACCGCTGTTGAAGTTCTGCTCTTGTATTACACCAGAAGCCATTGCTTCAAATACAGAGCATGGTAGAGAAAAAACAGAGAATGAAAAAGTGAAAAACTTCTCAATTATTCTTGACAAACTTATAAAATAAGAAAACATCCACCTTATGTAGTTTTCCTAAAGACACAAAGCAACCGTTGCAACTTCCTACACTAACAACGCTTTGTAACATTTCACGTTTTACACATAACATTTGACTTTACAACAGTCCCTCTTAATTGAGTTTTGCTCTTCACTACGTTTCTTTTTTAATTCGTCACAACTTTGGTCTTCAAAAGCGTAGAGTGGCATCTTGCCTCCCTCTTGATCGAATGCTTCCCACACTTCGATTCTTCTACTCATTCATTCTATTTTTGTTTCAAATTTCCTTTGACCTCTTTCACGTTGTGTTTGAATTCTCCATGACCTCTTTCATTACGTCTGTCCCATGATCTTCCATCATGTCTTTGTTGTTGTTCTTGCAACCTTCTTCCGCTCACTTTTCTTTAGATGAGCTTTCTTCTTCTCCCTTTTTTGTAACTGGCTGCTTCTCCCTTTTCTCTCTTAGGTAAGCTTTTTCCTTTCTTGCTTGGTGTCTTCTTTTGATCACCATCACATTCACGTCTGTGTGACATCTCTTGCGTGAATCTTTTTCATGTCTTCTTCGGTTATCTTCTCAACCGGCTTATGCTCCATTTTTCTTCGAGGTAAGCATCCTCTTTTTGTGCTTGTGCTTGGTGTCTTCCATTGATCACCATAACGTCTCCTTGACGTTGTACAAGTGAATCTTCTCCACGTCATCATCGGTTACTTCTTTTAAACCGACGACGTTTGCTAATCAGTTTGTCTTCACCATGAACTCTTATTTTTGTTGAGTAGCTTTGCCTTTTTTTTAAACAGGTGACTACCTCCGTGTTGTAGTCTTCCTCACAAACTCAACTACCACTTTTTGCCACTGAGCCTTGCTCTGTTTTATTCAACAGGAAGCTTCTCCTTGTGAACATCTTTCTCACAGACTCCACACCACTTTCTACTAATAAGCTTTGTTTTGCTTTCAACAGCGGTGGCTACACCACATTTTGCCATATTCTGGTTTAAAGCCAGAATCCTCTCTTTTGGGCCGAGCAATGAACACACCATCATATGTAACCTAATTCCATGAAAATACATGATTGCCATGTGCTTGGCAGAGTCGTAAACGCCTCCGTTGATGCTTCCTCTGTTTTTTTTCAATTGCGCACCCCTTCGCATGACGCGTAGGATTGCGTCAATTTGTTCGGAACATTGTCTTCACCAATGACCACAATTATCTCTTGATTAAGATGGCCTTCCTCTTAATCCACACCCGATTTCATCATTTCTCCTTCAAACATAAGAATCACTTGCTGAATGATGCTGCCGTGATCTTTGTTTTTGGTTGAACTTTTTTGCAGGTTTTGTTATGTTTCTCTTTGTGCTTCCCACTGGCCCTTGAATCAATAAAGCTCTGATACCATGTTGAAGTTCTGCTCTTGTATTACACCAGAAGCCATTGCTTCAAATACAGAGCATGGTAGAGAAAAAACAGAGAATGAAAAAGTGAAAAACTTCTCAATTATTCTCGACAACTTTTACAATAAGAAAACATCCACTTTATGTAGTTTTCCTAAAGACAAAAACAACCGTTGCAACTTCCTACACTAACAACGCTTTGTAACACGTCACGGTTTACACATAACATTTGACTTTACAACACACTTAATAATATACTTATATAAAATAACATAAGCCTAAACTCAATTATTACCAACAACCGCTACCGCCTTCATGACGACCACCGTGTCCACATCGGCCACCGCCGCCTCCACCAGATACCTAACCACCGCTACGTCTCTTGTAACCACCGCCGATACGGTAACCACCACGGCCTCCTCCACCGCCGCCGCTTCCTCTTGACTGAGCCTCATTCACAGTGATGGTGCGGCCAGCAAGATATTTCCCGTTCATCTCTTCAATAGCATCCCTCATGGATTTCTCGTCCTTGAAGGTGACGAATCCGTATTCCCTTGAATGTAAGAAAAAGCTTACAAAGATAATTTGGATTGTCTAAATTTTTTTTATGGTCAAATATATCACTAATTCAATTCTTTTATAAGCTTGTATGGGCATATATATTTTTAAATAATAGTTCAACTAATTTAATAAACCAAAAAGTAAATTAATTATAAGACTAAAAAGGATTCGAACAAAAATGTAAATGGAAAATAATTAACCAAAAGAAAAACTATAATTTAATCTTCAATAATAAGGAACGGAAGTAATTTTTCTAATATAAACATAAAGTAATATAGTTAGGAGAGTTATCCGCGAGCATACGCGACCAAATGTTTAAGCCTAACAAAGCTGATTTATAATGTTGTGATTGAGCGCCTATATATTGATAGCTTAGTATCCAAGTCAAACCTTCATAATTATTCATAGAAATTTCACATTTCTAAAAATAGAATTTTTTCAAAAAAAAATATTTACAAAAGATTTTAGTATTTATCTTCCATTTTTTAATAATTTTAAATGGGATACGATTATTTTAATGCGATTTTTTAATTTTCGTTTAAAAAAAAATCATTCGTTTTTTAAAAAAATGTTACTTTTAAAAGTGAAAGAAGAATTATTCTTTAAAATTACTCGTTTGTATTTTCAATATACATTCATTTTTAATTGTTTTATTTGTTCATCCACCTAATTATAATTGTTAGAACCTTTTGTCTTATTTAGAGTATTTGTTCCTCCTTTTGGTGATAGTGTATCCAGCCGGAAAAAACATGGTTTTTTTTGGGAGATTTGCGACAATCCTATGAGATTTTGTCGGGATCACAAAAGATTGTGTTATATCTTCAAATTAAATGGATATTTGTAGTATATCCTCTCGAGATTATCAGTTCAAATCGTCATAATTATCTATAGAAATTTAACATTTTAGAAAATAGAAGTTTTCTTGAAAGAAATACTTACAATAGATTCTAGCATTTATTTTCCCTGAATAGAATCCATATGTATAACAAAGCTATAGTGACGGCTCTGCATGATCATGTGAATAAAAAAGCCTAAGCTATATGCAAATCAAAACACGAATTCAAAATTTATAGCTTATGGTAATGTAAGTAAAGATATATCTACATACAGTAGTATGGATTGGATTTAATACACAAAGAGCTAGTACGTCGAGTAACACCTCGAAAAAAACATCAATTAAACTGTATCAAAAACTAAATAATACTAATTTAAATTACTTATTGATAATTGATACAAAATATCTAATTTAACATCACCTTATTTGTTGTGTATACCTCTAATTCCTTGTTTGTTTGTTACTCTTCGTACTACGCTCGCTCTTTGTGTGATTATTCGTAATTTCGTTTGCATATTGGGGTTTCTGAGATATGATATATGATTTAAATAAATGCATGCACGATCATATACATAAAAACTGCAACGTAAGGTACTGATCAAATCACATCACAAGAATCACTCGACGATCCAAATCCCAAGCAAGTCAAACTAAGAACATTTGGTATTTTGATTGGTCTCATATATATAATCAATCATGCAAGGCGTCTACAGAGAGTGACACCATCACCAATGGAGACTTGAGAGAGCTCGATGCGAGGGTCAGCAGCAAGCCGCTTGTTCAATTCCATAATGGATATTCTGTTCTGTTCTCCCTCATATGCTCTGGCACGCTTTCTTCTTTCTCCTCTGCCACAAACCCAAACCACAAAGTGTTATCAAACACTATGATTCCTCCTACCTTCAATTGCTTCATTAGTCTATTGTGCATGTTGGGATAGTTCGGTTTATGAGCGTCAATAAATGCGAAATCAAACTCCGGTTTTGGATTCTCCTATATATGCCCCATCATCATTCATAAACCAATGTCATCAGATTAAAAGAATATGCCAAAAGAAAAGAAAGAAAATGGGTGATATATAATAATAATAAAAAATGACTGCTAATACTAATGGATTACATACGGTCAACAACTTGTCTAAAGCCTGAAAACATCAGATTGGATGAAATTGATCTTGTGATCAACTCTAGACCACCTCGTAAGCTTCTTTGTCGATGTCTATTGCAGTAATATGTGAGTCATAGATGTTAGCTAGCCCTATCATTTTCGCTTATTTGATTTTGAGTAAATCAAGGAGTAATGTTGGGTACATACATGTCCATCATGAGGCAATGCAAGAGCCATCGTGAGCAACGAATAACCCGTGAAAACACCAAGCTCACAATATTAATATAACTATTAGAAATTTTTCTGAGCAACGAACAATTTTTTATGCGTTCAGAGCTCATAAAACCAAGAACATGAACGTACAATGGGACAAAATTATTCAAGAAGAGTAAATAATATATTAGACACAAAAATTATACTATTTTCCAAAACAAACAGAATTATAATTACAATTTCTTATTCTTTCTATTAATTTAAGAGAAAAAAATTTATTAGACATACATATTATATTATTATTCAAAAAAATAAACAAAATTATAATTTAAATCTATTTGTAAAAATATGTAAATCCAAATTTTTAGAAATTATCATAAATTTTTCATGAAACCCACCATAGTTTTTCTGCAACTATAACTATTAGAAAAAAATATTAGCATCAATATTATTTTTTAAAATAAAGGATTCAGGTTAATAAAGACTAATACCTGAATTTCATTATATTCAATTTTGTAGATCCACAATTATGAGCAATGATCGTCCATGAATTCAACTGAAGCAAAAAAATATGTATTAGGTTACATATAAGAGTTTATTTCAAATTACTAAATTACAAAACAAAATATAAAAAATAATACAACATAAATGTTTTAAAAGATGGAGAAACCATAGACAAAGTCTATGATTGCTTGATCTTGACTTTCAAACAACCACTAAAAATATAAATACAAAAATTAGAATCTGATGAACCATATAAAGGACCAAGATATATTACCAAAAATTGTCTTTGCTCCTTTGTTTGTAGAAAAAAACATGTTTAACCAAGAAAATAAAACTAAATAATAATCACAACCAAAAAAAAACAAAAAGAAAATAAACATAATTACTTTACCGATTTGATTTTTCCGCTTGCTTCATAAACTCATTCGTCCAATCTTGTTTTTGATATAAAAATAAACACCCATGGTCCATGACAGGTAGACCTAAAACACAAACAAACAGTACAAAATAAGTAAAATTTTTGATATGATTCAACATAATAATTAAAATTTATAACAGCATGAAATTTAATTCATGCAAAGCACCAAAGCATATCAATAGTACATCAACACAAATAATAAAAAATCAAAATCATACAATAGTAAAAGTTGATTCATTAGAACCAAAATAATACAAAAAATTATACTCTCAAAACTATATGTTTAGCTTAATGAATCCGACTTCTACTGTTTTGGCTGAGCCTCTATATATATATATATATAGCTTAGAAGGAAAACGTCATAATTATCTTTACCATTTTAATATTTTTAAAAACAGAAATTTTCTCTAAACGAATATTCGTAATATATTCTAATATTTATCTTCCATTTTTCTAAAGAGAGATATTACATATAAATATATTAGATTTCCAATTTTGTAAAACAATTTCCGTTTTTTATTTTTAATTTTCGTTTTTTATTTATTTTAAAAAAATTAAAACATAGAAAAAGGGTAAAAAGGTCCAGTTTTGAATCTCATTAATGGCAAACTAGTAATCTTAAGTCTGAGGATAAATGTGGTGCGTTTCAGCAACCTAAATAAAGAACAAAAGCTTGTCCGAAAATTTTTCAAGGGTATTTTCATTAAGGGTAAACGACGTAATTTTTTGTGAGAATGGCTGTGAGCTCTCTCGACTTCTCCTTTAATATATTAGATGGTAGACCAAGGCTTACTCTTTTTTTTTTCTAATGACATTCAAATCCCATATACTTATTAATTGGAAAAAACTCTTTTCGAAAAAAACTAATTATTGCCTATTGACGAGTTGACATAAGAAAAACAAACATGTTCTTTCACATTTCACAATTTTACATTATAAAAAAAGACTTTGAAGGTACATTCTATTATTGTCATTTTCCAGCTCAGAATTCTCAATTTCGTTCACTTTTTAACTCGGCCCATAAAAATGACTATTTTGTGGTCAAATATTTTTAATATCATGTTACCAAAAATAATACGAAGTTTATTAGTTGATTCTGATGCACTGGTTAGTACACCAGAAGTGTATTAGCTTAAATCCTAGTTCAAATTAATTTTGATTCATGTCAACACTTAGAATTTTAAAAGTTCTTATAAAAATATCAAACTATGCGTTACAATTCTCCATGTATGATGTTCCCTTAAACTAGAGAGCAAAAAAGCCTTAGACGAGAGTCCCACCGGTGACGTACTCAGTGAAGGCCAAGGCAACTAGGCCGAGCATCGCGAAACGACCGTTCCATAGCTCAGCGTCTGACGTCATGAACCCTTTTGACTTTGCCTCCGCTCTTATTCCTTTGAACAACGGAACCAGCGATGCCAACGTCAGCAACGCCGTTGTTCCCAGAAACCACCCGACGCCACCGTCGGAGATCTGAGCAAACACGTTCTCTCCCTTGGACAATTCTACCGCAATGGCAGCCACGAATCCAATCATGGCTAGTCTCCCGTTGATCCTCTCGGGCGCTGGACCGCTGAATGCTAGTAAATCTCTAAACTTCGTACTCATCTAAACAAGAAAACAAATCATTAAACTCACAAATCTTATATATATATATCAACAACATGCATTATACGGGTTCACTTTGAACTAAATACAAGACTAAACTAACACAAAATCTCAATTACATAATCAAATTCTAATGATATATTTATATATTAATGGCTTCGACCATTAGATCATATATAGTACCTTAGGCTTGCTAGCTTGAGGAGGAGATGGTGGCATTTGCGGTTGAGCGGCCGAGGTCGAGGGCACGGAAGAGTCTTCCTTGATAGGATCTCCCTGAGCCATGCACCTGACTCCAACTGGAGCATTCCTCTTGAAGAAGAGTTGCTTTGTGTTTCTGATGTTGCGTGTACTCAATCCACCGGAAGGAGCGGCGAACACTGACTGCATGTTGAACGACGCTGTTGCCATTTCTGAATAGGGTTTTTAAAACGCTTAAGATTGAAGTAGTGAGAAGAATTAAATTAACTCTAAAGACTTTGAGGATTGAGATGGAGTTGGTTTGTGGTGTAACTCAGAGACCATCTCTTTATTTATAGATCTAGGTGAAATGTGAATGATAGGTATAGTATTTTTTGAATTTTATGTCTTTGTTTATCTTCATTGATTTATTCGGATACTAAGATTGCTTATTTTATGTTTTGTGTCTGTGGTGTGTAGTAGATCGAGTAATAAGTAGAAACAAATATCATAAAAGAAAAGAATTAAACTAAATTGTAAATTAAACTTCCACTCTTTTGGGAAGAAAATGATTCCTCAGTAAAAATGTTTTTTCAAACTTATGAGATTTTTTCCCTCTTAATTTATTGCAAGTTTGTAACAACTAAACAAATCCATTGGTCATTGTAGATTATTAAATTATTTCACTTGAAATCGTTGAAATTAAAATGTGAAAAAATAATATATCGTAGTAGTCAAGAATTTTAAAACGAGAGAGTGAGGTGAGATCTCAAAGGAGCCACGTCTAGTTGAAAAAGTGCAAGTAAACCGATGACGTGCCTTCTTTCAATCACACACAGATACATATCTTCCTTGTATTTTCTGATTGGCTAACGCCAAGTGGGTTTGGTAAAAACACGTAAAGAAAAAATTGATTGTCTCAAAGCACTTCATTTCACTCGGGAGATTTTGTTTCTGGTAGAGTGAAGTCGCAGTCGATCTCGTTTCGTATTGGCAGACCCATGCTGACTCCTTTTGATCCTTTCTGTTTCTCATTCATGGCTGCGTGCCCAATTCTCCTACGTTCCCTTATATTACGCATTGGAACGGTATATAAGAAACACACACATATTTACATCAATAAATATGTGACCTTATGTGACCGTATTAGTACAATAGCAAAATCGTCACAATCTCAGGTGTTAGTAGCAAAATGGTGGCAAATTAGTCGTAAATATGTGACCGTATTAGTACAATAGTCGCAAAGTGTAACTGTTTTATGACCCTATTATGAATCACAAACTTAAAGTTAAAAATTACAAAACAATCACAAACAATACATGGAAATCACATGTAATATTTATACATGTTAATATGTTATGTAAGTTGCAAATATTTTTTCTTAAACATTAGAAATTAGATTTCTTTTTGATATAATAATAATTCAGTGTCTGAAGTAGTTCATTCTTATGGAAGATTTAATACTTTAGCAAATTTTATAAGTCATTATTGTTGAATATACATAAACAATTATCAGACGTTGGTAAAAAAAAGCAAATTCGTCACAATCACAGATATCAGTAGCAATGTAATCACATAAATGTCCTAAATGATTAATAAAATAGTCTCAAAATGTGACCCTTTTGTGATGCTATTTTATGAGTTAACCATAAAAATTTAAAGCCTTAAGAAAACATTTGATTTCTGCAATCACTCGTTAGAATTATAAAAAAGACCACTTAATTTAACGAGTAAAAATTGGTATAGTGAAGGCACTAGAAGTCACAAACAAGTAGCAAATGTGGGACCATTTTTGTGACTAAAACTTTTGATTAAAACAAGCGTCTCTAATTCGTCACAAATTGTGACTATTTTAGGACTATAATGATATAGTCAATTAATAGTCTTAGGATAGTCACAAATATGAGACAATTTGGAGACTACAATTGTCCGCCGTAATTTTGTGACTGTTTTGCCACTATTGTTTGTGTAGTAGTATATTAGTCATAAATTCGTCCTAAAAACGTTACAATTATTTGTGACAAACAAAAGAGTCACAAACTATAGTCTCAAAATGCATGTTTTTTTGTAGTACTTATCATAGAGGATAATTATTTACATGTTGTATTTCAAATTCGCACGTAAAAAAAACTGTGACCATTACTTGTGTGAACTATGTATTTGAGACTTTTGAGTTCAAGACAAACAGTGTTTACGTGAGTCGTGAGGAAGTAAGGCACTCGTAGACTCCAATGCCAAGTGGGTTTGGTAAAAACACATAAAAGAAAGAAAACCAGGACTGTCTCAAAATATTTAAAACTAGTTAACGGCTCAGAATATTCACTCGGGAGATTTGTTTCTGGTAGAGAGAAGTTGCAGTCGATGAGGTTCACTTTTTTTTTTTAATTGACATTCAAATTTCATATACTTATAAATTTGGAAAAACTCTCTTTGATAAAAAAAACTAATTGGCTATCAACGAATTTACATGAAAAAAACAGAAACTTCACATCTTTGCATATTTCGCAAAGTTATCGTCACATATATTATCACCTCGAGAGATATATCGAAAATGAAAGTAAACAAATCGTTCTCTAAAGTGTCTAAAAACATTAATTCTAATGTAATGGTAGGCCAATCTTCAATATAAGACATCATCGTAAGGAATGGTAGGCCAATCTTCTATATAAGACATCATCAAAGAGAGACTTATACGCAAAATTGGCCTACCATCGTAACAATCCGTACCAAAAAGAGCTTTATCTATATCCAAGGTAAACACACACTCCATTGCCCAAATAAAGATATCCAAATCAATATGTCATGGAGAAAGACTTATACACAAACCATTCAGTCCAAGGTGCAAAATCCTATCACCGATAGAAACTAACCCTGAGCAATCGGTAGAAACCGTTTAAACCGAACTGAATAAACCGACGATTTCGGTTTTCGGTTGTAAACCGATTTCCTGTTCTAAACCGATCAGCGGAATTCTTAATTGAATTTGGTCTTCGGTTTTCTCGGTTCGGCACACCAAAACCGATCGGGTTTTTCGGTTTAAAGAGACACCATATAAATACACAAAAACCCTAAATTAATTCCCCTTCTGTCGTGAGAAACGATCTCCTCTCTCTCCTTCGCCCTTCTTCTCTTTTTCTTCAACTTCTCTCTACTTCGTTTCTTTATCTTCCTCTCATCCTCTCTCTCTCTCTTTTTCTCTCTCTCTCGTTAAGGTGGTGCTCCATAAGAAGTTCTTCCTTGTTGAAATCAGAGTCTTTTGATATTTTGTGATTGGTTATGTTTATAGATCTGGTGGTTTGGAAGAAAGTAACGGCAAGGAGAGTAGACCATCATAGGTTTAGTTGAATTTTTAGACGTAATTGAGAAGCTTATCAGAAGATCGATATCGTTGACGGCAACGCTCTTACGGCAATATCGATTGGTCTTCAGTTGTTTTTTTTTTTTTTTGTCTTGTAGTTGTGTAAACCCTAATTTTTGATGGGTTTGAGAATGTAAAGCAGCCCAAAATCTTTGTTAGGTCCATTAATAAATTGGTTTGTAAATGTAAATTTGTTATATTAAGCCCATAATATTTATTTAGGTAGTTTTTCGGTTTAAATAAACCGAAATAGAAAAAGTCGGTTTTATTTTCGGAATAGATTTAAATCCCTTAAACCGACCCGAATAAACTGACTTCGGAACCGACCCGAGCCGAATTTTAGTTCGGGTTTATTCGGTGAGATTTTTGTAAAACCGAATTTTTCTTAAACCGAATAACCCGACCCGAACAATCCGGTTAACTCGAACGTCCAGGACTAATAGGAACAATCCAACCATGCTCCTACATTTACTCCTTATTATGTTAAGATCCATCTATAAAGAAAACAAGAGAATCTTGCCTAATTAGGGCTGCATGTTCGCCAGTTTCTTATACCACATGTACTATGTCTCTATTATTGGCTCTCTTTTAATTTTCTTCTTCTTGTGTAGCTTTTTCCAATATATCTTACACAGACTCATATGTATTTTCGAAACTTTCTTGTTCCTTACCTTCCAAATATAGCACATCACCCGATGATGGTCGATAGAGCTCACACTTGTCTAGCTAGGGGGGGGGGGGGGACATTCAAAGAACATATGGTTTATAGTTTTTCCAGGTCCACATCTAGGAAAATTTTTATCTCTACCAATATACCGGATAATATACTGTTGACATGTTGCCAAACATCCAATCATACTTTACAACACAAAATGATTCAGCTTTCGTGTGTAGTTTTCAACTTTCATGCTTGTGTCTTCATATTGTAACAGTAGGTCTCTCAAAAGAGAGGTCACAAATCAGGCGAGAGATAATTCTCACGGCTCTGTATCCAGACTTGACGATATAATTACCAGACATCGTTAGGGTCCATGAAATAAAGAATTTTTCTTCCAGGGGAGGGAGGAAGAGTTCTTGGTGATGATCCATTTTCCACCTTTTTGTATCAAAATCAATCAAGGTATTAACATAGATAAATGGATTTCTATCATTAGATAGTCTTTTTGATGAGCGAGTTGGAATATCTGAGATTCATGGGTCAGTCCAGATACCGAGTTTATAGTTTTACAGATTTCATAACTTAGAACATGTTACGCCGCCAACATACTCCTCCAGCCATATGAAGACCGATTTGATACTTTTATCTCAAGTGAAGTACTATATATGTAGTATCTTCCTTTGAGAACTCGGCTAAAGAGGGAGTCAGGGAATTTTAATAGCCTCCATAACTACTTTACGAGAAGGACAAGATAAAACTCTTCCAATGTTCTAAAGCCTAGTATGCCTTCCAAAAGTTGAATACAAATCTGCTCCCATGAGACCCAATGTCACCCTTTACTATCTACTTTATTACTACCAACTTGGAGCATATGGGTTTTGGTAAATAAAAACACGACATTACATATGTCGGAAAGGCTTGCTCCATTGGTTTTATCAAAACTTCCTTTCCTCCATAAGTTACCCTCTTATGTAGTTTCTCTCTCACAAATTCAGAGACCTCTACTTTTAACACATGAATCTTCTCATGACACATACCTCCTTTTGTGATATTGCTATTATAGATTTGATCTCTTCTCGCATATGGGCGGGATCTCATTTGCAAACACAATGGATGATTTAGAAAAAATAATTTCCTGATCGGAAACTTCGCCATAAGAGCAGATTAAATCGATTATTTTTTTGCTTTGTTGAGTATCCGCTTTGCAAAATAAAAATAAAAAATATATATATATATATATTGTTGTCAGTGAACAATAAGTGGGAAACTCATGGGCTTACATTTGAGGTACATAATCCTTGGATCAATCCTCTCCCTCGGGCTTCCTAATCCGAGAAATTAGGGCCTATGTACATAGTATAAATAAATACAGGGAAATTGGGTTCCATTGACGAATCTCACAAGTTGGTCTAATTCGTCATGTTGGGTCTCCATTGATCAACATTTGATAGGAGATTAAGGTAATACATTGCATAATCCAACCCATCCATCACTGATCAAACTCTATATTTTTCATCAAGGCACTAAGAAAATTTCACTCAATCATATGTTTTACTCTTATCCATTTTAATTGCTATAAATTTCTTCCAATTGACTTGGTTAGATTGAAGAGCGTGGAAGTTTTCTTAAGCAATAAAAACATGATCCGTAATTTGTTTTCTTGCCACAAAGGCAGATTGTGTCTCAGATATTAGTTCTGGTAAAAGTTTTTTAATGCATGCACAAGCTCAAAATTTTTTAGATCACTTTATAACTCACATTACAAAGGCTAATTGGTCAAAAACCTACACATTTCACGGGGTTTATCTCTTTTCAGGATACATATACGTTTGTTTCATTTAGTTTTCCATAAAATATCCCATAGCTAAATAAAGTATTCACCATCTTAGTGATACAGTCTTAATTGTTCCCCAAAAACATTGGAAGAACAAAGCTGTTATCCTATTTCGTTATTGAACATTGTTTGGATTCAGATCTTAGATAATTTTCTTAGTAAGGTACTCATTCATGGAAGGCCGAAAGAATCGTATCGGGGTTGTTCGCAATTAAAAAGAGAATAGATTACTAAAATACTCCACTGCTACTTTCTCTATACCTTCTTTGATATCGACCCAAGAGTAAAATAAAACGACTTGAACGTACACTCTATTGTCATTTTCCATCTCTCAATATTCAATTTCGTTTTAAACTTTTTAACTTGACCCATAAAAATGATATTTTTTGGTCAAATCTTTTTAATATGGTGTTACCAAAAATTATACGAAGTTTACTGACTGATTCTGTTTCACCGTATACCAAAAGTGTATTAGCCTAATACTCAGTTCAAATAAATTTTGATTCATGTCAAGTTGTCAACACTTGGAAGCTTTTAAAAAATCTTATAAAAATATCTAACTATGCGTTACAATTCTCAAAATATGATTTTCTTTAAACTGAAACTGGAGCAAAAAAGACTTAGACGAGAGTCCCGCCGGTGACGTATTCAGTGAAGGCCAAGGCAACTAGGCCGAGCATCGCGAAACGACCGTTCCATAGCTCAGCGTCAGACGTCATGAGCCCTTTTGACTTTGCCTCCGCCCTTATTCCTTTGAACAAGGGAACCATCGATGCCAACGTCAGCAACGCCGTTGTTCCAAGAAACCACCCGACGCCACCGTCGGAGATCTGAGCGAACACGTTCTCTCCCTTTGAAAGCTCCACCGCGATGGCAGCCACGAACCCAACCATGGCTAGTCTCCCGTTGATCCTCTCGGGTGCTGGACCGCTGAATGCTAGTAAATCTCTAAACTTGGTACTCACCTAAACAAGAAACCAAATCCTTCAACTCACAAATCTTTGATTTTAATCAAAAATCATTCAAGAACACTTTGAGCTTAAAATGATTACAAGACTATGCTAACGCAAAGTCGTAATTACATAATCAAATTCTAATGATGTTTATATTAATGACTTCGACCACTAGATCAAATATAGTTGTATATATACCTTTGGCTTGCTAACTGGAGGAGGAGATGGTGGCATTTGCGGTTGGGCGGCCGAGGTCGAGGGCACGGAAGAGTCTTCCTTGATAGGATCTCCCTGAGCCATGCACCTGACTCCAACCGGAGCATTCCTTTTGAAGAAGAGTTGCTTTGTGTTTCTGATGTTGCGTGTACTCAATCCACCGGAAGGAGCGGCCAACACTGACTGCATGTTGAACGACGCCGTTGCCATTTTTGAGTAGGGTTTTTAAAACGCTAAAGATCGCAAGAAGATTGAAGTAGTGAGAGGAATTGAATTAACTCTAAAGACTTGAGGATTGAGATGGAGTTGGTCTGTGTTGTTACTCAAAGATCATCTCTTTATTTATAGAGTAGGTGAAATTTGAATGATAGGTCTAGTATTTTCTGAAATATATGTCTTTGTTTATCTTTATTGATTTAGTTATGGGATACTATTACTAAGATTACTTATTTTATGTTTTGTGTTTGTGGTGTGTAGTAGACTATAATAAGTAGAAACAAATATCATAATAGAAAAGAAATTAACTAAAATCGTAAACTTTCACTCTTTTGGGAAGAAAATGATTCCTCAGTATAAATGTTTTTTCAAACTTATGAGATTTTTTCCATCTTTCTTGTAACAACTAAACAAATTCATTGGTCATTGAAGATTATAAAAGTAAATTAGATTATTTCACTTGAAATCGTTGAAAATGTGAAAAAGAATTAAAATATCAGGAATTTGAGAATTCAACGCTAGACACAAAAAAACGTAGTAGCCAAGAATTTTAAAACGAGAGAGTGAGGTGAGATCTCAAAGGAGCCACGTCTAGTTGAAAAAGTGTAAGTAAACTGATGACGTGCCTTCTTTCATCACACAGAGAGACATATCTTCCTTGACTCTTGTATTTTTTTGATTGGCCAACGCCAAGTGCGTTTGGTAAAACACGTAAAGAATACTAAAGCTTGTCTCAAAATATTTAGAAACAAAGTTAACGGCTCAACTTCATTTCACTTGGGAGATTTTGTTTCTGGTAGCGAGAAGTCGCAGTCAATCTCGTCTCGTATTGGAAATTACTTAACTTCATTATGGCAGACGCCGCAGACCCATGCTGACTCCTTTTGATCCTTTCTGTTCCCCATTCATGGCTGCGTGCCCAATTCTCCTACGTTCCCTTATATTACGCATTGGAACGGTAAATAAGAAACAACACAGAAATAAAATATATTCTTTTTATTTTATAAAGTGTGTCATTTTGACACAATTCACATAAATTTAAAAAATATAGATTATATATATTTGTCCAATTTACAGAAATAGTTTAAATTCAATGAAAATAAGATTTGGGTTAAAGGGTAAATTACAAAATTTAATATAGAAAACACATCTGAATTGTAAAATAACATTTTTTGTGAAATAAAAAAATATTTCTAAAATGACACACTTTGTAAAATAGAGGAAATACTTTTCACGTAAATTATTTATATGTTGCATCAAATACGTACGTAAAAAAAATTGTGACCATTACTTGTGTGAACTATGTATTTGAGACTTTTGAGTTCAAGAAGAATAGTATTTACGTGAGTCGTGAAGACGTAAAGCACTTGTAGACTCCAATGCCAAGTGGTTTTAGTTTGGTAAAAACACGTAGAAGAAAGAAAAAAAAAATTTGTATCAAAATATTTAAAACGAGTTAACGGCTTCAAATATCACGTAAAAATATTTAAAACGAGTTAACGGCTTACTTATCACGTAAAAAAATTTATTCAGTCGGGAGATTTGTTTCAGGTTAAAACGACATGTTTTGAATTGGGAGAAAGATCTTAATTGCAAACAACGTCGTTTGCAATGAAAAGTTAAAACGACGTATTTTAAATTGAAGGAAAGATCTTAATTGCAAACGAGGTCGTTTTAAAGTTTCGAGTGTAATGACCTTGACACATCATCGTTTACGTGTCAAATTGATCAAAACATTTAACGGTTGACTAACACTGTTTGAGTCAATGTAGAGATACATTTAATGATTCGAAGTCTAGGTAGTAAATTTGAATTATGTAAGAGTTTAGGCTAAAATACGCACGAATCTGTTGTTTGGCTAGGAATTTACACTTTTGAAATAGTACGAGTTGAAATTTACCCTTTTCTCTCTTGTTTGGTATTGGAACTTAGGGCACTTCAACTGGAAGGTGTTAATTAAGAGAGTTGATAATTAAAAATTAATATAATAATGAGAGAGAAAGAAAAAAGAAGAAAATCACTCCTTTGATTGCTGATAAAAGAAACATTTCTCCAAAAAAGTAGACAGATGTCATTTTTAATGGTTACTATTAATAAAACATAATTGATTTTTTTTTTAAAGAAACGTTGCAGGGTTACTGCTGCTGGAGTTGGTCTTACTTAACTTTATTATGGTAGACCAAGGCTTACTCTTTTTTTTTTCTAATGACATTCAAATCCCATATACTTATTGATTGGGAAAAACTCTTTTCGAAAAAAACTAATTATTGCCTATTGACGAGTTGACATAAGAAAAACAAACATGTTCTTTCACATTTCACAATTTTATCGACATTATCCTCTCCAAAAATGTATCAAATATTAAAATCAGCAAATCGATATCTTAAATGCCTAAATTATTTCAGTTCTGATGTAAATGTAAGCAATCTTTGATATTAGATATTATCGCAAGGAGGTTTAAACAATCTGTACTAAAAAAAGCTTTATACATATTCAAGGCCAACATACACTCCATTGCATGCCCAAACAAGGGTGGGAACAGTGTGTAATGAAGAAAGCTTCTAAGCAAACCTTTCAGCTCAAGGTGCAATATCCTATCACCGATAGACACAATTCAACCATGTCCGCTCCTTTTTCCTTATTATGTTAAGATCCATCTATAAAACAATCAAGAGAATCTTATGGAATCTTGTGGAATTAGGGCCGTATTTTCGCTAGCTTCTAATACCACATGTACTATGTTTCTTTTACTAGCTCTCCTACAAACTTCTTCTTCTTGGATAACTTTCTCCAATGTATCTTACGAAGACTAATAAGTATTTTGAAAACATTCTTGTTCATTTCTTTTCAATTATACCACATCAGCCATGGGAAATCCGTAAGCTTTGCTCAAGTGCACCATAGTTTTAACCTCGTCCATACATAAAATCATGATTACTACATAGAGAAGATGATGAAAACACCGTAACCCGTAGGAGGGGAAGAGATCGTCGATAAATCCCACACTTTTCTAGTTGGGGGGGGGGGGGGGGAAGGGGATTCAAAGAGCATATGGTTTATAATTCCTCCTGCACTCCACATCTAGGACAATTTGTACTTATCTACCAATATAATGATAATGTAAAAATTGGCATGTTACCAAACATCCAATCACGATTTGTCATACGAAATGATTCAACTTTCGTGTAATTCTCCTGCACTCCACATCTAGGACAATTTGTACTTATCTACCAATATAATGATAATGTAAAAATTGGCATGTTACCAAACATCCAATCACGATTTGTCATACGAAATGATTCAACTTTTGTGTAATTCTCAATTTTTATGCTTGTGCCTTCAGTGTCGTAACAATAAGTCTCCGAAAAGGGAGATCGCAAATCAGACGAGAAAAAGCTCTCTCGGCTTCATATCCAAACTTGATGGTATAATTACCAGGCTTTGTTAGGAGGGCTCATAAATATCCGTCTCTCGATGAGAATAATTTCTTTCAAGGAAGAGGGGGGGGGGGAGGGGGGGAAATATCCGAAATCTATGGTTCTGGTCCAAATATACGTGTTGAGGGAGAATAAGGCTCGTTTGACTTTCTTTAGTAATATCCTTAGTAAGGTACTCATTCAAGGGAAGAAGTGTTCGCCCTAATTTTCTCTCTCAGGCACGATAACCGAGTCGCCTCCCTTTTCATCTCTTTCCGACGCCGGTAGAGCGTAACGGCGGTAGAGCGTAACTTACCCAAATTAACATCCCTACCTATGACCATAACTTCTTTTTTTGCTTTTGTTGAAAATTACTATTGTTTGTGTGAATTTGGTTAGCGAAAAAGAATATCTGGAATTCATAGATCGGGCCAGATATACGTGTTTGAAACTCCAGCTTATAGTTTTTACGAATTTCATAATTTAGAACCGGTTATACCGCCAACATACTCTTCCAGCCATATGAATACCGATTTGATACTTGTATCTTAAGTGAATTACTGTATAGGAAATATCTTCCTTTGAGAACTTGACTAAAGAAAGAGTCTGTGAATCTTAATAGCCTCCATATCTGTTTTGTGAGAATTACAAGATAAAAGTTTTCTAATTTTCTAAAGCCTAGTTTGCCTTCCGAAAGTTGAATACAAATCTGCTCCCATAAGATCTAATGTAACCTTGTACTATATGCTTTATTGTTTTATTAGAAATCCGTAATCACATTACTCAACCTGGAGCATATGGCTTTTAGTAAAATAAAGCACGACATTGCATATGTCGAAAGGGCGCTTGCGCCATTGATTTTATCAAGACTTTCTTTCTTCTCTTGGATTAGAATTTTGAGGCTAGAAATTTATCCTCTTATGTAGTCGATCTCTCATAAATACAAAGACCTTCACGTTTGACCCATAAATATTCATAGGAAGATCCAAGTATGTCCCCATATTTCCTTTTTGTGATATTCTTACTATAGATTTGATCTCTTGTTGCATATGGAACGAGTCTTCATTTCTAAACATAGCAGATGATTTGAAAAAATAAATTTTCTTACTTGACACTTCGCCATAAGAACGGATTACATCAATTTTTTTCTTGCTTTGTTGAGCATCCACTATGCAAAAAAAAAAGATACTCGTCTCCGAACAATAAGTGAGAAACCGAGAGCTTGTGTTCGAAATACGTAATTCATGGATAATTCTCTCTCCTTCGGCCCTCATATCCTGACAATTAGAACCTTCATACATAGTATAAATAAATACAGAGAAACTGGATCCTCTTATCGGATCCCACAAGTTAATTTAATCCTTCGTTTTGGCCACGGATCACTAATCGATAGGAGACAGAAGTAATACAGTGCATCCACCCATTGTTGATCAGATCCCATTTTTCCATCAAAATTCTAAGAAATTTAGAACTCACGTTACAAAGGTTAATTGGTCGAAAATGATTTTACGGGGTTTATCTTCTTTTGGGATAAGAGATATGTTGGTTTCATTTAGGTTTTTATTAGATATCCCAGAGAGAACAATTTATTCACCATCTTAATTAAATCAGCCTTAATTATTCTTCAAAAAAACGTTAGAAAAACAAAGCTGTCATCAAATTCATTCATAAACTTTTTATGGATCAAGAAGAGTAAGACTCATTTGACTTCCTCTTCATTAATTTCCTTAGTAAAGTAACCGTCGTGACAATATCCCGAAAGACGTGTTGGAGTCGCTCAAATTAAAGGAGGAGAATAGATATCTAAAGTACTCCATGACTATTTTCTCTATTTCTTCTTCGGTATCGACCCAAAAAAAAAGAAAAAAAAAACTACTTTGAAGGTACACTCTGTTATTGTCACTTTCCAGCTCTCAATTCTCAATTTCGTTTTACTAGACCCAAAAATTATACGAAGTTTACTGACTGATGCTGATGCATTAGTAGTGTATTAGCCTGATTCTCAGTTCAAATAAATTTCGCTTTTAAAAATCTTATAATAAATTTTAATCTATGCGTTACAGTTCTCAAAATATGATATTCCCTTAAAGTAGAGCAAAAAAGACTTAGACGAGAGTCCCACCAGTGACGTATTCAGTGAAGGCGAGAGCAACAAGGCCGAGCATCGCGAAACGACCGTTCCATAGCTCAGCGTCTGACGTCATGAACCCTTTTGACTTTGCCTCCGCCCTTATTCCTTTAAACAATGGAACCATCGATGCCAACGTCAGCAACGCCGTTGTTCCAAGAAACCACCCGACGCCACCGTCGGAGATCTGAGCGAACACGTTCTCTCCCTTCGACAGCTCCACCGCAATGGCAGCCACGAACCCAACCATGGCTAGTCTCCCGTTGATCCTCTCGGGCGCTGGACCGCTGAATGCTAGTAAATCTCTAAACTTCGTACTCACCTAAACAAGAAACCAAATCATTCAACTCACAAATCTTTTATATATATCAACAACATGCATTATACTGGAGGAGGAGACTAAACTAACACAAAATCTCAATTAGTTCATATATAGTTATATACCTTAGGCTTGCTAACTGGAGGAGGAGATGGTGGCATTTGCGGTTGAGCGGCCGAGGTCGAGGGCACGGAAGAGTCTTCCTTGATAGGATCTCCCTGAGCCATGCACCTGACTCCAACCGGAGCATTTCTCTTGAAGAAGAGTTGGCTTGTCTTTCTGATGTTGCGTGAACTCAATCCACCGGAAGGAGAGGCGAACACTGACTGCATGTTGAACGACGCCGTTGCCATTTCTGAATAGGTTTTTTAAAACGCTAAGGATCGAAGGAGATTGGAAGTAGTAAGAGGAATTGAAATTAACTCTAAAAGACTTTAGGATTGAGATTGGAGTTGGTTTTTGGTGTAACTCAAAGATCATCTCTTTATTTATAGAGTGGGTGAAATGTGAATGATAGGTCCAGTATTTTCCTGAATTACATGTATAGATTTATCTTTATTTATGTATGGGATACCACCAAGATTACTTATTTTTATGTTTTGTGTTTGTGGTGTGTAGTAGAGTAATAATATTAGTAGAAACAAATATAATAAAAGAAAAGAAAAAAAAAAACTAAAAGTTGCAAACTTTACTCTTTTGGGAAGAAAATGATTTCTGATCAGTAATAGTGTTTTCAATCTTATGAGATTTTTTTCCATCTTTATTGTAACGACTAACAAATTCATTGGTCAATGTTTTATTTGTAAAACGAAATCTAATTAAATTATTAAAAAACGAAATTTAATCATCGGAAATCGTTGAAAATGTAAAAAAAAAAGAATTAATATATCAGGAATATGAGTTGGACGCTAAACACAAAGACACGTCGTAGCCAAGAATTTTAAAACGAGAGAGTGAGTTGAGATCTCAAAGGAACCACGTCTAGTTGAAAAATTGCAAATAAGCTGATGACGTGCCTTCTTTTATCACGTACAGAGACATATCTTCCTTGTATTTTTGTGGTTGGCCAATGCAAGACACGTAAACAGAAAAAGATTTGTCAAATATTAGAAACTAAGTTGGCTGGTTCGGAATATTTCATTCACTGGGGAGTCGCAGTCGTAGTCGCTTTCGCTTCGTATTGGAACTTACTTGATTTCATTATGGCAAACCCATGCCGACTCCTTTAGATCCTTTCTGTTTCCCATACATGGCTGATGGCTGCGGCCTGCGTGCCCAATTCTCCTACGTCCCCTTATATTACGCATTGGAACGGTAAATAAGAAATACACATATTTACATCAATAAAACTACATATCACTTACATGATGTATTTCAAATACGTACGTAAAAAACCTGTGACCATAACTTTTTTTGTTGTTGTTAAAAATACTATTATGTGTGTGAACTTGGTTAGCGAGATGGAATATGCGGGATTAATAGATCGGTCCAGATACACGTGTTGAAAGTTGAAACCTGAATTTATAGTTTTTTGAATTTCATATGTTATATGCCGCCAACGTACTCCTCGAGACCGCTTTGATACTTTTATTTCAAATGAACTACTATCTCTAAAGTATATTCATTTGAGAACTCGGCTAAAGAAAGAGTCTGGAAATTTTAACAGCCTCCACAGCTGCTTTGCCAGAAAGACAATAAATTCTACCATTGTTTAAAGCTTAGTTTGTCTTTCAAAAATCAAATACAAATCAGTTCCCATGAAATCCAATGTAACTTTTTACTATCTGCTTTATTGCTTCACCAAAAATCTGCAATCATACTACTTAACTTGGAGCATGTAACTTTTGATAAAAGAAAGCATGACATTACATATGTTGTAAAGGGTCTTCTGTCATTGGTTTTATCAAAATTTTCTCTCCTCCCATGGATAAGAATATTGAGGACCATAAACTAACCCTCTTATGCAGTCTATCTCTCATAAATGCAGAGATTTCCAGGTTTGACCCATGAATTTTCATAGGGAGACCCAAGTGTCCTCATACCTCCTTCTTGTGATATTCGTACTATAGGTTTGATATCTTGTCGCATATAGGGCGGGACCTCATTTCCAAACATGATGGATGATTTGAAAAAAATATTTCCTTATCGAGACACTTTGCTATAAGAGTGGATTACTTTCTTGCTTTGCTGAGCATCCGCTATGCAAAAAAAAGAGACACTCGTCAGCGAAAAATAAGTGAGAAACTTGTGAGCTTGCGTCCGAAATATGTTCCCTCTCCCTCGACCCTCCTAATCATGACAATTAGGACCTCCGTACATAGTATAAATAAATACGGAAAATTAGATCCCTTTAACGGATTCCACAAGTTGGTTTAATCCTTCCTTTTGGGTATCCATTGATCAGTAGTCGATAGGAGACGAAAATAATACAGTTCATAATCCACCCCACCTATAGTTGATCATATCCCATTTTTTTCCATCAAAATTCTAAGTAAATCCCACTACACTCAATCATATGTTTTACTAATATCCATTTTAATCGCCATAATTTTTTTTTTGATTGGCTTGGTTAAATCAGAGAACATGAAAGTTTTTTTGAGTAATGAGAAGGGAGATTTACTTACATGTTATACATTTTAGGTAATATTACCAGAATCTACAAAAAAAGATTTTATTACTAGAATATTTAGGGTATTTTCAAAATACCCAGCGAGCCCTTGTTTTATGTTACCGGAAAAAAGTAATTACAAAAATACCATTGCCACATGAGACGCCACGTTAGAAATCGCTGACGTCTATTAAATAACTCAGCCGTAACGCGTTACAGAGGTAATGACGGCTGAGTTATAAGTATGTTGCGGCTGATTTATGGAGAAAACATTTGAGTAAGAGCGGACGGCTGACTTAGAGCATAACTCAGCCAAGCGTTACGACTGACTTATTAAAATCTGGCTGAGTTATGCTCTAAGTCAGCCGTCCTTACGGCTGAGTTTTCACCCGATGGTTGAGTTGTCAAAATTTTGGCTGAGTTATAACTACGACACGGCTGAATTAAATTTTTCTGGGTGGCTGAGTTATGAAAAACGGCTGACTTATGAGATGTAGTTACGGCTGAGTTATGGTTAAAAACTATACTTAGCCGTGATAGACTGACTTATCGTACAACTCGGCCATTTCACGGCTGACTTAGTAGCGAAAGATTAATTACTAGAATATTATTCAGTTACGGCTGACTTATTAAACGATACGGCTGAGTTACATATTTTCAGTTATGAAGCGACTGATTTTGGCTGCCATTTTTTTGCTTTTTAATTACTGTACTGTTGTGACTGAGTTATAATTTGTTTGATGGCTGAGTTTTATTTAGGCTGAGTTATTATTTGTTTGATGGCTGACTTGCCATGTCAGACGCATCATCCATGGCAGCATTCCATGTCATCATCTTTCTTCTCCGGAAATACGAAACGTCGTTCCTTCGACTCTTGTTCTTACATGGTTTTTACCTTGTTCTTCTACTTCTTCTTCACTTTCTTCTTCACCTTCTTCTTCACCTTGTTCTTCTACTTCTTCTTCACTTTGTTCTTCATTTTCTTTCATGGATCCAGTTCTGGTACTAGTTGTTTCCGGTAATTGGGTAAAGAAACATAGATATGTATTTAACACCGACGATAGAGGATGTATAGTTGTGCAGATAGATGGAGGCACAACACACGACAAGCTTGTGGAGCTTGTTCTTGAAAACTACGGATCGGACGCGTTTAGCCATGAGCTAAACGCATGCTCTCGATGTAAACAAGTTGGGCACGATGCGAAAACTTGTCCGATGCAGTATTATTGTAATACATTTGTTTTATTTTGTGCAATAACTCAGGCATCAAGCATTATAACTCAGCTGTCATATTAATCGACGAGACCTCTCGTTTTCCGCTTTCAGATTATTCCTTGTGATAACTCAACCATAAAACATTATAACTCAGCCGTCATAAGAATCGACGAGACCTTTCGTTTTCCCATAAATACTATAACTCAGCCGTTAGCCACAAAACATTATAACTCAGCCGTCATAAGAATCGACGAGACCTTTCGTTTTCCCGTAAATACTATAACTCAGCCGTCAAGTAATATAAATCAACTGTTTGCTTTCATATTATATCTTGTGATAACTCAGCCACAAAACATTATAACTCAGCCGTTATATGAATCGAGGAGACCTTTCGTCTTCCTGTAAATACTATAACTCACCGTTAAGTTTTTTTTCGGGTTGTGACATGGAAAATCCAAAATGATATGTATTTTAATTTGTTGATGTGTATTTTTTTTTTTTTTTTTAATCAAAATCGAAAAACTAAACTCAAAGGATAAATTGTAATTAACCCAGGGCACTAAACGTTTGAGCAATTTTTAGAAGATTGTTAGATATGAGGAATAAAACAATTTTTGGTTAACATTTGAATAATTCTTTCTAATGAGAATCTATATATATAAAGTTCACTTTACTCATTTCTGGTACTGCCACGTCAGCCACATCCTCTTTAATTTTTGTGGGCCTTACAGATTTTAATAAAGACTTTAAACAATTATACAAATGATAAACTGATCCACTAGATTTAATCCAAAGTCTGTAGACCCAACACTATTTCATCTAAAATCTGTAGGCCCAGCCCTACTTTTAAATCATGTGGATTCAACCTGATAATATTTCATCCAAAGTTCAGCAGTGTGAATGAAACTTTATTTTATTATTCAATCATAAAAAAAAAATGAAAGAAAAGAATAGAGCATCTACCCGATATATATGAAGTAAAACACTGAATTTGGAATAATATTATTACCTATTCGTACCTAACTTTTCATGTATCATTTATGCTTAGTTCTTTTACATATACGTGCATCATATGGTTAAGACAAATAATTATAAGAGACAAATAAAATATTTTCTTAGCAAGAAGACAAGAACTATGGTTAGAATCTCCATTGATCTTGTAATTATATATCACCTAAGCAATTTTTTTTACTTTAAAAGAAATTTAAAATATTCATTTAGCCCATATTTATGTTAATTATAACTAATAGAAAGTTTAAATAAAAATATAATTAGTAAAATAAATAAAATATTAAAATAAGAAAACAATACTATAATTTTTTATTAGTGGTAATAATATAATTAAAATTGTCTATTAAACTGATCATAATTAAAATTATAAATGTATTATTGAGTTTTAGAATGGAAGTAAATTTTAAATTTATGATAGAATAAAAAAATTATGTAATTGTGTATTATAGAGTTGTAGAATGGAAGTAAAATTTAAAATTATGGAAGAATAAAAAAATTCAGTAATTGTATTTATAAAATTTTAAACAAGAAAAAAAAATAAAAGTGAAATATTATTTTATAACATGATCAAAAAGGAAAAAAATTTGATGTTTTGTTAATTGAATCAAATGCTTCTAATCCAAATTTAAGTATTGAAAGATAGTAATTAAAGAGAAAATAGTTATAATATATCTTGAAAATCATTTTACAGTCTAATAGTTATGTGTGATCCAATAGAAGGTGGAAAAAAGTAGATGTCAAAAAGAGTGCATCATCAATAATGACGAAAGAATTAAAATTTAAAATGTTTGAAAATGAATTAGTAAAACTTGAAAAGATAATAGGGAATACACAATCACACATGACTAAATTAAAATCTCTGACATCTCATTAATTGTGTGAAACGAATGAGTTTGTAGAAAAATAAATGACATACATTATTAAATAGATTATTAGATTCCAAGTCGGGTTTATCAGTTTGGCCATATAATCATGGAAAGTGGGATAAGATATGCACTTTCATGAATTGGTCGTGTATGGTACGTTGCAATTATTTCGATGGGTAAAGCAAGCTCGGTAAAAATGTTATAACGATATAATATTATATTTTACTTTTAAGCAATATTCATGAGATTTGGTATATTCAAATTTATACGGAATAATGTTATATTAGTATCAACATCTAATCATAAATAATATATATAATTAGATCAACAATCGATCAACATCAAAGCCTTTAAAAAATATTTTTAATAAAATATCTGAATAAGAAATAAACTCTCTTAATGATAAAAGATCTTGAAGTAGTCATCAATGTCGTTTATTTTTCTTAATATTACCACATGACATATATTTAAAAAGATTTACCCTCAAAACTTTGAATGATTATATTCGAGCTCAAAAAATTATATTAATATAAAAATATTTAAATTAAAATCCCGCGCTTGCGCGGATACAAATTATAGTATATCATAAATTAGCTTTCCTGCCACAAAAGCAGATTATGTTTTGGATATTAGCTCCTATTTATGTGTAAACGTACGAGATCATTTTAGAATTCACATTACAAAGGCAAATTGGTCCAAAATGATTTTACGGGTTTCTCTTTTTGGGATAAGACATATATATATGTTAGTTTCATTTAGTTTTTCATCAACAATTCCACAGCTAAAAAATTTATTCACCATCTTAATAAAATCAGCTTTACTTATTCTCCAATAACGTTAGAAAAACAAAGGTGTTATCCCAAACGGCCAGCCGGTCATGAAACCTTTTATGGATCAAAAAGAATAAGACTTATTTAACTTCCTCTTCATTAACTTCCTTAGTAAAGTATAACCACCGTGAGAATATCCCGAAAGACGTGTTGGAATCGCTCACATGTAACGAGGAGAATAGATATCTAAAGTACTCCATGACTATTTTCTCTCTATTCCTTCTTTGGTATCGACCCAAAAACTACTTTGAAGGTACCTTCTGTTATTGTCATTTTCTAGCTCTCAATTCTCAATTTCGTTTTAACCCTTTTACTTGACCCAAAAATTATACGAAGTTTACTGACTGATTCTAATGCACTAGTAGTGTATTAGCCTAATTCTCAGTTCAAATAAATTTTAATCCGTGTCAACACTTCGCTTTTAAAAATCTTATAATAAATTTTAATCTATGCGTTACAGTTCTCAAAATATGATATTCCCTTAAACTAGAGCAAAAAAGACTTAGACGAGAGTCCCACCAGTGACGTATTCAGTGAAGGCGAGAGCAACAAGGCCGAGCATCGCGAAACGACCGTTCCATAGCTCAGCGTCTGACGTCATGAACCCTTTTGACTTTGCCTCCGCCCTTATTCCTTTGAACAATGGAACCATCGATGCCAACGTCAGCAACGCCGATGTTCCAAGAAACCACCCAACGCCACCGTCGGAGATCTGAGCAAACACGTTCTCTCCCTTGGACAACTCCACCGCAATGGCAGCCACGAATCCAACCATGGCTAGTCTCCCGTTGATCCTCTCGGGCGCTGGACCGCTGAATGCTAGCAAATCTCCAAACTTGGTACTCACCTAACCAAGATAACAAATTATTTAACTCACAAATATTTTTCATTTATCAACTACATGCATTATACGGGTACACTTCGAGCTTAACATGATTACAAGACTATGTTATCGCAAAGTCGCAATTAAATAATCGAAATTTAATGATATATATTAATGAATTTGATCCTTGGATCATACCTTAGGCTTGCTAACTGGTGGAGGAGGAGACGGTGGCATTTGCGGTTGAGCGGCGGAGGTCGAGGTCGAGGGCACGGAAGGGTCTTCCTTGATAGGATCACCCTGAGCCATGCACCTGACTCCAACCGGAGCATTCCTCTTGAATAAGAGTTGGTTTGTGTTTCTCATGTTGCGTGAAGTCAATCCACCGGAAGGAGCGGCGAACACTGACTGCATGTTGAACGACGCCGTTGCCATTTCCTGAAGAGGGTTTTCAAAATTTTTAAGGATCCAATAAGAATGAAGTAGTGAGAGGAGTTGAATTAACAAAGACTTGAGGATTGAGATTGGAGTTGGTTTGTGGTGTAACTCAAGATCATCTCTTTATTTATAGAGTAGGTGAAATGTGAATGACAGGTCTAGTATTTTCTGAATTTTATGTCTTTGTTTATCTTTATTGATTTATGGGATAATAAAATTACTTACTTTATGTTCCGTGTTTGTGGTGTGTAGTAGAGTAATAAGTAGAAACAAATATAATAAAAGAAAAGAAAAGAAAAAAAAACTAAAAATTGCAATGATTCCTCAGTAATAATGTTTTCAAACTTTTGAGATTTTTTTCCATCTTAATTGTAACGACTACAAATTCATTAGTAATGTTTATCTGTAAAACGAAATCGAATTAGATTAAAAGGTAAATTTAGAACTATTCCATTTAAAATCGTTGAAATGTAAAAAAAAAAAGAATTAATATATCAGGAACTTGAGTTGAAAGCTAGACACATAAACACGTAGTAGCCAAGAATTTAAAACGAGAGGAAAGTGAGGTGAGATCTCAAAGGAGCCACGTCTAGTTGAAAAAGTGCAAGTAAACTGATGACGTGCCTTCTTTCAGCACACACAGAGACATATCTTCCTTGTCTTATTCTGATTGGCCAATGCCAAGTGGGTTTGGTAACAAAACGTACGTAAACAAAAAAAAGATTTGTCTCAAAATATTAGAGACAAAGTTAATTAACGGCTCGGAATATTTCATTCACTTGGGCGATTTTTTATTCTGGTAGAGAGAAGTCGCAGTCGATCTCATTTTGTATTGGAACTTACTTAACTTCATTATAGCAGACCCATGCTGACTCCTTTTGATCCTCTCTGTGTCTCATTCATGGCTGCGTGCCCAATTCTCCTACGTTCCCATATATTATACGCACTGGAAAGGTAACAAAGAATACACATATTTACATCAATATATAAAATGTGGTATTTGCTAAAAATCTTAGTATATACTACCTTTTGCATAGAGGAGAGATATACTTCATTACTTATCACGTAAATTATTTACATGTTGAATTTCAAATACGAAAAAGACTCTGACCATTACTTGTAGACTCCGATTAATTCTCTCATAAGGTCATTGAAAGGCCAACAATAAGTCCCCGAAGCCCATAAGCCCACTCGTGTTCAAAAAATAATAAGAACGAGAGAAAAAGAGCAGCACAAAAGCATTCTTCTGGTCTTGCCATTTTTTTTTTAACAAAGCTTGTATGACAACCTTTGTTGTCCCATAAAGTTCTCATGACCTTGCATAAGCTTTTGTGTGCATGTTGCATAAGTTTTAACTTATATATATATATACTCTGGGGGTATCCACATCATGCACTTTGTTCTTTGAGATTGTTCTTTAGAGTACATAAACTGATAAACTTGTAAATTGTGATCATGGTATAGAGGCATCACCGCATCGGTAGTCTTCTGATGAATACTACGATTAATACTAGAGCAGTGAGATGGATAAATTTAATCACTTGTTATAAGTTCTAGCACTTAGGATCGTTATTTTGGTTTGCTTGCACTATCTTGACTATTTGGAGCCGGAGACATTGTATTGTATCCATATAAACATTTTTTAATAATGTGTATGTGTTCTCTTCTTTTCTGAGATGGATTGGATTATAATTCCATCTATATTGCGTTTAGAATGATACTATAGAGACTGTTGTCATTTTTGAAATGAATCCAACGTACGACGATCTTGTCCCAGCTGAGAAACGGTCCTCACTTGAAGATCTTCTCTAGATAATGTGGATGTGCTCCTGGGTCTATGATTCTGTTCTAGTGGGTTTAGAGATGTTGCCTGCATAATATTAAACTGAAGATCCTCCACATAGTCTACAAAAGCGCAAACTGCATGATACTTACTCCAATCATGGTCTTCTCCAAGACCTTGGATTTCAACACTAAGAAGATGGTTCCTTTCGGGATTGAAGTAGAAAACATAAAAAGGTTTGAATGCAGTTTCCTTGATCAAAACAATGTCACCTGAAGCAGTCACCCCAACAACAGAAAGATTGTAGTCGTCAACCTGAACAACTTTATTGTCAGCCTTCAAAGTGTAGGCAAATTTCGACCATTCCTGTTTCTCGAGATCCTCTAGAACCCACATACATAATTCTAGGGGAAATCCACCATCCTCAGCACACTTCCACTTAATCACACCTAATTTACCCTCATAGTTTATCAGTGTAGTACACAAACCATATTGGCAGCATATATCTAGAAACTTAAACTTCTCAAACCTAACATCGAAACAAGCTATAAGATGTGATCGAGTATCACAGTCGTACACTGTGAAATACAAAATTCCATTGATGCATACCCCTCCATTCCGATCATCCTCGTTATAGGGACATTGGATCTTCCTCCATCTCTCTTTTTCAGTTCCTAATGTCAGGATATAACGAGCCATTTTATTGTTAACTGTATTGTTCATGGACAATACCTTGAATTGCCCCCCAATTGGATCAAACCCTATAAGGCCACCACTATGGTCTCTGGACGTGATGGGACCTCTTTGGACACAGGTACGACGATGGCCAGTTCCTAATCTCAAACGATGTAAGATCTCAAACTGTCCCGTTATAGGGTTACATATGACACCCGCTCCATCCTCATCCTTACACGAGAGCTGCAAACTTGGGAAATAGAGCAAACCAGAGGCATATCTACACATAGCGAGGCTATTGTCTAAGGAGCACTTGATATGAAAATCGGCTGCTACTACAAGAGACAAAGGCTTCCCATAATGATTATGAGGCTGAGGCGCCAAGAAGAAGCTCCACTCACGGTGTTGCCGGACCCCAATTAAGAGACGTGGACGAGCCAAGGACCTGGTCAAGAATAACTCGTTGAAATATGGCTTGTGAAGCATGGATCCCCATAGCTTTGACACGCAACGAAACCTCTCGATTGAATTTATAGGCAACCTGGAGAGTATCTCAAGAATGATATCATTAGGGATGGAATCTGAGTTTTCTTCTCTATTCATGATCGTCGTTGTACCTTTTATCGAATTCGAGCGGAGAAATCACAAATCGCAGAGACTCTAGGTTTATTATATAAGGAAATTTTCAGGGTCTGAACTAACCTAAAGCCCAAGAAACATGGGCTTTTTAACCACTTAAGTATTCTCAAATGATGGTCTCCTCTCTGGTATAATAATCTCTTTAAGTGGGAGTTGTGATACTGATGTTTCTTTTACCTCAATCAGCATAATCAACAACGAAGCTGTGCATTACAAATCAGCCTTTAAAAATGGAATTTTTCGTAGGAGCATGCCGTGGAAGAGGAGGGGTGTGAAAAAGAAATAAGATTGTTTTAGCATAACCAGTAGCTGGCAAAGTATGATTGATGTTAAAAGGTTCTAAAGTATATAAAAAACATTTGCTAGTATAGACCCTGAAGAAATATTCTCGATGAAAAGAATGGTAGATGATCTTGTAACCTTTGAAATTTGAATCCCGGAACAACTTATTAACTAATCTTTGATGTGTGATAGAAAAATTAGTAAGAAGTCCACAATCTCATATATTTCCTCAAGAATATCCCTTGTCTAGATCCAGCTTCAAACTATTTGTTTGATTCCATCTAGCATGAGAGACCGTAACAGACTGATAAAGCTCACACAATCCTGTCACATATTTTTCACATTAAAAAATAGCATGAGAGAGTCAGAGACCGTAACAGATTGATAAAGCTCACACAGACCTGTCACATATTTTTTCTTTACTCTCTCTCTCACATGCAAAAATAGCTGAGACAACTTCTTGAATAAAAACTTGATTTATTAAGAACCTTTTTGATAACTTAATGTTTACAGAGAGAGAATATATACAACTACTAATAGAAAATAGAGAGATTTTTCTCTTAACTTGAGGAGCAAGGGAAGCAATCAAGTTTGGAAACCTATATATTATAATCATCATCTAAACGACACAAAGCATCAAATTTGTTATTGTTGTCAAACGATCCAATGTTGCTAATATCAAAGATGCTTGACTTGAGATGCTTATCGTTAAGACTAAGATCATCGACATGGTCTACAAAGATATAAACATAACCACGGTCAGCTCCAACACCTTGATTTCCAACATGATGGAAACTGTTCCTCTCAGGATTGAAGTAGAAAATTACATTAGGCTTAGATCTCGCGGCCTCGGAACAAAACAATTTCACCTGTAGCAGTCATCCCAACAACATCAAGACGATTGAGATTTTCATTCTCCGGAAGAGGATAGACATGTTTAGACCATCCCTGTTTGTCGAAATCCTCTAGAACCCACAGATGTAACTCACAGGAACACCATAAACTATAATCCCATGGACTATCATAGGCATAACATCAAAGCAAACTACCACATCAGAACTTTCACCACTTGGATTTCCTAAGTAAAATACAAAACCCCATAGATGCATATCCCTTTACCAAAAGGCTTATGGGTAAAGGGACATTGGATCTTCCTCCACTTCACTATTCTATAACATTATCTAAGCAAGGGGTATCCGAGAGTTCGGGAGTCCAGCAGATAGATAAACAAGAATGTTCTATGAAATTGGTTGTAGGTCCAGGTTATACAGCTAGAGTTCTTGAAGTCCTGAAAGGAAAATCAAAAACCTTGAGGATACTCAAGGCGAAAAAAACGATATAATAAAACTATAAGCTTCACGAATAGTATATAATCTTAATTTGCTAACACATTTAGTTTACTCCCAAGTCCCAAGTAACGTGTAACACAATTACCCGAGACCAAAGTGCTAACCAAAAAAAAGAAGAGTAAAAGCACACACGAAACCTGTAAATGAAAAGTGTCACACTCGCACGCAAGATAGAGAGAGTTAAATACAGACGATTTCAGCCATGGCTCTGACTTGAATAAAAACTTGGTTTCTTAATAATTTCTTTGATAAATTGATGTTTACATAGCTAGAGAGAGTACAACTTGTATCAAAACGAGAGCTTTTCTAGCTGACTTGAGGAGCAAGGAAGTAATCACGTTTTGACACATGTGTATTATAAATCATCATCTAAATGACACAAAGCATCAAATTTGTTAATTTTCTTAAACGCTTCTGAGATCCTAAGATCATAGATGCTTGACTTGAGTTGCTTTGTATCGTTAACACTAAGATCATCTATATGATCTACAAAGGCATAAACCCTACCACAATTAGGTCCACCACCTCCGAAGATAACATTTTGGAAAGTGTTCCGATCCTCTCGGGACTGAAGTAGATAACATAAGACTTATATGACGAGGTCTCCCACAAAACAATTTCACTTGTAGCAGTCATCCCAACAACGGAAAGACGTTTGCAGAATCCATCACCCGGAAAAGGGAAGACACATTCCGACCATTCTTGTTTCTCGACATCTTCTAGAACCCACATACATAACTCACGGGTACGCCGTTCACAATAATAGTTCTCATTTTCATACTTCAACTTCAACATATAATCTCACCTAATTTACCTTTATAGTTTATCAACTGAAGAAAGATGGCATACCGTCCAGTATGTATTCTGAGGCTGAGGCTACGAGAAGAAAAGCCATTCATCGTTGGCTCGTTTGGAGGCGAATAAGAGACGTGGACGAGTCGAAGACCTGGTCAGGAACAGCTCGGTGAAATCTTGATTGCCAAGTATGGACGCCCATTGCTTTGAAACGCAACGACACCTCCCGGCTAACTTTGTAGGCAATCTCAAGAAGATCTCGTGAAAGAGATCAATGGGGATGGAATCGATAGTTTTTTCACTATTCATGATCGTTGTATTTTGTTGATCAGACGGAGACACTCCATTATATAGAGTTCGGGACCTAGGGCATTTATTGGTTTGCTTTGGTTTAATTTGATTTTGGTTTAAAAGCATAAAGATCATCTATATATATAAAGTTCACTCCTGGTGCTATATATGTCAGCCACATTCTCTTTAATTTTTGTGGGCCTTACAGATTTTAATAAAGCCTTTAAACAATTATACAAATGACAAACTGATCTACTAGATTTAATCCAAAGTCTGTAGGCTCATCACTATTTCATCCAAAATCTGTAGGTCCAACACTACTTTTAAATCCTGTGGATTCAACCTGATAATATTTCATCCAAAGTTCAGCGGTATGAACGAAACTCTATTTTATTATTTAACCATAAAAAATAAAAAACGAAAGAAAAGAATAGAGCATCTACCCGATATATATGAAGTAAAACACTGAATTTGGAATAATATTATTACCTATTCGTACCTAACTTTTCATGTATCGTTTACGCTTAGTTCTTTTACATATACATGCATCATATGGTTAAGACACATAATTATAATAGACAAATAAAATATTTTCTTAGCAAGAAGACAAGAACTATGATTAGAATCTCTATTGATCTTGTAATTATATATCACCTAAGCAATTCTTTTTTACTTTAAAATAAATTTAAAATATTCATTTAACGCATATTTATGTTAATTTAATTGATAGAAAGTTTAAATAAAAAAATATAATTAGTAAAATAAATAAAATGCTAAAATAAGAAAACAATACTATAATTTTTTATTATTGGTAATAATATAATTAAAATTGTCTATTAAACTGATCATAATTAAAAATTATAAATGTATTATTAAGTTTTAGAATGGAAGTAAATTTTAAATTTATGGTAGAATAAAAAAATTATGTAATTGTGTATTATTGAGTTGTAGAATGGAAGTAAAATTTAAAATTATGGAAGAATAAAAAAAATCTGTATTTGTATTTATACAATTTTAAACAGGAAAAATAAAATTAAAAGTGAAATATTATTTTATAACATGATCAAAAAATTTGATGTTTCGTTAATTGAATCAAATACTTCTAATCCAAATTTAAGTATTGAAAGATGGTAATTAAAGAGAAAAAGTTATAATATATCTTGAAAATCAGTTTACAGTCTATTATGTGTTATGTGTGATCCAATAGAAGGTAGAAAAAAATAGATGTCAAAAGGAGTGCATCATCAATAATGACGAAAGAATTAAAGTTAAAAGTGTTTGAAAATGAATTAGTAAAACTTGAAAAGATAATAGGGAATACACAATCACACATGACTAAATTAAAATCTCTGACATCTCATTAATTGTATGAAACGAATGAGTTTGTAGAAAAATAAATGACATACATTATTAAATAGATTATTAGATTCCAAGTCGGGTTTAACAGTTTGGCCATATAATCATGGAAAGTGGGATACGATATGCACTTTCATGAATTGGTCGTTTATGGTACGTTGCAATTATTTTGATGGGTAAAGCAAGCTCGGTAAAGATGTTATAACGATATGATTATATATTTTATCTTTAAGCAATATTCATGAGATTCGGTATATTCAAATTTATACGGAATAATGTTATGTTAGTATCAACATCTAATCATAAATAATATATACAATTAGATCAACAATCGATCAATATCAAAGCCTTTAAAAAATGTTTTTAATGAAATATATGAATAAGAAATAAACTCTCTTAACGATAAAAGATCTTGAAGTAGTCATCAATGTCGTTTATTTTTCCTAATATTACCACATGACATATATTTATAAAAATTTACCCTCAAAACTTTGAATGATTATATTCGAGCTCAAGAATTTCTATATTCTTATAAAAATATTTAAATTAAAATCCCGCGCTTGCGCGGGTACAAATTCTAGTTTACCATATTATAGCACGGCTTATAGCTTACGTTTTTTTTAACAATTTTGCTATTAATTTGTTTTTTGGTGTAGAGTTTATCCTGGAAATCTTGAAAAATATAATTTCGACGATGATTTTGTTAATACTTCATATAGGTTGTCTCATTTTGTAATTGAATTATTAGATACATGCATGAACAACTTTGTTTTGAGAAATTTAAACATTCTTGTCTAAAACTTCTAAAAATATATTCCAGATGAAAGTTTGATCTAATAATGCATATTTTGTAACAAAGAGTTTTTTGGTGAATAAATTTTACATTCATTCAAAAAAAAAGCTTAAGTATTTAGATATATTCATACTTAAGCTTCTCAATTATCATCTCAATCTCGAAAAGATCTTGGCTAACTTTTTAATAGATATAATTAAGATAGACATTTTCTTTTATGTTAGCTCTTCAATTTCTTGAATATAATTCTACAATTTTTTTAATAAAAAAATCATTTAATTTTATTTCTGACAACTTCTAAATATTAGAATATGAAAATTACCTTCCTCTTAGTCTCTCTATATTTTTCTAAACCAATTTCCACAGTTTTCTTCAATTATCTTCCATTTGATAGTGAACAAAACTCTAATCTTCTTTGTTTATAAACTTTTTTGTTCATATATAAAATTTTATTTTTTTACAAACAAACTTTCATGAATTTCTCTACAAATTGACAAAATTATAACACCTAAACCATATGTCCATAGATTCATGGTTTACGTCAAAAGGAAGAAGTGACTCTTTGATTTACTCCCGATGCCTTTTTTGTCTTTTGGTGATGCATCTACTTTCTTGGGACATGTTCTAAACCTCTATAGTGACATATAAATAATATATAATGTTGTATAACACTATATATAACTGTGCGTTATATATAAACAAAGGTGTTGTAAACTGTCATTTTGAAATGTCATTTTGAAAATATGTTTCCACACTCTTAGTTTAAACTTTGAAGTAATATTATTCTTCAAGTTATTACGTATCTCTGTTTTTTTTTTGTCAGTTGTCGTTATATGAGTGAATGAGGAGGGTAGGTGGACTCTCTGATTTATTATTTGCACATGTTGAATGTGAATGTGAGCCATCAGATATTCCCACCAAGAAACCGAGTCAACTGAGTCATCTCTATGTGTATATATATATATATATATGAAGTAAGATGGAGCATATAAATTATTGTCGTATTAATCATATTATTGACCTTTGGAAAGATCGCAAAAGAGTAAACTACTTACAAGTTGGCCGTCAAAAAGGAAACAAAGAATCAGATAAAGTTACCTGGTGGCTTCATGTCAAGATAAAGTCAGGTCAAAACTCAAAAGTGATGAGCTCCATAAATGAGTTGACAAAATGCAAAAATTAGGTATTACAAATACAAAATGTACTAGGTACCAACCCGCACATATAAATCGATTTAAATAAAATATTATGAGTAAAATTATTATTTGAGATTTAAGATTTGTTTGTACAAAACAAAATTTGTAAGTAAAGTTTTTTCGTTTATTCAAATTTGAGTTTATTTTCTGTAAAATACGTTTCATCCGTGAAATATTTTAACTTGGAAAATTTAAGGTGGTGTAGAAACTTTTGATGTCTTTTTGTGTTTCTAAAAGTCAAATTCACATATTTTATGTTTCACATTATTATCTATATCACTATACCATTAAATAGATAAAATAATATTTTAAAACTAATCGATTTAATTTAAACTAATCCTAAGTTTAAAAATGCAATGAGAAAGTGAAAAAGTGATAAATAAATGAATAATTTTTGTTTTCTTGTTTTTGAAATATAATCTACTTTTAACTAGGTACTAATCCGCGAAAAACCGCGGGCTGAAATTTTTTTTGATGAAAATTTGTAATAATTTATTTTTGTTATTATGTTATTTTTCTTGTTTTTGAAATATAATTTACTTTTAACTAGGTACTAATCCGCGGAAAACCGCGGGCTGAATTTTTTTTTGATGAAAATTTGTAATAATTTATTTTTTTTATTATGTTATTTATTAATTTTTAAAATCTAAGATGTTAAACGGAACTGATATAGATTTTATTTGATTAGATTTTTGATAAAAAATTTAATCCATGCTGGTAAAAAATGTTGATAAAATTTGTAGTTGTAGATTTTATTCGATTAGATTTTTCAAATCTTAGCTGATAATTTTTAATAATATTTTTTTTCATTTCAAGTATGAACTAGTTTAGATTCGAATAGATTTTATTTACCTTTGTAGATTTAATTTAATTATATCTGTCAACAATTTTTTTTGTTTATTAATAATTAATAAAGATAAATTAATTAATTAAATTTTTCTAGTGGCAGGTGAATGTAATTTTTTACACATTATAAGGTTAGATTCATATTTGTACTTCCCAATTAATATAGTAGGATAAGTAAATAGGTTATAAAAATGATAATTAAATACATTTTCAGATTTAATAGTTGATTAAATCTTTTATTTTTAAAAATTGATAGAAAAAAATATTGGGTCATAATAATTTGGTAGCATATTTATGTTCAAATAAGAAAAATACTTAGGGGTGAACCTTTTTGTTCACCTCCCTCCTCTCCACCAATCAGAATCTTCTATCTAATATTTCATTTTTAAAATGAATCAAAATTAAATTAAAATGCAAAACAAATTAAGAAAACAAATTTTGTATACTTTTAATTAAGGAAAGTTAAATATTGGCTTGGTTTAGATTCTAAAACTAGAACAAAATTATATGTCGGTTTGGGTTTACAAATAAGATGATTAGAGTTAAGATTTTACAATTAAAACAAAATTATATGTCAGTTTGGGTTTACAAATGAAATGGTTAGAGTTTAGATTTTACAATTAAAACAAAATTATATGTCAGTTTGGGTTAAAAATGAGGGGGTTATGTTTTAGATTTTACAATTAGAACATAATTATATGTCAGTTTGGGTTTACAAATGAGATGGTTAGGGTTTAGATTTTATAATTTGAACGAAATTATATGTTGGTTTGGGTTTACAAATGAGTTAGTTAGGATTTGGATTTTACGATTAGAACAATATTATATGTCGATTTGGGTTTACAAATGAGATGGTTAGGGTTTAGATTTTACAATTAGAACAAAATTATATGTCGGTTAGAGTTTACAAATGGATATTTAGGGTTTGATTTTACAATTAGAATAAAATTATATGTCGGTTTGGGTTTACAAAATGAGATGGTTAGAATTTAGATTTTACAATTAGAATGAGATTATATATCGGTTTGGGTTTATAAAAGAATGGTTTAAATTTTTTTATTTTATAATAATGTATATATATTTTATTTTCTTATTTTAGAAAGGGATGAATGAAGAGGTTTACCCCTAAGGGTGAAGTCAAGTATTGTTTAAATAATAATGAAAAGTAAAGATATTTATTAAAAAAGGTACATGAACTCTGTGAACGTGACACTTCAGTTTTTGTTTGTGAAAGTACTTCTTTATTAATATATAAAGGATACATACACTTTCTTAAGCCTGCATTTTATAGTATTTTTTTTCTTATGATACTTTCACAAACTCAGAGTACGATTATCTAATGAAGAAAAATAATTAGAGGGGATTAATAAAATATTGGTCGCTGAGAAAAAAAAAAGAAAAAAAAAGAGAGAGAAAGAATATAGGTGATGTCATATGGACCATGGTCCAATAATATTTATTTGCCTAGTTTTTTTTTTTTTTTTTTGGTTAAAGGGGCATTCATTTATTTGCCTAGTTGATACTGTCGTCATGAGTCATGAGCATAGTGCTCGTCGAACCTTGCCGTATTCTTGGATAAAATTCGATTCTAGCATAGCATCGGTCCTAACTTGAACTCTTGTGTGAATTTAATTAATATGAAAACTATTGTTTTGTGTTGCCAAATAAATAAATGTTTCCTTCAGTTTAGTGTTTCAGATGTCTCTGAATCCTCCTTGTACGTTATAAAACGTAAAAAGTAACTAAAACCATAACTTAAACGAAAGATTTCTAAATGATTAAGCTTAAGCCTAATATCATTTTGTATTGGATATATAAATTTCTAAATGATTTTTTTTTGGTTGGATTATGTTATGGTTGCATAACGGATGATACTATAAGAATGTAATGTTAAAAGGAATATGCACTGTTCAAAATATATAATTGATCAAGCATTATAAGTTGTAAAAATGGATATCAACATTTTAAAACCAATCTTAACATAATGTGTCTCAAAAATATTGAAAAAAAACTAAAATAAAATTGTTGCAATACATGATTCTAAGACAATTTTACATTTACAATTGTTCAGAGTTTATATGTTAACATCATTTATGAATTAGAATTATAATCTTGTAATTAATTACACTAAGTAATAAACTTGTTAATTGTTTTTTCTATTTAAAAAATCTCGGGTTACCAGAAATATTAATACAGTATTTTATAAATAAAATAAAAATAAAGAACGTGGTCTTAATTATTTATATATATTTTATAGAACAAAAGAAAAAACAAGAGCCGTACAACTGGTTGGACGGCTCGATTGTTATCAAAAGGGGGTAAAGAGGTTATGGTTAAGTCGGTTGCGACTGCTGTCCCGAGTTTTGTGATGTCTTGTTATCGTTTACCGAAAACAATCACATCCAAACTGACAACTGCAGTTGCTAATTTTTGGTGGAGCTCTTCGGGTCAGGAGGAGGGTATGCATTGGTTAGCCTAGGACAAGCTCTGCAGTAGCAAACAGTTAGGTGGTTTGGGTTTTTGAAATGTTGATGATTTTAACACGGCGTTATTGGCTAAACAGTTATGGCGGCTGATTGAGTTCCCGGACTCTCTATTTGCCAGGGGTTTTAAAAGTCGGTATTATCGGAACTCTACTCCGATGGAACCGTTGCGTTCATACTCCCCTTCCTATGGATGGAGGAGTATTGTCTCTGCTCGCTCTTTGGTGAATCTAGGACTTATTAAACGGGTTGGATCGGGAGATACCATTGATATATGGTCAGATCCCTGGATTCCAGCCCAATCCCCAAGACCAGCATTACAAAACGGGTCTCCTGCAGATCCTAATTTATCCTTATCTCACTTTATTGATCCTGCTACGCGCACTTGGCGACGGGATCGGCTTCTCGAACATTTTGATCCTGTGGATGTTTCTTTGATTCAGGCCCTTCCTTTAAGTAGTTGTCCGCAAGCGGATTCCTTGGGATGGCATTTTACAAAGTCTGGTAAATATACGGTTAAATCAGGGTATGATACAGCGCGGCTGGGTGTCCCCAGTTTCTTTAAAGCTGTTGGGTCGGGGCCGGATATCACCATTCTCCTTGCCGGGCTCTGGCAAGTGCGGTGTCCACCTAAATTGAAACATTTCATGTGGCAAGCTCTTACTGGTTGTATTTCTGTTTCGGCGAACCTGAAACGGCATGGTGTTGCCTGTGATGTTGGTTGTTCGCGGTGCGGGGCAGAGGAAGAAACTATTAACCATGTTCTTTTCCTTTGTCCCCATGCACGTCAGGCCTGGGCTCTGGCTCATGTACCGGTGGGTCCGCAGAACTTCCCGACAGAATCGGTTTATGCTAATGTAGATCATTTTCTAGGGCGGAATAATCCGGGTTCACAGATTGATTTTTTCCCGTGGCTTATGTGGTATATTTGGAAAGCACGCAATGCCAAGGTTTTTGAAAATCGAACGGAACACCCTGATGAGGTGGTAAGATTGGCCGAAGGGGAGGCGTCATCTTGGCTTCTGGCCCAGACGGAGGAGGGGGATTTGGTGGGTCCGTCCCCTACTTCCCTCTCTGCTCGGCCGTCTCGAGGGGGTCCTCCTTCTCTTCCTTCGGTTTTTTCGGGGTATCGATGTTTTGTTGACGGTTCTTGGAAAGAGTCCGATGTTTTTTAAGGTGCAGGATGGTGTTGTACTTCTGTACAGCAAGAGTCCCCTCTGCTCGGAGCTACCAATTACAGGCGCAGTCTTTCCCTGCTACATGCTGAAGTTGAAGCATTTCAGTGGGCCATGCGGTGTATGATTGGGCATGATTTTCGGGAGGTGACTTTTCTCACGGACTGTTCCGATCTGGTGAAGATGGTGTCTTCTCCTCAAGAATAGCCGGCCTTTGCACCTTATCTAGACGACATAAAGATGGACAGGAAGGAGTTCTCTTCTTTTTCTTTAATTTATGTACCTTGTAATGCTAATGTTAGGGCGGACTCTTTAGCACGCCAAGCGCGTGTAAGTCCGTACCACATTTTGTTTGTAAACGATTTCCCACCAAATTGGCTCGAGCTAATTTTCTTGTTGAAAAAAAAAAAAAGAAAGAAAAAAAAAAGAAAAAACATGTGTCTAGGTTCATTTTGCAAGACGGCCCTTAAACTAATCACTTTGATCTATAAAAGCCCCACTCACACTTCATCTTCCACTTCAAAATTCAATTTTTTTTTTATCAAAGATTCTCTCATTCTCCTGATCTCCTCCATTAGAGTAAGTAAAAGCTTAAAGCTTCGCTATTGTGTGTTTTGATTCTCTCCTTCAATGTCTTCCATCTCTACCGTCTTCCCTAAATCAACATCTTTCATCTCTCAACCACTCACCAAACCCCACAAATCCGATTCAATCACCACATCAGTTTCATTCCCTTCGAATTCGAGAAACCGCAGCCTAAGAACATCACGCGTACGAGCTGGGCTTATCGAGCCAGATGGTGGGAAGCTCGTGGATCTTGTCGTATCAGAGCCGCGACGGAGAGAGAAGAAACACGAAGCGGCGGATTTGCCGAGAGTGAGATTGACGGAGATTGATCTACAGTGGATGCACGTATTGAGTGAAGGTTGGGCAAGTCCGCTTCGAGGGTTCATGAGGGAATCTGAGTTCCTCCAAACCCTTCATTTCAATTTGCTCAATCTCGATGATGGATCCGTCGTTAACATGTCTGTGCCTATTGTTCTTGCTATTGATGATGAGCAGAAAGCTCTGATTGGTGAATCGAAACGAGTCTCTCTTGTTGATTCTGATGATAACCCTATCGCTATTCTCAACGAGTAAGTCTCAATTCATTGGCTTTTCAAAGTTTCCATAGGTTTTGAGGAATCAAAGTTTGGATTTTTTTTTTCTGGTAGTTATGTTGGTCACAGAGTAGTAATGTGTCTGTGTTTTGTTATCAGTATTGAGATTTATAAACATCCGAAAGAAGAACGGATAGCGAGAACTTGGGGAACCACTGCGCCTGGTTTGCCTTACGTAGAAGAGGCGATAACCAATGCTGGGAACTGGCTCATTGGTGGTGATCTTGAGGTTTTGGAACCTGTTAAGTACAACGATGGGCTTGACCGTTTCAGGCTTTCGCCGTTGGAACTGCGTAATGAGCTAGAGAAACGTGGCGCTGATGCTGTGTTTGCGTTCCAGCTTAGGAACCCGGTTCATAACGGACATGCTCTTCTTATGACTGATACTCGTAGGAGACTTCTTGAGATGGGTTACAAAAACCCTATTCTTTTGTTACATCCGTTGGGAGGGTTTACAAAAGCGGATGATGTTCCTCTCAGCTGGCGAATGAAACAGCACGAGAAGGTTTGTAAATGCAGCAAGTAAAGTCTCTTATTTGTGTTGTTTCCTACTTCTTTATAGGAGATGCTAAAATTGTTTCTCATGACTAAATTAGGTGCTAGAGGACGGTGTTCTTGATCCAGAGACGACTGTGGTGTCTATATTCCCATCTCCAATGCTCTATGCTGGTCCAACTGAAGTGCAGTGGCACGCAAAGGCTAGGATCAATGCTGGTGCTAACTTCTACATTGTGGGTAGAGATCCGGCTGGAATGGGTCACCCTGTAGAGAAACGTGACCTGTATGATGCTGATCACGGGAAGAAAGTACTAAGCATGGCTCCTGGACTCGAACGACTTAACATTCTTCCTTTCAGGGTATACATATTAACCACATACTCAAACCTTGGTATCTCCTTCAAAGTTCTAGTCTCTTCGAGTTCTAATTTCTGGTTTTCAAATGGTTTTAGGTTGCTGCCTACGATAAGACACAAGGCAAGATGGCTTTCTTTGATCCCAAGAGAGCTCAGGATTTCTTGTTCATTTCTGGCACTAAGGTACAACTTCTCAGACCCATTGGGACATATTATAATCTAACCAGAGTACTCAGTTCCTGATGAAAGCTTAATTTGGTGTTGTTTTACTAGATGAGAGCATTGGCCAAGAACAGAGAAAACCCTCCTGATGGATTTATGTGCCCTGGAGGCTGGAAAGTGCTTGTGGATTACTATGACAGTTTGACTCTAACCGGAAATACCAGACTCCCAGAAAAGATTCCGGTCTAAGACAGACTAAACACATTCTTTTTTTTTTGTATGTTTTGTTTTGTTCTGTTTTAGTAAAGTAATAACATTATAGTTTCTTTAAGATCTCAACATAATGATTAATCCGTCTTTTGGTAAGATTTGGAAAAGCTTATATGAGCAATGGTGTTGAAATTTTGAGATATACCGATTTTAGATATCTTATTAAAAGCAAGCTTTATATAAGTTAGAGAGTTGCCAACATAAGAAAGTAGAATTGCTCATAGTTTAAAACCAATGTTCAAAGAGAGTTCAGAGGCAGTAGTGAATGTAGCTAAATTATAAGAGGAGGCAAACCTTACATGGTAGTTTATAGAAAGATATTTCATTATAGTGTCGAGTTATATTATTATAGTACATATAAACCAAAAAAGAAGAAAAAAAAAAAACAGAGCGTAAAAGCAATATGAATCTAACTTTCAATCCTTCATCGTTCTTCAATCTAACACTATGACTTCATTTTTAATTCTTTTGGTTAGAGTCACGATGTTACCTTCGTTATTACTTCCCCTCTTATTCCGTGAATGACTCACAACATCTGACGTTGGCTCAGTCTTCACTTCCACATGCTTATCTACTCGGTAGACAAGATCAGTTTTAGCCTCATTTACATCAACGCACACAATGGAGTCGTCATCGATTTCTTCTCGCACAATCATCATAGACATATCTGTGACCACTTTCCTCTCTAGCCATCTCCTAATGGGCCTAGCACCATACACCTACAATAATAATCATACAATATTAAGTGATACAACAACAAATCTAAAACCTCAAGCACAACATACTTTTCAAGTGGATAAGGAAAAGGACATTTACCGAGTCGTAACTGGCTGCTAAAACGTAGTCCAATGCATCATTTGTGACAGACATTGATACACCTTTCTCAGCAAGCCGATTAGCAACATTCTTCATTTGGAGTTGAACGATTTTTCTCAAATGCTCGTGGGACATAGGATCAAACATCACTATCTCATCCAATCTGTTTAACAGCTCTGGCCTGAAATAGTTTTTCACCTCCTTCATTGCGCTGTCTCGAGCCTCTTGCATTGCCACTTCACCTGTAAGCCCTGAAATAAGGTGTTCAGCCCCAAGGTTAGAAGTCATTATGATAATTGTGTTTTTAAAATCGACTGTCCTCCCATGCGAATCCGTTAATCTCCCATCGTCTAGCACTTGAAGTAGCGTGTTGAATACGGTAACATTGGCCTTTTCAACTTCATCAAAAAGTACAACACAGAAAGGTCGTCTCCTTACGGGTTCAGTTAGTTGTCCACCTTCGTCATGACCAATGTACCTAGAAAAGAAAGTGTACTATCATGTGATTTTCCATTATACCATCAATTACAAAACACGTAATAAGAGACTTTGAGTTAAGCACTACGTACCCAGGTGGTGCCCCTATAAGTTTATTAACAGAGTATTTTTCATGATACTCCGACATATCAAGCCTAACTATTAGGTTTTCATCGTCAAAGAGTTGCTCAGCAAGAGCCTTAGCCAGCTCAGTTTTGCCAACACCAGTTGGACCGAGGAAGAGAAAAGAACCAGACGGTTGTTGTGGCCTTCCTAGCCCAACCCTCGACCTTAAAATTGCCGCAGCCACAACTTTCACGGCTTCGTCTTGTCCAACAACTCTCTCGTGCAACCTATCTGCAAGAGAAAGTAGTCTCTTCTTCTCGTTCTGGTCAAGTTTAGTCACTGGAATCCCAGTCCATCGGCTCACTACCTCTGCAATATTGTCTGGCCCAACAGTTTCCGTAAGCATCACGTTATCTTTAGCATTCTCTTCTAATTTCGCTATTGCGGATACAACTTCCTCAATTGCACCATATCTTAGATCAGCAGCTTTAGGAAGGTCATATCGTCTCTCAGCCTCTTGTAGAGCAATCATGAGCTCATCTCGTCTCTGTTTAAGCCTCCGAGTTTCATTAATTATCATTTTCTCTTTTTTGTATTTTATTGTAAGAGGCTCAAGCTTGTCCCTCAAGTCATCAAGCTCTTTCCGCACCTGCAGAACAACAAATCAAAGAAGCTCGTATATAAACTTAAACAACAGTTACAATGCATTATTCTTATATATAGATAAAGAATATGTTTTGAATGTGATCACCTCGACTAGACGAGCTTCGCTAGCTTTGTCGTTCTCCTTTTCGAGAGCATGAACTTCTATCTCTAGTTGCATCCCTTTTCTTTCAAGGTTATCAATTTCTTCTGGTTGACTATCAAGCTGAACTCTTACATGTGCACAAGACTCATCAACCAAATCAATTGCCTTATCCGGTAAATGTCGACCTAAGCATATACAGAACAGAACAGAACACATATCAGCCAAAAGAAAAGAATCATCATGTCATACAACAAACACATATTTAAAATAAAAAGATAGCGCAACGGACCAGTGATGTAGCGGGCAGACAACTGAGCAGCAACAACAAGAGCTCTGTCTTGAATACGAACACCATGGTGTCCTTCATATTTTTCTTTAAGCCCTCGAAGAATACTGATAGTTTCAGGGACACTAGGCTCAGCTACAAACACTTGCTGGAACCTTCTCTCGAATGCAGCATCTTTCTCAACGTGTCTTCGGTATTCCTCAAGGGTAGTAGCTCCAATGCAACGAAGCTGACCTCTTGCTAACATAGGTTTAAGTAAATTAGAAGCATCCGTGGTACCACCTGCTTTGCCTGCACCAAGAGCCATGTGGATCTCATCGATAAAGAGAACAACTTTGCCTTGAGCGTCTTCAACTGCTTTCAAGACAGACTTCAATCTTTCTTCGAATTGTCCGCGGAGTGTTGTTCCAGCAACCAATGCGCCCATGTCCAAGGCAATGAGCTTTACATCAGTAAGATTGATAGGCACGTCTCCTTTCAAAATCCTCTGAGCCAAACCTTCAACGACAGCAGTTTTGCCAACACCTGGCTCACCGATTAGCACCGGGTTGTTCTTGGTTCTCCTTGAGAGAATCCCAACAACTCTTCTAATCTCCTTGTCTCGGCCAATCACAGGATCAAGCTTACCTGCTTGCTCAACCAAATCTGTCCCATAAGTCTTCAAAGCCTTGAGGATTACTTCCCCACGAAGCTTCTCCACCTCAGACTTGACCTTCTCTGGCACAAAACCAGCGTTTTGCAACAAATCCCTGATTTGAGAATCTTCAAGAAGACTAATCACCAAATCCTCTTCTCCCGCATTGGTCTTCTTCTGTGCACGAGTTAAGACCGTAACAAGACTTGAATTATTTTGAGGAATAATGGATGGAGCTGGTAAGGTAAGATTCTGTACTATCTGCTGGGCTATGGCTATGTTAACACCAGCTGGATTTTGAGGAATGGCTCTGTTTGGTACTGGTGTAGGAGGAGCCTGCTTTGGGAGGTTGTTTAAGGCTTGGTTGATCACTTTCACAGCTGACTGAGCCGAGGTATCGCATCCACCTGCACTCGTGATTGCTCGATAGAAAACACCAGTCCGGTCAACAATCAAAGTAGCTCCGAGATGCAGAGGTGTTACTTGGACATGCGACAATCTTTGGGCAAGCGCCAGAACTTTTGGAAGTATAACCTGGACCTTGGGGTTAAATTTTGTAGCATTCATCATCGATCGTACGTCTTCCTCTCTAAACCAGTGCAAGACAGACAATAAACCAAAACCTGATCACTATAATATAATCAAACAGAAACAATAGAAATAAACCCTAAACTTGAACAGACCCTTTTAGAAAGCAGAGATAAACCCTAAACTAATTTTGATCTCTCACTTCACCCACATCGTAAGCAAGCATCGCGTTGTTGAATATAATTTATACAAGAAACTTGAATCAAGTTACCTTATCTGTCCAAGATTTTGTGGATTGTGATTTCTTATATTCTGAGAAGCTCTCCGAGTATCCAAATCGTATTTGGTTAAGGAGGTAACTTGAATATGAAACCCTAAATCCAATGTAAAATATTATTTATTTTGTGAAAGAAATATAGGAAATAAAACTTTCTTCTAAAAAGAAAATAATCAAACTCCCGCTGAGTCGCTGAGAAGTGAGAACTATATATACGGAGTATTCTGAAACTAGTCTCCCTACCTTGGCAATTAGTAATTTTTCCGATTCTTTACATCAAATTCTTTTTGGAAATTTATTTCGTTTGTTTTGAATTAATTTACATAAAAATGATTAGTTCGTGAATTTATGTAAAGAAACAGGGAAATTAATTTTTTTACAAGAAACAGAAAATAGTTTTCCATAAAATATGATTAATTGTTGTTACATAGATATTAATCAAATATGTTTAATAAAAATTAATCAATTTGACAGGAAACAATACATATATAATATATATTTGTGAATTTATTTCGTCTTTTGGAATTAATCTATATATAATAGCAAACCCACTTTTTTGTGTCAATTTTTAATCCAACGGATGAGATTGATTCCAGTTTTAATCCAACAGTTTAAAATTATTAATCGTGTCTTTTCGTCGCACCCCCATCTTTCAAAAATCACACATCTTAGTCTTTGCATCTCTTTGTTGTACCTCCTGGTTTCAAAAATCACATCCATACATTTTTACACCTTTTAAATCACACCTCTTAGTCTTTGCATCTCTTTGTTGTACCTCCTGGTTTCAAAAATCACATCCATACATTTTTACACCTTTTAAATCACACCTCTTAGTCTTTGCATCTCTTTGTTGTACCTCCTGGTTTCAAAAATCACATCCATTAATTTTAACACCTTTTAATTTCACACCTCTATGTGTTACACCTCTTTGTTGTACCTCCCTGTTTCACATCTATTAATTTTTACACCTTTACATTTTCACACCTCTATGTTTTACACCTCTTTGTTTATTATATATAAACTTTTCTTGACTACATAAACAAGTTTTGAAAAATTGTTTTCTGAGTATTAAAGAATTGTATTATTGAAGTGTTTTTTAACTTTCAAGCATCAATCTCTAATTCAAGGTAATTTAATTTTTTTCTGCGAATGACCTGTAGTGTTTCTCTGTTAGATTATTATTACTGTTAGTCGACACTATTAAGTTCATACATTAATCTTAGTTTTGTTAACTTTAGTCTCTTCAAAATTTTTAGCCTTTCCGGTTTTCATGTTTTTGCATGGCTAATGTTATTAAGTACGTGTGCCATATTTTTTGCATGGCTAATGTTTTTGATTCTCAATGTGTAAATTTTTTGACTTTCTGGAAAAACCTATTTATTTTTTCTAACAAACATGGTATAAATGTTAATTTTTTTTTTGTAGGATGTCCATTAGATGTTCATGATTCAGGTTAGTTTATATTTTTTGTAAATACAGTTTTTAAAAAATTTAGTTGAATTATAATTTCTTATACTTTCTGGGTTTCAAACATTTTGATAATATATAGAAATATTACAAATGAACATGGAAATAGAGAGTGCCGAAGAAAAAGCCAGACATACTTATGACAACACAAAATCAAATTCTAGAAAGCGTAAACAAGACCAAATGACAAGTCAAGTTAGAAAGAAAAGATCTACTAAAGGTAACTTATTTAGTCTTTGATGACTTTCTAATTTGTATATACAACTTTTAAAAAACGTAATGTATAACAGTCACTTTTAGAGTGATCTGGAATCTGCCAAAAAAAAAAAAAAAAACAAGAAATATATAAAATTAGTGTTTAACTCAAAGAAGAGAACATCAAAAGGTGAGATATTATTATCACTTGTTTCACCACATCGACTTCGTTTTCGCTGTCGTTTATTGAAGAACATGATGGTACCGATTCATAGACATAAGTGGGAATTCAATTCCTAATATATGGTTGATATACGGAAATAAACTACTCACCACTACAGAGCTAAAGTTCTCCATAAGAGCTCTCCGCTTTGTCTCTCTCTCTCTCTCTCTTAATTTTTTTTCCAATAATCTTGTTTCTTCGTCGTACCCCCATCTTTTAAAAATCGCACCTATTAAACCATTTGTTAATGATCTCAAAAGTTGTAATGTTTCGGTCTAACAATTGCGTTTCTTCGTTGCACCCCCAACTTTCCATGTTGGCATCCGTTAATTTTCACACCTTTTTGTTTTACACCTCTTTGTTTATATAAAGTTGCAATGTTTTGATATAACAATTGTCTTTCTTCGTTGTACCCCTAGCTTTTAATGGTTGCACTTGTTAGTTTTCGCACATTTTTGTTTCACACCTCTTTGTTTTTATATATATACAGAATTTTATGGACTTTGAAAAGAGTTTTTCTTCTTTGAGTATTACTAATGATCTCACCCTTTGTTAATGATCTCAAAGTTGCAAAGTTTTGGTCCAAAAATTGTGTTTCTTCGCTGCACCCCCAACTTTCCATGTTGGCACCCATTAGTTTTCACACCCTTTTGTTTTACACCTCTTTGTTTATATAAAGTTGCAATGTTTTGATCCAACAATTGTATTTCATCGTTGTACCCCTAGCTTTCAATGGTTGTACTTATTAGTTTTCGCACCTTTTTGTTTCACACCTTTTTGTTTTCACACTCTTTGTTTTCTCTATATAATAGCAAACCCACTTTTGGGGGCCAACTTTAATCTAACGGATGAGATTGTTTCTATTATCTCATCAAACGGTTTAAAATTATTTATGATCCCAACAGTTGCAAGTTTTTTTCCAATAATCATGTTTCTTCGTCGTACCCCCATCTTTTAAAAATCACACCTATTAAACCCTTTGTTAATGATCTCAAAAGTTGCAATGTTTTGGTCCAACAATTGTGTTTCATCGTTGCACCCCCAGCTTTCCATGTTGGCACCCGTTAGTTTTCACACCCTTTTGTTTTACACCTCTTTGTTTATATAAAGTTGCAATGTTTTGATCCAACAATTGTGTTTCTTCGTCGTACCTCTAGCTTTCAATGGTTGCACTTGTTAGTTTTCACACCTTTTTGTTTCACACCTTTTTGTTTCACACCTCTTTGTTTTCACACTCTTTGTTTATATATATATATATAGATTTTTACGGATTTTGAAAAGAGTTTTTGTTCTTTGAGTATTATTAATGATCTCACCCTTTGTTAATGATCTCAAAGTTGCAAAGTTTTGGTCCAATAATTGTGTTTCTTCGTTGCACCCCCAGCTTTCCATGTTGGTACCCATTAGTTTTCACACCCTTTTGTTTTACACCTCTTTGTTTATATAAAGTTGCAATGTTTTGATCCAAAAATTGTGTTTCTTCGTTTTACCCCTAGCTTTCAATGGTTGCACTTGTTAGTTTTTGCACCTTTTTGTTTCACACATCTCTGTTTTCACACTCTTTGTTTTTATATATATACATATTTTTGTGGACTTTGAAAATAGTTTTTGTTCTTTGAGTATGATTAATGATCTCACCCTTTGTTAATGATCTCAAAAGTTGCAAAGTTTCAGTCCAACAATTGTGTTTCTTCGTTGCACCTTCAGCTTTCTATGTTAGCACCCGTTAGTTTTCACACCTTTTTGATTTACACTTCTTTGTTTATATAAAGTTGCAATGTTTTGATCCAGCAATTGTGTTTCTTTGTTGTACCCCTAGCTTTCAATGGTTGCACTTGTTATTTTTCAACCCTTTTTGTTTCACACTTTTGTTTCACACCTCTTTGTTTTCACATCTTTTTGTTTTTATATATCTACAGATTTTTATGGATTTTGAAAAGAGTTTTTGTTATTTAAGTATTATTAATGATCTCACCCTTTGTTAATGATCTCAAAAGTTTCAAAAACTCGATCCAACAATTGTGTTTCTTCGTTGCATCCCCAACTTTTCTTGTAGGCACCCGTTAGTTTTCATATCTTTTTGTTTTACACCTCTTTATTTATATAAAGTTTCAGTATTTTGATCCAACAATTATGTTTCTTCGTTGTACCCCTTGATTTCAATGTTTGCACTTGTTAGTTTTTATATCTTTTTGTTTCACACATTTTTGTTTCACATGTCTTTATTTTCATATTTTTGCATCTCTTCGTTGTATCCCCATCTTTCAAAAATCGCACCTATTAATTCTTTCATATTTTTTTCACACCTCTATGTTTCAAAAATCGCACCTTTTTGTTTTATACCTTTATTATTGTTATAAATTTCGATAGAATAATGATTTAATTTTTATTCTATGTGAATATCTTTCAAAATTGATTATCTGAGTATAATTCAGTAAACCTAGATTTATATATCTTTAACATTATTCTCTTATTGTCACTGAATCGATTTTTCATTTTTATATATATATATAACAAATATTTTATTTAACTAATTTAGTTAATTCATCTTAGTCATTATTTATGTGTTTTATATTATACAGTAAAAAAATTACCAAAAATTTTTTACTCGAAATATGAAATTAACAATGTTAATCATTTCAAGTTTTCACTTTTCCGTGCGGTAACGCACGGGCCAACATCCTAGTTTAAATAAAATATAATTAATTTGCAACCCAATTGTTAAAAAGCCAGATTATAATAATTGCACAAATCTATCACCTAAGATACAAGCATGCGCTAGTTAACCTATTGAGATAGTTCAGTCTAGAAATCAAAGGTCAATCATCCTAATATTTACTCTGCCAATGAGAAAAACAAAAAAATATCTCATTTGATTTTAAACGTTACGTTTAGGTGAAAAAATTGCATATTAATGGGTCAATAGTAATGGGCCTTTATATGAGTTAATTGTCAAAAACGTAATGGGCAATAATAGCCCATTAACTTGTAAACAACCAAAATATTGAAGTCTCTTAAGAGTTGAGAGCGTCTTGTCTCGTCTCTCTCTCTCTCTGTCGCCTCGCTTTCTTTTGATACTTCAAAATCAGTCTCACTCTCTCTATTGCTCGATTCTCGCTTTCGTTTCTGACCTTCGGAATCTAAATCAAAGGTATGCGTTCTTTATTCTTCCGATTTTCTCAACTAAGTTCTCAGACATTTTCAGTCTATAGGGTCTAAAACGTTGTAGGTTGCTAGATAAAATGTGGAAGAAATAATGGTTTGAGCACTAAATCGTAAAATGCAAACTCAAAGCTGTTGTGGGTCTTTTCATTTCTTGTAAAGTTGTTAGCTTTTGATGGAATTTTTGATGATTCTCCCTTGGTTACTTACATGCCTGCGCACTGTTTGTTTAAATGCCTGACTGAAGTTTTTTTTTTTCAGTCAAAAGCTCACATTTTTAAAATCATTTTGTTAGTCTTGGTATAGGTATAATGTGAAATCGGTTTCTGATTTTATGCTCTGAGTACTGTAGACAGGTGGAATTGGTACGTTGCTGGTGCATTTATAGATTGTGATCCAGATTCTTAGATAGAGACAGAACATTTGATCATAGGTTGCTGATGATGATTCGTAAACATAGATGTTCGTTTCAGAGAAGAACCTAGAAGTCTCTGTCTACTATCTTTTTCTTTCTCTGTTCTTTCATTTGAGAAGAAGAATGTTATGTGATGATAGTTTAAGTGTAAATCTAGTCTCTGGATCAATGATGATAGGTATATCGATGTTCCTTCACATAGCTGTTTGACATTTTTTTGGTTTTTGTTTTGAAGGTTGGACAATGTTTCTCAAAGTCCAGTTACCGTGGAACATGATGATTCCAGCTGAAAACATGGACGCAAAAGGGCTGATTCTAAAGAGGGCTATACTAGTCCAGTTACTAGACGCATTTGCTTCCAAGAAAGCAACCAAGGAGCTTGGCTACTACGTGGCAGTCACAGCACTGGACAAGATTGGAGAAGGCAAAATCAGGGAGCACACGGGTGAAGTTCTGTTCCCGGTAATGTTCAGCGGAATGACTTTCAAGATCTTTAAAGGAGAGATAATTCACGGTGTGGTGCACAAGGTGTTGAAGCACGGTGTGTTCATGAGGTGTGGTCCTATCGAGAATGTTTACCTCTCATACAGGAAGATGCCGGATTACAAGTACATCCCAGGAGAAAACCCGATCTTCATGAATGATAAGATGTCTAGGATCCAGGTTGAGGCTACAGTGAGGGTCGTGGTGCTTGGGACGAAGTGGATGGAGGCAGAGAGAGAGTTTCAGGCGTTGGCTAGCTTGGAAGGTGACTATCTTGGACCAATCTTTGAAGAGTGATCTGTTATCATTTCTTCATGTGGTGGGGGGTTTTGGGCAATCTCTCATGTCTATATAACTCAATCTTTTAGTGAAATGTGTGTTGGTTACTCTCTCAAGTCGTACCAAAAAATGAAAACATTGATCTGTGAATGTAATCATCTTCTCCACCTGCAAGAGAAATATCGCTAGTGTTTGATATAGATAGTGATTTTTGCTTTCCTGTTTTGTGATCGAGGTCAAACCGGATTGATAAGAAATATACTATCTAACCAAAGATAACCGAACCAATGTAGATTAAGTTGTATTATATTAACCGACTTTTGTTATGTCTTTTTTAGTTTTTACCGACTTTTCGTCATTGAGTTTCATCTGTACCGTGGATTACTTAACATGAGAATAAATAACAACCATAGGATCTTTCCTGAATCAACTAGGATTATGGGGTTTGCTCTCTCTATATATATTGTGACGAATAACATCGTCTAATTCATCAACCCTCGTTGATCCTCATTGTCAACCCTCGTTGATCTATATATCTAATCAACTCTCGTTGTTGATCTTGGTTGTCAACCCTCGTTGATCTCCATTATCAAACCTTGTTGATCTATATCTAATCAACTCTCGTTGTTGATCTTCGTTGTCAACCCTCGTTGATTAACAACCAGAAGTCGATGTTCTTCTTGTTAGGGTTCGGCTTGTCATCAAGGTATATACGTTATCTTCTATGTCTAGGAGTTTTTATTATATTTTTCCTTACATGCGTAGACTAGGGTTTCTCTGTTTCGTTGTTACTCTGTTTCTAAATATCTCGGGTCTTGTGCATATACATATATATCTTGTAAAATTGACTCAATCTGATTCGTATTCTTGTAGGGATCAATATATATGACCGTGCTGGGACAAACACAACATATGTTATCAACGACTCTCGTTGATGCATTAACGAGATCAACTGTTGATCTCATCATCAACGACTCTCGTTGATGCTCTAATATCAACTATCGTTGATGCTGTAACGATCAAATCTCGTTGATCTCATCATCAACGACTCTCGTTGATGCTCTAATATCAACTATCGTTGATGCTGTAACGATCAAATCTCGTTGATCTCATCATCAACAACTCTCGTTGATGCTCTAATATCAACACTCGTTGATGCTTTACCTATCAACTCTCGTTGATGCGTTATCGATCAACTCTCGTTGATCTCATCATCAACACTCGTTGATCCTAATCAACTATCGTTGATGCTTTAAAGATCAACACTCGTTGATCTCATCATCAACTCTCGTTGATTCTAATCAATCCTCGTTGATAAAAGAAGCAAGGTTCATGCATTGGGTGGGGTTTTATTTGACTTTTGCCATGACAGTTGCGCTTGCTTGGCAAGTCTAAGACCCTAAATAATATGTGAGCCTACAGGTATAAGTGGTGTATCTGTTCAAGTACTCTCGTTGACCCTCTCACCATCAACTCTCGTTGACCCTCTAACCATCACCTCTGTTGATTCTAATCAACGTCCCTCGTTGAGTTTTTAAAACGAAGGAACTTGAATCTATCTCCATAGATTTACTTTCTTGTCTGGGCTTCCAAACTGAAAAAGAAGGGGATGCATACGACCTTTGCCATGACAGGTGCGCTTGCTTGGCAGGTCTAGAATCCCTATTAATAAAGACAAAGATTCAAAGTTTGGTTTCGTGGATCGCAAGGTATTGTTAATATACATTCTTTTCCTGGATCGCAACATATTGTTTTTTTGGTCATATCGTCATATGCTTGTGTTTGTAATACTCAAATGATTTCTATGATTACTTTTTCTAGAAAAGGACATAAAACTTCAAATACAATATGTATATAATATATAACTAGATTTCATCAACAAGAAATATCTTTAACGAAACCAATCTCTATATATTCGTGGTTTAGACATTACATATATATATATATATAATTAAGAATATTAGTCAAATATATAACAAGTTGATTGGTCTTGGTATCTTGTATCTTCCAAGTGGAGCGACGCTGGGTATCTAATTGAACAATCTCTATATATGCGTTGTTTATACATTACACATATTTACCCGAAATGTTGCACGATGATCGCTCCTCAATCTTCGCGATCCTCATTAACTCTGCATTAATCTTGATCTCATGCGTTACGCCCTTCCCGGTTTGACTCCGTTGGCAAACTCCGCACTCATTTTACCTCGTGAGCTTGAGTTCACCTCTCTCTTCTGAGCCGCCTTCCCAAACGGGTCCTGGGCCGTAATGGGCCATGAAGCCTTGTTCCAATCCAAATTAGTATACCGATTTGAGTACCAACAATTTACCTCCCAGTCTCGCGAAGTGACTAGTTCGAGAGACTTTTGATATTCTCTTTAGCGTATCTCGAGAAACAAAATATCCTCGAATATCTTGATTTGATTAAATTAATGATGAGATTTATCTTTTCAAATAGACTAGCCCGCTTAGACTGACCTAATGCTCGTAATTATAAGAGAGGGGGAAGTCTTTGACCTTTTAGGTTCCCAACGACGTCATTGCCCACTACATCTTCGCTTTTCAAAAGGTAAACTCTCCTCCCTCTTCTACACCTCTTGTTTAAAAATGTTTCTTTGTTCATTCTCTTGTTTTTGTTTTTGTTTTTTTTGGCTTCGACGATAAAGGCAAACTTGTAAAGGTATAGAGAATGACAATCACTTAAATCGCTTGGAAACGCGCCAAGCAAACGCTTTTATTCAAACTTATAAAACTTCCTTTTTACAAGTTATGAATCTAAGCCTACTCTCTTGTCTATCTAACACAACACCCTGTGTAGATCTAAAAGAGTAAAACACACTCACCTTCAAAGCTCTTTTTGTTTGCTCGAAGGTTTACAAATCTCTCAAACTTATCCCACGAGTGCTAACTCTTTTTGCGGCCAGCCCTCGTCCTTTTAAACCCTTCACAAATGATCTCTAACCTAGATCTTTGTGAATCCCTAACTAAAAGAAAATATTCCTTATCCTAAGAAATATCCTCCCTAATCCTCTCGATCAAATATACTCTCAATCTTCTCGTGTATATCTTGATCTTCCTCTTCCTTTCTTCTCACGCTCCTTATCACGACTCCCATAATCTTCTTCCACGTCAGCTCAACTACCACGTCAGCATATCAGCGCTCTGAGACACTCCGCAAGCTCCTGTCACTTTCAGAGCTCTGATGCACTTTCAATCTCCCCCTTTTTGACTGAATCTTGCCACACAAGCAACCGCAGCATCAAACCTGAAAATGCACAGACAAACACAGCCAAGACAAGAACACAACCATACTAGCAAAATATTCCAGCAATCAACACACGACGGTTAACCGACAAAGACTTGTTAAAATAAATTGTTCAAAACCAAAACAGAAACAAAATAACAACAAGTCTAAGTTTTAAACAGGGGAGAACCTCCCCCTCAGACCTCTGAATCAGACTCATCTCCCCCTGCTTGTTTGGCACAGTTTAGCCAAAAATACCAAGAAACTAAACTAGAAACTGGAGCAAATATCAAAGTGAGAAACAACTTACCAGCGTCCAAGGCATCTTGCAGAATCTTGATCGCCAACCGGATGGCTTTGCGCTCTGCAGATGAACCCCTACGAACAGTCTTTTCAGTGGAACGCGACACAGTCTGCTTCCCCTTTGTCTTTTTCACGTCTTGTTGCTGAAGACTCGGGACAGGGCGTTGTGCTGCAAGGAGCTGATGGATAAGGCTTGGAAAAGGTAGACGAAATCCTGACTGAGCTTGCAGACCCAACTGTATGATCTGTTCGTAGATCATTCTCCCAAAATCAAAGAGAATACGATGCATGATCATGTAGATCACCATGGCTCTGTTCGCGGATATGTACCCTGTATTCACCGTGGGAGACCAGTTGCTGCAGCAAATCTTATTCAGATCCTTGATCACTGGGTCCTTAATCGCCGTTGATACAAGCTGCTTGCAAGTCTTCACTTGACCACCAGACAAAAAGAGTGCGAGATCCTCCTCCAGGATTGCAGCCGTCTGTAGTTTTTGCTCACGAATATCAACTGATTGAAGACCAAACAGAGCATTGATGCGGCTGGGAGAAAACTCGTACATCCAATCTCCGACAAGCACATCAACTGAGTTTCCTTCAACCTTGACTGTAGGAAGATTCGCCCAGAACTCATAAACAATCTCAGAATCATAGGGAACAATTTGGGTGACCGTTTTTGACAGACCAACTTGCTCAAGCAACTCCCTAGTAGAAACACCTACTCCCTGAGTATAGCTAACCTCAGCAGCAATGGTTCGAGAGGTGAAGAAACCATACCGTCGAGCAGCCTCAGCAGATATGAACCGTTTTGTGTCAAAGTCCTTAGACGATGCACCGCGTGAGGAGGACACACCCTTGTCCTTACGAAGAGACGGACGCTTGGATTCATGACCATCTGTATCCGCAGCTGATTGTCTCTTACGCAGACGAGACGAGATTCCCTGGTTCGACACCTTGGGAATGGGGACATCACCAGTGAGATCGACGACCGGAAATTGAGACGTCACCTCTTTCGGCGGAGAAGACGAAGAGTCGCAAGTTTCTTGGTTCCCGTGAGAGGGCGAGGGAACTTGATTCACCCGAGGCGAAGATGCAGCTACGGACTCCTCCTCAGGCTGGTAAACCACCATGGCAGTCGCGGGATCGATCGGAGCCAGTGGAGTGGGCGGAGGCAACGAGGACGGTGGGGTGTGAAGCTCCTCATCTGAGCTAGAGTCATAGTGGAAACCACTAAAGATGGACTTCATCGTTGATAGAGCGTTGATCGAACAGAGAAGAAGAGATTTGAGCAGAAGATTAATCGACACAGGATTGAAATCTCAAGGGTGATGAGGAAAACGCCAAAACCCTAGCTGCTCCTTTTTATACACCTCCGTGTGTTTCAGTGGGCTGCCCAAACTCGGCCCAAAACATTAAGGATTTCCTAAAACCACTTAATTAAACATTAGTGTACACTGCATCTATTTCCTCATTTGACTGCATTTAATCGTTAATTCAATCAATCACAGTTAATATTCATGCAATAAATCTCACTCTTCTTCCTTTTTCAGTCCTAATTAACAGATTCATGAACCAAACACACAGATACACACAGCCACTAATGATAGATTCATGAGGGACCCTGAACGAGAATTAAACACACATGAGCATTAAATATTTTGTTTTTTTTTTTTTTTTTTTTTTTATTACTCAACATTAAACAGTGCAGAACACTAACCAGACCTTTGTCGTATCAGCCACTTGTTCAGAACCTTCACCAGAAACTATCACAACCTCTTGAATTTTCGAAGATCAGAGGACTGTTGCATGTGGGTAGTCTTTCACACTGGCATGCCTTTAGTCTACAATCCATCCCAACATATTAAGGCAGCTGGAGTTCATCTCTTTGAAGAGCACCTTTTTTTTTTTATTTTTTTTTTTATTTTTTTTTTTTTATATCAAACAGCCTTATGATGACTGTTTCAGCATCTTGAGCTTCAGTGACATCATTAGATTGCGTCAGCCACTGATTTGGAACTCATCATTTCTTAGGTTGTGAAACCTTCGAATGATTGTGCATGTCTCTTCACAGCTCTTTGACCTCCTTAATCATGACAACGTTTAACAGGATGGATAGACCGGCATGACAGGCAGCTATTTCCCACACTTCTTCAGATGTTGATCTTCTATATATTCCAGGATTTCTATGATCTGTTCTAGTTCCAGTTCCTGTCTTAGACCAACACAACTCAGAAAAATAGTTAGAGTTCACAGACACCAATAGACTTCCTCAGATTTATGAATCTGTTGAAATCCAGAGGCTTAGTAAACAAATCAGCCAATTGAAAATCAGTGCTCACATGGTCTATCTCAATCAGTTTCGCCTCAACAAGTTCACGAACAAAGTGGTGTCTAATATCTATGTGTTTTGTTCTAGAATGCTGGACAGGATTCTTAGAGATGTTTATAGCACTCAAATTATCACAATGAATTAACAAAGTGTCAGAATCCATACCATAGTCAGAGGACATTTGACGCATCCACAGGAGCTGTGTACAACAACTGCCCAAGGCAATGTATTCTGCCTCAGCGGTTGACAGTGAGACACTGTTCTGCTTCTTGCTGTGCCATGAAATTAGATTGTTGCCCATAAAGAAGCATCCTCCACTAGTACTTCGGCGATCATCCACAGAACCTGCCCAATCAGCATCGCAATACCCGCTCAGACTGGTGTTGGTATCCTTAGTGATCTTCTTGACTGCTAGCAGGTGTGACAGCTTGGGCTTGGCCTGGTACCGTGCACAAATCCCTACTGACAGACAAATGTCAGGCCTACTTACTGTCAGGTAAAGCAAGCTCCCAATCATACCTCTGTATAGTCTTTCATCCACATCCTCTCCTTCCTCATCTTTTGAAAGCTTGTCATTGACCCCCATAGGTACCTTGGATTCTTTACTCTTCCCTAAACCAAATCGCTGAACCAATTCTTTAGCATAGGTGCTTTGAGACACAAAGATCCCATCAGCTGATTGTTCTACTTGCAGACCCAAGAAGTATTTCAGCTCTCCCACCATACTCATCTCAAACTCCTGTGACATGTTCTTCACGAACCTTTGCACCAGAGATTGACAGGTAGAACCAAAAATAATGTCGTCCACATAGATCTGAACAAACATCAAGGCCTTGTTGTTGTTGAGAACAAACAGTGTCTTGTCTACACTTCCACGAACATATCCTTGATCCAGAAGAAATGTTGTTAACCTCTCATACCATGCTCTTGGAGCCTGCTTGAGACCATATAGCGCTTTCTTCAGACGATACACATGCTCAGGATGTTGTGGGTTCTCAAAGCCTTTTGGTTGTTCTACAAACACTTCTTCTTGTAGAATCCCATTCAGAAATGCACTTTTCACATCCATCTGATGTAAAGTAAACTTAAGAGCACATGCCATTCCAAACATGAACCTGATGGATTCTAGCCTCGCTACCGGAGCAAAGGTTTCATCAAAGTCAACTCCTTCGACTTGAGAGTAACCTTGGGCCACAAGTCTTGCTTTATTTCTCACAATGCATCCACTGGCATCACTCTTATTCTTGAAGATCCACTTCGTTCCCACTATATTGACATTAGCTGGCCGTTTAGTGAGTTCCCACACATCGCTGCGCTCAAATTGTTCCAGCTCATCTTGCATTGCAGCAACCCAGAACTCATCTCGAAGAGCCTCTTTGTGATTCTTTGGTTCCATAGTGGAAACAAAACAGGCGAATTGAACAATTTCAGAGTCCTGAGTGACAGTGTCCGGAACTGCAGTCTTCTGTTTCCTTCCGGCCAGTTGAGCAAAGTCAATTTGTTTGCCCCTGGTAACTCTACCCCCCTGAATCGCACCGATAACATCACCTGAGGAGTGATTCCGATGAACCTGAGAAGATGGAGGAAGCTCGTCTGGTGACAGTCCGGGACTGGTACCAGTATGATCACTAAAACTCTCAGAGGCTTGCTCAGACTTCTCATCATCAGTTACCAGATCCTTGTCAGAGAGAACAGGCACCATATCAATTCGTTGAAACGAAGTATCATCAAAGACAACATTTACTGTTTCTTGAACTGATCTTGTGCGTTTGTTGTAGACACGAAAAGCAGTGCTGTGTCCGGAGTAACCAAGAAAGATCCCTTCATCACTCTTCGAGTCAAATTTACCCAACTGATCCTTGTCATTCAGAATGTAGCATAGACAACCAAACACATGAAAGTAGCTTACAGTTGGAGGCTTTCCTTTCCATAACTCATAAGGAGTCTTGCTGGTCCCTGGTCGAACATACACACGATTGATAATGTAGCAAGCAGTGTTGACAGCTTCATCCCAAAACCGATGTGGCACTTGATTCCCATGCAGCATAGCTCTAGCCATTTCTTGGAGTGTTCTGTTCTTTCGTTCAACTACACCATTCTGCTCTGGGGTTCTCGGAGCAGAGTACTGATGAACAATGCCCTGATTTCCGTAGAATTGATCAAACTTGTCATTCTGAAATTCTCCTCCATGATCACTCCTGATAGCCTGGATTGAATATTTTTCACTTTTAATCTGCAGGGCAAGAATGCGAAAACATTCAAGAGCATCAGCTTTTTCACGAAGAAATCGCACCCAGGTGTAGCGAGTGAAATCGTCCACCATGACAAAGATGAACCGTCGCCCAGAAATACTCTGAACTTGAATAGGACCCATCAGATCCATATGTACCAACTGAAGTGCATGACTTGTGCGAATATCAGTCACAGGCCCATGAGACGTCTTGATTTGCTTGCCTTTGTTGCACGGACCACATATGAAATGTGGATCACTTTTCAGCTTAGGAATTCCACGCACAACCTCTTGATTAGCCAGTTTCATCATTGTGCGAATGTTGAGATGACCAAGCTTCTGATGCCACAGTTCTGTATCCAACTCAGCAGTTGTGTTAAAACACTGTATTGATGATTTCCACATGTAACAGTTGTTACCAGACCTCCTGCCTCTAAGTTGTATTGACCCTTGTTGATCCACAGCCTTGCACCCCTTCTTGGTGAAAGTGACATCCAGACCTTCATCACACAACTGACTGATACTTATCAGATTGGCCTTCAACCCTTCAACCAGGAAGACATCTTTAAGATGTGGTTGAGACTCACCACCAGTTGTTCCTTTTCCTCGGATCGTACCCTTCCCTCCATCACCGAAAGTAACTCTTCCTCCAGCAACACCTTCTAGATGTGATAGATTATCACGGGCACCTGTCATATGCCTGGAGCAACCACTGTCAAAATACCACTTGGCCTGATCAGCCTCTGTCTTTTCTGCTGTGAAAGCCACATGACAGTAGAGATCATCTTTCCTGACATACTCCTGTGTGTTTCTCCTGACAGCTGGATAAAACGCACAGCGTTGCATAACACGATTCTGAAACTGATAGCATTGGGCTTTATAGTGAGTTAGATGCCCACAATACCAACATCCTCTCCGTCTACTACGCTGAACAGGTCTTCGAGATGTCTGCAGAAACCCACTAGAGACATATGGCGGCCTAGTATTTACCTTAGGAAACGCAACCATCCTTGGATTTCTTGAATTCGGATTCACAGGAGCCTGATCACACCTCCTAGTCGTTTGAGAGAAATTCCTCTCCTTCTGTTCTGGTGCAGATTCCACTCCTTTGACAAATTTAGTGGTTGGGTTGGTGTTTGTTCCTTGGTAACCCAGACCCCACTTCAGATTGCTGGATCTTCCAGTGCTCAGCAGTGTATCGAGATCTTTGGTTCCTTTATTCAGCATCCTGATATTCTTCAGCTGTTCGTCTAACTGCTTCTCAAGTCGTAGAGTCTTAGCCTTCTCTTCACTTAATTCTTTAGAGATCATGGCAACATGAAGCTGTAAGGTATCTCTCTCAGAGGTTAACTGTGTGTTGTCCTGTGTCTTCTGAACCACCGTCTTGATGAGAAGCTCTATCTGATCTTCTACTGACAAATCTGCCTCTTCCCCTTCTGAATCAGAATTCACCTTCTCATCCACGTCTTTGATTTCCAGCACCACATCATCTTCTTCATCTTCCTCAATAACACCCAGCAGTGCAAGGAAGCTGTTAAGAACCTCTCCTTTGCCGACCTCTTCATCTGAGTCGCTTTCACTCCAAGTGATGTAAGACTTCTGCTTGTTTTCTCGTGAAGGACAATCAAACTTGGTGTGACCGTAGCCCTTACATCCATAGCATTGCAAGGAATTCTTCCGTTTGTTGTTTGGGCATTCAGACTTGTAATGTCCAAAACCCTCGCATTCAGCACACTGTCGTTCTTGCTTGTCACCCTTTCTGATTTCCTTATCAGTATCGGATTTCAAGACCGGTGATGTTCCCTTCCGCTGACCTCTTTCCATCTTGCGGAAGTATTTCTTAACCAGCAAGCCGACTTTTTCTTCATCTGCAACTTCCTGAGACTCTGCAATCTTCTGTTCCTCAATGGCTTTGAGAGCAAATGATTTCTCATTTATCTTTTCCTTCTTCTTCAGCTGTATCTCAAATGCCTGCATCATCCCAACTACTTGATTGTACTTGAGCTCATCAGAATTCAGTGAAACATCAATAGCAGACCTGTGTGGTTGAAACTTGTCTGGCAAACTTCTGAGAAATTTCTTCACCAGCTTCTTGTCCTTGTAGCGTTTACCCAGAACTACAGCTTCTTGTGCAATACCACTCAGACGACTGCTATACTCAGCAACTGACTCAGTCTCTGTCATGTGCAAGTTTTCAAAATCCGAAGCAAGATTGTCCAACCTTGTACGTTTGACCCTACTTGTGCCTTCAAACGTGACTACCAGAATGTCCCATGCTTCCTTGGCCGCGTCACATCCTTGAACTTGATTGAAAATGTCCCTAGGCAAAGACTTGAAGATAACTGATAGAGCCTGTGAGTTATGTTTGGACTCCGCTTTTTCTTCGGCCGTCCATTTCTTCCTGTGCTTAAGCACCAAGTCTCCCTTCTCATTTTTCTCCGTCGGATGAGACCAACCATCTTCCACCGCAAACCAAGCTTCCATGTCAATGCTTGAGATGGCCTGCTTGATCGACACTTTCCAAAAAACAAAGCACTCAGGATCGAGTTTCAATGGTGATTGAACCGCAACAAAATCCAGTGATTTCTCCATACCCTTGCCGCAAGATCTCACCTGTTGAAAAAGGATATCAGAACTTTTTATCAGGTGCTTGCTCTGATACCAATTGTAAAGGTATAGAGAATGACAATCACTTAAATCGCTTGGAAACGCGCCAAGCAAACGCTTTTATTCAAACTTATAAAACTCCCTTTTTACAAGTTATGAATCTAAGCCTACTCTCTTGTCTATCTAACACAACACCCTGTGTAGATCTAAAAGAGTAAAACACACTCACCTTCAAAGCTCTTTTTGTTTGCTCGAAGGTTTACAAATCTCTCAAACTTATCCCACGAGTGCTAACTCTTTTTGCGGCCAGCCCTCGTCCTTTTAAACCCTTCACAAATGATCTCTAACCTAGATCTTTGTGAATCCCTAACTAAAAGGAAATATTCCTTATCCTAAGAAATATCCTCCCTAATCCTCTCGATCAAATATACTCTCAATCTTCTCGTGTATATCTTGATCTTCCTCTTCTTTTCTTCTCACGCTCCTTATCACGACTCCCATAATCTTCTTCCACGTCAGCTCAACTACCACGTCAGCATATCAGCGCTCTGAGACACTCCGCAAGCTCCTGTAACTTTCAGAGCTCTGATGCACTTTCAAAACTTCCGTCATTCACCCTCATACTCATCGGCTCTCTTGCCCTCGATGTCGGCACCGAAACAAACCTTGAAATCTTCTGCTTCAACAATTCTCAGGGTATTTAGTCTGCTTCCGCCGTCCATTATTTCTGAGATGGATACCAATACGATTTGGGCCTCCTGTGGCCTTCCTCCTGGCGTGACCATCCGCTTCCAAGAAGCTAATCAGTCACCGGAGAATCCTCCTTGGGACATTGCTGCACCTTCGAGATCGTTTTCCTTGAGGTGTGACATGTACTTCTCTCTCCCGGAGCTCCTAGTGAAGTTGATGCAAGAACTAGGGTTCGCAATAACACATATGTTCCCTTTTGTTCAAGCTGTTATCTGCATCCGAACCCTAGCTGAAGAACACTGGTATCTCCTAAAGTTGCCCAACCACCTTCATATCTATACGGTCAAATCAATATGGACGAAAGAGACATTTTACTTCTGCCTGCTGCGTGATTTTAAGGTCTTCTACGACTTACTAGAAAAAAAAAACGAGAAGTGGCTCAAATCTTTTTTCATTTTTCCCTTTAACGAGCTCACTTATAGGGATCTACCGGGGCAATTTGTCCCGAACTGGGCCTCAAAAATTGGTAATATACCGTAGAATTCAAGTCGTAGTACTGTCTTCTTTTGGAACTGTTAAGGTTTTATAATTTGTTTTTTAGCGCAATTCGACAGCGGCACTTTCAAAGAATATGTTGTAAGACTTTGTGGGGGCCTTTTCGCCTGGAATTCTTTTTCTTGGTTATTTTTGGATTTATCCACGACCTCCTCGGAAGAACACATGTATCTCCTAATGTTGCCCAACCACCTTCGTATGTATACGGTCAAATCGATTCGGACGAAAAAAATGTTTTACTTCAGCCTGCTGAATTATTTTAAGGTCTTCGACGACTTACCAGAAAAACAAAATGAGAAGTGCCGCAAATCTTTTTTCATCTTTCCCGTAAACAAGCTCACTTATAGGGATCTACCGAGGCTAGTTGTCCCGAACTGGGCTAAAAAAATTGGTAATATACCGTAGAATTCAAGTCGTAGTACTGTCTTCTTTTGGAACTATTAAGGTTCTGTAATTTGTTTTTTTTAGCGCAATTCAACAGCGGCCAACTCTCTGCCACTTTCACAGAATAGTTTGTAAGACTCTGTGGTGGCCAGATCACCTGGGATTCCTTTTCTTGTGAATGGAATAAAGAATCAGGAGATAGACTTCAAACCAACACTTTAGTCAAGGCTTCCCCAAGAAGAACAGTAGACACTTCCTTGATGGGATACCATGAAGAAAGAGCCCTCAAAAAGAACTTGAGATACCAAAAAGAAGTTTCACCAGTTTGCTCATCCTCTCTGGTTTCCTCACTATCAGAGTTAATTTTAACAGTAGATTGCTTAGGTGACTCGCCGTTTGTACTCTTTCCTTGATGAGACTGCTTATGCCATCAATTGTGAACTCAAAGTTCTTATCTTCTCCATCACTAGGGTTGTTCCTACTCCAATTCCAGCCTTTGTTTTCGTCAAAAACAACATCACGACTAACAATAATCTTCCTTGTTTCTGCATCAAGCAACCGATAAGCCTTGGAACCCGGTTCAGTTCCTAGATGGACAAGAACTCGAGATCTATCATCTAATTTCTTCAAATGTGCTCTCTCTGTCTTGGCATACGCAATACATCCGAATACTCTTACATGTCCAACTGATGGTTTTCTTCCTCGGTAGCATTCATATGGAGTTTGATCCTTAAGTGATCTTGTCACGACTCTGTTTAGCAGTAAGTGGAGTGTCTTACAGCTTCTCCCCACAAGTAGTTTGGCATCTTCATGTGCTTTATAATGCTTCTCGTCATTTCCATGAGTGTCCTGTTGCGTCGTTCCACCACTTCATTCTGCTGCGGAGTATAAGGAGCTGTCAAATGTCGAGTGATTCCAGAGTCTTCACAAAAGGCATTAAACTCAAGAGATACAAACTCTCCTCCTCTATCAGTTATAAATGTTTGTATCCTTTCTTCTGTTTCCTTTTCAACCATAGCTTTGAACCTCTTAAACTTCTGTAGTGCCTCGCTTTCTCTTTTAGTAGAACAGTCCACATGTATCTAGAATAATCATCAATAAGAACAAAGATATATCTATTTCCAGCACTTGTAGATGGTGTTATGAGACCACAAAGATCTCTGTGTATTAGTTCCAGCTTCTTTGTTGCTCGAAAAGCAGTCGCACTAGGAAACACCCGCGTAGGTTGTTTTCCAAGCAACATGAACCACAAATCTCTTTTGCAAGAGATTTCTTCGGACCACCAATCACCTGTTCACTAGTGAACATACTCGACAAGGTAGCATAGTTAATGTGTCCCATTCTAGCATGCCACTTACTTGATTCACTTGCAGCCGTGAGATTCAAACAAGCATTGTTCGTTACTCCCATGTTCACCTTATACAACCGATTCTTGGTTCTCTCTGTTTTTTACTAGCAAGTTTCCTTCTTGGTCGCACATTGTAAGATGTTCTCCTTTCAATCGTACTTCACAACCAGCCTTTGTAGCATGTCCTAGGCTTATGATATTGGTTCTTAGATTGGGGATAAAGTACACTTCTGACATTACTCTTAGCTTCCCATATGAATCAATGAATGCAATTGTCCCTTTTCCTTTGATATCAATCTTCGAGTCCTCTCAGAATCTTACCTTTCCTGTAACTGAATGATCAAGCGTATCAAAGTATCTCTGATATCCGATCATATGATTACTTGTACCATTGTCAAGAAACCACACATTACTTCCAACTGTATTTGCTTCAAACTTACTCAGCATGCAGCGTTCTTCGTTTAAATAAACAACCTCATGCATCATGAGCTGATCTGCTTCTTCTGTGTCCTTATGTTCAATCTTCTTATGTTCTGCTATACCAAGTTTAAGCAACCTATCTGGGCATTGTGAAGCAAAGTGACTTACTTTGTCAAATCGGAAGCAGGTGACCTACGACGGATCTCTCCAACTATTACGGCCACGTCCGCGTCCTCTGAAATTTCTTCCACCACGTCCTCTTCCTCTATAGTCTTCGCTGTAATCACGACTTTGTGGTTCAAAGTTAGTATACATCAGCTTGCTTTGGTCTTCTTCGGCATCTTCTTCCTCAGAGATGTGTTCCTCGTAAGCCTTTAGCCTACCAACAATGTCCTCGAAACTTACAGTATTAAGGTCTAATACTTGTTCAAGTGAAGCAACCATATGTATAAACTTCTTCCTTGGGAGACTCTTCAAAAACTTTTTAACAAGTTTTGATTCTTCTATGGTTTATCCGAGAGAGGCAGTTTTCAAAGAAATCTGAGAAACCTTCTCAGCAAAGTCATCAATCTTCTCAGTTTCCTTCATCTTGAGCCTGTCAAATTCGGCCATCAAGATTTGTAGCCGAGCCTTTTTGACCCTCTCAGCTCCTACATGTCGAGTTTGAATTGTATCCCAGACCTTCTTTGCTATATTCAAACCTCCAACCTGCAGAATCAGTGCCTCTGGTATAGATTGCAGGATCAAAGCTATGGCCAGATTGTTCTTATCACCATTGGATGACTCAGCTTCAATCACCTTCCAGACCTTGTTGACCTTAAGCACATAGCTCATCTTTATCGCCCAAACCTGTAGTTAGTTGAGCTGAGCATAGGACATGAGATTGAGGAAGAGGCTCCTCCTTCTTTTGGTTTATCTCCTGTGACCGCAAGTTGCTTGTCCTTAGTATCCATACTTCGGTCTCCTGTCATCTTTTCTCTTTCCTGTAACTGAATGATCAAGCGTATCAAAGTATCTCTGATATCCGATCATATGATTACTTGCACCATTGTCAAGAAACCACACATTACTCCCAACTATATTTGCTTCAAACTTACTCGGCATGCAGCGTTCTTCGTTTAAATAAACAACCTCATGCATCATAAGGTGATCTGCTTCTTCTGTGTCCTTATGTTCAATCTCCTTATGTTCTGCTATACCAAGTTTAAGCAACCTATCTAGGCATTGTGAAGCGAAGTGACCTACTTTGTCACATCGGAAGCAGGTGACCTACGACGGATCTCTCCAACTATTACGGCCACGTCCGCGTCCTCTAAAATTTCTTCCACCACGTCCTCTTCCTCTATAGTCTTCGCTGTAATCACGACTTTGTGGTTCAAAGTTATTATACATCAGCTTGCTTTGGTCTTCTTCGGCATCTTCTTCCTCAGAGATGTGTTCCTCGTAAGCCTTTAGCCTACCAACAATGTCCTCGAAACTTACAGTATTAAGGTCTAATACTTGTTCAAGTGAAGCAACCATATGTATAAACTTCTTCCTTGGGAGACTCTTCAAAAACTTTTTAACAAGTTTTGATTCTTCTATGGTTTATCCGAGAGAGGCAGTTTTCAAAGAAATCTGAGAAATCTTCTCAGCAAAGTCATCAATCTTCTCAGTTTCCTTCATCTTGAGCCTGTCAAATTCGGCCATCAAGATTTGTAGCCGAGCCTCTTTGACCCTCTCAGTTCCTACATGTCGAGTTTGAATTGTATCCCAGACCTTCTTTGCTATATTCAAACCTCCAACCTGCAGAATCAGTGCCTCTGGTATAGATTGCAGGATCAAAGCTATGGCCAGATTGTTCTTATCACCATTGGATGACTCAGCTTCAATCACCTTCCAGACCTTGTTGACCTTAAGCACATAGCTCATCTTTATCGCCCAAACCTGTAGTTAGTTGAGCTGAGCATAGGACATGAGATTGAGGAAGAGGCTCCTCCTTCTTTTGGTTTATCTCCTGTGACTGCAAGTTGCTTGTCCTTAGTATCCATACTTCCGTCTCCTGTCATCTTTTCTCTTTCCTGTAACTGAATGATCAAGCGTATCAAAGTATCTCTGATATCCGATCATATGATTACTTGCACCATTGTCAAGAAACCACACATTACTCCCAACTATATTTGCTTCAAACTTACTCGGCATGCAGCGTTCTTCATTTAAATAAACAACCTCATGCATCATGAGGTGATCTGCTTCTTCTGTGTCCTTATGTTCAATCTCCTTATGTTCTGCTATACCAAGTTTAAGCAACCTATCTGGGCATTGTGAAGCGAAGTGACCTACTTTGTCACATCGGAAGCAGGTGACCTACGACGGATCTCTCCAACTATTACGGCCACGTCCGCGTCCTCTGAAATTTCTTCCACCACGTCCTCTTCCTCTATAGTCTTCGCTGTAATCACGACTTTGTGGTTCAAAGTTAGTATACATCAGCTTGCTTTGGTCTTCTTCGGCATCTTCTTCCTCAGAGATGTGTTCCTCGTAAACCTTTAGCCTACCAACAATGTCCTCGAAACTTACAGTATTAAGGTCTAATACTTGTTCAAGTGAAGCAACCATATGTATAAACTTCTTCCTTGGGAGACTCTTCAAAAACTTTTTAACAAGTTTTGATTCTTCTAAGGTTTATCCGAGAGAGGCAGTTTTCAAAGAAATCTGAGAAATCTTCTCAGCAAAGTCATCAATCTTCTCAGTTTCCTTCATCTTGAGCCTGTCAAATTCGGCCATCAAGATTTGTAGCCGAGCCTCTTTGACCCTCTCAGTTCCTACATGTCGAGTTTGAATTGTATCCCAGACCTTCTTTGCTATATTCAAACCTCCAACCTGCAGAATCAGTGCCTCTGGTATAGATTGCAGGATCAAAGCTATGGCCAGATTGTTCTTATCACCATTGGATGACTCAGCTTCAATCACCTTCCAGACCTTGTTGACCTTAAGCACATAGCTCATCTTTATCGCCCAAACCTGTAGTTAGTTGAGCTGAGCATAGGACATGAGATTGAGGAAGAGGCTCCTCCTTCTTTTGGTTTATCTCCTGTGACTGCAAGTTGCTTGTCCTTAGTATCCATACTTCCGTCTCCTGTCATCTTTTCTCTTTCCTGTAACTGAATGATCAAGCGTATCAAAGTATCTCTGATATCCGATCATATGATTACTTGCACCATTGTCAAGAAACCACACATTACTTCCAACTGTATTTGCTTCAAACTTACTCAGCATGCAGCGTTCTTCGTTTAAATAAACAACCTCATGCATCATGAGCTGATCTGCTTCTTCTGTGTCCTTATGTTCAATCTTCTTATGTTCTGCTATACCAAGTTTAAGCAACCTATCTGGGCATTGTGAAGCAAAGTGACTTACTTTGTCAAATCGGAAGCAGGTGACCTACGACGGATCTCTCCAACTATTACGGCCACGTCCGCGTCCTCTGAAATTTCTTCCACCACGTCCTCTTCCTCTATAGTCTTCGCTGTAATCACGACTTTGTGGTTCAAAGTTAGTATACATCAGCTTGCTTTGGTCTTCTTCGGCATCTTCTTCCTCAGAGATGTGTTCCTCGTAAGCCTTTAGCCTACCAACAATGTCCTCGAAACTTACAGTATTAAGGTCTAATACTTGTTCAAGTGAAGCAACCATATGTATAAACTTCTTCCTTGGGAGACTCTTCAAAAACTTTTTAACAAGTTTTGATTCTTCTATGGTTTATCCGAGAGAGGCAGTTTTCAAAGAAATCTAAGAAATCTTCTCAGCAAAGTCATCAATCTTCTCAGTTTCCTTCATCTTGAGCCTGTCAAATTCGGCCATCAAGATTTGTAGCCGAGCCTCTTTGACCCTCTCAGTTCCTACATGTCGAGTTTGAATTGTATCCCAGACCTTCTTTGCTATATTCAAACCTCCAACCTGCAGAATCAGTGCCTCTGGTATAGATTGCAGGATCAAAGCTATGGCCAAATTGTTCTTATCACCATTGGTTGACTCAGCTTCAATCACCTTCCAGACCTTGTTGACCTTAAGCACATAGCTCATCTTTATCGCCCAAACCTGTAGTTAGTTGAGCTGAGCATAGGACATGAGATTGAGGACGAGGCTCCTACTTCTTTTGGTTTATCTCCTGTGACCGCAAGTTGCTTGTCCTTAGTATCCATACTTCCGTCTCCTGTCATCTTTTCTCTTTCCCGTAACTGAATGATCAAGCGTATCAAAGTATCTCTGATATCCGATCATATGATTACTTGCACCATTGTCAAGAAACCACACATTACTTCCAACTGTATTTGCTTCAAACTTACTCAGCATGCAGCGTGCTTTGTTTAAATAAACAACCTCATGCATCATGAGGTGATCTGCTTCTTCTGTGTCCTTATGTTCAATCTCCTTATGTTATGCTATACCAAGTTTAAGCAACCTATCTGGGCATTGTGAAGCAAAGTGACCTACTTTGTCAAATCGGAAGCAGGTGACCTACGACGGATCTTTTCCAACTATTACGGCCTCGTCCGTGTCCTCTGAAATTTCTTCCACCACGTCCTCTTCCTCTATAGTCTTCGCTGTAATCACGACTTTGTGGTTCAAAGTTAGTATACATCAGCTTGCTTTGGTCTTCTTCGGCATCTTCTTCCTCAGAGATGTGTTCCTCGTAAGCCTTTAGCCTACCAACAATGTCCTCGAAACTTACAGTATTAAGGTCTAATACTTGTTCAAGTGAAGCAACCATATGTATAAACTTCTTCCTTGGGAGACTCTTCAAAAAATTTTTAACAAGTTTTGATTCTTCTATGGTTTATCCGAGAGAGGCAGTTTTCAAAGAAATCTGAGAAATCTTCTCAGCAAAGTCATCAATCTTCTCAGTTTCCTTCATCTTGAGCCTGTCAAATTCGGCCATCAAGATTTGTAGCCGAGCCTCTTTGACCCTCTCAGCTCCTACATGTCGAGTTTGAATTGTATCCCAGACCTTCTTTGCTATATTCAAACCTCCAACCTGCAGAATCAGTGCCTCTGGTATAGATTGCAGAATCAAAGCTATGGCCAGATTGTTCTTATCACCATTGGATGACTCAGCTTCAATCACCTTCCAGACCTTGTTGACCTTAAGCACATAGCTCATCTTTATCGCCCAAACCTGTAGTTACTTGAACTGAGCATAGGACATGAGATTGAGGACGGGGCTCCTCCTTCTTTTGGTTTATCTCCTGTGACTGCATGTTGCTTGTCCTTAGTATCCATACTTCCGTCTCCTGTCATCTTTTCTCTTTCTCACAGATTCCTGATCTTCTTTACTTGCTCTGATACCAAATATAGTTTTAGCAAAGATGTAAGAACAAAGACTGTTTAAGAATAACTCTCTTATTAGCTTAAAGATAAATAACTCAAAAACTTTAAACTCTCAAACAATCTCTCAATCTTAACCTCTCAAAAACTCATATGTTTTGCAACGCAATTGCAACCATATTTATAACACCAGAAAACCTCTTAGTCCTAATCCTATTTGGAAATATATGTTTAGATAATTCCTAAACAATTCAAGTCCTTATCCCTCAAGAAACTTAATTCCCAAATAGGTTTAGGATAACTTTAAGCTCTCTTCAAGCTTAACCCAACAATTTATACATTATATATATATATATATAGTTAAGAATATGATATAAGAAGTTAAATTGGTTTGGTATATATCTTGAATCTTCAAAGTGGAGCAATGTTGGGTATCTCATTAGGCTATTCATCTTCAACAGGTTCAAACAAGAGCTTATATTTGGACTAGTCATAACCATTAAGACATCTTCCATCTCCGGTTTCATCAAAAGACTAGTTTCAATAGTGTCTGCATAAAAAACAATTAATAAGAGTGGGCAATTTCAAATTATATACTATTGATGTAAAAAATGAAAATGACTTGAAAAAAGTTTGAGAGAAATAATTAAATATATAAAGAAAGAACCAATTTGTTGTAATCATTACATGATGAAACAGCCGAACTCACTCTAAATGCTAACCAATAATTCAATGTGAACTAATTCAAATGATGTCCATACAATACTTTTATTAATCTTACTACTTAAATTTATTTTCTAAGATTAAGTATTACAGAAAGGATTGGTTTGAGGTATTCCAGCAAAAAAAAACAAGAAAAGAAGACCTCTCTCATGTTTAAATTAAACGCAAAAGAAGAGAGAATGCTTTCAAAAGTTGAAAGCTGTTTATTGGCTATTTTGTAGCTCAAATCATTTAAATTATGTAATCCAAGATAAAAGTTAGAGAAAAAAAATTATTAGAGATGAGAGGTCCCTTGGCTCATCATAAGAGTTTTCTTATCAATATTAGAACTATATATATATATATTTATGAATAATTTCCTCACTTAAAAAGGGATGAACATATTGACCCACCACCATTAAAGGGGTTTTAGTCCCTTCTAAGTTCTTAGAGCATCTCCACTCATGGGTACTCTCATGGGTATTCATGTATTTGGGTCCCAAAACAATATAATAAAACCTAATTATGGGTCCACGAATGCGAGAATCGTTGCTGTGGGAAGCAATTTCAGCAACGGCTTAAGAACGCTACGTAGCTTCCTCTGATAGGTGGGATCAAAAATATAAAAACGTTTTTTTTTCTTTCCCATTTCTTCTTTCTTTTTTCCCGACTGTCTCTCTCTCTTCTCTCTCGCATGCAAACGGCGATTGAAGATGTGATTCATCTCGAGTCGGAAAAATCAATGGATTCACGTCGATTCCTTTGATTTTTCTGGCTTAAACTGGAGGATTGTTGGTCACCCGGAGGCGATGGCTTCCAGATCGGCATTATAAAGAGTTGACGGTTCGGTTCTCACGGCAAATGACGGCAGAGGTTCCTTTTAGTGGGACAACGACGGCGGAGATTCTTCTGATGGCCTACAGGAAATGGCGAGGTCCACTGGCTAACGAATCGGAGATAGAAGGTTTGTCTTCTCCTTTCCGATTTATTGTATGTATTTGAAATTCATCTCAAGTGGTCTATAATAGTTAGGGTTTCGGATTAATTGATTGATTGTTAGATTGGTAAATGTTTTCTGTCGATTTGACTTATTAGGCATAGATTATGAGATTAGTTTGATGTTTAGTTGATTTTGAGATTTGTTGGAGGGTTATCGGGTTCAGGTTTTAATCGAGATATTGTCTGCTATTTTTTTTTAAGAATTAGTAGATTTTGATGTTCTTGTTATCTTATGTTTGTCTGTTTTGTTATAGATTGTAGAGTGAACCCGTGTGTTGTTCTTATTAGGAATAGAATGTTTTAGTTTTATGTTTTGTATAAGTAATTATGTGATTAATATTGACTCTTTTGTCATGTTTTGTGCGAGGTTATCATCAACTGTATATAGCGGTTGAATGGTGAAGAGTGGTTTAGGTGAAGTGGAGACAACGGTTGGATTCTCTTCTTGAAAAGATATGGTACTTTTGTTAGCTTTCATTTGTTGTTGTTAGGTTTTGTTTGAGTTTGTGTTTGGGATGAACATGTAGCTTATTTATATGTTTGAAGTGTTATGTTTGTTTATGTTTGAAGTGTTATGTTTGTCTTAGTAGTAGAGTTTGGTTCGGTGTGTTATTGTATTTGATGCTGAGAATGTTTGATGTTTTGTAAAAATAAATGTGTGAAAAGTATGGTCTTCTAGCTTACATAAGTGATGAACCGTTTGTCAATCTCAAATTTCCTCATGGGTTGTTGTCTTGTTTGATAAAGTGTTTGAGCTCGATTTTGGGTTTTAAATTTAAGCTCGCTGACCTCGAAATATTTAAGGCTGGTTTAATTAAGGTATTTGATATTGTTAGAGTTTTTTTGCATTCCTCTTTCGTGATCAAGGTCATACCGGATTGATAAGAAATAGTATCTAACCAAAGATAACCGAACCAATCTAGATTAAGTTGTATTATATTAACCGACTTTTGTTATGTCTTTTTAACCGACTTTTCCTCATTGTGTTTCATCTGCACCGTGGACTACTTAAGATTAGAATAAATAACAACCGTAGGATCTTTCCTGAATCATAAACCAACTAGGAATCTAGGATTATGGGGTTTGCTCTCTCTATATATTGTGACAAATTAAACATCATCTAATTCATCAACTCTCGTTGATCCTCATTGTCAACCCTCGTTGATCTATATCTAATCAACTCTCGTTGTTGATCTTCGTTGTCAACTCTCGTTGATCTTCATATCAACCCTCGTTCGTTGATCTCCATTATCAACCCTCGCTCGTTGATCTATATCTAATCAACTCTCGTTGTTACAACCCTCGTTGATCTCCATGATCAACCCTCGTTGATTAACAACCAGAAGTCGATGTTCTTCTTGTTAGGGTTCGACTTGTCATCAAGGTATATACGTTATCTTCTATGTCTAGGAGTTTTTATTATATTTTTCCTTACATGCGTAGACTAGGGTTTCTCTGTTTCGTTGTTACTCTGTTTCTAAATATCTCGGGTCTTCTGCATATATATCTTGTAAAATTGACTCAATCTGTTTCGTATTCTTGTAGGGATCAATATATATGACCGTGCTGGGACAAACGCAACGTCTGATAAGTGATATCAACTCTCGTCGATGCTTTAAAGATCAACCCTTGATCTCATCATCAATACTCGTTGATACTTTAACGATCAACATCATCAATACTCGTTGATGCTTTAACGATCAACTGATCTCGTTGATCTCATCATCAACACTCGTTGAGCCTAATCAACTATCGTTGATGCTTTAACGATCAACACTCGTTGATGCTCTCACGATCAAGTACTCTTCTTGATCACATCATCAACACTCGTTGATCTCACCATCAACTCTCGTTGATGCTCTCACGATCAAGTACTCTTCTTGATCTCATCATCAACACTCGTTGATCTCACCATCAACCCTCGTTGACCCTCTCACCATCAACTCTGTTGATTCTAATCAACGTCCCTCGTTGAGTTTTTAAAAAGAAGGAACTTAAATCTATCTCCATAAATTTACTTTCTTGTTTGGGCTTCCAAACTGAAAAAGAAGGGGATGCATACTGTGTGTCTCTCGTATTTTCCTGCTTTTTTTTTTCCTTCTCCAGCTACATAATTGCATAGATAGCTCTAGTTCGTGTCAGAATCATGGATCAATTTTTATGGAGAGAATGTTTACCTCTCATCTCTCATACTTGAAGATGCTGGAATATGATCTTTGTGAATGAGAAGATGTCTAGGATTCAAGTTGTGGTGATTGGAACGAAGTGGATGTAATAGCGTACCAAGTTCAATTTCCACTGATTCAAGGAAAACTATCGTTTGGATTTTAAAATTTCAACATATTGTTTTTTTGGTCATATCGTCATATGCTTGTGCTTGTAATACTCAAATGATTTCTATGATTACTTTTTTCTGGCTAGCTACCAAATTTCAAACAGACCAGATTAGGCGCCCATTAAAGACATATATACCCGAGTACGTAGTTTTATAAAAAGGACATAAAACTTCAATTACAATATGCATATTATAATATATAACCAGAAGTCATCAACAAGAACTATCTGTAACCAAGTTAACGAAACCAATCTCTATATATTCGTGGTTTATACATTACATATATATAACTAAGAATATTAGAAAAATATATAAGAAGTTGATTGGTCTTTGTATCTTGTATCTTCCAAGTGGAGCGATGCTGGGTATCTAATTGAACTAATCAAAATGCTGGCTATAATTTTAGTTTTAGCCTACTACGCATTTATAGATTGTGATCCAGATTCTTAAATAAAGAGAGAACATTTGATCTTACGTTGCACATGATCTAGAGATGTTCGTTTCAGAGAAGAACCTAGAAGTTTCTGTGTCTACTATATTGGTATTGAATTTTCTTATGAAAAAGCTCATATTCGAATGGGACCCAACGCTAAACCGGATTGATAAGATGATATATCTAACCAAAGTTAACCGAACCAATCTCAAGAGCATGAGATTTTCTTAACCGACTTTTGTTTTGTGGTTTTTTCACCGCCTTTCCTAATTGTGTTTGATCTGCACCGTCGATTAATTAACACTTAATAACAACCGTAGGATCTCTCCTCAATCTGAAACCAATTTGGGATTATGGTTTTTGCTCCCTCTATATGTGGTCGATGATCTATATCCTCTTCATATATCAGATCTAGCTAGTTGATCCTCTTCATCGAAAATACCATGATCTATATCAAATCAAACATTGCTGATCAACAGTAAGAATTCGGTGTGTTACCTTGTAATGTAAAAAGGATGGATCATGGTATTTTCGTGTGAGTCTGGTTTCTAATTATGACTAAGTAAGTTCTTGTGTAGATTTTTTTTTTTTTTTTTGTAGCTTCTGCAGATTATCCTTCGAAGCTCCTTGTCTGACCGATCATCTTCTTGTTAGGGTTTGGCTTGTCATCGAGGTATGTGGTTCTAGTTATGTATCTAGGCTTTTTTTCTTCTTCTTCTTTTCTTCTTTCATATACCTAGGGTTTCTCAATCTTTCCGGTCTTATACATATCTTGTAGGGATTATTATGAGCGTACTGCGACAAACACTGAAACACAACATCCTATCAACCCTCGTTCATACTCCTGTGATCAACCCTCGTTGATTCTAAACAACCCTCGTCGATACTCCTGTGATCAACTCTCGTTGATTCTCCTGTGATCAACCCTCGTTGATACTCCTGTGATCAACCCTCGTTGATACTTCAGTGATCAGCTCTCGTTGATTCTAATCAACCATCGTTGATCCTCCAATGTTCAACCCTCGTTGATACGATCCAGTGGTCAACCCTCGTTGATCCTAATCAACTAACTCTCGTTGATGCTCTTAACTATCAAATCTCGTTGATATCTTGAATCTATCCCCATAGATTTAACACTTGCTTAGGTTTTTGTTTGGGCTTCCATTCTATCTTCATAGAGTAAAAGGAAAGGAATGTATCTAACCTTTGCCATGCCAGGTGCGCTTGCTTGGCAGGTCTAATTCCCTTAATTATATGAGCGTAAACGTGTAAAAACAATATTTGATCGACTCTCGTTGATCCATCTTGATACTGAAAAGAAACACACGTATATGACCTTTGCCTTGACAGGTGCGCTTGCTTGGCAGGTCTCTAAACCCCCAAATAGATTCAATGTTTTGGTTTCGTGGATGGCACGGGATTGGTTAATATTCGTTCTTGGCCGGGATCTTTCTTCCGATCCCTCCGGACTGTGCGTCTTGTTTCTCTCTTATGTTCCTGCTGTTCTCATATGCTTCTTGCATACCATAAAGAGGAATAGATAAGATTATTTCTTCTTAATCGCTCAGGTTTGTTTTCCGTTCTCCAGCTACATAATTGCATATATAGGTAGCTGAGGCGTGGTCCTATTGAGAATGTTTACCTCTCTTATACATGAAGATGCTGGAATTCATATTATCTTTGTGAATGAGAAGATGTCTTGGATTCAGGTTGAGACTACGGTTAGAATTGCAACGAAGTGGGTGTAGCGTACGAAGTTTCAATTTCTGTGATTAAAAGAATAGAGACATCGTTTGGATTTCGAGTTTGTTCAACATATATTTTTTGGTCATATCATAATATGCTTGTGTTTATAATACTCAAAATGATTTCTGTGATTACTTTTTCTTGTTAGCTGCCAAATTTTAAACAGACAAGATTTGCCACTAAAGAACTCGAGTAGTTATAAAAGGACATATAACTCCAACCAAACTTCAACCAGAAGTCATCAACAAGAAAGATCTCTAACCAAAGTTAATCAAATTAAGCCAATATCTCTCTATACATAGTCGTCGTTTATACATTACATATATTGATATCTATATATATAAGCATAGGATATAAGAAGTTAAATCGGTTTGGTATATATCTTGTATCTTCAAAGTGGAGCGATGCTAGGTATCTCATTGAGCTCATCTTCAACAGCTTCAAACAAGAGCTTATATTTGGATTATTCATAACCATTAAGACACCTTCCATCTCCGGTTTCATCAAAAGACTATAGTTTCAACTTTCAACAGTGTCTGCATAAAAAATAACAATTAAGAGTGGTCAAATTTCAAATTATATACTACTGAAATAGAAAATGAAAATGACTTCAAAAAGTTCGAAAAAAATAATAAAAGAAAGAACCAATTTGTTGTAATCATCACATGATGAAACAGCCGAACTCACTCTAAATGCTAGCCAATAATCGAATGTGAACTAATTCAAATGATGTCTATGCAATACTTTTTTTATCTTACTACTTAAATATATTTTCTAAGATTAAGTATTACAAAAAGGATTGGTTTGAGGAATTCCAGCAAAAAAAAAAGACCTCTTTTGTTTAAATTAAACGTAAAAGAAAAGAGAATGCTTTCAAAAGTTGAAAGCTGATTATTGGCTATTTTGTAGCTCAAATCATTTAAATTATATAAACCAAGATAAAAGTTAGAGAAGAAAATTTATTAAAGATGAGAGGTCCATTGGCTCCGATCCATAAGAGTTTTCTTATCAAAAATATTAGAACTATATATTTATGAATAATTTCCTCACTTAAAAAGGGATGAACATAGCTCACCAAACATGTAATCATTAACAAAAATTATGTATTCCAACTCCAAGGGCTAAAGAATGGTTGGAATAATTCGTTTTTCAGAAAAAAAAATGAATGGTTGGGCCATAGAACTCGTAAATATATAAAAACTCTAGAATCTACCTCTTGTTCATTTACAAAGACAAAGTATATATTACTTGGAAAATTTCATCGAGTTCAATTTGATGTGACAATGAAAAATACCAATAATTGTGGGTTTTAAATGGTATTTGATGATTTGTTTTTCCAAAAAAAAAAAATGGTATTTGATGATTCACAAAAAGAAAACAACAAAATATCTAGAATCTATAAAATATTGTGCGTGTTGTGGATTGGGAAAAAAAAATACAAAAACCAAAAATGCGAAAAATATGACTTTTTTTTTTCAAATTATAGAGACAATTTACAAAACTACACCCACACCTTTTGGCTTTTGATATTCGAAAACTGTTTAGTTATATTGTAAATGAGATGGACATATATTATATCTTCAGGTCCAAAGGTTTTACTTGATTATTCATAGAATGAGATGAAAATTGAATTTTTTAGTGATATTTTTTCTTACTATATATTTATCTATCTTTTAATTTTTAACTCTGATTTATAGAGATATCTCATCTCTATCATAATATTCATTGTTTCATACAAGTCGAAATTTTTCGTAGATACAAATCAAGTGTTTTGTTTCACAAATTTATGTAGACATTTAGTGAGTTCTTGAAACACTAAAGTTATAGCTAAAATTCTCAATTTAGTGGTTGGCCCTCTCACTTTAAAATGGTCCAATATTAGATGTATTGTGCCTCCAACTTAGAAATAGAATTGTCCTTACGGTTTTGTATGAAACATTTACATATCATATGGTCTCATAATGTTGCGTAGGGTCCTAACAAAGTGACGCCAACTAATAAGCATTTAACTAATTTATAACAGAATTCAATAAAACACCAAACATGCTTTAATCCAGCAGACACAAACAGTACTCGGAACCCTCCGTTCAGCTAAAATCGCCTCTTATTGCTCTCTGTTTCAATTTCTCAGATTTATCCAGAGATCTTGATTTATTGCAAGTTGAACAAAGGAAATGATATGGGCAATACCAACGCAACCGCCATTTTAACAGGTAAACCAGCAAATCTTCTTTTTTTTGATGTGTATTTGTATTATTAGTATTCTCACTTAATATTATGTCTGTGTAATTGCAGAAGAAGAAAGCCCAAAGCTAGGATCTGTTTCCAAAGAGACTACGCAAGATCAGGTGTTTCTTGCAGGTGAAGGTAAACATGGAGATGAAGAGAAGGAGAGCATAAAGCTAGAAACCAAGAGAATGTCTCTGTTGGACTCTGTTTCCGTAGAAACGCAAGATCAAGTGTTTCTTGCAGGTGAAGGTAAGGATGGAGATAAAAAGATCGGCAGCTCAAAGCTTGAAACCAAAGTAATGTCTCCTTTGGACTCTGTTTCCGTAGAGACCGTACAAGATCAGTTGTTTATTTCAGGAGAAGACAAAGATGTAGATAAAGAGAAAGAGAGCTCAAAGCTAGAAACCGATGGAATGTCTCAGTTGGACTCTATTTCCGTAGATACCAGACAAGATCAGTTGTTTCTTGCAGGTGAAGTAAAAGATGGAGATGGAGATGAAGAGAAAGAGAGCTTGTCTGATGGTGTTGAAGAAACAGAACCACATAGCAAGGACTCAGTCGATGAATCGAAAGTAAAGAATTTCAAAGAAGAGATAGACCAGAGTGGCTTGGAGAGCTTGGTAATGGAAACCGATGAGAAGCTCCAGAAACAAACATCAGTTGCTGAAGGTCGATCTTAATTTTTCTCTCTTCTCTTCATATTCGAAACTTAACCTAATGCAATTTTCTCTCTATTCCTGAACAGGTTTTGAAACTGTGAGTCAGGCGACAGAAGTGGAAGAGTTTTCTGTGATTGGAACTCAAAGTGTTGTGAGTAATTCGAGAGAGTCTGATATTGAAGAGAAGCTCTGTGTGATTGATGAGATGGTCTTTGAATCTGCAAGCTTTTTTGAAACTGTTGGAACTGAAGAAAACATGGTGAATGAGTCTCTGGACGAAATTGTTCATTCAGAGGAAGTTGCAAAGCTTGATCAAGAGACTGGTATGGAAAACAGAACAGGAAGGGAAGGGTTTCCTGAAAGCGAGCCACAGGAGATTCTGAATCTCGACTATCGTGCTGTTCATGATGAAGGAAAAGTCAATAAGGCGATCTCTAACAGTCAACTTGGTCCACAAGAGTCAAATGCTATTCAAGAGACCGGTCTTGGAGTTTATATGGAAGACAAGGACAAAAGAGATTCAAGCCTAAAACGTATGTCGCGATGCAGATCGCTCCCTGTGAGCCAGAATAGTAGAAGTATCGGGGATTCGCTGGTTCAACAGTTAGTTTCAGAGGTTGCGTTCCCTTCAAGAAACAAGATGGGTTTAGAGAAAGCTAACACATCTGAGACTCTGCTCATTTCTTGCGTAGAAAGCAACAAAGCGCAAGAAACTACTGAAAGCAATGAAGAAGCTAGACTTGAGATGCGAGCTCCTAGCTTCGGTCATGACCGAAGAATCGAAGCAAGAAGCGATGAATTAACAGAGAAAACTCCATTGATCTGTGAGGACAAGACTGAGATATACGAGGCAACAATCGACGTGGAAGAGAAAACTGTGATGCTGAAGAGAAGTGAGTCTGTGAAATCAAGAGGCATCGACATGTCTCTAGGGTCGTTGAAAAAACACAATGATAGCTTCAAAGAAACCAAGGGCTCAGAAGATAACTTGGTGGACAATAAAACTTCATCGGGTTCTATGAAAGGCATAGTCAGAAAACGGAGCAAATCTTCGCTCTTAGGAACATGCCTTTGTTGCACCACTGCCATGAATTAAACAAATTATTTTGTGATTTGATGGGTTTTTTTTTTTTTTAATTATTGTTTTGAGAAATTGGAGGAAACAAGTGAACGTGTGGATTTGGTGTTCTGTATACTTTGAGATGGGCTTTTCTTTTTGAGGGGTTTCGGTAAAGTTTTACTGCCTTTAATTTTAATTTTTACTGTACTATTTTACATGCATATTTTTAAGTAATAAATAAATTTTTAAAACACTCCCAACTTTTATTTCCTCTGACTGACAGCAAAGTCAACATGACTTTTCATTGAATAGCGCAAGAAATAAATAAGACGAAAATAACAATGCAACTATTGGCAATTTGGTTTCAAAACTCAACCATTGCATTTCTTTGTTGATAAAAAAATAGAAGTAATTGAACTAAACAAGAAAATTATATTGTGTGTAAAGAACGAAGAAAAAGAGAGAGAGAGGAACTCGAAAACTTCATATTTCTCACCAAAAAAATTCTGGAAATTGGGGACAAATTCTCTTAGAGAGGGTTATTGGTTCTATGATTTTAATGAATTTGGAAATCCAGACAAAAATCATGTGTTATTCAATCATTGATTTTAAAATACTTATCAAAATGATGATTCCATGATTTACAAATACTTGTTAAAATCTCATGTTATTCATTCAATGATTTGTTTTTGGATTTCAGAATCCACATTATGTTTTAAATGGATTTGAATGGATTTGAAAGTGTAAAATAGAAGGATTCAAATCCAAGGATAAAACATGTTATTTCAAAATCCATGTATTTTGATTTCTAGAATTTACAATTCCATATGGATTTATAAATTACCTCTCCAATAACACCCCCTTAGAGTAAGATTACGCAAAGCCATGTATGGTTAAGAGATTTTAAATTGTTTTTAAATTAGAAAATATCTCAAAACTCTCAAAGTAGTTTTCTTTTATATTTGACGGAAACTATTTTTTTATATAGTTTGATTGGCTAGTTAAATGATTTTTGAAAAAAAAAACTAAAAAATCATGCCAAAAACTACTACCATTCAAGGCTATAATTTTCGTTTGAGAGATAATCGAGTAGCAACAAAGAAAATAATTACAGCAAGACAAAACAAAAGAAGAATATGTAGCGAGTAAAACTTAAAAGATTTGGATGTAGAATTTTCAAGTGAGAAGAAGAATAGGAAGATAATGATTTTTTGTATTTTTGTGACATAAGTATAATATATCTGGTGGAGAGAATTTTAGCTAGAAGATATGGAGGATTGATTTTTAGGAGTACAGTTTTAAAATCTGTTTCTTTTAAAGATCTTCCATAAGAAAAATATTAGGTATTATGAATTACGTACTTCAATTGATTTTGGTATACGAAATCCAATTTTTGGGAAGTTGATTCCAAAAATCTAATATTTTTTTAAAAAAATATTGCAATTATCAATTAAAAACCGAATTTCTGCCAAAAGTTTAAGTTTTTTTAAGATGTATGTACTTCTTTTTAAGATATTCTGGACTAGAAAAATCTTATATCATTTTCATTCACAAAATTTAAGAGTATAGAAAAATCTGCATCACTGGAAAGTAGCATTATATTCTTAGATCCACAATCACTCAATATGTGTCTTATGTAGCCTTGTAGGATCATGTGGATGCTACCTCATTCACTCCTTCATAGTCTTCTTGTTTGTATCTTGATTTCCGATATACAACTTCATCTCACATAAATAACATCAATTTGTATCACTTATTTGAAATTTTGTATCAATCATAACTGATGCAAAATAAGTTTATATAACTTAAACAAATTTTTAAAGTGTTAATGCAAAATTTTACATCTATGACAATAGTAAGTAATACAAAATGAATTTATTAACTAATTAAATTTAATCTAATCAACTAAAATATGAATTTTATTAAATTATTGACTAATTAAATTGTAATTTTTAATCAAAATTGAAAATTAGGGAAATCGTCATTTTTGCAATTTAACCCTCCATCTCTACAAAAAATGCAAATCAATCACCGTGAAATCATTTAAAAGAGTATGTATAAGACTTATATTGCTTATTTTCTGACTTTGTATGATTAATTTGTATTTTTGGAAGTAAATAATACAAAAAAGTTTTTTTTGTACAAAACTCTTGAAAATTATTATATAATTATAATTATAATACAATTTGGCAAAAATACAAAATAAAAAATATTACGCATTGAAGAGACGAATTGAACTATTTCCATGAGTCCACCACATTATTCAATAGTAGCATATCCACCACATTATTCAATTGTATTGATAAAGTAAGTTATGGTCAATTTTTGTTTAATTGTTTTTTTTAGTATCTACGTTTTAAAGACAGCCAAACTGTATAACATGTAAAATATTTAAATGCTAATTTAAAGTATTTGAGGATATATAAGTGATATATATTTTACTTCAAAACGATGATTTAAAAAAAAAACAAATTGATAGAACATATATTATTATTGAATATTATGTGTTTTCATATATTAGAACATATTCTATATTTATAAATTAGTCTATCATAAAATTATTTGATTTTATTTTTATTAGTATATCAAAGATGTGAGAGAAGGAGAAAAATTTGCTAATTAGATTTCTAAAATAGAACAGAAAAAGGTATAGTAACAGCTTCAATAAGAGATGTAACAAAAACTGGATCAGAAAATTTTCATTGAATGTAGAATAATGTAATTTGTTGAGATAGAACACGAAGGAGTAACAAACCAACATGGTAACTAAATCACTTTGACGAAAAAAATGAAGAAAAAAAACTAACATGGTAATTATTTAAGGATCATTGGCTTATATAATTAAGAGAATAAAGAAAAAGAGATCAACCAATGTTGATCATCATCTTGACGAATTCATCATAATTGACTTGGCCATCACCATCCAAATCTGCCTCCTTGATCATTTGTTCAACTTCTTCATCTGTTAGCTTTTCCCCTAGATTTATCATTACATGACTTAACTGCAATAACACAACTTTTCACATTAATATATATCTCAAATGCGGCACCATCGATCGACCAAGAATAAATCAAAACTACGCGTATCAATCAGAGCGGTAGGGCTCGGTCAAGCCTAACATGAATATTATTTTCTGATCTATTAAGAAAAATCATGAACACAAAAGAAATCAGCTGGTTTTGGCCTGAGTTTGATTTTTTTTTAATACTTAGATAGTTTATCTGTGCATGCAAAAATGTGCTTGCATATAAAAAAGTATACGCATTAATGTAACTTTGAGGATGTTGATTAATGTGTTGATATCTAATTAAACTAGGTAAAACATGTGCCCTCCTGTCCAATGCACCAATAGAATCATACACATTTTAATTGATGTGTCTGCATTTTATAGGGTTTTAACCATAGTTTTTAGGATTGTTTTGAGTCTTTTCCTAGGTCCAAGTGTGCTTTTAGAGTCCTTTTAGTCTTTTGTGAGTCTTTACAGGTCCTAGGTGACTTTGGAAGGAATCTGAGCGTTTTGGGGATGAAAACATGCATTTGGAGCCAATTGGTTGAAGACTGATCGAGCTAGAAGGCAGATGGAATGAGAGCAGAAATACATTCCGGATCGACTGATCCTTTCGAGATCGACCAATCCAGTCCCCGACGCAAGTTTTCCTTTTTTGTTTTAAACCGACTTTTAGGGTTTTATTTTGATATTTAAGTTAGAGGCACGGCCTCCAGAGACATAAGCTTTATTTTTCTGAGACTATTTTGTATTGAGAGCAAAGGGAGAAGATCTCTAATCCTTCTTGACACTTTGGAGAAGATTTCTAAACCCTATTTTCTATTCTTTTGCAATTCAATTATGTTATCTTCATTATTGATTTGCTGTTTCTGCTTCTCCATGTCTGAGTAGTTTCTCAATTGGGTTTAGGGTTTCAGAAGGGTTTATATGATTAATTGATGCTAGGTTTGTTAGATTAGGGATTGATCTTGTTGTTCTTCATCTATTGTTGTTCTTAATGCTTAAGCTAGACTGATCACCTAGATTAAGATCATAGGTTTAATTCATCTAGGCATCAAAAGTGTTGTTGAATTACTTGAAAGAACATAGGTGAGCAAGGTGATCCTCAGCCAACGACAGTGAAGTTGGGGCACCTTGTGAACAAATCAAACTTGAACTTATTGCTTGCTAGGATTGTTTAGATTCAAACGACGGTTTAGGATTCATTCAATTCCTTGCATAGAAAACTAATGCTGCGACAGTAGGTTAGCTTTACAACAGTGATTTGAGTTCTAGAACGGTGTCTAATGCATCCCTATCTAATCATCTAAATTTGTGATCATAAACCCTAAAGATTCCTTGCGCCCAATATTTCTCTATTGCCTTAAAAACACTTGTTTACTTTTCTGTTTTTAGATAGTTACTTGATTCACAAACTTTTCCATTGTCTTAGCTATATTTGATCTTGATAATTTCTTAGTGCAATTGTTTGGTCTCTGTGGATTCGATCCTGAAGTGTTACAACGACACCACTAGATCGTGGTGGAGTACACATTAGGTTTTAATTGACCTGTTGATCAATTTGGCGCCATTGCCGGGGACCAAAATGATTGCCTTTGAGATTTTAGAATTGAGTATAGTCTAAGATTTTATTTTTGTTTTTACTAATTATTTTTATTTTCTCTTTTTGTAGATAAAAAAAAATGAAAAATGTTTTTGGGGCCATGGATTACGATGACTGGCCACAGGAAGAGGAGATCACATTTGATGAAGACATTTTAGATGAGCCTTATGTGGAGCCACTGGTTGATGAGAGTGTTCTTACACCGGATCAAAAAGTTAAGTTGGATGAGCTTTACATGGAGCATCCAACAACGACAAGGAGGAACTTAGCAGCAATGATCCGGTTGAATCTCATCTCACATCGAGCAGTACTTGAAGGGAGGGAGCCCACTTTCACAGAGATTAGGGAAGCTCATGCTTGTGAAAAGGTAATATATTGGGTTCCACCAAGCCAAATAGAAGGTACATTCGTTTCCACCCTTGAAATTTATGATTTTGAGGATATTCACATGCCATGCATTGAAGATGTAACTTCTAGTTTGGATACTCCATTGCTTATTGATGAATGCTATGATTTGATATGTGAGTCTCAACGTCTAGACATCTTAAGAGCAGAAAAACTTGCTAGGGATTATCATGAAATATGTTTTGATATTGAATATCATTGTGCTTTGAATGTTCATGATCTCGAGTTTGAGTTTTCAATGCCTGATGTATCTAGCTCTCTTCTTGAAGAATCTTACCTAGGGTGTGTTCTTGATATTGATACAATTTTGCATGAAACAAAGGATCCTGAGGTGGATTATATGAATGAGGATATTGTGTTCTATGAAATTAATGGGGATGAAGTTAATTATTTTGTGAAAACCTCGTTTGAACCTGAAATTGACTTTATTTTTCCATTAAATGCATTAAACCTCATGAGCATCCAACCATCAAGGAATATTTCAAAGTATATGCTACATTTGTAGTAAACTTCCTAGATGTGAATTTTATTGTTTTGCCATGGATAATTGTGTGTTACTTGACACATATTGTTTATTGCATTAACAAGAGAAGGACTAAAGGTCCATTGGCTCAGCCTTTTGATACACATGATTAACATTTTGTGTTGAGTGGTCAAGCTATAGACCTTAAACAAGCGCTTATGGGAGGCAACCCATGGGATTTGTGCTGGCTTACCCTTTTATTTTTATTTATCTTAGGATTTTGGTTTTGTTTTTAGGATTTATTACGGTGAAATCACGTCTGCTGTTAAGTGTTTTCAGGAACAGGTTCCAAACGCAGAAGATGCGAATATTTTTGTTCCAGGCGCTTCGGATCGATCGATCTTCCTTAAAGATCGACTGATCCCGGTGGTTTTCTGCGGGTGTCTCTAAGTTCAATAATGTTGCAGATCGGTCGATCCCACCCTGAGACCGGTAGTCCCCACCCTTGCCAACACCACTCCACCACCAGATGCGAGATCACCGGTTTTTGTTTCTTTTCCTTTCTTTTTCTTTTTCATTTTTCTTATTTTCTTTGTCGGATTCATTCTTTTCTTGGCTTTGCTTTCACACCGGGACGGTGTGAAGTAAGTCCGGGGGAGGGCTGTCTCCAAGTTACTAATGTCGTTTTCTGTGGTTATTTCCTTTGATTTTTCTTTTATTTGAGTCAGTTTGTCGAGTCTAAAAAAACAAAAAAAAACAAAATGGGAAACTATGATCATTTCCAAGAATCTTTTGCTTTGAACTAACACTCTTATGATTGCTTTTGTACCTCTGATTTGGAATGAAGCTTGGAATGAACATGAGCAGTCTCAACACGCCCCAAAAGACACTCGCCAAGGAGAACACTAAGTTGAACCAGAAGTTGTCTCTAGCTTTAACAGGACTTAACCGGATTTAATTTCTTACCTTGGGGCTTGGTATACATCGGACAATACTCCTCCCTTCAAGCCTTACAAGACGTGCATCTCCTCACAAAGTATGCTTCCCCTCTCTCTTCCCTTCAGTACTCAGTAAAAAAAAAGAGAAAAGAAAAATATAAGAAGAAGAGGATATAGGTAATAAAAGAAGTGAACCGAGGGTTGTGCGTAAACCCGTGCATCTTTCGGAACTCATGGAAACCTGTCCACAAGAAAAGAGCAAAGGATTGATAAATAAATAAAAAATGATACCCTAGAAAATTAGGGAGAAATCAATCTTTTGGAAGTGAGAAAAGAGAGAGGAAAGGGAGCATAAGAGGAGGTCTTGGGTGATAAGAGGTTGAAGGAGTCAACAGTTCAATGATCGATACTCCCATGGTAAGACCGCACCTTTTTACTAATCTGATGTAGAGAGACAACGATGGGGAGACTAAATGTTCTCTAAGACTGTGGAGTTCAGAGTAGGGAGTGTTGATCCTAATCATGGGCAAGGTACAAAAAGTAGTTCTCAGTTTGATGTGATGAAGAGTGCAAAGAAGAAGTTCCCAAGAATATGTGAGTTTCCACTTTTTACTAATCTGATGTAGAGAGACAACGATGGGGAGACTAAATGTTCTCTAAGGCTGTGGAGTTCAGAGTAGGGAGTGTTGATCCTAATCATGGGCAAGGTACAAAAAGTAGTTCTCAGTTTGATGTGATGAAGAGTGCAAAGAAGAAGTTCAATGATCGATACTCCCATGGTAAGACCGCACCTTTTTACTAATCTGATGTAGAGAGACAACGATGGGGAGACTAAATGTTCTCTAAGGCTGTGGAGTTCAGAGTAGGGAGTGTTGATCCTAATCATGGGCAAGGTACAAAAAGTAGTTCTCAGTTTGATGTGATGAAGAGTGCAAAGAAAAAGTTCCCAAGAATATGTGAGTTTCCACTTTCAAACCTTTTCTTTGTTCTTGAGTTTTTGTCTGTTCTTGCTTGAGGACAAGCAAAGATTCAAGTCCGGGGGAATTGATGTGTCTGCATTTTATAGGGTTTTAACCATAGTTTTTAGGATTGTTTTGAGTCTTTTCCTAGGTCCAAGTGTGCTTTTAGAGTCCTTTTAGTCTTTTGTGAGTCTTTACAGGTCCTAGGTGACTTTGGAAGGAATCTGAGCGTTTTGGGGATGAAAACATGCATTTGGAGCCAATTGGTTGAAGACTGATCGAGCTAGAAGGCAGATGGAATGAGAGCAGAAATACATTCCGGATCGACTGATCCTTTCGAGATCGACCAATCCAGTCCCCGACGCAAGTTTTCCTTTTTTGTTTTAAACCGACTTTTAGGGTTTTATTTTGATATTTAAGTTAGAGGCACGGCCTCCAGAGACATAAGCTTTATTTTTCTGAGACTATTTTGTATTGAGAGCAAAGGGAGAAGATCTCTAATCCTTCTTGACACTTTGGAGAAGATTTCTAAACCCTATTTTCTATTCTTTTGCAATTCAATTATGTTATCTTCATTATTGATTTGCTGTTTCTGCTTCTCCATGTCTGAGTAGTTTCTCAATTGGGTTTAGGGTTTCAGAAGGGTTTATATGATTAATTGATGCTAGGTTTGTTAGATTAGGGATTGATTTTGTTGTTCTTCATCTATTGTTATTCTTAATGCTTAAGCTAGACTGATCACCTAGATTAAGATCATAGGTTTAATTCATCTAGGCATCAAAAGTGTTGTTGAATTACTTGAAAGAACATAGGTGAGCAAGGTGATCCTCAGCCAACGACAGTTGAAGTTGGGGCACCTTGTGAACAAATCAAACTTGAACTTATTGCTTGCTAGGATTGTTTAGATTCAAACGACGGTTTAGGATTCATTCAATTCCTTGCATAGAAAACTAATGCTGCGACAGTAGGTTAGCTTTACAACAGTGATTTGAGTTCTAGAACGGTGTCTAATGCATCCCTATCTAATCATCTAAATTTGTGATCATAAACCCTAAAGATTCCTTGCGCCCAATATTTCTCTATTGCTTTAAAAACACTTGTTTACTTTTCTGTTTTTAGATAGTTACTTGATTCACAAACTTTTCCATTGTCTTAGCTATATTTGATCTTGATAATTTCTTAGTGCAATTGTTTGGTCTCTGTGGATTCGATCCTGAAGTGTTACAACGACACCACTAGATCGTGGTGGAGTACACATTATGTTTTAATTGACCTGTTGATCATTAATCTATCTAACTACTTTCTATTAATTGTTTTTTTTTTTTGTTCCTCCTGTTCATCTCTAATAGATTCACAATGCCAGCTAGCTCTAAGTCTTCACGATTGGAAAACAGACTTTCGAAAAAGATAAAACGAAATAAATAAATAGCCATGTCTTGTTAAAAAAATGTTTAGAACATAAATGAGACAACAACTATGGATCTCTTTAAATTGGAAGATTGTCTGGCTTTGTTGTCTGATTTTTGTCATATTGATTCTAAATATATCAAAGTGTGTTTTAGCTGGATTTCTCGTTTTTCTAGTTAATGCAGAATTAATTGATATCAAGTGGTTTCTATACAAATACCATTATTGTTATGCTTAGCCTGGATTTGACACTTTATAGAGCATAAACCATTTAAGCAGAGAAGACATTTATGAAATTGGTTCATGTACCGTATTTAAATTCGACAACTCAATTTAGGAAGGATTTAGGAGACACGAAAATATATAGAACTATAGCTCTAATCATTTATAAGCAAATAAAAACACAGTTTTAGACCGTACATGGTATTATTGGAGAACGTTGTACAAAAACGCAATCCAGTATTCCTGTGCATCGAACTAATTTGTTATATTATAAGTTCTTTTCTCCGCATAAGTTTTTTAATAAGTCAAGCATATATATAATATAGACATCTAAGTATATGATATATACCAAACTATAAATAAATTTAAAAAGAGCGAAAAAAAAAGGAGTAAAAGTCAGAGACCTCGCTGGCAGAGATGTAACCATTTTGGTCTTTGTCAAAGACTTTGAAAGCTTCTTTCAGCTCTTCCTCAACATCATTTTCCTATATCATCACATGATCACGACAACAAATTAACATTACACAACTAATTGTAATATAATATAAACAATGTCTTTGTTTAGAATATAAACACAGATCTTTACAACAAATCTTTTTTTCTCTGTAGAGAACAAGTAAAAACATAGTAAGAAAGAAAAACTTGCTGTGATATATACAAAATTGAAAATCTCCTTAATTGTAAAAAAAGTTAGCAACTTAGAAGACATAAGTGTAACGAATGAGGCAACGATTTAAAAACAATTTATAGTTTTTTCTTTTTTCTTTTGTCTCTAAAAAAAAACAATATATAGTTCATTTGATGTAACTAATTGTAAAAGTGTATATTTCTAAAGAAAACTATTTAGCATGTAATACATAAAGAGATCAAGAGAGAGAGGAACCTGAAGTTTCTTGGCCATGAGGTTGAGAAACTCAGCAAATTCAATGGTACCATTGCCATCAGAGTCAATCTCAGTGATGATTTCTTGAAGTTCTTGTTCTGTGGGATTCTGATCCAAAGAACGGATCACCGTTGCAAGTTCTTCCACCGTTATACAACCTATTAGATTCCAAAAAAAAAAATGATAAGTAAAAATGTCACACAACACATATATATATCTCTTCTTAAGTATATTATTTATGAACATGTTAGAGAAAAAGAGATAGAACCGTCGCCGTCTCTGTCGAAGAGACAAAAGGCTTCTTTGAACTCAGTGATCTGATCTTTTGTCAGTGCTGTCTCTTCCATATTGTTTTCTGAGAATTTTGTTTAGGGAGAAAGAGAAAAAGAGAGAGAGAGGAGGGAGCTCAATGTTTGAAGTACTCTGATTTGTGGTCTATTTGTAGAGTCGTGAGACTCGTGACAAGACCTTTTTGTACATTGGACTCATGTACTTTTCAACTACTTTAGAGCCTTTTATTGAGTCATCATATTATTTTAATTTGAATGACAAGTACAATTTAAATTGTTTGTTTTCTAGCACTACTGAACTGAAGAATTTAATTCTGATCACATGACCGGATGACCCAATCGCATATAATATGAATTGTCGCCTGTTACTTAAAATTTAAATCGCATATACAAGATTAGTTTAAAAATCATCTAGTTCTTAATCGTCTAGGCATCCTCTGTAGTCTGTACGTTTGTCCGGACAATTTGTTTAAATATGGGCACAAAATTTGGTCCACCAATCATTCTTCTTATAATTTTTTTTTTCTTATAAAATATACGCCTGATTCTATATTTTTAATATAAAAATCTTGGCTACTCCCTAGATTGTGTAATGGCATCAACGGCCATCTTAATTACTGTTCAACATTTTTACATTAGGGGCAATTTGAACATTTCCCAGGCTCCTGAGTGTCCACATCAACTCGAGTACGGTCCCCAGGGGTGAAACTTGAAAGCATCACAAAACTGCTATGAGCCTATGAACCTATGAACCTTAACTTGGCCAGCATGATCTTTGTGAAATCCATAGGACCCCACAAAATGATACGTCGTTTATTAACGAAGCATGATTAAATAAATATTGAAAGAATCATTTCATTTTTAAAATTAATACAATGACCTTTTCTAGGATTATAACTTATTACAGATCCAGACTGAAGTGAACGTAGAAAATCGAAATAAGTGGTGTTTTATACTTTTAGTTGAATGATTGTGAAATTGTGACTCTTTTTATAAATCGGATTTAAATAGTTTTCCATGTCATATATCATAATTAATAAGAATATCTAGCTACTGCTAAAAGATCGTAATCGGGAAATCATTGCTAAGAAAGATTTTAGGAGAGACTTGCATTGAATCTGGTATTCTAACAATAGGGAAAATGCATGTATGCTACGCTGATCAATATATTGACCCTTATCGTCTGCATTATAAGTTCGTAAACACGATATATAAAACATTTTTATATCTTATATAATATGAGAAGGTTTTTCCTAACTCTTATTCACATTGCAACATTTTGCATTCTTTTTTAGTGACACATGTCATTTTTTATTTCAATTTTTTTTCAACAAATTTATATCATTTTCAATTCCAAATAATCCTACTTCTCTTATCCAGTTGGTACAATTGACATATATTAATTTTTAAATCCATTTTTATATCTTAAGTTCTTTTGTTAAACAAAATCAGATTGTTTTATAATAAGATCTCATATTATATATTTGATACAAAATCTAATATTCTTTAACATTTACTAATAAATTAACTGATATTTGATACATCTGTTAATTATCTTACATTTTATTTAATTTTTCTTTCATCCTTTTAAGTGAAAAATACACACTATTTTATAATAAAAGAAAATATCATAATAAAAATCATATCTTGGATGAGAAATGAAATAGTTTAAATATATGATTATGATTATGCCTTTATGTAATTTTATAAACTTTAATTATTACACATTTTAAAATCATATATTTTTTCTTTTTGTTAATTGAGTAGGCAATAAAGTTAGTCAGTTCCACTAAATTCCTATTAAATTATAATAAATTACATAATAATGTATAAATTACACAATAATAGCTTTTCCTTTAATATCAATGCACATATCAACATAAAATCGATCTGTCAAGAGTATTTCAGAATTGTTGTCATGTTCAAAATCATATATATATAAGAAGATTTTGATATATGTTGACTTTTCTTGATTTTCTATCTATTTATTTCATTACACAATTGTAAGTGACATATTTAAAACAGTATTAATTACATCATTAAGTTTGATTATTTCTTATATGGAAAATATATTGAAATTTTATATTTAATATCATGTAGTGGGTTACAAATTTCTTTCACCATGCATTAAAGAGAGATGCGTTTTTATAATTTCAATAACCAGGCATTAAACTGTATTTAATCTAATGAAAATATTTATGTTACAAAAGTTATGACACCAAATTCCATAATTTCCAAATTTGTAACTGTCAATAAAATATTTTGAACCTAAGAATAACATCTATCTAACATTCAAATAGTGTACGTATATATAGCCATATGTAGACATTTACTTAAATACTTGGACTCAAATTTACTCTCAAATTATAGACCTGCTCTAACATATCATCATCGCTGCAAGAGGAAAACAGATCGTCAAGTTTCTTGATATGATGGTACTCTTCTCCAATCCTCGATGATCAAACAGAGGTTTGATGTCTAGCAAGGGGTCCTTATAATTAATCAAAATATATTTACTCTTTTTCTCCATAATCAAGATATATTTCATTTGTTCTGTGTTTCACATATACGAAGAAGAGTGAAAAACATGGCCAAGTCTTTTTCAACTTTTACAGTTACGTAGACGCATTTTATTTTTGGTAGAATACTTACATAGATGCATTGACAAGGTACATTTTTTAAAATAATTTTGTCCTATTAAACAATATGTTTTTCTCACTAAAATCTACTCCATCCATTCCTTATTAATCCATTTTCTAGAGAACAAAAATGTTGCACAAAAAACAAATTTTAGGTTTTCTATATATTTTTAATAAGTAATTAATGACAAATTGTAAACTTCAAAAAAGAAACTGAAAATTGTTGGTTGAAATTTGTTAATCAAAAAAAATAATGCGACTAAAGTCAGTTTCTAATATGTTTGAAAATCCTAAAATATGGATTAATCAGGAACAGAGGGAGTATTGTCTAATATAACCATTTAATACAGTCCTACATAATTTTTAAACTAATATAGTGTTTAAAATTTTCAATGATAAATGGAAAGAAGGCCGGATTATGATTTCTGGCAACATTTTCATTTTGTTGGATGAAAGAGATTTTGTTTCATATTACAATATTGGCCAGGCTGGATTGTGGAGAATCACTATCCATGAAGATGGAGGCATATCAAAGGCACTTCAAACATTTGGACCGAGCAAAATAAAAGTTAATTATACAGAGGTGAGTCATAAAAAAAGCAAGCAATAGAAAAAATGGTACATCAATACTTATGAAATCATGCACAAAACCAAAAAAAAAAAGTTGAGGCAAGTTCATTCAAGAGTGATGGAGAGATAATGTCTATTAGAGGTAGCAAGCGAATCAATGGGCCAACAATTTATGTTCATTAGTATAAATTATTATCATTTGTCACACCTTACAATTTAACACATGTCATGTTAAGTTTTAATTTGAGAAATTGAATACTTGATAGCCATCCACGAACGGCTTAAACACAAACACTTATATGATTAAGGCCAAACTAGAATACTTTAGCTGAAACATGTGTCGTGGATGGTTATCACAAGTGATTCCTAACATAGTTTAGTTACATTGCTGATTTTACCTTTCAGATCCAGCTAAGTCAACAAGATTAAGCCGTGTAAAACGATGATGCGTTACACTTTGAGATACCCACTAATAGATAACACAGGTCAAGTTAATCACTTATGATTGGTTAAACTTCACCATCCAAAGCCTGCTTGCAAACCAAATGTACATCAGAGATATTTTCATTCTAAGTGGGAAAGGGAAAGGGATGCGTAATTTTAGAAGCAGAGATGGTGCTTGTTATGGTCGTCACTCTTGAGATGCGTGTTGAAATCTTCAAAGCTTTGGCCAGCAAAAGAGCAGTTTGAGCAAGACCAGGGAGATTCACCTGTTTCACTGCACTTGTCCTGAAGAACAAGCCTTGTTGTCTCCTGTTTATTATCATCCGCAGACCCTGAATCCATATCATCTGATGAAAAGAAAAAAACACAAAACTAGTTCAGAAACAGCGCGTTGCTGGTTGATTTAATTTCAAAGCTGCGTGTGGGAGAGAAGGTAAAGAAAAAAACACCTGTTAGTAAGCTTGTTCAGAGCCACTCTTTATAAACCCCAGAAAAAAAAGCTCTTCCAGAGCCACTCTGGAGCTGGTTCGCGTTGAGGATATGCCAGAAAAATTGTGAATCCCTCAGTATCTAGGCGATAAAGAGTATGTTCTAAGAATTCCAGTTCCTTAGGACCAGATATGAGCATTATATTAGCCGGTGCTGGATTCAACTCGACCCACTCAAACAAATCCGATTGAAGCAACGAGTTCAATGGAAACCGTAGTGTAAATAAAAAAAAAGGTACTAAAAAGAGATCAGAAGAAGATTTAACCTGTCGCATGTATAAGAGCAATTCCAGTGGAAGACAGGTCTCGCAAGACATCATCGTTAGGGTTGTGCGTTAGTCTACCAATGGCGGTTATGGTGACAGGACCAGAGACTTTTGATTTCTTCAAAGCGGATACTATCCTCGGACCGACCTCACGTGAATCATAACCAGGAGGAATCGGACAGCTGTTAATGTTCCACCACACCAAAGTTTTCACCTCCTGCAACGCCATCTCGTGCACCATCTCGTATTTAGTTATCGTACAACCTTAAAAAATAAAATCATATCATCAGACTCAAAACAAAATCGCAGTTAGGTCTCTCTAATCTAGAACTTAAAACTTCTCCAATCAACTGTCATGAGATAAGTATTCGGAGAGATAGAGACTGTTAGTTGAAAATCACCTAGGAGCGGTGGAAGAGAGAGAGGAACGATGGTTTTCCAACGGTGGTACTGAATATAAATGTTGACAGAGTTGGTTTATATATGGGCCGGATATTCCTGGCCCATCATTAGTCACGGATCCGACAAATGACAAATCCTTGGAATATATGTTAAAAAAAAACTTTTGTGAGCTACAATTTAATGAGAATCAATTATGAGAAAATAACTTTTTTTGTTGGATTTGCTTATTTTGTCATTTTTCTTAAAATCTTTTAAATTTTCCAATTTGTTTTATGTCCAAAAACATAATTATACACAAGATGTTTGGGTTGATTTGGTTCTATTAGAGTATTTGGATATAGTATTTGTTATTAAGTATGTACTTTATGAAAAAGATTTCCAAATGTTTAGTTTTGAAGTGGTAAAAATGGCAATTTTAACAGAATTTTGGGAATATAACAATTTTGAAAAAGATGGTGACCTAAAAAATGACATTATGAAAAATAATCCCTTTTAAGAAAGAAATATCTAAATCTTAAAAAAAAAAAACTATAGTTATAGTTGATTTATCATTTTAAAATAATAGTAGTGTAGAACTGAACTTTTAAAGCTTAAATACTTTTTTCACTTCAATAAATGATAAAAGCCATATAATGGATTGAAAAGAAAAAAATCTCATCAATCAATCTATAAAATAAAAAAAACCATCACGAAAAAACATACAAATACTAAAATTAAGTGTATATATATATATATATATTATCTATTTTGTACCAATTTTTCAGTTACTATAGTAATGTTAGTAAAAAAAATGTACAGAATAGTCTCAGTATTTTCCAAGAGAAGTAAAGAAGAGCATTGGTTTGGTTGTTCATAAATTCACGAGTTGAACAAAGAAATTATGGATATGATAAATGTCACTGATAATGTATGAGATTATTTTCATGTTTTACGTTTTTTCCTTAAAATATTTGATGTCAGTTGGAATATTTTATATTTTATAAATTGGGTTTTGAAATAAAGACATTCATAAATGAATGGGTTAGTAACGTTATAATGATCATTTTAAAATTTGAGGAAAAAAACAAGATAAATACACATGTCAAAGCAAAATTAGAAAATTAATTTCAAAAATTAACATGATAATATGATGATATAAGATTATCTAATAATTTTTTCTATTGATTTATAGTTGTTTAATCAATATACGATGAAGTTGAGTAAAAGTATTATTTAAAATAATATTTTGACATAGCTATGATGTTTTGCCAAAAAATTAAACTTATTCTAAACTATTTAAAAATTATTAGAAGTATCCATATAGTTATCTGAAATATTTAAACATGAATTTGATTCTTGTCCATTTTGGTTGTGATTATATGTTTATGATTTATTCATATATCTCATTCATTTTATCTGATTTTAAAAAGAAAATAAAAATAAATTTAAGGTGTATTTTTTGATTTGTACAAAACAAAAAAGGTGTCATTTTTTATAACAAATTTTTTAATTTGAGTTGTATTTGTTAAGTTTCAAACTGTATTCCGAAACAAATAAACCTATGTATATGTTTGTGTTAAAAGAACTGCTGATTTTAAAATATAAATTAAAATGTAATTGTTTTTTTTACAACACAAAAATGTGTAGTTTTGATGTCTAAAATATTTTAGTTTAAGTTGTGTATTCGTTATTATTCAAGATTTTTTTATCCAATATAAATATACATATATATTAGTTGATGTTAAAATAAGTGATGAATCTAATGGATAGTCCTTATTATTCGAGTTATTATCCCATATAAATATACATATATATTAGTTGATGTTAAAATAAATGATGAATCTAATTGATAGTTTTAAATTTACTAACATACTACTATAAAAAAAGTAGGAATTGGTTGTGTCCTTAAATTAACGAGCAGGCAGGGTTAATTACGGACATGCGTACAAACGAAGACTCCTCAACTTTTATTACTTCTTCTATTCCACTTGCTTCCTCCTACACGTGTCATTAATTTTATTTAGCCATTAACTTTTACTTTCTTTAATTTTTTTTTACATTAATTTCTGTAAGTTTTCCTTTTTAACTTTAACTTTTTGATTTATTGAACAAAATCATCAAACGGTCAAAAATATTTAGAGCTCGGTCGATTGTAGAGGTAAAATTGTCGTCGGTTTACTAAATTAAACCAACGGTTTTCACTAAAATGATCGGGTTTGGTATGGGATGGGATTCATATACAATTCAAGTTGAAAAATACTTAGGTTCACCCCTAGGGGTGAACCTCTCCATTCACCCCCTCCTCTCTCAGCCAATCAGAATTTTCCATATAATATTTCATTTAAAAAATAAATCAAAATTAAATTAAAAAGCAAACCAAATTAAGGAAACAAATTCTGTATACTTTTAATTAAGAAAAGTTAAATATTGTATTGGTTTAGATTTTTAAAATTAGAATAAAATTATATATCGGTTTGGGTTTACAAATGAAGTGGTTATGATTTAAATTTTACAATTAAAACGAAATTAAATGTCGGTTTGGGTTTACAAATGAGGTGGTTAGGGTTTAGATTTTACAATTAGAACGAAATTATATGTCGGTTTGAGTTCAAAAATGAAATGATTAGGGTTTAGATTTACAAGTAGAACAAAATTATATGTCGGTTTGGATTCACAAATGAGATGTTAGGGTTTAGATTTCACAATTAGAACGAAATTATATGTCGGTTTGGGTTCACAAATGAGATGGTTAGGGTTTAGATTTTACAAGTAGAACGAAATTATATATCGGTTTGGGTTCACAAATTATATGGTTAGGGTTTAGATTTTATATATGTTGGTTTGGGTTTATTAAAGAGCGGTTTAAGTTTTTGAACTTTATAATAATGTATACAGATTTTTTTTTCTTATTTTATAAGGAGGTGAATGAAGAGGTTTACCCTAGGGGTGAACCCAAGTATTGTTCATTCAAGTTCAACAACGGAGGAGTAAAAAAATACAGTATCAAACTTCCTCCCGCTACGTGGTGCACTCTTATTAGCACAACGTCAACTAGTCTTCCTGCGATGTGACGACATTTTTAACTTTTTTTATACTATAACATAATTAAACCTTTTAATCACAAGAAGTCAAAATAAAAATAAAAATAAAAAATAAATCCCGATGATTACTGAGAGAGGAAGATATGCCCGATCTTCCACGCCACAGTAGTGGGAGCTATGGGACAGATAGAGAGAGAGGACAAAACCGTAAATATTTATTTCATCATTACAAATAATTTCACTGACAGTTTTTTTTTTTTTTTCCCAAAAGAAGAATCTACAACAATTACTACTAATACCAGTAAAAAGCCAAACCACACCGTCCCACTACTAAAGAAGGGTTAAAACTGTAATTCTTAATCTAGCACGTAATAGTAATTATTTTGAACCATATAAATAATAGGGATTATCACGTAATAATATATGACGTGGCATCATCACGTCTAGTCAGCATTCTTCTTTCCCCTCTCTTCAGCTGCTTCGTCTCTCTCATCTCTCTTCTGCACCTATAAAATCAACCAATCTCATTCTTTTTAATCTTTCCCCAAAACCAAAAAAAAAAAAAAAAAAAACCTTTTCTTGCAATCGCCGGAAAAATGAATACTCCGGTTACCTTTTCATCTGTATCCGTTTCTAGTAACGCTGTTTCCGACAATCGCCGTCATGTTTTCCGTGAAAATCGTCGGCGTTAAGTAAAAACTCCGATCCGTCTTCTTAGATTTTTTTTTCTTCTTTCTCTCTCTTTCCACTGATTTCAGAAGATCGTATAGCTCATATATCTTCTAGTTCTTCTACTCAGTTGCTTAGAAATTTTAGTAGATTTTGCGATTTTTTGTTGTGACTCTTTTCCCCCAAATCTGGAGAAAATTCGAATTGCTTTTGAGATCGATAATGCCATTTCCGATGAAGATTCAACCGATTAACAACGATTCTCCGGCGAACAGAGACTTTTCTCGAGTTGAATCACCAAGCAAACCAGTACTCAAGTCTCGTCTCAAGCGTCTACTAGATCGACCGTTCACAAGAAGCTCAAACTCAGATAAATCGCTACTAATCGATGGAACAGAGTTCGAGCCGAGCTTAGCGAAGATGGTTCAAAGCTACATGGAAGAGAACAACGAGAAGCAAACTAAGAACGGACGTAACAATCATCGTTGTAATTGCTTCAACGGGAACAATTATAACGATAGCTCTGACGACGAATTCGATTTGTTCGATGATGGTTTCGTCGATTCTTTCAACGACGCTTATGACCATTTCAAGGTATATTTAAAAAAAAAAAAAAAACTCAAACCTCTCTCTCTCTCTCTCTCTCTCTCTCTCTCTCTCTCTCTCTCTCTCTTTGTTCTGTTCATCATAGTCTCTGTATTGATTTGATTTATTACAGAGCTTGATTCCATGCGCGAGCGTTGTTGAGAAGACTCTGTTAAATGAAGCTGTGAAGGTTATAGAGAAGAACAAATCAATCAAACGTAAAGATGAATTGAGAAAGATCGTTGTTGTTGAACTCTCATCTCTCGGTTACGATTCTTCGGTTTGTAAATCCAAATGGGATAAATCTCGCTCTATACCGGCCGGTACAATCTCCTTAACCGGTTTCTTCTTCAACCTTCGATTTTTTTTTTTTGGTTTTTTTTTAATCTAATTGATGATTTGTTTCAGGTGAGTATGAGTACATAGATGTGATTGTGAACGGAGAACGGATTCTAATCGACGTTGATTTTAGATCGGAGTTCGAGATCGCAAGGCAGACGAGTGGTTACAAGGCGCTGCTTCAATCTCTGCCGTTGATATTCGTCGGAAAATCTGATCGGATTCTTCAGATCGTGTCAATGGTTTCTGAAGCAGCGAAACAGAGCTTGAAGAAGAAAGGTATGCATTTCCCTCCATGGAGGAAAGCTGATTACATGAGAGCTAAATGGCTATCTTCCTACACTCGAAACAACTCCTCCGACGGCGAGGATCCGTCGCCGGTTACTTCTGACGCGACCGCCGTGGCTGAACCGGAGCTGCTGGTTTTTGAGGAGAAACTCTTGTCGCCGCCGCCGCCGCCGTTGAAGTCTTCTTCTATGATTATGATTACGGATGATGATGATAATGACGTGGCAGAGCTGGTGAAGAGAGAAGCGAAGGTTGTCACGGGATTAGCTTTACTGTTCAAAGATAAACCCTAAAAATTAGAATTTTGAATTTTTCTAGTTTTTGCTAATTTTCGAATTAAACAAACAAATTTGCAGAATATAAACAAATATATAAAATTAGGATTACCCAATATTTTACCCAAAAATATAACAGTAGTTACTCATTTACTACTACTTCTACTTCTGTTTTGGTATGTAAAACACAGTAAAAGTAACAGAGACGTATTATTATTATATTACCCGGGTAATAGTCTAATCTGTTTTGGTTATTAATTACTTTTCTTGAAATTTGTACTGCGACTTCTGTTTAAAAAATATGTTGGCGCAAAAGGAACAGAAGATTTATGACAACTTTAAACTTCTCATGTTTTTTTATTAATCACTTTAAACTTCAAATTTACCACAACGTATTTATGGAAGTCAGAAAATTTAATAAATACTGTAGTAAAGATGATACTAATAAAGTAGTAATCGGAGGAAAAAAAAAAAAAAAGTAGTAATCAGAATTTATATTTTAATTATCTTTTCCGATGACGGCAGCATTCGAGAAGAAAGAAACAGTCTCTGTGGCATCATCTTGGAGTGTAACAGCTGTTCACTTGAACAGTGTAATATTCTCTTTTGTATTTTTTTTTACTTTTCTTTTCATTACTTTTATGAAAAAAAAGATATATATATATATATATGTTTTCTGTAGGACGTTTTGGATTAATATCGTATGTCAGTGAAATAAATATTTTGGTGGATTTGGCTACATATACATAAATAGAGTAGTTCTAACGTAGACGGTAGATCCAAACTTGAATATAGATTAGGACCATAATATACAAAAAATGATCCAATTCTATTTTGTGACGATTTAAAGGCATATATATTTCCTTCTTATTCTTAAACGGTCAAGAAAAAAATTCTTTTTTTTTCCTTTATTGCATTTACATTGAGGAGTTGTCTTATTTTAGACTAAATCAAAACTAGATTAGAGAATAGTGGTTAGTTCGATAAAGACGTAATGTAATGTTCTGTTAGACTTTTGAAATGGAAAGATGAAGTTTTTGTGTGTTTGCTTTATTTTTAGTCGAAGCCGAGACCAACTTTTTACATGGACCTAACTTTGTTTCCGTAAAGATGTGTTATGATTTGAAAACGGTTAAACCAAACCAATATGTAATGGCATCACAATCATTGTTGTGGGGCATTGTAATCCATTATGAGACACTATATATTCTTTTGATGTTATATAACTTACACATTATAATATAACAAATTTAAAAAGAACCATTATGGCAGTTGTGTGATTGATACAATTAGGATACCAAATTATGATATATATTTTGTGAATTTGAAAAATGTTTATAGTTTATATTTTTTTCCCATTTTTGCATCCGAATACAACATTTAGATGTAGATACTAGATACAATAGATGATGTTCGTGTAATTAGTCTTCATATTTTAGATGTTACTTAGAGATTCAAATCCAAACTGAGGACGGGATTTTGGAGTTAATTCACCCTTGTGGGATCGCTACCAAAACCATTTTACATCAAGAAAAAAGGATATCTAAATACTTTGGCTGAAGCAAAAATAATGTATATAACTCAATAATAAAGACCATAATAATACTTACGATATATAGCAAAAACCATCGGCTTGGGAAAACAACCTTCCACCCACTCATTCGAATGAACAGTTAGGATACTCGTTTCATTGTCTGTTTGCTTTTTATCACCTGAGTTTTTTGCCTTGTGACTTGTGAGATAGTCGTCAGACGAATAAAAGATTTACGCACAGCCAACTTGTGATAGTGTTAGTGACAGTAGTGTTATTATTTTATTGGACCTCTTTGGCTCTTTTGACACATGCATGATATAATGATTTGCAAATCAGAATTATCTTATAGTACTGTATTATATACACAATGGAGATACTAATATTTAATCGTTAGACATATGGAGGTTACTTTCCAAAATGTTGAAATATAAGCTACTAACATAAATTTTCAGTGATAAAAAAGCTATGTTAACTAAACATAATTAATAGTATATTCTAGAGTGTTCAGTCAATTTAAATTAAAAAGAGTAGAGTAAAACGTATATATATTTAAGGCAAGAGAGAGAGAGAGATGGGATTACGTATAGAGCGTGTTAATGTTTGGGGACCAACCTGCAAGATGACGAACCTAATGGCTAATGGTAAAGAGACCTATCTATCTACATTGACATGCCTAAAGTCTTACTAACATTATTGACCCTCAAAAATTCAGAATACAGAAAGAGCCAAAGATGAATGTGATTAGTTTGTCCAAAAAAAAAAAAAGGAATGTGATTAGTTGTGTGTGGCGTATCGTCATGGGCTTATTCTGTTATTCGCATGTGACATGCCTTCTCATTTTTCATTTAATTCCACAAAATAATAAGGTTAACAATTCAATAAGATGCAGTCAGCTGTTTATGAAAAATGTGTAATGAAATATTTAGATATAAATGATTAATTCTACACAATTTCGTCAAATATCTGATTATATTGTGAAACATTCATTCCCTTCCAAAACACTAAAATTTTTTTTGGCAGTATTAAATATTTTAAGAGATAATTTATACTTGTGAGTTTCTGCATACAATTATTACAATGTCGATTTCAATAAATAACTTTTTTTTTTTTGAGATTACAAAAATATATGTTTCTCTATTTATAGAACACATAAATACAGAGAGACTTATCCGCATTGAGATTAGACCCCGAATATTTGGTGACCAGTGTGGTCCCTTCCTCCTTTTGATTTCTTTTTTTCTTTTTCTCTTCCATACTTCTTTTTAGTAGTATATATTTTCCTTCTAATAAAGTAAATAAAGGTAAATAAAACTAGTAACTTTTTCTTCATAAATACTGTTAATCCAAAATGATAGAAACAAGAAGTAAAACAGATGTGAGATTTCTAGGCCAAAGACTTTTTACAGAACTTGTGTTTTGTTACACTGACGACTTTTGGTTCTTTTGTTTTTAACCTTTTTCTTTTCACTTACGTGTTTAAACTCTTTATTAGTATTTAGTAAATATGAAAGCTACTGAGAACAGATACGAGTTTCTGAAATTAAAATAATACACAATGGTTTAGGTAAATCATAAAAAAAAAAATCCTATATACAAAAAAATTGTGTTGCTTAGGTATGCATCAAAACCTACATTTTTTCTACTTGAAATTTTCTAACGAGAAGATAACTAAGACTATTTCCAATGTATATCTTTATTTTTTTCTTCTAAAATATATTAACTCTATAATAAAACATGAGTTAGTGTAAAAAAAATAAAGGTGAAAATAAAGTTGCTTTATACATAGAGCAATCTGAAGTAAATGTTGCTCTATAAAAGAGTTTTGACTCTAAAATAGAGTGAAGTTAGAGATGCCCTAAAGTCAGCTTGGATAAACTGATTAAGACTGTTTATCCAAAAGAAACTCATAGAAGATTAGTTTTGGCTTATCTTAACTGAAACATTTTGCTAGATTATCCAAAAGGGTTAATCAAAGACGGACAGCTTGGATAAACTGATTAAGAGAACAAACAATATAGAAATAAATCAATTAAGTATACAAATAGAATGTGAAAGTAATTTAAAGCTGAGAAGCATCATTAATTTCTCTAATCTATGACCCGTTATAGAAATAGAAGCAAAAGCAATAACATGTGACAGCTAAGAAAAGATGATGACACCACTATTTAAAATAATTTAGAGGTTATCCATAAGAAACTCATAGAAGATTAGTTTTGACAATTAAATTTATTAAAAACGTACCAAAACGAGAGGTCAGAATCTTTAGTACGCGGATTCAAAGAAAAATCTTGCAAATAGCCAAATACAATGGATTTGGGTGATATTTTCAGAACTAGCTATTTTATTGAGTTTTATACAAAAATAGGCCTTTTATAGAATAATTGTGAACAACAAAATCTTTTACAGAAATAGGAGTTTTCTTTTTAAAAGTTCAGAAAATTATTCGCTGAATTTTATCGTAATTTTAGAATTTTCATTCGCTGAAAATTAGAGACCCAAAACACAACTCATTAACATTTAATAATTTCGGCCTGATTTCAGAATGAAATATACAAAAGAAAAATCTTGCAAGTAGAACGAATTTGGTTGATAATTTGGAATTATTTATTATACTGATATTTATAGTTTTATAATTTTATAGCACTATACTATTATTATGTGCACTTTTTCACTAGAATATTGTGAAAATAGACACTTTACAAAGTTCATTATACAAATAGGAATTTTTCACGAAATAACAGTCTAATACAAAGTTTAGTTGTAAAAAAAAAAAAACGTTTTCAAAATGTAAAAGAACTTTGAAATTTTTGAAGAAAGCTTATTTTCAAATTACTTTTTCTAATAATTTAAATTTTAATATCATTTTAGTTTATTTTATTTTATTTTAAATTTCGAGGCCCAAAATATGGTCCACCAATGTGTTAATAGTAAAGGTTATGTGAAGTTAGACAGTATTACACAATTTACACAAGTTTCATTTAAAATCGTGCGTGTACTTCATATTCAAAGTTCTTCTAAGGTACACAACTGAATGTCCCTAATAAGATCCCAAAAGCAAAACACTTATCAGACTGTAGTTATGAATCTCTGATTCAGTAATTTTACTACAAATGATGTATCCATTTATGTGTATTTAAGCACAAAACGTAACCAAGGTTCTTGAACAAAACAAATGCCACCTCTTCGTCATTATTGCTTTTCTTGTACATTCCATTTTTTTGATCTTACAGGAATCAACAACATAACATTACCTTATTATATGTCAGTTTGCTACGCTGAGCAATTTTACTATTACAGATAACATCGAACTCTTCTGTTTAGTCCTTCCCGTCTGATCACAACTCTTAAGAGAGATTCTTCTTACGGGCGAGCTCTCGTGCCATCTCCCTTAGCTCCTCGGGTGGAGGAGGTCGAGGTGCCTCTTCAGGATAGACAACATATGAACGCTGCACAACAAATAGCCAAAATTTGGAAGATTAGGGAATGCCTCCATTGCACACTGTGCTTTGGTAAGACCCGGAAAGAACCAGAATACTAGCAAAATTCTGAATGAAGTCAAAAGGACTTATGATGTAGAACCATTCAACATTAAGACGGAAACAAATCAGATCGTGAGTGCTTTAAAGATCTCAATCCGTGATTGATATATCAGTCAAGAACAACAAATACTCATTGTAGACTTACCATTTCCTAACTATTCAGCAAAACCCCGAAGGTGATACAATACTCGCAAACTAGCCAACCTGGGGCAAATGAAACATCGCAGACTGTTTGTTGTATGGAGTCAGACCCAGAAAACTCCCTAACTAGTAACTACCATCGAAACTTCGAATGAAAGCAAATTGAAAACTACGATGAAGAATCATTGACAATTCAAGGAGATTATAAACCATATTTCTCAGTGTTACAGTGATTTAAGCAACAATGGCGTTTACCAAGTTGAGAGATAGGATTCCTAATTATTCACAGCTAACCAATCAATCTATGTTCCTAACAGTGTACAACAACAACTTAACAAAGTTAATTTAATAACCAAGCATCAAAAGCCCTAACTGAAACAAACAGGTTTTAAAAACAGCTTCAGTTAGAAAATATTTATTCAGAATCACCGACACGACACGACACATGTTTCTGAGATCCTCTGGTAGTAACAACTCTATTTTTCCTACAGTGACTCATGCTCTGAGAATTCCTAACAATATATGCCAGAGTAAACAAACTTCCTAATCAAAATATATGCCAAATAGAGAACTCAACAAGCATCAGTTTCCAAAAAAATTCGAAGTCAGTGATGATCATTTCGTGAATCAGAAGATAACAGAGAGAGTGAGATGATGATTACATTGCCCATGAATTTCTTGATATTGGTGCTGTTGTTGGCGAATGTATACATAAGGACGATCGGAACTGCGACGTAGACACCAAACTTTACGATCTCCAGTACCCCTTTCGATGTTCCTACAGACGACATTTTCTTTCCCGATAGTGAGAGAGAGAGATAGAGAGATCAATTTGGAACAACAATGCCCAGAGATCAAGATCGATGTAAATTCAGATTGAACGGTGATGAGCTTTTTAGGGTTTATCGATCGAGAGAAAATTGGGATTCGCGGAAGCGATGAACCGACTTAAAATTAGTGGTTCGCGATAGAATTGGGGTCAATTTGGACATTTCTTAAAATTGGAGTTGTGAATACGAAATATATATATGCGAGCCTATTCAAGTAAGGCCCAACAAAAGAGTTGTTTTGGTCTTATGAGAGTCAAGTCACTCACTGATTGATCATCCTAAACTCCGGCAAATTAATTAGTCTAAAACTAGAACATTCACAACAAATCACCACTACTTACGTTGTTTACAGACGCAAGTTTCATCATCTTCTTCTTAACAACTTTCTCGAACTCTACTCCCGACAGCGACAAAACCTGGTTCAACAGCAGTCTCACTCCACTTCTCTTCACCAGCTCATATCTCGGCTTGATCCTCTCTCGTAAACTATACCCAAAAAACTGCGGGAACTTCACCAGCTCCGAATTCTGATAATCCATTGTCTGAAAGTAATCCCATTTCGGCATCAGATTCTCTTTCAAGCTGAATGTGTACAAAGCTCCATATCTCGAGATCATGATCCCTATCTCATCTAAACTATAACCGTTTTCAAGGAAGAACTCTGTTACAGGCTTCAAATTCGACTCTATGCTTAATCCAAACGTTTGCGGACATCGATGAAGGAGAACCGCAACATCCACGTTGAGCGATCTAAAGTACTCCATTGTTGGACGGAGCTTGTCTTCTACACTGTAACTCATGATGTTAGGACATCGGGTTAGGATTTTCCCAATCTGTTCTTCTGTGAGACCGGCTTGGGTTAAGAAGTCGACAGTTGAAGTAAGTTTCTGGCGGCTGTAAGTGAGTATTGCTGGGAAACGGGAAATGATCTTTGCCCATTGAGTCTTATCAATGCCAAGTGTCTCGAGAAAGACCATTGTCGGTTTGAGGTTATCGGTTAAGCTGATTCCGCATATCTGTGGGCGTTTGCATAAGATTGTGGGGATGTCTGATTTAGGAATTCCAAGGCCTAGAAGGAACTCAACGACAGGTTTGATTTTTCCATCAAGGCTGTAATAAGGAAAAGCAGCGAACTTGCGAGTGATCGTTTTGATCTGCTCTAGGTTTAAACCAAGGTCAAGAAGGTAAAGAGTCTGAGGACGTAATGCACCTTCTGGATCAAGTTCACTGACTCGAGACACAGCTCTGAGTTTCCGAGTGTCTGCAGCAGAATTTGTGTCACCACGAGGTTGTAAGACCGGAAGTGGAGATGAGGCAAGAGGTCTAGGCTCAGCTGGTGGATCTGGGTAGCTCACAACAAGGTCAGAGAGGAGATCACCGTGTTCTTCATGAAGCTGTTCAAGGTAAGGTTCAAGAGAGTCTCGGATCTCAAGAGTAGTAAGCTCTCTTCCTGTTACAATTGAAAACAATCAAATAAATCACACTTTTAAAGTTCATCATCTGAGCTCCTCTCAATACATAGTAAAAAATGTTTAAAACGAAGAAAGATCGAACCTACGAGGTATCTTGCTTTATGAACAGAATGGAGCCTGGAGACTAAATGGTCAATGAATTGATCAGACTTGTTGATTAACCGAGAGGAGAGACTGTTGCTAAGACCTTGCTTCTTGAAGAATAGAGTTAAAACAGCTTTAGCTTCTTCTTTCTCTGCAGCAATCAGGTTTGGAGGCACAGGTCTTGGACTAAACTCTACTCTATTCTTTAAACGAACCCCTAAAGAAAACAACCCATCATTATTGTTTTTAAAAGTTTGGGACAAAGAAGATAGATTCTTCTTTAACGTATCATTCTGATTTTACTAACCATTTGTTTCTTGTCGAAAAGAGAGTCTTCCCGTGAACCAAAGCTGTGCCCTGTAAAATTTATAGAATCAAACAGAAATGTTACTACAGTACAGACGGTATCGAGCCAGATTAAATAGAAGAAAACACAGAAGTAACAAACCTCGTACTGGGTTGATCTCTTCTGGCTACTAGGAAAATCTCCGAAGGTCCAAGTTGACTAAGACTTTGCATTCTTGTTCCTTGCTAATGGAGTTGGTGAAACCAAAGAAGCATTAAAAACACAAACTTTTCAATACACCTGTAGAGCATCGAAATCGAAGCAATTAAATCAAATTAACGCATAGGAATCAAGCATCAACAAAATTTCCAGCTATGAAACAGTACTATGTTGCAAATTCTTAATGCCTAGGGATTTGATGCGAACTAGATATGGTAAACATTAGCAGAGGATGAGAAACATAATTGTGGCAGAGAGAGGAATCAAAATCAGATTGACGAATCACCTCGTTGCGAATCGTGGATGGTGTTAACTTTTCCCGACAAAATTACAATCCGATTGAAGAGGAAACAACTTGAAGAACTCCCCAGCAAGAGCTTCTTCTTCAGTGAGAAGAAACTGGGATTTTGAAACGACGACATGATTGGAGGAACGACGAGGGTAATAACTTCCAATTGGTCGTCGAGATTTCGTAACTTTTTCAAGGCCCATTGGGCCTACGTAAGTCAACATCATATACTAGGATTTTGATTGGTTTATCGACTAAAGATATTGTGTTACGACTGTCAAAACAAAACTAAAAGCTGTGTTCATTCTATAATTTTTTATGACCTTTTAAACTTGAGATGGTAGATTGCTAGACTCCCTTCTTGGCCGGTTCATATGAACATTCATTCATCAAGGTTTTGTTTTTACGAATACCATGTGTCTCTCATCCTTTGAACATCTTGGACCACATGTAGAGGTCTAGAGAACTGCTGGAAAGAATCAGCTTTAAACACTGATATCATCAGCCAAGAGTTTTTAGAACATTTGTTAAAACAGATAAACATCTTTGTGGAGCTCTCCATCATCTTGTAAATTCGGTTCTGGCATTAGAGAGATAGGATCAACTTAATGCTTATAAACTTAACGTCTCACCATCTTCTTCTTCTTCTACCTCCGTTCCTCTGTTCTTGTTCTCTTTAAGGTGTTCAATTGTTTGTCTCCTAAAGTACTGACTGTCTTGAATCATAAGTAGTGAGAGTCGATTGCGGCTGTAGTTTGATGCAAGATTTGCAACATAGACAAAGTGCTATGTATTGTTCACCATGAAGGTCTTATAAACTCTTTGAAAATGGTTCAACCTGGGATCTAGTGTTTTGCTACATTTTCAACCAACTTGTCCAACCCCTGATGAGGGGTATCAACCATTTTGGTGCTGCATTCCTTTAAATTAGCACCTGAAGACAGAAACGCTTGCTTAGAAGGAACACTAAGTTGATGAAGATTCACAGGAACCTTCTCCTGATGACATGACAACAGATTTGCTAGCTTCTTCTTCAAATCTGGCGCAAGTGCAGGATTCGTTAGGAATATATCCAGCGACCGAATAACTCCTTTTCGCTCAATCTCTCTAAACGCTGATGTCAAACCTCTTACAATCATATCCCGACGGGTTATGTCATAAGTTTCCACAATATGAAGTAAGAACTCAAGTAACGAGTGAGTGATGTGTGGATACTGTGGTATCGACCATACCATCAAGAGAGCAGCAGGTTCAACATTCATAATATTATCAATTCTTTCATCGAAAAAGAGCCAGTCGTAAAACAGAGCCAGATTAACACTCCGCTCGATGTGATGGTTTTGCCTACACAGTTCCAAAAGCCAACCTATGATAGCCCATCTTGGCATGATCTCTGATCTAATGATTTCGTTTGTAGGGTGAATAACACAGCAAATGAACCGCACTATGTCGATCAAAAGCGTTTCTTTCTCAGGACCCAAAAGAAACTTCTTCAAGAACCAAATCTGATGCCGCTTATGGCTTCCCAGTTTCACATATCCAAGCAAAAACCTTAACTGGGTTTCCATCTCAGGAGCGATTCGAAGAAGGAAGTATCTACTCGAAGTCTTCAACTGGTATATCTCAGAGCATTTGTTTGTGACCAAATCATTCCATATCTCCATGAACTCAGAAACATGAGACAGATCCTGCAACAACCGGACAAGATCCCTACCAATCTTCAAACACAAATGCATCTGCTCTCTAAACATTTTGACACAGAATCTAATCTCCAACCTCTTCACATAATCAAGTTTCACAACGCCTAAAACCCTACAATGATCAGCTAACAAACGAAGAAAACTATACAGAGCACTAGTCAACACCAAGGGCAAATCATCAAGCAAACAATCCCATTTCTCAAGAAACAAACCCACTAATTCAGAACAAAGCCAAACATTCTGATCACCATAATCCCCAGTTCCGATTCTTCTCAGCAATGACACAATCAAATCCTCAATCCCAACACTCGAAACATCGATCATCTCCTTCGTTACCCAAACCAGCTGAACCTTAGCGGAATCAACAAGCTTAACGTACAATTCAACAACGATTCCAACAAGCAAACTAGTGAAAAGCGCATACCCATCAGTGACGAGAGCGTGTAAGTGCTTGATGTGGGTTTTACATGAATCGGGTTCGCATAAAACTCCGTAGACGATGGCTTTATTGAGGTCAAGATACTCTTGTGGGTCTGGGATATCTAAGGAGAACGGTGGACGTAGTTTCGGCTCGAGAGACTCGAAGGCTTGGCGTAGTGATAGTTCGAGTTGGTTCTCGACTTCGTGTAGAGAGACTCGAATCAGTTTCGATGCAGCAATGCGGTTTCCATTCTCCATTGGATTGAGAGTCGATTCTTAAAGGAGAAACGAGAGAGAAGAGACCATCATCGTTGTTTTGTTTTGTGAGATTTGCCGGAAACAAAATCTTAGGGTTTTTTAATTTTGACTTTTAAAGTTTTGGTTTGATTCTAATTTTGACTTTTATCTGCGCTTATTATAGATTGTAAACGACACAGACCTTTGTCGTTTTGTTGCTGTAATAAAGTAATTTAATTAAATTAACCCATTCCAAATTCACATTTTTTTGAAGTAGTTTATATTTTTTTTTGCTAACCATTTCGAATATTGAAATTACAAATACTTTTATTTAAATTAATTTATTATCAGAAATACTCAAAATTTATAAGTTTTATTGAATCCTCCATCCCTCGTAGTTGTTTTTTTTCTTTTAAATCCATTCTTTAAAATTTTCCTGATTCTTCATAACATTTTTTCCTACTTTTCCAACATTTTTTGCAATATATGTGTTACGATTTAGACCTTAAATAAATGCAGATAACATTTTTACGTAAATACATGTAATGTTTAATTTAGCTGCTGTTCATTCATTCAAGCTAAAGCAAGTACAAAGAAGCAAATGTCAACCTCATGATTGGATACAACAAATTTTAAAAGAAAATAGTTGGCCGTGAGCCCGTGATGCAATAAACCTATACTCAAAATCATTGCCATGATGACGAATTTTGAATTGTTTAACAAAGAAAATAATATATGGGTTTAGAATTTACGACGCTTAAATATTATTATCAGACCAATAGACCAATAGACCAAAGGGCTCGGAGAGACGAGTTAATTATATTGTAATGTCTCATTTTGATGTTAGTATCGACAAAAAAATAAATTACTAACTAAATTGTGACTCTTAATAATGATGGAGCATACATCACCGTGAAGGCAAGTAGGCGCAACATTCCTACGGCCATGTAGCTTTCAGAATTAAATAAGAGAATCTAAGTCCAACCATCGATTTCAATTCATTTGTTTGCCTATTTTTAGAGAAAACGACTCCAACTTTTAAATCAAAGCAAGACACTGACAATATATATGTGTTATATAATTTATAAAATACTCTCATACGATATTTATACTTGTTTCCATTTTTTTTTTCAAACATAATATTTCATTAACTTTACCTAACAACTCATTACAAAGGGAAAGTAAAGCGTTTTTTGTGAGGGCATCAACCTGGTGATTGAGCTTTCGAGAGACATAAGAAAAATTACACGAATCAAATTGAAAACAAAGGTTTTGGGAATCATATAGAATCCCATGGAGCTCCTTTGGGGAGGATTTCCGATTGATGGCTTGGACAAGCTATAACGAGTATGAAGCAAAAAAGACGTTTTTGAAACCCGATTCAATAGCAACTCCCATCGCAGTGAGAGTTGCTATTGCTTCGGCCATCAGAGGGGATCGGGTAGATGTAGCAGCCGTGGTTCCTTGAAGGATGATATCATTCGATTGGTCTTTGAAGATCCAGCCACATCTTGCATGTCCATTCTCCCTCCAGGATGCATCTGTGAAGCAGGTAATCTGGTCCGATAATATCAAGGTTGGTCGCACTTCCGTGGCCAAAGATCGAGTCTGATTGGGGTTTTGTTGCAGGTGAGCCTATTGGGCTTCCTGCCATTCCCTAGTGCGGGAGATGGCTAAAGAGAGGGCATCTTTGGGCTGAGGAGTGGTTTTGTCGAAGATGAGGCGGTTACGGGTTGTCCAGATGGTCCATAGTATCCAAGGTGAGAGTGGTCCTAGTGCAAGTCCAGTCGGTGGGAGACAGAGAAGCTTACTTGAGGCAGACAGGCCCGATTTAAAACTAGTGATTGTATCCATCGTGAGCTTGCGTTGGAAAGGTGCTAGGTTCCATACAGATACAGCAAACGGACAGTGGAAGAAGAGGTGGGCTGTCGTTTCAGGTTGGTGGCAATATGGGCATGAAGCATTTGGGTTGATGCCTCTGTTCTGCAGATTAGTGCCTACAGGGAGTGCATTCTGAGATGCTTTCCACAGCAAGAGTTTAGTCTTTGGTGAGATCTTTTGGTTCCAAATTTCTTTTTTCCAAGTAAAGGTGTGGTTTGGGGATTGATCACTAACTGGCAGGTTTGGTAATTTGCTCGAGTTTTTCAGATGTATGGCCTCATGATAACCGGATTTTGCACTGTACTTTCCATCAGGAGTTGGAAGCTAGGCCCATGAATCTAAACCCCCTTTTCTGCTTGGTTTTAGTTTGAGTATCTGGTCCTCATACGATGGGAGGGTTTTGCGGATCATTGGCATGTTCCACTCCATGGTTTGCGTAAGAGAAGATCCGCAACTCTCAGGTGTTGGTTTTCTTCTGTGGGGGGACCAAGAGGGGCTACCGGGTGATCCAGGGAGAGCCATGGGGTCCGCCAAATAGGTACATTTTCCCCGGTTCCCACTAGCTTCCCAATTTGTGTTTTTAGTAAGTCTCATCCTATACAAATACTTCTCCAGCCGTGTGAGGCATGATTTGGAACTTGACTTTCCAGGAACGAGGAGGACTTGCAATACTTCCCGAGGAGGACCTTTGCTAGAAAACAATTTGGTTGGATGAGGATACGCCAGCTGATCTTTGCTAGGAGAGCATCATTGAAAGCTTGTAAGTCCCGGAACCCTAAACCTCCATCCTTTGAGGATTTGGTCATTTTCTCCCAAGCTATCCAACACATCTTCTTCTTATCAGGTTTTTCATCCCACTAGAATCAAGTTAAACCAGATTGGAGGCGGCTGCAGAGGGAGTTTGGGAGTTTGAAGCACGACATTGTGTAAGACGGTATTGCACTGAGAACAGACTTTAACAGTGTTAGTTTGCCAGCCGAAGATAGAAACCTGGAGGACCAGCTCAGTGCTTGTTGTTTAACTCTGTCCACAATCATGCTGAAAAGGTCCTTCTTCTTTCTCCCAAATAGTTCAGGTAAACCCAGGTATTTCCCCTGACCTCCTATCTTGCAAATACCAAGCTCTTCTTTGACCCGTTCCTTGATGTCAGCCTTTGTTTTATGGGAAAAGAAAAGGTGATAGAGGACTTGTCTTAGTTTATTTTTTGGCCTGATACTGTCGTGTATTTTTGTAGAATACTCTTTAGCTGTTTACCACTATTCTTGTTTGACTTGCAGAAAAACATAGTATCATCAGCAAAGAGGAGATGATTCACTCTTGGACTGCCTCTTGAGACACGAATCCCAGGTAACTTTCCATGTAGTTGTGCTTTATTATATAATCCTGAGAGAACCTCACTGCAGAGGATAAAAATATACGTGGATAAAGGATCACCCTGCCTGATTCCACGGGTAGGTTTAACTTTTCCTTTTGCCTGACCGTTTAGCAGGTAGGAGTAGGAAACCGTTGTAATGCACTGCATAACCCAGTTTATCCATTGTGAGTGAAATCCCAGTCTGGTAAGAACATCTCTTATAAAATTCCACTCTAGTTTATCATAGGCTTTGCTCATGTCTGTTTTCACAGCCATGTAAACTTTTTCTTTTGCAGCAGATGATTTCAGGTAGTGTAGAGCTTCGTGGGTAATGAGAATATTATCTGTAATAGCTCGACCCGGTACGAAAGCTGATTGGTTTTAGGAGATACAGGTTTGTAAGATTGGTTGAAGGCGTTTTGAAATGATCTTTGCAATTATTTTGTAAAAAACAGAGCAGAGAGTTATGGGACGGTAGTCCGCAACTCGTTTTGGATTGGTGATCTTTGGGATCAATCTACCGTGAGTGTGATTGATTTGCAGGGGAAGCGAACCAGACGAGAAGAAGTTTTGCACTTCTGTTATGATCTTGTTGTGGATTGTGTCCCAGTTTGTTTGGAAAAAACTTGCAGAAAAACCATCAGGCCCCGGTGCTTTGTCAGGGTGAATGTCGAAGCATGCAGATTTGATTTCAGCTGCAGATGGGATTTTGATGAGCTCCTCATTTGCTTCTATCGAGACACATGGTGAGATTGCTTCCTTGACTACATTGTTCCTAGGTCCTTCTTCAGAGGTAAACAGGTCCTGATAGTAAGAGGTAATAGTGGCAGCAATTTCCTGTTCTTCATAAACAGGGTGACCTTGGTCTGATTCAAGTACTGATATGTTATTGATGGCTTTGCGGTTTTTTGTGGCAGCATGAAAGTACCCTGAGTTTTTGTCTCCAAGGGTTAACCACAGTTGGTGGCTCCTTTGCTTCCAGAACTCCTCCTCTTTACGGTAAGCCTCTGTTAACTTTTGGTTCAAATCTTCTAGGAAGCTCTGGGGACTCAAGTCAGAAGACATCACTTCGTCAATTTGTTCCTTAAGGTCATTGATGGTTTGTTGGCTGTTAAGTTGTTGCTTTTTGGTCCAGGTAATGATCGCAGAGCGACAGTGGTGCAATCTCATCTCCACATCAGCATCTGGTTGCACATTCCATGCATCCAAGATAAGTTTTTTATCCTCAGGTAGATGTTTTAGACGTCGATCATACCTAAACAAACCTCTTCTTCTTCTCTTAACAGGGTCAAAGGATGTGACAACTGGTCGGTGATCTGAGCCTTCAAACCGGAGGTATTCGCATCTTCCCGATGGGTAGGCAACAGTCCACTCACTATTCGCCATTGCCCTGTCCAGTCTGCATCTAACAAGGTGGGAATGGCGTTATCCTCTCCATGACAGAAAATTACCAGTGTGTTGAAGATCAAAAAGATCACATGTGGACATAAGTGATCTCAGGTCAGTGAATGATCCTTCCGGTCTGGGTGGTCCTCCTGATTTTTCATTACTGTTTATAATGTCATTGAAATCACCAGTTAAAAACCAGGGATCAGATCGAGAGGTTGCTTGTGCTTTCAGTTTATTCCAGACTTCTATCCTTTTGGTCCTGTCTGGTTCGCCATATACAAAGGTAGCGTAGAAATATCTTCCTTTAGCTTTTATTCTGGTATCAATGAAGTTTTGACAAGAGTTAATGATCTCAAGTTCCAATGTTTGTTTCCAGAATAGAGCTAAGCCTCCTGCCCCTGGTGTGTGTGGAGGAATCAGGTGATGAGATGGATAATCCAGCCATTGTAACGTTTGTAGCACATTCTCTGATTGATTTTTGGTCTCCATGAGGAATATAAGGTCAGGACATACTTTCCTCTTTATGTCCTTTAAACGTTGGACTGTTATGGGATTCCCCAGCCCATAATAGTTCCAGCTTACCATTCTTAAGGAAGAGGGGTCGGCCAATTCTGAAAATCCGCCTTCTTCCTTCTACTAGCTGGGAAGAGTCTGACTTGTGGTGCTTGTGCAGGAACCAAGGTGTGAGAGGCTTCACTTTCCCTGGTTTGGGCTCTAGCTTGATTCGTATCCGTATTGGTTAGAAAGTTTCTGGGGGGAGGTAAGCTAGGTCCCGAGGATGCCTTTGATGCTTTTTTAGTTCCTGTTTTTGAGTTGTCAGACCTTGAGTCTCCCTTTGGATCAGTCTCTTTTCTTGGAGAGCTCCTTGTGAAGTTCCTTTTTTGTGTTCGTGCCCCTAGTAACACTTGGTTTCCTTGTAACTTTTGTTTTTGTGTAGGTGGTCTACCCCTTCCTCTCTTGCTAGCTTCTCCTACAGTTGATTTTCTTGGGGAGGAGGCCCTCGCTGATGAAACAAGGTGAAGGAAATCAGGGTTTGTTGCAGGGGTGGGCGTACTAATGAGAGATGCATTAGCCAGGTTAGCAGCCATGATAGAGTTAGCTGTTTGTTCCATTAAGTTTTCCGTTTCACCCTGAAGTACCCTCAAACGTCTGACTGCGCTCTCTGTTGGGTCTGGGCAGGCCATATATTGGACTGTTACCTCACGTAAGTCACTCAGGACTTGTTCTCTAGAAGGGAGCTCTAGAAGGGGTACTTCGTTTTCCTGGATTAGTAAGGTAGCTTGAGCTTGGTTTGGAACTGATGGTGATGCTTGAGGTTCCGGACTCACAGCAACTCTCTCTAGTGGTGGGTGTCTCGCTCTCGAGGAGACTGAGGGTTCCCGTTGGGGTTCAGCCGAGGAGTTTGATTTCTCTCTCCATTGGAGGTTACGGTTTGGGGGAGGAGGTAAAGGGGGGCTCCTCTGTCTCTGCGAAAAGTATCTCTCTCTTCTCGAGTATGACTTTGAAGGTGTTCGGGAATGAGTACGCTGCCTGTAACCAGTTTTATGTTCTCGGGGATGATATCTCTGGTCAGAGGGGGAGGTAGGGCGTTGTGTCATAAGCTCATAATTTTGTTTGCGAGTTTCTGTTCTTTGATGATGCAGAGGGGCTCTCTCGAGACTCTGGGTTGGTCCTTGATGCTTAGGCGGTAGGAAGTTGTCTTGAGGTGTATAGTAGTTCCTTGAGACCGAGATAGTGGGTTCTCGAGGTGGCTTTCTGTTAGATTGTCTCAGCGGTGCTTTCCTAAGGTCTTTCAAGCCAAGACAGTAGTATTTGTCATGAGAGAGTCGCAGGCAGTGTGTGCAATGGTTTTTCAAGTTTTTGTACTCTAGGTAGAGTAGGGCTTCACTACCATCCGGAAACTCTATGATGGTTTCTTTTGTAATGGGCTCTAGGACATTAATAAGAACCTTTAGCTGGATCTTTGTGGTGGAGATGTTCATGTCTAGGATATTCCCCAGAGCTTCTCCAATAGATTGTACTATTTCTTTTTTCCAATAGTGTTTTGGTAATCCTTGTACCTCAATCCAGAAAGGTATCATGGACGGGAAGGATGGTGAGATGATTGGTTCCCAACGTTGTATTATGACCATCCATTGGTCAAAATGATAGGGTCGGTTGGCTAGGACTTGACGAAGGTCTTCCTCGAGTTCAAACTTAAATTGGAAAACGCCTTGTCCTAGGTCTGCACCAGTTGCTTTTCCGTGCAAGTTCCATCTGTTGAGGAGAAAGGGGAAGATAGCCCACATTCTATGTCCCGCGGGGTTAGAGAGTCTTCCTATTAAGGTGAGTGCATTTTCTAGTATCAGATCTGAATATCAAGTTCTGGAGCTTTGATTCTCTTTCTAGGGGGAGGGGAATAATCATTTGCTAACTCTTATCCTTTCATGTGGTGAGGTATACGGTTCATCATGGGTGGTGGGGCTCAAAGAAGGCAGCAGTAGAGCATGATCCAAGTAACAGGGGATAAGCAGAAGTTTTCGGTTTTAAAGTTGAGAAAAACAGCCAGGCAGTAAAAGTTTCTAAGCAGGTTAGTAATATGCAGTAAATGAAGGGTGAGATTAAGTTAGTACCAGATTAGAAGAGGCTTGAATGCTTGTTGAATGTGGTTGTTGTTGTTTGGGATCCAGCTTGAAGAACATGAAGAACAGCCATTCAAGAAGAGATAAGGGGAGGGGAGCCGTTGGATAAAGCTATTGACCAGTTTGTATTGGTGAGACCGGGGTGGATGAGATCTGGACAATAAGCTTCATCCTAAACTTCGGTTAATGTGCCTGAGAGCGTTTTTTATTTTATTTTTGGCTCTTGCTTCTCTTTAGTATTTATATTTGTTTCAATAAGATTTAAGTTCTTTAAGATTTTACTAAAAAACCATAATCGTAATTGAATTAATCTGTATATAGTATGTGACTGGTTTTAAATAGGCCAAATACATATAAAAATTCATAGTCAAGTCTCATTAGTATACTGCTAAGACATACGATTATAATGTTATTAATTTTATAAGGAATAATTGTTTCTCTGAAATCTTTAATTAATTAATGTATAGTCAAGTCTCACTAATATTCTATTATTAAGACATATGATGAAACTAATTTTCTTTAGTATATAAAGAAATCATTGTGTCTGTGACATCCTATTACATATGAAAACATATAGACAATTCTCATTGAACTGCATATGATTGTATTGCTTCCCACCAATTAAATGAAAAACCCAACTTTCGGGTGGCCATCTCCAGATGTCCAAATGTCCATGAACAGCCTCGCCTAACTTGTCTTATGAAATTATAATCACAAATTTTATTATCGATTTTGATTATCTTATTGACAAATCATATGTTATAACGTATAATTTAAACGTACCATTTCATTGGCGCCTTACGTTTCACCTTCTCCACCTACATGATTTGAGATGGGACAACAACAACAACACACACACACCATACAACCACAAATGCATTGAAAGAAAACAAAGTTTTTAATTAAAATGGTTCTTTATCTTTCAAGTAATCATGTGCTTCGGCCTAATTCATTATATCAAATTTTATAAAGTTTTGTTTTGGTCAATATTCTATAACATTCATTAATTAGATTTAAATATTTAAATTTAAATGGTTATATAACGACGACACTAAAATAAATTACTTAACTTTGACCAAAACAAAATATTACTATCAAATACATGTTTAGTTGTAATGAACAAATATTTTTTGATTTAAAAGAAAATAATTCTTACAATTTTGTTACCTAGTTAAAATTCTATTTTGGAATGCTAGTAGTAAGCTTTGCACTAACAAGACACACCTCTACTTGAAAACCTTCTTTAAGACTTTAACGATGATTTTAGGCTGAGAGACAAAATTAACATGTCCCAACAACACTTTATACAATATTTTTATTTTTACTCAACGTGTGTAAATAGACTTTTTCGCAAATTTGCCTGATAAGTTTAACATTCATCAATTAATTTTTTTTGCACATAACTCCTTATAGGTTGGCGTTACAAATATTTTGTTTGATACTATTTACCTAGGTTGAATCTTGTGCATCCATTTACATTATAAAATCACAAAATGAAAATCAACGTGACTCACCCTCACCTATAAAAGCATATTTATATGATACAAACAATATTACTATTTCCACTATCAATAATATAATACATTTTTTTTCTTTTAAAGGCTTTCAATATAATACAATTTCTGAGATATTTTTGACTACATCATGATAAGATTCCGTATACTGAAAATAATATAAGAAAACTTTTTTCCATGATGAAATAGTTCTTTAAATACGGACTTATATAAGTGCGTTGTAGTAAGGACGAATATGCCAAGTCTTTAGTGGAAGAAAAAATCCAAAAAAGTCACTAAAAAAAAAAAGAATAATTAAAACGTCAATTTGCATGCCTTCTTCGTTGCCTACTTTAATTTCCCGTTACATTGAGTCTTGAATCCACCATAACATTCGATGACATGGCGTAGTGAGAGCCTTTGATCTGTCTGACTATCGACAAGTATCAAACAATCTTGACGGTAGGTGTTGTTGTTGTCTTGAAACAGTTTCTCTCATGTTGGTGAGTTGGTGTGAGCCTTTGAGGCTGCTCACACGAGGAAGGAGCGGAGAGAGCCGTTACCAAATGATCAGTTTCAATTTGACCTTTGGAATCTATATGTGACTTAAATACCCTTTGTACAAATCAGTTTTATATTATACATTTATCATTTGAGTGGTTAAGACAAAATCTATGAAGTGTTTTTTAACCTATCAGGTAGAAAAATCTTGACCGCGAACTGCATGTACTAGAGAATATCTTGAGGAGTTTTAGGTCCCACCGATGCGGACCGTTTGATATTATTTTTCTCTATAACGCATGATTAATAGTAGCAACGAGATATTTTGCTCGTAAATTTTGAATCATTATTCTTGGGAATAATGCTTATAATATTTATTCACTTATATTCTACAATGTATTCTTAAGAAAATACAGCTTGGTTTATAACGTTTAACGTATGTGATAAGGCAAGTTACTTCTTCGTTTTTTTGTTGGTATCTAAATAACGTTTATTAATGAATAACAAAGTTACAAGAATCTGATAAAGATGGGAAGAAATACAGCTAGCTAGGTACAGATTACTATGAGAATCATGCTTTTCCAGTTCGGAATCAAACTTTTTGCAAATTCATTTGCAGATTTCTTAAAAAATTGAGGAATCCAACAAATTTTGAAAGTCTTCCAAACGTTTATTTATATAACCAGCTTATTTTCCTTCATATCTAGTTGTAATTATCGAAACTCGATATGAACAATTTGTAAGAAGAATAGAGGATCAATAAATTGTGAGTACAAATTTGGAAAACTGAATATAAATTTGCTATTAATGATAAGTTTATTACAACTGAATGTAAATTTCCGACTGTTCTGATTTGGTGAAAATGGTGTTTTTGCACTCTGAGTGGCCTGCATTAAAAACTTATTTGGATGAGATCAAAGCTGACAATTAAGAATTTTTTTCCTTCTCTATCATCTTAATCCCCAGATCGCAATGATAAAGCGGATAAGCTAACACGTAGTGCTCGTGTAAATTCGCATCTAATTACATGTAAACAATTTTTCTTTCAATTGGTTTGTTTAAGCTGATCATGTACTTTGTCGGAAAAAAAAAAATTGAATAATAAATTTATCGACTTTGAATATTGGCTTCAGATTTAACAATTAATCTTCACGTATAGACCAATAAATAATACTATTAAGCAAAAAAAAACTATGGTCTATCTTTTTGTGATTTTAATTTATTTTATAAACTATTTACTACCAATATATATCTTGAGTCCAAACTGAAAAAGCCTTGCGGTCTTAAAATCCTTAATCTATTTTAGCGGCTGTATTGCAAAAACTAATTTAGTGCACTAATATTAGTTTGATTAGTATAGAGTCGAGAGTGCGAGAATCATAACTAATTTTTTTTTTGTTTTGTCTTCGAATTCTCAGAGTTAATTATCTGTTAGACTTTAAAAGACTTGTGAAGCGTACGGGATTTTGATGATAACAATTTTACATCTTACATCAGACTATATAATAACTTCACAGTTTTATGAAAACATTTCTTCACGTGCGGATTAGCAAAAAATTATATATCAACGAACTACTGATATAAGTATTTATAGTTCAATGTCGGCAACAACATGATATATATAATATACAGGAAACAATAATGTAAGCGAAAAAGAGAGTATATTACTGTAATTAATTATAGTATACACAACAAAAGGTAACCTTGACAATTCCATATTTACAGCAAACAAACACATCTCTAACATTTTCTATATTATTTTTTGTTGTTTTTTTTTTCTCACAGTATGGTAATGTCTGTTTTTCAGATGCAGATGGATGTTAGAAGAATTATAATTATTGGTACCATTGAGGAGTTTAACATGTTTTTGCAGACTAGAAAATAGTTTTTGGCTGTGTTTAATTAAAGGTAAAAAGTATTAATTAGCTCATCCTTATGTGTATTTTCACCAAAATTTGAATTAGATACATAAATGACAATATATAGATAACTTTTTTTTTGCCATATACATATATGTACATAATTAATAACAAAAAAACAGAAAAAATTATATCTATAAATATTAGCTCAAATAAAAATTTAAAACTTTCTGAATTTAAATATAGAAAAATTTTCTAAAAATAATACCATAAAATTGAAACTAATACCTCACCCATTACAGCTGTCAAAAACTCCAAAAAAACAGTATAATTATTAATGCTATTATAAAAGGAAACAAAAAAAACCCCATTTATCATGTTACTGTTTACATCGCTAATACATTTCCCATCAAAATCAATTTCAGATTACTAATCAAAAATATACACAAGTGAGAACAAAAGGAAAAAAAAAAAAAGAATAAAAAGAAAGAAAGGGTAGTTTCGGAAATAAAAAAAATAATCAAAAGTGATTTGTTGCTTTCCCTATAAAAAGAAAAAACAACAGTCTCCACCACACCACTCTTTAACCGTCCCTTGAAGCCTCTCAATTTTTTTTTAAAAAATATCTCCGGCGCATCTCCGCCGCAACAACCACCATAAACGATGGAATCTCCATCCTCAAAATCATCGGAGAAATCATCAGGGACTGTTCTTCTCGGAAAATACGAACTCGGTCGTCGAATCGGAAGCGGAAGCTTCGCAAAAGTCCATGTAGCTCGTTCGATCTCCACCGGCGAACTCGTAGCTATCAAAATCATCGACAAGAAGAGAACCATCGACGCCGCTATGGAGCCGAGGATCATCCGAGAGATCGAAGCGATGCGTCGTCTCCAAAACCACCCGAACGTCCTCAAAATCCACGAGGTCATGGCCACTAAATCCAAGATCTACCTCGTCGTGGAATACGCCGCCGGAGGCGAGCTCTTCACCAAACTCGTCCGATTCGGTCGACTCAACGAATCGGCGGCGCGTCGTTACTTCCAGCAGCTCGCCTCCGCGCTTAGCTTCTGCCACCGCGACGGGATCGCTCATCGCGACGTGAAGCCGCAGAATCTCCTCTTGGACAAGAACGGGAACCTCAAGGTCTGCGACTTCGGTTTGTCCGCTTTGCCGGAGCACCGTAGCTGTAACGGGTTGCTTCATACAGCTTGTGGTACGCCGGCTTACACAGCGCCGGAAGTGATTGCTCAGAGAGGTTACGACGGAACTAAAGCTGATGCGTGGTCGTGTGGTGTGTTTCTCTTTGTTCTTCTTGCAGGTTATGTGCCTTTTGATGATTCCAACATTGTTGCGATGTACCGGAAGATTCATAAAAGAGAGTACCGGTTCCCGAGCTGGATCTCTAAACCGGCTCGGTCTATCATCTATAAGTTGCTTGATCCGAATCCGGAGACGAGGATGAGTATCGTAGCTGTGACTGAAACGGCTTGGTTTCAAAAGTCTCTTGAGGTTCAGTCTAACGTGATTGAGTTGGATCGGTTTCTTGAGAAAGAGGCGAAGTCGAGCGATGCTGTTACGGCCTTTGATTTGATCTCGTTGTCATCGGGATTGGATCTTTCGGGGTTGTTCGAGAGGAGGAAGAGGAAGGAGAAGAGGTTTACGGCGAAAGTGTCAGCGGAAGGAGTGGTGGAGAAGGCAGAGATGATAGGGGAAAAGTTAGGGTTTAGAGTGGAGAAGAAGGACGAGGCTAAGGTGGTTGGATTGGGAAAAGGAAGAACGGCTGTGGTGGTTGAGGTGGTGGAGCTGGCGGAGGGGTTGGTTATTGCGGAGGTGAAGGTGGCTGAAGGTGAAGAGGAGGAGGAGGAGTCTCATTGGTCGGAGCTAATTGTAGAGCTTGAGGAGATTGTGCACTCATGGCACAACTGACGTCATCTTAGCTAGAGTTGGTTATCTTTTAGCTTTAGTTTGTGTAGAAATCTCAAAGATGACTTTAGCTTTGCTTTCAAGGTTCAGTTTATATATAATATTATGAAGATTAGTGGATTCACTTTTTTTTTTTTTTTATGTCACTTTGAGTTTGAGTGTCACCTCTCTTCTTACCATACCATTGATACCAAAGAGACAAACGTAAAATAGTCGAAGATATAATGAGAACTTGATTGGGTTTGCCGTCTAAAATCGTATATATAATACCAAATTTCAAACATATAACTTTTTAACGTAAATTAGTTAAAATATTAGAATTTGATTGGGGTTCCAGCGTAAAATTGTATATATAATATCAAACTTCAAACATATAATTTTTTCATGTAAAATGGTTAAAAATATTACTATGAGAGTTTGACTGAGATTCGCGCGTAAAATTGTATTATATAAGATCAAATTTCAAACATATAATTTTTCCCTCGTAAAATGGTTAAAATTTATTACGAAAGCTCGATTAGGTTTCCCGCGTAAACGTTTGATCGTTACTATCAAATTTTAAAACGGTTATGTGTGAATTTAAACGGTTTTAAATCAAAAGTGTTTTTGGATCCATTTTGGTAGCCAAATAATCCCTTATTTAATATTTACTAGATTTATTCACATGTGAGTTATGCTAGATTACAAATTAAAAATGTTAGCATTACAAATTGTTTAAAATAATTATAGTCATGGAAATTGCTAAAAGAATATATGTATTCATATTTGTTTTACCAAGCAATTTACAACGCAAAAATTACAAAAAATATATGCTAGGTATATCGTAATAACAAAAGTTCTATATAAGAATCTCAAAAAAACATACAACACTTCTTTCTTGACGTAATCAAGTTAAGAATCTAAAAAAACAAAACAATTGAATAGAGAAAGAAAGAAGTATTATATAAGTATGTGAACATCTTTACAAAAACAAATCAAAACTCATGACAATTCGAGTATGACGTAATTGTTAACAACGCATGCAATGTTATTTTTTAAGGTCTGTAAAATATGTTACAAGTTGGTCATAATCAGGAAGCTTAGGATGAACGTGTGGAGTAGCTAATCTTCATTGTTCTTCTTCTTTTGCCTTCACAGCCTTAATCTGATTTACCATATGGTCTTCATCAGGAAGCTTTGGTTGAACTAGTCTTTGTAGTTCTTCCTCTTCTTTTGCCTTCACGGCCTTAATATGATTTTCATCTGATCATAATCAGGATGATGAACGTGTTGATTAGTTACTGCTTTTTGTCTATCCTCTTGTCCTTCCTTCTTTGATGACCTTCTTCTTCTATGATGAGTCCTTTTTGGCATCTTGTAATACGTTATACTCTCCATGTCACAAAGCTCTTTTATTGATGATAAAGACGATGATGATGATCTTCTTTTTTTCTTGATCACATCTTTCTTTGAATCTGAATACTTTTTGATCTTCTCCCATTTGAGCCTCTTCTATATAATCATCTTCCAGTGATCTCTCTTCCTTTCTTATCTCTTCTTCAAAATCCGTGAGGCTGAATTTATAAACTCCGTCTGGTGATTGCTTGCAAACCAAGCAACTATTCAAATCCATTAATCTCTTCTCTTCCTTTCTTATATCTTCAAAATTGCTGATGAAATTATAAACTCCGTCTGGTGAATTCTTATCCAAAGCAACTATTCAAAGCCATTAATCTCTTCTCTTCCTCTTTATCCACCTAAACACACACCAGTTTAAAAAAATTATGATTCAAAGAGAAAAAATAAATATCTAGTGATCTTTTTATTACACCAATAACAAGAAATATAACATTACCTGTTTATCAATTTTAGGTGTATATTCAAATCTCAATGCTTCTAAACGGTGACTAAACTCCATAGCTATTTCACCCAATAGTGATGATGATGGTGCTCTTCTCTCTTCTTCATTACTCTCTCTAGATCTGAGTATAATCATCCTCCAATAATTTATCTTCCTTTCTTATCTCTTCTTCGTAATCCTTGAGGCAAATTTTATAAACTTCGTGTGGTAATTGCTTGTCTGAACAACAATTCAATTCCGAATTCATTACTTTCTTCTCTTCCTTTTTATTCACCTAAAAAAACCCACACACACTAGTCCAACAAAATTAATTGTGATTCCAAGAAAAAACAATATCTAGTGATATTTAATTATTACACTAATAACAAGATAAATAACATTACCTGTTTATCAATCTCAGGTACATGTATATTTATGCCTCAAAACTTTTAAGCGGTGAACATACTGCTTAGCTATTTCATCCAATAGTCTAAACTTCAAACCTTCGGACACCAAAAATATCGACAATTTTTTTTTCATCTGAGTTTTAAAGATTTACGAACTATTATAATTAGGACTCAGACTCCCCGTGATATCGAAGAGAAATAATTTTAAAGAAAAAAAAATAAAATAATATTAAATTTAAACTTATATATTATATATTTATTTGAAAGTAATAGAATAGTTTAAGAGTATATGATCCTAAAAAAAAGAAAATAATAAATAGTACTAAAACTACACAAATATTAAACATAAAGTGTTAGAAAAATACAACCATCAAAATGAAAACCAAAAATTTTGTTCATGATAAAAAAAATATTTTGGGAAAGAGACAACTCAAAAAAAAAAACTACACAAATGTTAAATAGAAAGTGTTAAAAACACAACCATCAAAATGAAAACCAAAAATTTTGTTCATGATAAAAAAATATTTTGCAAAGAGACAACTCAAAAAAAAAATTATACAGGGAAAAGTCAGTATACTGAATCGAGGCAATCTTGTCAAAAATATTGTTAATGTATTATAAATATAAGATATTTTATAAAGAATTATGACAAAAAAATTGCAACTATTATAACAGTTATTAATATTTATATTATTAGTAAAAAAACTATATTAAAAAAGTGATCTTAAGTGAAGATATCGAACAAATGGTTGTAGTGAGTAAATGTAAATTTATAATAAAATAATTATAAATACAAAATATATTTAGTCTTTAGTGAAAATGTATCAAAGAAAATTATAGTAAAAATACACAACTTCTAAAAATAAAATACATATTTTTACAAGTGTTAAGATAAATAGACGCAACTCTAAATTATATTTTAAAATTAAAATTTTATATTGCTATAATCATTTCTAAAATCTCTAAGTTAGATTATAGAATAACATTGGATACTAGATATTAATATATTAATTTTTAAATTATTTTGATTTAACATAAAACACAAAACATGTTTCAACGAACAATGATTTGTTAGTAACTAAAGAAGAGACAAATCTATATAGAGTTCAAAAGACATGAATAATGAATAGACACAACTATTTAAAAAAAATGTAGTGATTAAATAAAATGAAAAATATGGTGAAAAGACACATGTCTACAATGAACCTACGCAACTATATATATATATATATATTTTAAATTACAACATATTTTGTTACGAAAATGTACGACGATAAATCACAACTGTTATTGATTGCTATCATTGAATCAGATAAAGATAACGATGTACGAACGTACTCTTGCTAATGCGTGCTTCTTGTTTATGAGTAGCTTAAGACGATGTTGAAGCTGTTGCAACAACTGTTCGCATGTGGAAGTTGTTCGCCATCAACGAGAGAACAATGAATCAAACATGATGAATCTGAGTTTGTGTTGTACGTGGCAGCTAGCAACCTGAAGGATGATGGGGATTTATAGAAACATTAAGAAAGTGGCCATGGCGGTTTATTTCCAACTCCTTTTTTAATCAGCGATTATGACTAAAATTGATAATGTAACTAAAATTACAACTCTATATATATATATATATATATATATATATATATTACAATAATTGATTTGATTTACAATAGAGAAAATTTGTAGATTTGTTTTAGCCAAATTATACATCTTTCAGGAAATATATAATTTGATGTACTAGATAACTTTATTATGGGTGGTGGTGACAATATCCATTACATTCTAGAAAGATGTATATAATTATAGAATAATTGTGATTATATTATTTTTTTTTCTTCTAATAAATCTTCTATTTGGACAAAAATAATTGATTTGTTTAGAGACAATGGAAAACAAGAAATAGATATTGAATAGTTGTTTTTATTGATCAAAGTATCGAACTCAAATACAAGAATTTAAGGCATAACGAATCAATCTTTAACCCGTGCGTTAGAATTGAGTTGTGTGTCTTTTGCTTTAGGTCTCTTGTTTTGCTCTCGATTTCGTCCCTGTTATGTCGATATCGCTATCTTGTTATAGAGAAGTCTCTTTATCCTAATACTCATGATATTTGGATTTGGATAACCGCCTCTTCATGAGATAAGGTCGTTCCAAATATTCTCTCCACGAGATTAAGTTAAATATCTTCTTGATAATATCCTAACAAATCAGAGTCGGCCCCAAAGTCCAGCTACATCCTGTATTGGCTTGACGTTTGTCGTTATGGCTCGTATTGGCTTGGCGTTTGTCGTTACGGCCTGTATTGACTCACATTTGTCGTGATGACCCGTATTGATGCAATATTCTAGAGAATGTAGAATTCTTCTTATATATAAAATTATCATATTTACAATACAATTTATCTATTATAATTTATATGGTTAAAATTATACCCAACATCTTCTATTTGGATAATTTAACCGGCAAGGATAACGTCGAATCCTAAATCTAATAATATCTCTACGAAAGTGAAAAAATGAAATTAAAAAAAATGAAATTAAAAAAAAATGATTTCCTTTTCCTATCATCATTTCAAGAGAAATCTTTCTGACCACTAAACATTTTAAAAACACATAAATAAATTAAACAAAAACAAAGCAAATCAAACAAGTATAGGTCAACCTTGTGCCTTGTGGAGTACTTTCATATATCGATTTCTTGTTACCTAATAAACCACTTGCTAGATTCATAAAGAATGTGTTTTCGTGAAGTGATCTTAGTGCAGTGGCAGGAGGTAAGTCCATTTGTAGAAGACACCATCACACCCGAGATCGAGTCCCGGCTCCTACGAATGTAGGAATTTGGCTAATGGGCCGGCCAGTTGTGGCCCAATGGTTGACAAAAAAAAAAGAAAGAATGTGTTTTCAGTTCCAGATAACTAAACACTTCAATGGATTCTTTAAACAATCATTAAGTTTATAAGACTTCAAATTCAATAAGACATCATTGGATTCAATGGATTATTCTCAATTTACCGCGGTCCAGGTGAGAGTCTAGAAGTAGGAGAGAAGCTTAATTCTATAGAATCTTTTGAATATATCTCTTGACTCCCCTGTTTCCTGGCATTTTCAGAGTCCAAATACTCTTTTAGGTCCATCACAACATGTGTCATTGTTGGTCTACGGTTTAAGGTAGGGTTTACACAAGCCAAAGCCAACTCCACAGCTTTCGAAACACCGTTTGTATCGAATTCTCCCATCATTTTGGGTTGATAACATTCCTTATGTCCCCTTCCATGAGTATGAATCCAATCCATTCTGTAATATGCGCTTTCACCTGGTTTGAGTCAATCACAAGCTGGTTTGTGATGATTTCTAATAAAACTACCCAAAGCTATACACATTAGTCTTCTCACTTAGCAAATTTGTTCCATAGTACCTAAAAATAAATATTAACTATAGATATTACATTTCATAATTTTTTATGATTAAGATAACTGATTGATTACTCACTCAGGGTCTAAGTAACCAGGTATTTCCTGCAACGATTGTTGATACAGAAGATTCACCATCAACCGGAGAAGATCTAGAGAGTCCAAAATCGGCTAGTTTATATAAGATGAATTGGTCTCGGCAACCATCCATGATGTTTTTATCTCAGAGAGAGTTCATTCGTCTATGGTAAGATCTTGTTAGTATATTTTTTTCTTGAGGTTTTGACCTAATCGTACCCCATATTAAATACAAAATTGCCAAGTCTGAACATCAATTAAAGGAAATGTATAAATGTAACATCCATGGGTGCTCGGTTTACTTATAAAAGCAAGTCCATCGTGCTTTAAAGAAACTTTCAGCGAAATCATGAATGTCACTATCTTATCTTTTTTACCACGCTTACAAAGCCCAACGATTCAATCCGATTTTAAATATGATAATCTGGTTTACTAATCTAAAACATTAACATTCATTCATTTCTCACATAGCGAATGAAATATGAATGAGTTTACTTTAGTCATGTTCATACATGTATCTGATGCTTTGAGCATTAGTCAATTTCTCTTCAAGCATTTTTCTCTTGTAATTTTTTGTCAGCTTCTTTGTCGCACTCGTTCGCCTCATAATATCACTAAAATATTTAAGTAATAGTAATTAACTAATACATCTATCTAAGTAATGGTTTTAGTTTTATTTATGTTGTTGACACAAATAAATATACAAAAATAAGAATTAATAGGGATATACTACAAAGTTTCTAATCATCCTTGAAGCTAATTCAAAAACAGAATATTTACATGTAATTCACGATGCATCTTATGTTGTTGACGTAAAATAACAATATATATTTTCCCTACCATATATTCATGTCAACTTGATTACCAAATTAAACACACACACACTGACACACACACAATTATGTATATATAAATGACTCTCTATATAAATACTGTACTTGTATATATACATGCTGTCAAAAAAAAAAAAATGCTGTGGTGAACCTGCATGAGGATGGGGAGGATGATTTGTACTTATGGAAAGTGGGACAAAGTGAAGCTTCACAGAGGTTCTCAACGGCCAGAATCTGGTGGGAATATTTAAATCCCTCAGGGAAAACGGTGGATTGGTATGAATATGTGTGGCAAGACACAGGTTAACTACGAGAGACAAACTCATACATGAGTTCTTTGATTGTGGTTTTCTTACAGAAGTTTGGAGATATTATTACTATATTGTTTCAGGATGGCTTAATATGGTTGAAGTGAGTCCTTGTAGAGACAAGAATGTGGCTATGATTCTTCGTTTAGCCTATGCATTCTCTGGAAGGAAATGAACTCAAGACTTGCATAATGCTTCATCACGTACGGCCTCCGGAATGTCTATCAAACTCATCATTAGAAAGCAGACTTGAATCATTCTCAAGAACTCAAGGAGCAGGTCGTGTTTCAAGGCCTCCAGGAGATACCGAACTAGTGACATGGTTTGGGACTTTTCAGAATAATGTGCTCTGGTAGTAGTTTGGTGCTGTGCGGTTGTTGTATGTGTTTTGTTTTGTAGGTGTTACTCTTAAGGAGACGCTCCTGTTGTAACCGGTACCCTGTTTGGTTTAAAGTATGAAATGAAAGTAGTTTTAAAAAAATGTATATATATATGTATACATATACATAATTACATACACATATAATAGTTCGTAAGAATATGTAATCAGGAGTTCTTTTGGGTTCGACATCAGCAAAAATATCGTTTAGATTGAAGAAGAATCAATCTGAAAACTCTACAAGTTGGAACAAGTACCTTGTATTCCATCCCATTTCTTGATAATTTTTTCAAAGATGAAAGCATTACATTATTTGATTATTTAATCACAATACTATGTTATTCGTGTTTATTTATATGTTATGACACATGCTAGTGCCACTCAATAATACAATTACATCCGTTTCCGGCTGCTATAGTCAGTTGAGTTCAATACCGTACGTTACTAACCGCAACCTTCCGTTTCTGCAAACTCATGCATTGTGTGTAAACAAAATCAAAGCCTTAAAGTTTTTTGCCGTTTATTTTTCTTCCCTCATGTGTTTTCATTGCACAAAAGAACCTCTTAAACCAACTTTATTTTCCAACGTTTATGACATGAAACCATAAAGTCGCTGCTGCAAGCAATCTAAGATTGGTGAAACCAAATGATTATTCTTTAAAAGTTTGACTCTTTCCATTCCGATTTTGTAAGAATACAAACTTAGTATTCGAAAATATCAGGTGTTCACAGCTTGCAGTACTTGTTGAACCAGACAGCAATGTTGAGAAAGCTTTCAAAATCCGTCTGTGGTCTGCATTATCAATCACAAGACGCAAACACATGTTTCAAAATTCAAAACTTTCACACAGAGACGATTTAAGTTTAAACTACGAATAACAAAATTGGCACGCTTTGGTTTTTTACCTGTCTAGGGGATGATTGTCATTGGGAAATACTAGAACTTTAACCTCAACTCCTTTCTCCTTCAACGCCCTCACGTACTATACAAATCAAGAACACCAGATTAAACACCATTACCAACGAGTTTGAGTTTGCAAACTTGAACAAGTTGAAGATTCTTCCAAAACTAAAAAGGATCTTACTTGAAATCCGTTTGATATAGGAACACGGAGATCCTGAGTTCCCAAAAGAAACAATGTAGGTGTTTTCACCTGCAGAAGTAAATACACAAGAAGAATCATTAAATGTTTTCAAACGTCCTGAAGAACCGGATAAACAAGGTTGGTCTTACCTTTGAGATGTGTGATATAGGAGACATTTGATGAAACCGAGAAAGATCTTCAGGTGAGGGGGCTTCTGTATAGTGGGTCTGGTCCCCATAGGCTTCAACGAAACACCAATCAGGTATATCTGTAATCCCAACCATGGATGCTAAGTTGCATACAGGATTCCTTGCAGCTGCTGCCACAAATTTATCCGGTGCCTACAGAAAAAAAGTTTGGTATAAGGATGATGATTACTAATCCAGTGCCATCAATTCTGAGGTAAAGTAACTGCAGTGGTACCTGGCCAATCAAGTGAGTGGTCAAAAACCCACCATGAGAACCACCTAGCACGGTTATTTTAGACGGGTCTGCGAGTCCCAATTTGATGGCATGATCTACAGCCGTGAGCACATCTTTCACGTCCTGCGTCAGAGAAGCTTATCCATTAAGCAGAATGCAGGTAATAAAGAAGAAAAATGGCATTACAGGCGTATATAGTAAATACCTGCGATCCAACTTTGCCAGGTAGAGACTGCAAAGCATCTTCCCCATATCCCAATGAACCCCTTCAATTCAAATGATTCACCAATACCAAGTTAGGATCTTTTAAAGGTTGATGAACTAGTGGAATTTGGAGCTGTACGCTCTCGTAAGTAAACCTGTAATTTACAATCAGCTGACTGTATCCAATTGAGGAGAGATAGGCCATATTCCTGGAGAAGCTGCAAGGTGCAACAGAATGAGGACCTCCATGAAGAACAGCAATTAAGGGATCACATTTCCCATTCTCCTTAGACTTGGAGGATGATACATATATAGCTTCAATAGGGTTTTTGGCCCCTGCCATAAACAATAACAGAGTATTCAGGGCCACAGTCAAGAAAACAAATAGTTTTTGTCAAAATCAAAATTAGGTGTAAATTACCTTTTGTAAGACCTTCAGAATCATCACTAATTGGTACTTTTAGAATTTTAAACTGAAGAGATGAAAGCTCTGACATAACCTGCCGCAATTAAAACAAAAAAATATATATGAGGAAAAAGCCTAACATCGTTCAAATCAAAAAGGTCTGGCGGCAATATATGCTTTGACCTTCTCAGAGCATCTGATCGGGTTTTGGATATTCGACCACTGCCATGAATGCTTCCCAGCTGAATCGACAACTTTCTTTCCATACTTGATTTCAGGAACACTCACTGGACTGCTAGACACTAGTCAGAAAAAAAGAAAACGTAATGTTGTTACAAGTTTGGTGCGTCACCAAGATAAAATTCAGCTAGTAACTGAGATTAAGAACTTGCTCAAAATATTTTACCAGCAACAATATTATCACCATCTAGAGCAAGAACGCTCCACGAATAATCTGAATCATCAGGGCTAGCACGTGACACTTCACCGCTGTAATATTCTCAAGATATATATTTCATCAGTTAGCACAGCAGCAGCAGGAAATTTTGAAACTTTCCATATCAATTCAACAGTCACCTTAGCAAATTTACGCTGAGTATAGCTCGACAACTGCGCCAGTAGGTAGACAACATAAGGCTATGTCCATCTGACAGCCACGGGTCACTCAGAAGGCCAGTAACATAGAGCCCAGGGAAACAACCATCGTCAGGACAATTCACAACTTGAATCTGCAATATAATATATATGTGAATATCATCAAATAACATATAACAAATTAAATAATTTGATCATGTGGAAAGAGTTATGCATTTCTAACAAACAAAAAGTGGTCAACCCAAAAATATTTGAAGCTCTTATCGGCTTATAAAGAGAGAAAACGTTCCGGATAACCTCACCACGTCAATGATATTTGTTGACTCAGGAAGTTTCCCATCACTTGGCCAGTCAATCCTGTGAAGTGACTCGGTTGCCCAATGCGCCCCAGAATCAACAGCGGTCTTTGCAGATACAAACACAAGAAATTTGCCATCTTTGCTGTGAGGGAAGGAAAAATGTATGGTGACTAGAGTAAGTTTGTAAGTTAAAACAGGTCATAACTAAAACGAACATTGCAAATCAACACCGCTATATATAAGGGAAATGTTTAGCAAAAGTTGAGTAAGAACGCTCAGTTATAAACAGGGTAACAAGGAAAACAAATACTCTTAGCAAATACATAACTTAAAAAGCAAGGAAAAAGATATTCATAAGATGTAAACCTGAACCGAGGACAAAAACCGCTGCTTATGCTCTTAGTCAAATTATGTATAGGGAATCCGTTTGCATCATCTCTGAAACACAAGTAAACATAAACTCTATAGTAGTTATGGGAAATTAGGAATGATTAAGATGTCTTTTAGTAGTTATAGAAGTCACCAACTCACTTCGGTTCACCCGGTATGAACTTAATTGCGTATATGGCACAAGGTCTGTTGTAGCAGTACTTGATACCTAACTTTCTTTTATCTCCCAACCACCCAGCAAAAACCAAATATTGAGCTGATCCATTACTGTTTGGACTCCAAACAACCTGTCCAACACTTATCGATCTAGGAATTCCTTTGATTGGCTTGACCTCTCCACTGTTAATAGAAGAAGAGAAACAACCATCAGATAAAGTATAAGTAAATGTTCTTTTCTTATGAAGAGATTGAGGAATACCTGTCAACATCGATAACAAATAGTGCAGGCTGCCTTTTTCCGGCATATGCTTCTCCCCATTCCTCTTCCCAATCTCCTTCACCTTTCCAGCTTCCAATATCCTTGTCCAACGAGTTCCCTTTCTTGTAATAACCTAAATGATCAAATGTAGGCTTTGGACGAGATGCTTCCTCAGCAACATATGCAACACGAGTCTCATCTGAATTCCATGAGATCCCTTCAAACCTACAATCATATATAAGCCTTACTAATTTTTATACTTCTAAAAGAACTTGTCTTTAAAAATCAGCCAAAAAAAAGGTGACATACCATCCGTCAACGTATACAGAGCCATGAAGTTTCTGTGGAATATGGAACTCCTTCTCCAGCTGAGACGAATTCCATATCTCAAATTTGGTAGGAGACTCGTTTTCAGGGTTTCGAATTACAAGGAGCTTCAGACCGGATGGAGATGGGATAAAAGCTGATGCACCAGTCATCTCGATGGGGAATGGCGCCCAGTGAAAGTTAACAGATTGGTTACTTTCTTTCGAGATATGACCCGACAACATAAACTTCTTCCTTTTATTAGCCAAAAGGTTAGCTTGACTCAAGGCCAACATTGCCTGAGGACCTGCAGTAAAAACATCAAAGTGAATTCAACAAAAGACTTGACAAAATCTCGATTTCAAAATTCCCAACTTGAATATTAAAGTCAGTACCAGAATCAGAGTTGAAAATCCAAGCTTTGTCAATGCTGGGAATATTTATGAACTCTTGAAGTAGCTTTGACTGTGTGGCATACTCTTCCTCAGTAGTTGAATCCAAACCAACATGCAATTCTTTAGCCGAATCAGTTCCAGAAGAATCCATGGCTACAAATCTCCGAATCCAATTCTTGCAACTGAAACAAGTATCTCATAAATCTCTAATAAATGATTGCAAAACGAGTCCAGTAATCAGATTAATCATTTATAATTTCAAACCTATCCAGTTCGTAACAGATAAAATTTGCTGCAAATTCCGTCTAAACAGAACATACGATAAAACAATCAAAGGAGTGAACTTTCGGATTGAAAACGATCAAATAGACGATACCCATCAAAGCAACACCATCAATGATTCATAAATCCGTGCCAACACAAACAAAAACACAGAGATTGAAAGAGAAGAAGAAGAAGAAGAAGAGCTTACGGCGATTGAGTGGGTGATAGAGTGATGAACGTAGGTCGGAAATGAAGGCGACGAATATGACGATGAGAAGAGCTCAAGTCAAACCCCAATTTGGTGAAGCAACTGATTGGTGGGTGTGTAAAGATTCTCGCCATCTATATTAAAACAAAAAAGTCCAAAACTTTCGATGTTGATAATATCCATTTTATTTCCCACATTTCTTAATCCAAAATTTTATACCTTTCACTATGTCCCAAACTTTATTAGTTAATGTTAGTATAGTATAGAGAACATTTCAGCATATATCTTTAGAAGCTTTGAGTTTGATGTGTAAATGGTTCATTAGTCACATAGACAGATCTGTGCATAATGTTTGGTTTATCTTGAGCATTTGTATAATCAAAACTGATCTTGCATAATTAACAAGCTATATAGTATTTGTATCCCTATTGTACATAACTCTCTCTCTCTCTTTCTCTTTTTTCTTTCTTTACATTTTTTTATGTCTAAAAGATCTCTAAAATTAAAGTAGGAAACTTGATGACCAGAGCCAACTAAAAGGGCAGGGATCATAAGGAAGAAGGAGCTTCAGATCCTTTCATGATTCTGAGTTTTTGGCAAGATGAAGAGAACATGTCCCATGGAACATCACCGACCAACATCCAATCTCCATCCTTGTCCTCATAAGTCGGTACAAATCCAGATCCCTTTTTGTAGCCTTCTCTCTCGGAGTATTCACCTACTGTGAACTTGAACATGTTCTCGAGTGCCTTGAGAAGCTCTGGATAGTTTTTGTACATTTTGAGATCTATCTTACGGAGATATGGAGCTCCGTCCACACTTACTTTCACATAACTAACGTTTTTGTTGTTGTTCTTACGGTTAGATCTCACTGGAGGCCAACCTACGATTTGTGTTCTGAAATTTACAAAACAAGATTCATCATTAGTACACTGAGAGACCTATATTAAGAGATTTAAATGAAAATACTTCAGATCTCAACTTACTTGGAAGGAGGAGGAGGAGCAGATTCTTCTCTTGTGTCGTTGTTCTTGCGCTTGTTGCTTCTGACGCAAGAAACTTCCAGTTGTTGTTCTTCCGTTCCGGGCAATCCCAAACGAAGCTCGGTGTCCTTAAGGTTAAGCCCATTCATGACTTCTTCGTACGCCATATTATCTCACTACACTTGTTGTTTCAACAAAGAATATCTCTTCTTTAACTCTTGATCTACTTGTTCTTCTCTTGTTCTTGGGGTTGGGATAAGATCCTTGAAATGTGATGAAGTTTGCTTTGTGTGTTTGTGAAATGGTGAGAGAGAGAGAGAGATTTATATAACGAAGTTGCTTTGGAATTAGGGTTGAAGAGAGAGAGATGGGAATTATGACGTTGTCGGGGAGCATGAGGAGGCAAGCTAGAGGCAAGGGGACAAAGGTGGGACACGAAGATTTTTGGACGCGGCTTCTTTCTTATTTTCAACGGTCATGATTTGTCTCCGCCAGTTGCGTACGCGAGATCCTAGCCGTTTCTTTCTCTTACGGTCAAACGAGTAAAGAGAAGGTAAAGATGACTTCTTGACCTCTCTATACCACACGATCACGCTAGGTTTTTGGTTTTCGCAACTATTCGTTAATTCGGTTTGATTCAATAAATATCTAATTTATATTTTGTAAAGTTTTAGATTGGAATATTGGATAGTATGAATCTTCTGGGGCATATATAATGGGATAGGAAAGAAAACTAGTACAATTGTAGATTACAACACCGGTAAGACAATGTGGTATAGTAGATGATACAATATTAATGGTCAAATGGTTATCAAAGAATTAATAGTTTTGAATAATGTGAAAATGATTTATCTAATAAAGATTAATATAATAGATATATATATATAATTTTACAAAAATATAAATTATTTTCTCGTAGACATGTATTATTTTTATGAGTAGGTTTGTACAATTATGATCTATAAATAATAAATTGAGGAGGGAGATGCATGTGGATAAGGGTGAAGAGTGTTCGTAGTGGAAAATGGATACATAATCAGGAATGGTAAGGCCATGTGATATGCCGTCTCAAATAAAAATATTTCTGTTTATTTTATTTTAGTTATTATTATTATTATTATATACTCCCTCCATTTTAGTTTAGTTGTTGTTCTAGGATTTAATTTTTGTTTCATATTAGTTATCGTTTTAGATTTACAATGCAGATGTTTGATGAATATTCTAATCTTATCCCTGCTATTTTAAAGTTTTAACCAATGAAAAAAATTATAAAATATATTAATGAAGGGCAAAACATAAAATTTAATAGTTTCCTTAATTTGTGTGCAAAACCTTAAACGACAGTTAAACTAGAACAGAGGGAGTATTATATATATATATATATATCTAGTAAAATCTTTAAAAACTAATAATATTAGTATCATGATATTTTATATTAATTTATAGAAAGATTTGTTTTAATTGTTTTACAAAATATGAGTTTACATAATTTGATACAAACAAAATGTATGTTTTGGGTGTTGTATATTTTTGTAGTTTTGGATTTGAAAATTTAATATTTACAAAAAATAGTTTGAAGTTAAATAACAAAAATTATATATGAATTAAATTATACACACGATATACATAAAATTCAAATCTATAATGGATGATATGAGTTGTATATTTTAACAGCTTACAATACTACTAAAATGATAATAATGCATTTTCAGAAGTTGATATTTTTATGAAAAAAGTATAGATGATACTCTAATATGATTGTATGAATATACAAGATTACAATTGTTTTATATAATAAATTTAGTGTTAGTGATGAGTTCTAAGGAAAAATATAGTGTAATATTAGTGTAATATCTTATATATATATATATATATGTAAATTTATAGAAATATAAATTTATGATATTAATAAGATCATATAGTTTCTACAAAAATTATTTTTATATCTAAATGTCTTACCCATTTTTTGTTTCATTTACATCGATGACTTAGACCAATATTTTTATCACTTTAAAGTTTAAAGTGTGTGTGTGCTGAAAAATTAGTTGAAAATAGTTTATTGCTTTCTTTTCCAAAAGAAAAAAAACTACTTCCTCTGTACCTAAAAAATTGATGTTTATAAGCTTTTACACATTTTAAGAAAACAATGATTATTGAGTTTAAATATATTTTTTTTACTAAAGAAATATTATTTAATTTTAAACCAATAAAAATTCAAAATTTTAAATATTTTTAATGATTACTTCTTGAAATTCACAAAACATCAATATTTGTGGGACAAAAAAATATTCCAAAACATCAATTTTTGTGGGACAAAGGAGATAAATATTGTTTTAGTTTGGGCACGTCTAATTTCTATTAAAACAAATATTTTATAAATAGATTTTTGGGGATACGCTCACGTGGTATGTCAAGGAAGGTAATACAATTACTTTAAAAAAGAAAAAGAAAAAAAGGCTAAGTAATACAATTAAACTCTTCTCAGAATTACGTATAACTATGTCCATTTAACTTACAATCCGCATGCACTTTAATTTGATGTTTATGTTGACTAATAAAAGTTTATACACCAAAAACTATTATATCATGGATAAATCATAAAATATTCATCACAATATATGGGGTTATTTTTCCAATAAGCATTAGCATTCTTACATTATTTATGGTGGGACGCATGCTAATGCTAATATGCTATGTTAGTACTTTAGTACTATATCTTGTAATTATCTTTGCATTAATAACTGACAAAAATGTATAAGAATTAGCATTTTTACAACATAATCAAAATCGTTATATAATGTAATTAATAAAAATTGCGTAGATAGTTTTTTTTTTCTTTTGGAAATTACATGCTATATGTTATACTTGAGAGCGTGCAAAAGTCAGAGGAATGGGACACGATTCACCAGTGGACAGTTTTAGGATCGTTGGGTAAACAATGAACATGCCAATGCTCTCTCAATTTTGATGTGAAATGCACTCACTTGGTTCTCATTCATCCTACGTGTTCTCTCTTCTTTTACTTGTTCTTGTCTTGTGTACTTCGTAGATAAGAATTGAAAGAGTGGTTGAGAAAAAGGTCCTTCAAACATCTAAAGTAATAAGTTAGTTAAACATGTTTAACACGTTAAGTTTAATTAAGTTTTAGAGGTCATGTCTTAAATTTATGGTTTAGTTATTAATATTTAGGAATTAAGGTTTAATATTTGGAGTTTAGTATTTAAATAGAGACTACTTTTATATTAATTAAAATGTAGACTATCTTCATAGTTTTCTGTTATTCTAATTTGAAAAAACTTAAACTCTCAAACCAAGAAAGTATAATAAAAGAATTTTAGTTTTAAATTTTCTTTCTCACAAATTCGTTGTGTGAACTGAGATAGAAGCATAAGTGTGTAGTTTTGCACTCGTTTATAAACTATGCATGTGACATGTTACAGATGTATAAGGTACATTTTGCACTCGTGTGATATCTTCGCAAAAATTTGGAATGTATTGAAAAGGTATGGTCCAAATAAAATAATAGAAAGGACAAAAAGCTTAGCCACGAACATCCAAGTCATAATTCAAATCATCTACACACCATACCTTAAGAAATGCACGTGTCATATTTAAACCTCTTTTTCTATACTCGGTTTTGTATACTGCCAACTCTTCTATGGGCAGCTCGAGAAGCCAATGTACCATCTTGAAAATTTCGAGGAAACTCTAAACCCCAAAGGCTTATCAATACAATAAAAACTAAATGTGATTCTTTCCAGAGTTGACATCTCAGCTTTTTAGTTGAAAGAGAAGTTGACACATCAGTTAAAACAGTTAGCCAATTAAATTATAAAGATTAATACAACTTAATATTTTTGTCAATAATAATTTTTTTCTATTCCACATTATTCTTTCTGATTTCTGTTATGGGTCCAGCCCAATTACAATAGTGTCCAAAAAAACAGTAAAAAAACCTAAATTAACATGTATATGGCAACTGAGGAAGGTGACGATTAAGGGACACAAGGTTTTTTAAAAATCTTGGTTACGTATTATTTGTAATCTAACATCATTTTGGCAATTTATTTTATTCTAAATAACAATCCGCACCATGTGCAGAATAACATAGTTAATAAATAATTTTACAGTAATTTATATATACAAAATCTATAATATTTATTGGTAAAATTATTATTTGGGATCTAAAATTTATTTGTATAGTATATATGTTTTAGTTTTGTTTGAATATATAAAATTCTTGTATAATAATTAAGATTTAACTTATGAAAATTATCATAATATGAATTTTATATTAGCTCACCATATGAATCAAAAGTTCTTAAAATTTTATGGAAATGTAAGTAAGTGATACAATTAAGTTATAAAGAAAATAAAAGAATTAAATTTGGGTGTCATTTAAAAAATATATACAATGGTATGTAAATAGAAATACTATTAAAAACTGAGGACAAATAAATAAATCATTTCTCGAGCTTTGTGAGCGCAACGTGTCAGTATTTTTTTGTTTTTGTGAGAAAACTTATACATATAAGGGATATGAACCAAACTAGAGTAATCTCTCAAGCGTGATTGGAGGATAAACTCTCTTTCTGAAGCATACAAACTAGAGTAAATTAGTTACATATTATAAAACAAAAACTCTCATATATCTATCTTATTGCTAATGCATTTACTATGTGATTCTTTTTCACTGTGATGATTGCAATGTTTGAATTTTGGCGTGTGAAAACAAAGGTTCTTTGCCTCTCAAAATTTACATATAAGAACACCAGTAATAAATTAAACAATGTTTAAGATCAAAAACCAAATGTTTTAATTTAAGAAAACTAAATCATCTATAACTTTTAAAATAACTTTCACAATTAACATAATCCTTATAAATGTTGTATACAGTTTAACATAAGTATAATATTTAAATAATAACACAAAACCAAACTAAAGTAAAAATATGTCTATTTACTTTGACATACGTGGACTTGTTATAAAAAAGAATAGGTAATTTACAAAAGGAAACAAACAAATAATAACTTAACAACAACACAATCTATATAAACTTAGATGATTAAATTTGTAAACTACAAAAAATACACCACAAAATAACACTACACTAATATATCTCCATAATAATAAGAGAAAAACATAGCATATAACAGAGTTAAGCCAATTATACGAGTAAATGATTGTAATAACAAATACTACGGAGGACAAACCATTGTAGGTTTTTTTGGTTCATTTCTATATCTTAGCATTGTGTAAACCATAATTTTCATGATTAATATAACTTCAAAAAATTAATAATCATACTTTGAATATCATTTGTATTTCAAAATGTATAGAATAACATCCCGCGACATCGCGCGGGTCTAACCTAGTTAATAATAATAGGTGAACGCAAGGGATCTTCTTGACCAAGACTATTGGTCTTTCACTTTATCAAAGACAATCCTTTGAACGAGATCTATGAGTTGCATTTAAGAAAGTGGTGTTAAGTCATTAATGGCACTGCTACGGATATTATACTACGTTGCTATAGAATTTCTTAGTGTAATACGTCACACATCGGTAGTTAGATAAATTATCAAGTGATATATAAAGGATTAGAGCCTCTCCACTTATTACCAATTGATTTTGCGTTAGAAACCTACAATACACCCTAATTTAACAATTTTACATGATACTAGAACTACCCGATTATTGGGTCATCTCGTGGATGTTGTTGCCACATGATAAACTCAAATTGTAATACCCTACAAGTACTAACAGCTTTGCAGTTATAGTATTTGGGGGTCGAATCCACAGAGACTCAAAATCAAATAATAAATTGCAGAGTTTTATGATTATGCTAAACAAAATAGTTTGTATTTAAATTGCAATGCAAAAGTAAATAAAAGTTTTGTAAATTTAGAAGGAATAAGATCATGATATATCACCACATATGTTCACGTTTCAGATGATCATGCATGAGCGTGAAGAGGGAGGGGATGCTAGTGTAATGAATTAATTATGAGATCGGTACTTTTTCCATGGGTATTGTAGAAATAGGGCTTTCTTCCTGTACTTATAGATTTAGGTATTTCTCATATATTAAAAAGACATAATTACCCCTGAGACAATTGATTGTCTCTTCCCTGTCACAATGATAAGACATAGCCTATCTCGAGAAGTAAGAGTGACAATAGATGAGATAATAGAAGAGATAATTAGAAGAGATAAATAGAAGAGATAATAAGAACAATACCCAGATTAGATGAGATAAGCTAGAAGGAGGCAGATAAGAGAAAGAAGACTTTGATTAAGATATCAATATTGTAAGATAAGGAAACTCTAACTTAGGTTCCATTTAAATACATCTTCCATAATTAAAACGACAAAGTATTGAATATAGAGAACCCTCTACTTCAACTCGAGTCTTCTTCACACTTAGCTTCCTTCAGCCACTTTTCTTCAACTCGACTTGTTTCTTCTCCCACTTCCTAGCCTTTCTCCCACTCGTTCTCACTTTCTTCTTCATAAACGCCAAGGGAATCCTCAACCTATCAATACTCTCCCGAAGTGGACTAACCTTGTCCTCAAGGTTAAAGTCTGGAAATTGGTTCACTAGCATTGTCAAAGGCTCCCAAGTGGATTCTGAATCTGGCAATCCTTTCCACTGCACCAAAACTTCAGTTTCACTCTTCTCCCCCATGCCTTTACGGATATTGATATGCTCAAATTTAACCCCGAGCTACTCTCTCAAATTAAGAGATCAATTGTAGTACTTAGGGATCGAATCCACAAGAACTCTAGATTTACACAATATATTTAATAATCTTTTAATTATGCTAAACAGAAATATTATAATTAAATTGCAAGATTAAACAGAAAATATTAGAGTTGTAAATCAATAGAAATAAACGCTAGGCTTAGGGAAATTCTCAGGAAATCATGGAAAATTAGATCAATTAATTGAGCAAGCAGGATTCAACAATTAAGCCCCGTTCTTGAACTCTAAACACAATTGTAAAATAAATCAGTTCTTACTGCAAATATTATCTAAGTTTTAAAATCCAAAAATCTAAATCTCTTTGCAAAATTCAAGTTAAAAACCAGCAATAAAATCAATTTTAGATAAGTTCACAAAATCACTAATTCAAATCTCTTTGTAAAAAGTAATTTTGCTCACCAAAGGTTTTATCAGGAAAATCAATTATATTATCATATCAATCAATAATCCTAAGATCTAAATCCAGATGACTAATCAAAGATCTAGCATTAATAACAACCTATGGTGAAGAACAAGAAAGAAAATAGATCCTAAATAAACAGATCTAACAATCCATGAAATCCCTAATGAGAAACCCTAAACCTAACAAGCAGATCTACTCAGACATTATTGTAAGAACACAAATCATGAATAAAATAGATAGCATTAAAAGATTAAAGGAAGAAGAAAAGGAGTTCTGAATCTTCTCTGAAGGAGTCTTGATTCTTCTCTCCAAAAGCTCTCAAAAAATCTCTCACAGGGTTTTGCTCTCAAAAGTTGCAGGGAAAAATAAAGCTTAGGTCTAAACAATAACCCAAAAATCCTATTTATATTCCTAAACACGTCCAGGGACTAATGATGCAAATAGGGTAAACTTTGGGGCAGCTTTGTAAATCTTCAAAACTTGTGAGGAAAACTTCCGATTTCGACTTTGGCCTAGCATCGATCGATGCATATGCTGTGTCGATCGATGCATCCTTCTCAACACGTCTCCCAATTTTGTAGCTCAGCCTCAATGCTTGATTATACTCCAAATCCTCCTATTTAGCTCCATTATGCTCCCATGCATGCTAAATCCTATAAAGACTCAAAAGACTCTAAAAATACCAAGAAGACTCTATAGATAAGACTTATATCATGGCTAAAAACACCTAAAAACCATGATATATCAACTCCCCCAGACTTAGCATTTGCTTGCCTCAAGCAAAACATAAACTTAGACCTGTGAAAAGAGGTTTGAAAACACAGGAACTCATTTTCTTTTTAAAGTAATGCCATGATAATCCAAACTTTAATCCACATGCTTAGCAGATAAATCCAAATCGAACCACCATGTACTTCTCTGTTGACTTTCATAGCATCCCAAATTCAAACCAAATTCCACTACTTCCTCCATAAAGCTTTCATCGGTGAGTCTCATCAATTTGATCAATATCAAGAACCTTCTAGACTCATTCCCGTACAATACCATAACAAGCAAGACATATCTTTTACCATATGTGGTACTCTTTCTCTCCCCCAGACATATTCTATTTATTCTTCCTTAGAGCTTTGCTTTTTTTATTATTTTTTTTTTCTTTTCAAAGGTGTAAGCGAATACCGGGGTCATTGGTAATTTACCTACCCCTCGCTTCCAAGCTTTGTGTGATCATTTGACTCAAGAGTAGAATAATGGGATCACAGGTAATTTACCTAACCCTCTAAACTGATCAAAATCATCTCATCTTTTAGTCTCCTTTTCTTTACAAAGCTCTCAGGAAAAATATTTTAAACTTAAATAAGGGAGAGGAGTACCAAAATTTTCTTTTCTGAAGTCTTACTTGTCAGGTATGAACAAGGAGTCAAGCTCTATGAATATCAATCTCCTTGATGAGGTAAAAAGAATAGTACATAAATTACCTCAAGCTTTTATGGATTCTGTTGGAAATTTGGATGTCTTTGGTTCACTGGTCAGCCATTGGATTTTTCATTAGTCGGATTTGTGGATTCAATCTGCAGCATTAATCAACCAAGACAGTACACTAAAAAGAAGAATCATAGAATTCCCAACAAAATTTTGACTCAATAAAACCATTTTTTTTTTCAAAAACAAAAATGTAGTTAGTAACTGCCTCCCCCAGACTTAAACAACACTGTCCCCAGTGCTATCAAGTAAGAGTCTGGCGAATAAAATAAAATAAAAATAAATGAAAATCAAAAGAATAATGAAAAACAAAAAAACCTACCAGTGGGTTGCCTCCCACTAAGCGCTTGTTTTCAGTCATTAGCTTGACTGTGTCGGATCTCAGGCATCCGGTGGATCGGAACATGGCAGTGAATGCTTCCGAGAGTATGTCCTCTTCATCCAAGGTGGTGTATAAGCTCTAAGTGCATGAGGTCTGCCAAGGATGTGAGGAACAGGACCAGGGCGGGATTTAGGTATGGGTGGCTTCCTTTTAGGTCCTGCAAAATCATCAATAGAAGAAACAAGCGCTCTACGATAATCTCGTGGCTTGGTTAACTACACAACAATTTTTGTACCTTTCAAATTCTTATTGATGAATGGAGAAGGTTTAGGTGAAGTAGATGCATACCTTGGCCTTACCTCTAGGTTTTGGACTGTGGAATGGTGAGATTTCAGCTTGACAACTGGTCTAGGACTTGCAGCTAAAGAACCAACTCGAGAATATGTGGTTGTGGACAAGTCCGAGCCGTCTCTGGAAGGAGTGTCAATCGATGCAACAGCTGCATCGATTGATGCTTGGTCTGCAATTCGTGTTTCTTCAACGATTCTGCAACTAACCTCTGTGTTTCCATCACAAAAACGTCATCTACCAGCAACTTGTCATGCATCAGAACCTCATCATGATCTCTAGTACTGATTAGATATTCTCCACTCCAATCTTCAAGCTCAACAGCTTGCTTACTCACTTTCTCAACAGTCTCCAACTCTTTGACATACCCAGCAGTGATGTCCCCATGAGGCTCTATGATCAAATCATCATCAGAAGCAATCTCCACAAAAAATGTCTGACCATCAATAGTGGGAGCTCTTCTCAGCTTGTCCATCTCAAAATTCATGACCAAATCATCCACATTCAAAGATATGTGTCCTTTCTTAACATCAATGATGGCACCAGCTGTAGCCAAGAATGAGCGTCCTAAGATGAGAGGATCACTAGGCTCTTTGTCATATTCCAGCACCACAAAGTTAGTGAGAATCATGCATTCTCCAATCTTAATCGGAACATCTTCTAAGACACCTTCAGGAATCCTTCTAGATCGATCAGCTAAGATAAGAGAGATCTTAGTTGGCTTGAAATCCGTCATCCCAAGTCTCACAGCAACAGAATGTGGCATTAAATTGATACTAGAGCCAAGATCGCAAAGAGAGTGAGAAAACCTTCCTGTGGAGATAGAGCAATCTAACACAAAACTTCCAGGATCTGGTAACTTCTCTTCAATTCTACTCTGAATCATTGCACTTACTTCCTTAGAGACAACCACTTCCTGCTTCTTATCCTTCTTCCTCTGTGGAGGCTGCTTCAACAAAATTGAGCTTACATCCTTTGTAAGCAGTGCTCCTTCTTCAGGACTCAAACCATTGGTGACCATTCTCTTGACATACCGCTTAATCCCAGGAGAAAACTTGACAGCATCAATTAATGGCATCTCAATCATTACCTTATCCATCATAGCCTTGCTTCTAGCTTCTTTAATCTCCTGCTTAGACCTCCTAGGCTTAGGAAAAGGAACCTTAGGCTTGTATGCTTTTTCTAAATCAGATGGTTGAACTGGAACAGAAACCGTAGCTTTCTGTGGGGGGGGGGGGGGTGTCGATCGATGCTGACATTGTGTTGATCGACGCTTGATTGAGATTGCATCGATCGATGCTCCTGTGTATCGGTCGATGCAACATCAGCTACCGGATGGTTGTCTTCTTCCTTCACAAAAATCGCATTACAAGCATGCCTTGGATCCATCTCTGTTCTTGTAGAAAGAAATTCCTCTTGTCTTTTAACAGACCCAACAGTCTGAATCACATGACTCTCTAGCTTCTTGACATGAGTATTTAATGCATCAAACTTCCCAGTCAGCTCAGTGTATACAGAATCAATCTTCCCATTGAAGTCTACTGTTAACTTCTGTTGACCTTCCAAAACCTGGCCAATCATTGATTCCATCTTGCTCTCTGGAGGGAGGGGTTGGTAAGAAGAAGAACCATAGTTCCTAGTGAAGTTGTTGTTTGGGTTTCCTGTGAAGGAATTCTTCTGACCAAATCTCTGATTTTGATACCCAGCTCCATACACATAGTTGACATCTTCTGCTATAATTTCTGGCTTCGGCTCAAAAGTCTCAACATCTTCAGCAAAATGGACAGACTTTTTTCCCACAAGAAGATTGTGCACTGAATCCAACTTAGCATTTACCGCAGCAAACTGATTTGAACCATTGCCCTCATGTGCTCTTTTCCGCTCTAAGTCTGCATTCTTGGTACTGTTGCTTGATGCTAGCCTTTCTATCAACTTTTCAGCGTCATCTGGGTACATTTTCTTGAAGTTCCCATCACTAGCAGCATCCATAGCCATCTGATACCTCCAGTCAATCCCGCTGAAGAAGATACTAATCAGCTGCACCTCTGAGAACCCATGATGTAGACAGTCTCTCTGGTATGCTTTGAACCTTACCCAAGCAGCTTTGTAAGATTCAGCTGGTCCTTGTCTAAAGGTAGAGAGCTTGATCCTCAGCTCATCAGACATCACATCATCGTAGAAGTAGTTCAAGAATGCCACCTTGATGTCATGCCAGGTTGTCAAAGATCCTGGTTTGAGCTGCCTTAGCCAATGAGAAGCTTCCCCAGCAAGAGAGTAGGGGAAAAGCTTGCAGTAGAGATAGTCCTCTGTGACTCCATTAGCCTTGATGCTTGTGACTATGTCCTCAAAGTGCTCAATATGGTCTAGAGGCTTCTCATGTGGCAAGTTCTGGAATGGTCTCTGGCCAACAAGAGCAAAGTAGGCAGGCTTCAGCTCAAAATCATTCCTTAGGAATGGAGGAGGGACAATTGCGGAATGGTTCTCATAGAATAAGTCTGGCCTGTTAAAGTCCGCAAGAGTCTTGACAAGCTCTCTATTGTTGTCCCGTCGCCTCTGAACATTCTCCGCATCAGCTCTGGCATAACATCGATCGATGCCAGCATTGCGTCGATCGATGCCGTCCTGGTTGCGTCAATCGTTGCCGACGTTGCGTGCTCGACGCCACGTACATCATCCTCAACCACGACGAGTTCTTCCTGAATACCCCGTCCATCCGCATCAAGTTTTTGGCCTTGCTCGTTGTACGCATGACCCTCTTGATCCCTTAAAACTCCAGCCTCATCAGGTCTCAATATGAGTGTTTTGACCATCTTCACTGACTTGGCTGCTTTTGTGTTTGCACGTTCTAGTTGTCCTAACTCTTGGTTTGTAAGCTTCACAACTGGACCAGTAGGATTTTTCCTGGTGCTAGGTTTAGGCATGTACCTGAAACACACAAGATAAAAGAAACAAAAGCGTGTGAGTAAAATAGAAAAATAAAAATCTAGACAAAATCAAAGACTTTAATCTAATGGTAAATCAAAAGAGTCCCTGGCAACGGCGCCAAAATTTGATATGCTCAAATTTAACCCTGAGCTACTCTCTCAAATTAAGAGATCAGTTGTAGTACTTAGGGATCGAATCCACAAAAACTCTAGATTCACACAATAGATTTAATAATCTTTTAATTATGCTAAACAGAAATATTATAATTAAATTGCAAGATTAAACAGAAAATAAAAGAGTTGTAAATCAATAGGAATAAACGCTAGACTTAGAGAAATTCTCAGGAAATCATGGAAAATCAGATCAATTAATTAAGCAAGCAGGATTCAATAATTAAGCACCGTTCTTGAACTCTAAACAATATTGTAAAATAAATCAGTTCTCACTGCAAATATTATCTAAGTTTTAAAACCCAAAAATCCAAATCTCTTTGCAAAATTCAAGTTAAAAACCAGCAATAAAATCAAGTTTAGATAAGTTCACAAAATCACTAATTCAAATCTCTTTGTAAAAAAGTAATTTTGCTCACCAAAGGTTTTATCAGGAAAAGCAATTATATTCTCATATCAGTCAATAATCCTAAGATCTAAATCCAGATGACTAATCAAAGATCTAGCATTAAGAACAACCTATGGTGAAGAACAAGAAAGATAATGAATCCTAAATAAACAGATCTAACAATCCATGAAATCCCTAATGAGAAACCCTAAACCTAACAAGCAGATCTACTCAGACATAATTGTCAGAACACAAATCATGAATAAAATAGATAGCAGTAAGAGATTAAAGGGAGAAGAAAAGGAGTTCTGAATCTTCTCTGAAGGAGTCTTGATTCTTCTCTCCAAAAGCTCTCTAAAAATCTCTCACAGGGTTTTGCTCTCAAAAGTTGCAGGGAAAAATAAAGCTTAGGTCTAAACAATGACCCAAAAATCCTATTTATATTCCTAAACACGTCCAGGGACTAATGATGCAAATAGGGAAAACTTTGGGGCAGCTTTGTAAATCTTCAAAACTTGTGAGGAAAATTTCTGATTTCGACTTTGGCCTAGCATCGATCGATGTATATGCTGTGTCGATCGATGCATCCTTCTCAACACGTCTCCCAACTTTGTAGCTCAGCCTCAATGCTTGATTATACTCTAAATCCTCCTATTTAGCTCCATTATGCTCCCATGCATGCTAAATCCTATAAAGACTCAAAAGACTCTAAAAATACCAAGAAGACTCTATAGATAAGACTTATATCATGGCTAAAAACACCTAAAAACCATGATATATCAGATATCCTTGAAAGTCTCCGGTTCCGTGGCCCACTCTAGCGAAGGAGTGAGGATGGATGGTAAATCCGGTGCTGTGTGAGAATTAGGAACAGCTCCTTTCAACTGAGAAACATGGAATGTTGGATGAATCTGACTGTGATCCGGCAGCTTCAGCCTGTAAGCAACTCCCCCCACCTTCTCTTCAATCGGATATGGTCCAAAGTAACGTTGAGCTAGCTTCTCATTCCTTCTTCGAACCAAAGACTGTTGGCGATATGGCCTCAACTTGAGATAGACCCAATATCCAATCTGGAACTGCACATCCTTGTGATGCTTGTTTACTTCTCTTTGCATCCATGTTGTGCCATTTCCAAGTTTTCTCACAACTCCGCCAAAAGGCTGTCTCTATCTTTCAGCAGTTCCTCGACATGAGCAATAGCAGTAGGAACGTCCCCATAATGCAACAACTTGGGTGGATCCCTGCCATAAACTGCAAAAAATGGTGTGTTTTTGATAAAGGTGTGATAAGAAGTATTATACCAGGGTAGCCATTGTGCCCAAGAGGCTGGTCTCCTACTCATAAAACAGCGAAGGAAAGTTTCCAGACAACGGTTAACTACTTCAGTCTGACCATCCGTTTGTGGATGGTAGGCTGTGCTTTTGTGAAGTGCAGAGCCTTGCAGTTTGAAAAGTTCACTCCATAAGCTGCTCAGGAACACCCTGTCTCGGTCTGATACCATTGTCTCAAGAAATCCATGCAGTTTAACCACTTCTCAGATGAAAGCTTCATCCACTGTTTTCGTTGTGAATGGGTGTTTGAGGCCGATAAAATGACCATATTTAGAGAGCCTATCGACCACTACTAGGATTGCATTAAACCCCTTCGACTTAGGCAACCCCTCCACAAAATCGAGGCTTATGTCGGACCATACCTGTTTCGGGATCGGTAAAGGAGCTAGCAGTCCTGCTGGAGATAGAGTGGAATACTTGTTTTCTTGACAGACTTGACATTTGGTAATATACTCGACCACATCCTTTCTCATTCCCTTCCAGTAAACCTCTTGACTCAGGCATTTAAAAGCCTTTAAGGCTCCTTCATGGCCTCCGATAACACTGGAATGAAATTGTGCAAGGAGTCGGGGAATGAAAACAGATCCGCAGGGCACTACTACTCGCCCTTCTTTCATCAACATGTCTTTCTCCAAACTATACCCATCCTTTACCTTTTCTCCCCTCTCCAACCTTTCGAGTATTTCTCCTAACTCCTTATCTTGTTTCACCTGCTCCACAAATTCGTTCTTATCCACGGTTAGAGGTGCCACCAGGGTCAACTGAAGTAAGATTTTAGTAGGAGGACGCTTAGACAGGGTGTCTGCCACCCTATTCTTAACCCCCGGTTTGTACTCTATCCTATAGTTGAGTCCGATCAACTTAGCTGCCCATCTCTGTTGAACTGTGAAGATTGCCTTCTGCTCCAGGAGATGTCTTAAACTTCTTTGATCCTTTTTGACTACAAACTCCTTCCCGGTCAAATAGTGCTTCCATTTGGTTACTGCCTTAACAATTGCCAGCAACTCTCTCTCATAAACTGATTTGATGCGTCCTTGAAATGAGAAAGCTTGGCTGATGAAAGCCACCAGCCGCTTGTCTTGAGGTAGCACAGCCCCAATACCAGCACCTGAAGCATCAGTCTCTAGCACTAACACGGGTAGACACGTTACTGCCTTCTTCAATGCTAGAATAGCGTCAGTTGCCGCACGTGTCCACAGGAATCCATTTTTCTTCAAAAGTTCAGTCAAAGGTCGGGCAATCTGACCATAGTTCTTGACAAACCTACGATAGTACCCCATTGACCCGAGGAACCCTCTTAATTCTATGATTGACTGCGGTTCAAGCCAGTCCACCATTGCTATGATTTTCTCTAGATCAGCCTCGACTCCCTCCTTTGAAATCACATGCCCCAAATATGAAACATTGGTTTGGCCAAAAGAGCATTTCTTTAAGTTTGCATATAACCGGTGCTGTTGCAAAAGCTGGAGGACTAGCTCTAGATGTTGCGCATGCATCTCCAAACTCGGGCGGTAGACTAGTATATCATCGAAAAATACTAGCACAAACCGACAAAGGTAGGGTCGGAAGAGATCGTTCATGACACTTTGGAATGTAGAAGGAGCATTAGTGAGTCCAAAAGGCATTACCAAGAACTCATAGTATCCTTGATGCGTTTTAAAAGCAAATTTAGCCACATCCTCGCTCTTAACTCGAATTTGATGGTAACCCGACTTAAGGTCCAGCTTTGAGAACACCACTGCGCCATTTAACTCATCCAGAAGCTCCTCAATGACTGGAATGGGGTAGCGGTCAGAAACTATTACTGTATTCAAGGCACTATAGTCAACACAGAATCGCCATCCTCCATCCTTCTTCTTGACCAAAAGTACAGGACTGGAATAAGGACTAACACTTGGTCGGATTATCTGAGCCATCAACATCTCCTGTATGAGTTTTTCTATCTCATTTTTCTGCACAAAAGAATACCGGTAGGGTCGTAAGTTGACTGGTAAAGCTCCATCCTTGAGAGTGATAGCATGTTCCCGATTCCGGATCAGAGGAAGACCCTGCGGCATTTGAAATACTGTTTGATAACTTCCCAACAACTTCTTTATTGCCGACTCCACCACCGGTTGTTGTTGTTGTTGTTCATTTTCAAACAAGGACGATAACTCCAATAGGTAGGCCTCTCCTTTCCTCCTGACCATCCTCTCCATGGAGTTAATAGAGACTTGGTACTTGCTTAATGATGGATCCCCAACAATGATTACCCATATATTACCAATCTGCCAGCTCAATTTCTGCAGTCCCTAATTTGTCCTCGTATCTCCAAGAGTTGCTAACCAAGAGAACCCAAGTATTACGTCCGTGTGGCCCAGATCAAACAACAGGAAATCCTCCGTGATAACTTCCCCTTGAATGTCCACTGTTAAACCGGAACACTTCCCTTGACCTCTGAGAATTTGACCTCCAGCAACTCGCACACCAAACTTTCTATCTTCTGAAACCTTCAATCCCAACTCCTGTACTAGTTTGTCTGAAATGAAGTTTCTTGTAGCGCTAGAATCGATGAAGATCATAACCTGTCTACCCTTCATCTTGCCCAGCAATCTCATTGACTGTTCTGCGTCAAAGCCTGACATTGACCCGAGAGTTTCTGTCACCATATCCAGCTCTCCATTACCATTTCATTGTGGCCATCCCCTTCATCAACCTCCAAATATTTCAGCTGCTACTGCTTACAACGATGGCCACTGAACCATCTTTCACCACAGTGCCTGCAAGGATTAAAACCACTTCCTGTGTTAGGTTTACTCACCGTCTTACTTACCTCAAATGGTTTCCTGGGAGTCTGTCCTTGGTAGGTGTGGGAGGTGGACCCGGTTGTTCGTGGTTGGGAGCATACTTGGTAGCCTGAGTTCTCACTCTCCTGAAACTCCACCATTCGCGCCATATCAACCATTGCATTCATGTCCACCGGTCTACTGCGAAGCACTGGATCCCTCAAACTCTTCTTCAAACCCTGCAAAAATGCTGACTCCAAAACATCATCAGTAACCTGAGGTAACTCCACCGATAACTCCTCAAACTGATCTCGATACTTATCTACTGAACCTTGTTGTCTAATAGTGAGCAAACGATCCAAAGCCAAACAGCCCCGACTAGGTTTGAACCTTTCTTTAAACTTATCCTGGTAGTGATTCTCAGCCTTCCCTGAGAGTTTCCCCACCAGGTTATTCCGGAACCCGTTAGACAAGCTACAACTTCATCAATCTTCTCATATTCAGGTGTTTGGTTCATGGAAAAACCCTTCTCCATCCGGAAAAGCCAATCATCCGGATTCTGGCCTTCAAACAAGAGTAGATCGACCCGTTTTCGTGGTGTTTCAACCCTGGGAAATGGGTTTTCATACCTTGGAGCCACCGTTGGAGCCAGAAGTAAGCTCTCGGTCTTCTGCACTGCCATCGGAGCTGGAAACAACCCTTCTATTCGTTGAGCCACCGTTGGAGCTGGTAACAACCCATCGGAAGGTCGCTGGGTCGCCAAGGGTAAAACCCTCTCATGTCGCATCTGCTCGCAGCTTCCCAAAGCTGTTCCCGGAGTCTGCGGTAAAACCCCTGTGACAGGGCTCGCAAACATCGGGGCCATTGAGCTGCGTTTGTTGCCAAACATCATCGTCTGCATCATGTTGTTCAGATTTTGGATCGACTCACGCATCAAAGCCATCTCTTTGTCACGGCGAGCTTCTTGTAAGTTTTAGAGAGTGGAAGTGTAGAGATCGAGTGTATAGAACGAGAGAGAGAGAGTTGAAATGTAAACGAGTGTAGAGAGAGTTTTAAGAGAAGTGTAGAAGAAGAATTCTTACTTCTTACCAAAAATGAATCCTAGTTACATCCTAATTATAGACAAGGGGAATAAGCATATTCCTACAAGATCATATACACGATTTACATAGTTGAAAGTGACATCCTTCCCTTAACTTAACATGTGACTAACGTTTGACTTATGCAGCCTCCCACTTGCTTATTCTCTTAACGGCTACATAGGAGAAGGATCTAGATGTTTTGTGAGACATTAGTGTCTCCTCTTCAAGGGCTGGACTCGTAAAGCCTCCAAGTTGTATGGACGGCCCAATGAGGTGGTTGTACGGACAAGATGCATTGTACAGACAAGGTGTGAGTTCTCATACTCCCCCTCAAGCTTGATCGAGTATGATCATCAAGCTTGGACTCACGAGCACCTACCTCATTAAAAAACCCGTAGTATAGAAAACCACTTGGGAAAAACTATACTTAAGGGAGAAAGAGTGTAGGTGCCATGGTAGGGAAACTTCACGGCTTAGTGAGATCTTTAAGGCCGAGCTTGGGATGAATATACTCACACACTTGTGGACTGCCTGCCTTTGTAAGGATGTCGGCTAGTTGTTCTTTGCTGTCGGTATGGCATGGAAGGGTGACACCTAGTTGAATCTGCTCTCGCACCTTGTGACAATCGACTTCGATATGTTTTGTTCTCCCGTGGAATACATAGTTGGTGGCTATATGGATGGCCGCCTCATTGTCGCAGTGCATAGTGATAGGTTTTGATGATTCGACTCCAAGATCCTTCAATAAGGCTTTAAGCCACATGAGCTCGGTAGTCAGCTTCCTCATGGCCCTATACTCAGACTCCGCACTAGATAGTGAGACCACCTTTTGTTTCTTGCTTTTCCATATGACTAGGTTTCTTCCTAAGAATGTGCAGTATCCGGTGGTTGAACGACGATCCCCACGGTCTCCGGCATAGTCAGCATCGCAATATCCTACCAGTTCGGTGCTTTCATTCCTTCCCATCCATATGCCTTGTCCTGGTGATCCTTTGATGTACTTGAGGATGGGATTCACCATGTTCCAGTGATGTCTAGTCGGGTTTTGCATATGTTGACTCACCTGGTTCAAAGCAAAACAACTATCAGGTCTAGTAATAGTTAGGTATATAAGTTTACCTACTAGACGTCGATAGCGAGTGACATCTTCGAATGGAGCTGCCTCATGCTCCCCCTTTCCGGCTGTCTTGTAGTTCTCCTCAAGTGGTGTGGACACAGCTTTCGATCCAAGCAAGGTGATACTCAGTTGTCCCTTTATCGCTTGGTAGTGTGAAGAGTGTATGATCTGATTCTGACTTTCGAAAGCCTTTTCCAAGCAAGGTTGTACTCAGTTTGTGGTACCATGCTCGAGGTGATTGCTTAAGACCATATATAGCCTTGTTGAGCTTAAATACTTTTCCCGGACCGATGGTGTCTTCTAGACCGGGCGGTGGCCTCATGTAGACCTCGTCTTCAAGCTCTCCTTGTAAGAACGCGTTCTTCAGGTCCATTTGCCATAGATCCCAGTCCAAGTTAGTGGCCAATGATAGGAAAACTCGAACTGTGTGTAGTTTGGCCACCGGAACAAACATATCCTTATAGTCCTCCCCATACGTTTGTGTAAACCCTCGAGCCACAAGTCTGGCCTTGTAACGTTCAATCTCGTTATCACTTTTGTACTTGATTGTGAAGATCCATCGTGATGTGACGGCCTTCTTGCCTTCCGGTAGGTCAGCCTCATCCCAAGTGTGGTTTTTCTCCATGGTCGTGGTCTCCGCATGAACCGCATCTCTCCAAACCTTGTGGTCCTTGGTCTCATCATATGTTTGTGGAACCCAATGCTTATCAATTTGTCCAAGGAAGACTTGGTGTTCCATAGGAAAATGGGCGAGTGTACATACGGCTTGAATAGGGTGTGCAACGGCCATGTTTTTGTAGTAAACCCGATTGTGCTGCGAAGCAATACGTTGGCTGCGTCGTAATGGTGTTACGGCCAGGCGTTGGCTACGACTTAGTGGAATGACCTCCTCATGATCATTGTCCTCAGGATCATCTTCTTCAGCTTCATCGTCATGCGATTCAATGGTTTCTTCCGGATGATCCACATCATCAAGGTTGTGTGAGTTGAGCTCTTCATCATTTGATTGATTTGTTGGATCGGGTTGAGGTTCAGGTTCCCTGGAGCTGCTTTCGATAGTAGGTTGACACTCTCCTGGTGGGTTTAGCTCAGGTGTATTATGGGCATCCCGATCGTTTGTGACCGCTAGTCGCTCGAGGATGATCCGGAGATTCGTTGCCCGATTAGATGTGGAGTTTGGTAGATCGCGTAGGTCTTCCCAATTTTTCCTGCTGTAATATCCTTGAGATCCTTGAGATTCCACGAACTTCACATCTCGAGAGACTAGAACTCTTTTAGCTTCATGATCATAGCACTTATACCCTTTTTGAGTAGTAGAATATCCAATGAACATTGCTTTGGTGCTTTTAGCCTCAAGTTTGTCGCCTAATTCACCTGGTCTCAACACGAAACAAGTACAACCAAATACACGTAAGTGATCGAATGTAGGTTTTTCTTTATTTAGTACCTCAAACGGAGAGACATCTTGTAGAATCTTGGTGGGAATACGGTTAATAAGATAGCAAGCGGCAAGAACTGCGTCTCCCCTAAACCTCCGAGGAACGTTGGTGTGAAACATCATAGACCGAGCGACTTCCATAAGATGTCTATTCTTTTGTTCGGCCACACCATTTTGTTGTGGGGTGTAAGGGCAGCTGGTTTGGTGAATGATTCCATGGTTGGTCAAGTGCTGTTTGAAGGCATAACTAGTGTATTCACCACCATTGTCCGACCTTAAGATCTTAATCTTAGCATTGTAATGGTTAGTCACATAATTTTGAAAACTAATAAATGCTTCAAGAACCCTATCCTTAGTAGGAAGAAGGGTTAACCAAGTATATTTAGACTTCTCATCAATAAGAGTAACAAAATACTTTTGATTTTCTCTAGACAAACATGGAGAAGTCCACACATCCGAATGAACCAAATCAAAACAATTCTCATAAATAGTTAAAGACTTTGGGAAACAGTTTTGCAATGTTTACCAAGAATACAAGCCTCACATTCATTGTTTTTAAAAGAAATAGTTGGAAACATAAGTTCTAAGGCACGAGAATGAGAATGTCCTAATCTAGCATGCCATATAGCATTGTTTGCCTTAATAGAAACTGAACTAAAACAAGATGCATTAGAGGAAGATAGATTTAAGTCTTCAAGAACATATAAGTCACCCTTGGAACCTCCTTGTCCAAGAACTTGACTGGTCTCAATATCCTGAAAATAAACTTCATTAGGACCAAATATTGCATAGTAATTTAAATCAGTTGTGGCCCTTTTAACCGATAGAAGGTTAGAGGTAAAACTAGGCATGTAAAAAGCTTTAGATACTTTATCAAACAATTTTAAATTTCCTATTCCCTTAATCGGTACTTTTTCACCATTAGCAATGATCACATTCCCTAAGGCAGGTTTAATGTCACTAATTAACTTAGGATCACTAATCATGTGATGAGATGCACTGGAATCGACTATAAGAGGATTATCCGGTTTTAAAGCAAGAAATGAGTTACCGGAAGCCTCCTTGAGGGCGTCCAGGTCTGATTTCTTTACCAACTCCGAGGATGAAGCTAGTGCAGTACCGTTCCCTTCAGTAACACGGTGGTTTGTTTCAGTTGTTACCGCTTCCCCCAATATGGCCGCTTTGTGAGCTTTTGGACCTCCAAGATTGGTCATGCCTCGGTTGACCCGAAGATGAGGGTAAAGAATCTAGGAGCGACTCTTGAAGTGACCAGGCTTTTTAGAATGGTCACATACCGGAGGATTCTTGTCATCGTGTCGGTAGTATCCTTTGTTTCCAGCTGCTACCTCCACCTTATTTGCGGTTACAAGTTCGCCTTTGTTTCCAAACAGCCCCATGGAGCCATGCTCCTTTTGAATCTGGCTACACACGTCATCTATACTAGGAAGCTTGTCTGACCTCAAGATATGTTTTATGAGGTCATTGTAAGACGAATTCAGTGTGAGGAGGAGGCCGAACACCTTGTCTTGCTCACGCCTCTCGTTCAAAATAGCCGGATCAAGAGTAGCCGGCCTGAGCATCTCAAGCTCAGCCCAAAGAGACCTAAACTTTCCAAAGTGTTTGGTGAACTCCATGTCTTCTTGGCTTAGGTTTTTAATGGCCCTCTTGATCTCAAATACTCGGTTTAAATTGGTGGTGTTACCGAACACATTTTGCAATGTGTCCCATAGATCCTTGGCCGTCTCACAATATGAGTGGGCTTCGAGTATTGGAGCATCAAGGGAGTTTTGGATGATAGCAAGCACACTTTGGTCTTCTTGAAACCATTTGTCTTCACCGCTTGTGACCACTTCTTTGCCGTCTTTGGTAGGCTCTTCCTTGGGAGCCTCACTCGTGGTAATATGGGTCCAAAGCCCTCGGCCGCATAGTGCCGTCTTTGTGGTCCTCGCCCATAACAAGTAGTTCTCTCCTTTGAGAGTAACTGGAACAATCAAGGTCTTGGTGCCTTCCATGGAGAATTGTCCACCGGTCAATGCTATTACCCAACAGTTAAAGAGAAAACTCTTTGAGGTTGAAACAGAAATGAGAAAGGGAAGAAAGAGCGGAAGTAAGTGATGAATGTAGTCTTTAGAATAAGGAGCAACAAGGCTCTGATACCATGTAAGTTTTAGAGAGTGGAAGTGTAGAGATCGAGTGTATAGAATGAGAGAGAGAGAGAGAGTTGAAATGTAAACGAGTGTAGAGAGAGTTTTAAGAGAACTGTAGAAGAAGAATTCTTACTTCTTACCAAAAATGAATCCTAGTTACATCCTAATTATAGACAAGGGGAATAAGCATATTCCTACAAGATCCTATACACGATTTACATAGTTGAAAGCGACATCCTTCCCTTAACTCAACATGTGACTAACGTTTGACTTATGCAGCCTCCCACTTGCTTATTCTCGTAACAGCTACATAGGAGAAGGATCTAGATGTTTTGTGAGACATTAGTGTCTCCTCTTCAAGGGCTGGACTCGTAAAGCCTCCAAGTTGTACAGACGGCCCAATGAGGTGGTTGTACGGACAAGATGCATTGTACGGACAAGGTGTGAGTTCTCATACTTCTCGTTGCTCCGCCGTTTTAGCTTATTGTGGTGTATGAGGTACCACGCGTGTCTTGAGTTCAGGTGTGCCTTGACGCGTATTTGGAGTAGCCGCCATGTCTCTACAATGAAGAAGCACCAAATGATAAGACAGAGCCTATCTAGAGAAGTAAGAGTGATAATAAATGAGATAAATAGAAGAGATAATAAGAACAGTACCCATATTAGATGAGATAAGCTAGAAGGAGGCAGATAAGAGAAAGAAGACTTTGATTAAGATATCAATGTTGTAAGATAAGGAAACCCTAACTTAGGTACCATTTAAATACTCTTCCATAATTAAAACGACAAAGTATTGAATATAGAGAACCCTCTACTTCAACTCGAGTCTTCTTCACACTTAGCTTCCTTCAGCCACTTTTCTTCAACTCGACTTGTTTCTTCTCCCACTTCCTAGCCTTTCTGCCACTCGTTCTCACTTTCTTCTTCATAAACGCCAAGGGAATCCTCAACCTATCACACAACGACGTAACCTCTGTTTTTTTTCTCTTGAGTCGCCAATGTATGAAACGACGAAAAGATATGCTTCGATCTTTTCTTTCTGACTGCACAAACATGATCGCTCCAAACGAATTAGTCTTATATGAATGCCAACGACGATTTGTGCCAAGTTAAGTGGTGGATGATGATGAGATCTGGTGGTGATGATAAAATCCAATGAACAATGGCGGTGAAGATGATGAGATCTGGTGGTGACGAGGAGACGAGACGAAGAAGACGACACTGTAAATGAGATCTGGTGATGACTGACGACGATAGTTTGCCCAATGACAATGATGGTGAGCTCGGCCTGACGGTCGCGTAATCGACGTTAAACGCTTTAGTCGCCTCACTTAAAATGATTATTAATAGTTCCTGCTGTGATTTTTTCAAGATTTGTTAGATTGTAATTTTCAAGTGTAGTTTAGATTTGAAAACAAGTTGGAAGTTTTGGTTAGATTTTAGTGTTTACAATGATTGCCCTTGGGTTCGCTAGACATAATTTCCTTAGGGTTTAGTTTTTTTTGTTCAAAACACAAATAATCCAATTCTTTGAAGAATTCGTAGGACATCTGAAATGGTGGTAGTGGAGATGTTTAGTGTTTTGGTCAGGAGAGGAAAGAGAAGAAGATGTGTTTTGGTCGAAAGAGAAGAAAGTATTGATGGCTCATTTCGCAGGGTTAGAATAAACAATTCGCAATGATAAAAGTACCTAAATCCATAAGCATGGACAAAAATTCCTTATTTCAAAGATTTTAACAAAAAAATGCCTTATTTGACAATAAACCCTAGTATAATATATCCCACATCGGTAGTTTGAGAAATTATCAAGTGGAGTATATAATTAGGATTTCCCCACTCATTGTCAATTGATTTTTTGAGTTGGAAATCGATAGTAAACCCTAATTTAACATAAGTCTTTATAACATCATCTCTTTTGGATTTCAGATACATATATAGAAAGAAAATTAATTGAGTGATTGTTGTTTTTATGTACCATTTCTGGCTAATTAAAAATTTAAGAAAAACTTCAGATTCAGATTTTCAAGAATTTGGCCTATTAATAGAAATATCAAAAATTTACATATCAACGTAACATAAAATTAGTACAACAATAATGAAAAAGAAACTTGCACTCAAGCGTGGACACGGGCCTAGAATAAATAAGAATGAACTGATATATAGATGTGGAAAACGAACACTCAAATAGATTTTTTAAAGGTTGTATATATGCTTTATAATGATTATGAATAAAGTAGTGCTTTCGGTATATCGAAAATGGCCAACCATTTCATTTTTAAGTTTTTTTCTTTCTTTCTTGCCCCATTTCATTTGTATAAAAACTATCGACATTTCTTATTTTCTTTATGTAGTGAAATAAAAGTAGACATTTTAGCTTGGGAAAATTACTAGTTTGACCCAATTTGAGCAGTTAATTGTTAGATTAGCTCCTAAAATTTGAAGGTCAGTTAGGTTAGTTTCATACTAAAAATACCCTTTTTGCTTTGTTAGGAAAAAAAAAAGAAGTCAATATTACCCTTGGTTAAAAATTCCTGTAATTTCGTTTTTTTTTTGTTTTTTTATAAAAGTCTGCCATACAAGTAATGACAGATTAATTTGTAAGTGGGAGATTTATTGTCGATGGCAGTTTTTTTTTGGTAGACTTATTTTAGATGACAGATTAATTTGCAGAGTTTGACGGCAGATTTGTTTTCTATGGCAGATTTATTTGAAGTGTGTAACGACAGATTTTTTGTGAACAACAGATTTTCTTAACGCGATAGACTTATTTATAAAGTTATGACAGATTTTCATTGTTTTAGTCAAATTTCTAGGAATTTTGTGGCAGATTTTTTATGATTGTTGTAACAGTTTTATTTTTCACTTAAAAAATCTGTCACATTGCGACAGATTTATAAACGTAAAAATAATTGCTAGTTTGACATCTAGTGATGACAGATTTTTTTTAAGTTATGACTGATTTTTGGATTGAAGGAAAAATCTGTTGTTTGATAACAGATTTTCGAAAGTCTTTTTAAAATTGCTATATTGACCCACATGCACAATATACGTTATGGCAGAGTTTCTTATGTTATGTAACAGATTTTCGAAAGTCTTTTTAAAATTGCTATATTGACCCACATGCACAATATACGTTATGGCAGAGTTTCTTATGTTATGACAGTTTTTTTTTCCTACTAAAAAATTTGCTGCTTGATAACAGATTTATTGTATATGAATACAATGATAACATATTTGTTTTTTGTTGATATAGTGACAGCAGATTTGTTATCTGTAATGAAAAATCTATTATTTCGAGTTTGATAACAGATTTTTTTCAGGGTAATGATAGATTTATTAGTGCCTTTTGTGACAGTTTTTTTTTAAGTTAAGCGACAGATTTTTGTAGCAGTTGCCATATATGGCGAGAATCTAGGGTTTACCTTATTTTTTCTCTTTTGTATCATGCCTCCCCTCCCTCTATATCGACTGAAATTGTTTTCTCTTTTGGGTTCATCTTATTTTTCGATAAATTCTTTTTTCCTCCTCTCCAATGTGGATTTAATCATGTTTTCTTTACTTTTGGGGTTCATAATCGATTTCTCTATTATTTTCTTGAATTAAATAATTGAGGATTGGTATATGAGGATTACATGCTGGATAACAAGGTATTTGATGTTGTCTTGTGTTAAATAATTGAGGGTCGGGTTTTGTTTTTATGTTTTTTGTATTATTAGATTTTATTTAGTATTTAATTTGATATTTTTTATTTCCTATTTCAGTTTTAGTTGGCCTTTTGGTAATTTAAACATAACATTGTGTCAATCTAGTTTTCCTATAACGGAGGGTGTCAATCTAGCAATATTTTTTCAATTTTGTGTCAATCTGGTCTATTTTCACTTTTAGCTTAGACTAAAAAGAAAACAAGTTTCAAAGTGAGGAATAACTGACGGAATTTCCAAGAGTTTTAAATTTGTCAAAAGAGTACTTAAAATAATTTACCATAATCCATAGATAGATACTTAACTGACAGAAAACCGATGGTAAGCCACCAAGATATGTCCTCGACCAGAGATAGACTCAGGACATGGGGAATGAATGTCTCTTCATCTTGTGTCCTCTGTGAGTCGGATCTGGACTCTCATGCCCACTTATTCTTTGAGTGCGAGTATTCAAAGGCTATATGGGTTGATCTCGCGGGGCGTATATCACCGAACCCTCCTTCTACGTTTTTGGCGGCAACGAGTTGGGTGCTAGCAAAATTCTCAAGCTTCTCTTGCAAGTTGTAATTTACTGAATCTTGCAAGAGAAGCTTGAATTTTGATCTGGAAGGAGCGGAATCACTGAATCTTCTCAGCATCACAAACATCCGTCTTTGCCACCAGGATTTTCATTGACCGCATCATGCGCATTCGTCTCATTTACTTCTTGCCGGAGGATCTCTCTATTGACTCTCTACTTGATTTTTATTTTGGTTGTATCTCTCGCTAGATTTTAAATCTAGCTTAAGCTTAGTATTTATCTTTAAACTGTTCCATTGTTCTCTCTTTCTAGAGTTTGGTGTGTTCTTGGGTTTCCATTGTACAATGTAGACCTTTTTTTATTGATATAAATTTAACATTAACCAAAAAAAAAGTATGTCTTTCTTATTTCACTGATGTGGCTCAACTGCCCAAGGGCAAGTAGAAGGACAATTGTTAAAAGACGTTTTCAACAAAAATGTTGTGGGTTCATCTAAGTAGACCTAATCCTCATGTATATTGGGCACGAAGTTTGATCTGTTTAACATTTGTAATTCAGTTGATTTTAACTGTAAAACAAAGAAAACCTTTTTTCAGAAAAGAAAAGAAAAAAATATACGGAAACGAAAACAAAAGGTAAGGTATTTGGAATAATGCTAACATAGTATATCTTACATTTTTTTTTTTTTGGGACAAACAGAGGATAAAAGGCCATATTAGATTTTTGCATTGGGCCATATTAGTTTTATAAAAGGCCGTATGAATTTTGTACAGTTTGGAATGATCGACAAAATCAGTTTTTTCTTTCTTCAGGGTAAAATGTAATATACTAAATCGACGTAAACATTTATAAGAGTTTCTCTTTAATTTCGTTTTCTTCTTCTAATGTGTCTGTTTTTCAAACACTGTACATCCATTATAAATTGGGAAGCAATATTATATGACTATGAGCATTGAGCTACAAACTTGAACACGACTCACGAGTCTAAGATTTCTTTGGAAGGTACTTTCATGTCTAGTCAAAGTACTCCTCATGTTTTATAAACGCATATGAAATTAAAATCATATGTCTTTGTAACATTGAATATAGACAGCAAAGTTTATTTTGAAGTATATTTGTAAAGTAGAATTTGAATCTATATATTTATTTGCATATATATGACTTCTTAGTTATGTGTTTAGCCGTCTCTAAAAATATTAAGGCCACAAGCTTTTTTTTTTGGGGCCAATTATACACTAAGGGGTGTTATTGGATTGTGGTTTTTAAAGGAGTTTGATGTATTTAAGAATCAGGTGTTATTCAATTGGGTATTTTTAAAAATCCATTAAAATCTAGTGTTATTCAATATCTACTGGATTTTGTGTGATTTTGGATTTCAACGTACTTTGCTTCTAAAATATGAACAAACACAATACCACACTTTTCTCAATCATTTCATTTTCTTTTCCTCTCTTTAGATGGATCTCTAGCATTTGACATATTATTGTTTGATTTTTTTTCTCAATCTTTTTATATAATCACACTTATTCATCAGATATGTATTATTTTTGAGAACTTTTTTTTTGTGTTCTTTAACTTTTTTTTCTGGGTTCATGATCTATAACTTTTTTTTTGGTTTATGATATAATCACACTTTTTTTTCTGGGTTCAATCTCTGTTTCTTCCTCCTCAAACCCTTTGTATATAATCACACTTATTCATCAGATCTGTGTTTTTTTGTATTCTTTAATTTTTTTTTCTGGGTTCATGACATCTGGGTTCTTTAATTACACCAAAAATCTGGATTGAAAACAAATACAGTTTAATTCAAGTTTTCTATGACATGTGTAAAAGTCTGGGTGTTATTAATTTAATATAATTTTGGTGTATAACACAGTTTATGAATATATATATATTTTTTTCTAACAATAACTTTTTAAAAAATCCATAACAGTCACCAAAAATACATTATCAATGACTTTCAAATCCACCTTATATGCATTATAAAGTCTACACAAATGCATTAGACTTTTAAATCCACTAATATCCTGAGTTAATTAAAATCTATTAAAATCCTCAATCCAATAACACCCCCTAATATTTTTTTTTTTTTTAACATGCAAACCACAAAAATGAGTAGATAAGATTCGAACCTTTCACCCTTACAACTATTCTCCTACCTTTCAACCAGTAGTAACTAGTAACCAATGAAGTTTTTAAGAAAAATGGGCCGAATATTCAATATAATATTTAGAGGTCACAAGCATGTGCTTCACCTGCCTGTGTCAAGGGCCGGCTCTCGTTTATATCAGGTTTTCCACATAAATTGACAATGTAAGTTGTGGTTTACACCATGCACGGTCATTAAAAAATATATGAAATTTTATCTGAAGAAGTATATAATACGTTGAAACATGTTTAAGCAAAGGGAGGTGCCTATCTATGGTCAGCCCCTACCATGGTCCTATAACCATGTGATATGATGTCTCTGGTTCCACCAACAATAAGAATCATATTATCAGTGCCAGATTCTCTTAATTATGTCAATGGTTTGTAACGTATGTAGGACCTTGTTTATAATTCTCTGCATTATAATCCTTTTTATTACTTTACACTAATCTTCAAATAATAGAAATTTAACCACTAGGATATAAAAATAAAATTTGACTTTGTAAGGAATTTTTAATTATTAAATAATATTGAAAAACAACAATATAAACTTTGATGTAAGTATGATTAATTAATGCGTTGTTTCTATTCACATATTTCAGATCCAAGAAACTTAAAAGTGGTCCAAAATGAGGACTTCACTTCACTTACAAGAACACTATTGGTGATGTTCTATATTTATTATTGGAACAGGTGATTCTAATTAACTGAATCACTAGCTAAACAATAAATATAACTGTTAGTACAATTGCATAATGTGACGGAGTAGCAGCATATTGATTAAACATTTCAGATGTTGTAATTACGTCGCTACATATCAGCTATTTTTTTGAATAAACATATCAGCTATTAGAAAAAGAACTTATTTGAATACAAATATTAATCTCTGCTAAGGAAATAATAAGAATCGAAATCAACTTTATAAATTCGTAGCTAATCTATCATTAATATTCACTTATTGAAATGTCATATTCTTGTCTGTTCATATATACTTTCATATTATAACTTTTTAAAATTAGATTATTTTTTCCAAGATGAGGAATAATATTGGTAGAGGAAAAATATGTAAATGTGTAAAGAAAAAATCATTTAATACTTTAATTTTAGGTGAAGATGTTTGAGGAACGGACATATGAATCAATAGTTTTTTCAAATATTGTTTGGTACGAGTATTTTTAATGTGAATCTATCCAAGTTTCAAACTACTCGAAATTAGTCGAAATACCTGAAAACTCTGAATATGATCGAACAGGGCCGGCGCTGACCCAGTGCAAGAGGTGCTTTTGCACCATGTCTCCTGAATTTTTAATTTTTTTCTTCAAGGTTTTAGGCCCTATATTTTAGATATTTTGTAATTTAGGATCATTAAGTTTGAAATTTTGCAACTATAACCTTAGTTTTGGGGAAAAAAATAAAAATTGGGTACCAGGTCCCAAAAAAAGTTGAGCCGGCCCTGTGATCGAATGGAAATAGTAAAATGATAAGTAAAATCTATGGAGTACTATGGTTTGGTTTACGTTGTATCGAAATAAACTCAAATTACCTGAAAACACCTGAACTATCCAATTAAACACAGGAAAATAGTATATGTTAAAGGCGTTATGGGTTTAGTTTGGCTTCAGGTATATCAAGGTACTCGTTTTGTTTTATGGGTATCAATTGAAGACGAGATGCAATCGGGTATTATAAAGGATCCGAACCACTTTTTATTTAATGAATTCATCCTTTATGATATTTTTTCTCGGATGATGAAGAATAACATTTCAAGTAATGAATTAATTTGAATATTTATACGATCTCTTTCTACTAACCTATCTTCCAATACGTGATAACTGATAACTAATTTACTATGAACTATGAACCCTAATGGACGTTAGTCTTGAAATTAGTTGGAACCTTGGTTTGAAATCTAATTTTGGTGGACGTAAGAATTAATTGTTTTGTTTGGCATATATAAGGGCTTTGTATACCAAACGTGAATTGATTGCTATATAGAAGATCACATGGTCAAATGAAATCTGTTGTGGTCACCGGAGAGACCACAAGAGATTTGCATATCATATTAAAACAACACGTATATGTTCATGAAAATGGCTTATCATTATAACCCGGACCATCTCATAAATCTCGTCCTACCAATCATTCACTAATTTGTTTGGACCTGTCTCGTCTTGTCTAGTCTTGCCTTATCAATACTATACTGAACATTTATTTATTTGTACTAAATTTACGAGTGGTATGTTATATGTCTTATCATGTCATCTTATTTTATATTATTCGTCACTATTAAGAACATGAAAAGGATGGATTTTTCTGACCATTCCTTCATTTTTGTAGTTCATAGGCAGTTTCTCGAATTTTAGCCACTAGCTAGTACCTCGTGCCTCGTGGATTGTTTTTGCTGCTAACGCCATTTTAAGTGGTCTAACGTTTTCGTTTAAGCAGATAGAACTTAGGAACTATGCGTAATGCGTTCACAAAGATATGCTAGGTTCTATGGGTTCAGTCTCCATCGAGAAAGCTTAACATTATTTGTAAACTCCTGTTACAAACGATTGTCTATGAGATCTGGAAGGAGAGGAACTTCCGTATTCACAATTCATCTTCCAATTCTTCAACTGCTATCATGAGGAAAATCAGGCAAACGATCCGAGGGAAGCTTTTCTCTCTTGATTCTCAACCCACCGGAAATCCTACAGTCCATATCAGACTAGAGGATTCTTTTTGCACGTGGTTCCGCTTTATTCAAGTTTCAAGTCCACCACCTTGAGCTTGCAATTTGAAGGGAACGCTCTTTTGGAAACATATATCTATATAAACTCTCAGCTGTTGTACTCTCATATATGCTCTCCTTTTCATTCCCATTATGTATTCTTCTAGTGAATTCAAAATGGTATCGATGTAAAAGGTTCAAAGAAAAAAAACAAAAAAAAAAGATATGCTAGGTTTTCATGAATTTGGACTCCCCATATATGCATTTGTGTCTTGTGGTAAACCATTGATAACATTTTCTAGGTGTGCCTAAGGATCCAAGAATATATGTGTTTTCTCGGTCTTATACTTATATATGCCTCTCATTTATTTGTCTAACGCATAGCAATTTTGTAGAACCTCATGGCGCCGATTGATGCTGAAGATCAGTTCGAATTATTATGTTTAGTTGCATGAAAATGGTTTGATTTGTATTTTGAACCTTGGCTAATCTTGTCAGTTGGTTTCCAAATTCCACGTGGCAAACAAAACTGTCGAATATAATGGTGCACATACGTAAACACTTGAGCAATTCTTTTTCCGAGATAAATTATATATTGAAAAACAGAAAACAGCAGAATCATGCCTAAACCTTGTACATATGTATGTGTTTCCTTTTCTAATTATTAGTTAGATAGAATCATTATTATAGGGTTTTTTCAAACAAAATTTGTAATACTAACTTCAAAATTATTTTGAAGTAATTGTTTTTATTTCTTATTTTTTATTTTATTTTTATAACTCCATGACATCCATCCTTTTACTTTTTAGTGTATGCATGCTACTAAAACTTATAAATTTTTTTTTTGGACAAACAAACTAAATTATTTAAGTTGCTTATTCTATATAAAAAGATCTATGATATATGATTTTTAAAGAAATTCTGGAAAAAAGATGCTAACTTCTATTTTGTTTTTAAAAACTACCAAAATATCACAAATTCTAAATTATACCATATAGCGAATTTTTATATAAATAAACCTTCAACCAACTAAACCAAACAATGTACTGTATATTTTTTTTTGTCAACCAAACAATAAAACTAGAAGATAACTCCAAGATTGGTTGTTCAAACCGGAAGATAATAGTTTACAAAAGATAATTCTGAAACTAAAAATCTCAAAAAACGAGCAAGATAATGTGCCCTCACATTTGACGTATGTGAAATCCTGGTAAAAGTGAAAGAAGAGAGAAATGATCTGATGAAGGACGTACGTGGAATCCTGGTAAAAGTGAAGGAGGGGAGAAATGATCTGATGAAGCTGAAATCATCTTGCAATGTATTGTATATTATAGAGGGGACTTTAGGTGTAGATATTTTCTGGTGTCCTAGGGGGATTTATAAATGTATAAACAAAATATTTTAAATATTTCGTTTCGATTTTTGGATAATGTGTGGGTAATATTTTTGTATACATACATCCCAAATTCCGCACCTTTACCCTTTTTGGAACTAAAAGCATAGATGAGTCACACAAATATTTTGTAAGAATTACATTTGCTTAGACATAAGTAAAACAATAAAAGGATAACATTTGTACAGTACGCTATATCAACTAAATGCGATATACATGCCAACTACCACAAGAACATATATAAGTGGCTAAAAGTCAAGCGGAAGCCTACCACACTGAAAAATAGATCCACGTCATCATATTATATCCACTTCAGTAGTATCCACAAACTACAGAAGTTCACCATATATACAGCTTCGAGTTTTTAGAATTTGAAATAGATAAGATTCAAAAGACAAAACCCAATTCATATATGCATGGAGACAATTAATCGTACGCATTTACTAATCAATTAAGAAGAAAACAAAAGTATTTGATGAGGATCATTAATTCGAGGGACAAGTGCATATGTTGTTGCATCTATTGAAAGGTGTTTATGCAGAGAGGGATTTGTGGTTGGGAAGATGGCCAACGAATAAGATGCTCCAAGAGAGAGAGAAAAAAAAAACTAACGAAACGTTTTTAGAAATCTAAAAAGAAAACAATAAAATAAAAGAGAAAATGAATGGTGGGAGTGATAGATACACTGGGTTCATATGGGGGACTGAGAGAAGTTGACAAGGCAAAAACATAGCCTTTGAGGGTTTGGTATGTTTATTTCTTCCCCAATTGGATGTGACTTGTCTCACTATCTTCACCGGATCCAGTTCAATAGTTCTTTGACAATGCGAGATGTGTTTTCTTGTGGATATAGGTCGGAGATCGAGTTACCAGTCAAGGACTATATACTATTAGTGTTTTTTGGTCATACTCCATGCATTAAATGACATAAATTCCGACCTAGGGCATCTTTAAAGGGATAACACTTTTTAGTGTTCTTAGGTTAAATATATTAGGAAAATAATCTAAGATCACTTGTTAAGAACTTTTGGTAAAAATTTAGTTATAGGGAGAACATGGTTAAGATCATTAGATTTAATAATAAAATATTCTTAAACATATTAAAATTATAAAATCTAATAAATTTAGTATATAATATTACAATAAAACTTATTACAATTATAACATTTAAATTTCAAACTTATAAAACATACAATAAAATTCATAATACAATACCAAATATTAATGAAACAACAAAACATTGTAAATAAACTTATCGCCATAGATGGACTCTCCACCTCGCCCATCGCCTCGTGTAAAATCTCCACCCTGAATCATGAAGCCAGGAATGATCCTATGGAAGATGCTTCCTTTGAAATAAAGAGATTTCCCCATGTTTCCAACTCCTTTCTCTCCTGCACCGGGAGGATAAACATCAAACCAAATTAAAGAGTCTCTTGGCTCAGAACTCAGAAGAAGGCATGATTGAAAAACTTAAGGCCAGGAGTTTTAAAGGGGAAACAAAAGGTTACTTGGCTACCCGTGCAAAGTGCTCGAAAATTCTCTGCGAAAGAAACCAGGGATTCAGTAAGTAAGAAACAACTCAGGGACAAGTAGACAAGACAATGTGAAGGGTTTGGTCAATCTATATTAAAAAAAAATTACCTGCAGTTTTAGGAACTATCTTCCCAAACAGACCGATGAGAATGCGCCCTGTACATGACAAGATCCAAATATTACTAATAAACTCTATTTGCATGAGCTGCAGAAAGTTTCTAAAGCTACAAACCAACAGTTACAGTACCACCGTAAGCTACATCACTATCTAATTCTAAGACTAATACTTTCATGTTACACAATGCATCCACTTATATGATCAAGCAACCGAGCTAATTCCGGAAGTTGAAACATCCTCAATCAACTATTTGCATCAAAAACAACCAAATAGACCCAAATTCACATATAAAAATCAAACCTTAAAAATTCAAACTCCAAATTAAAATAGAAAAAGATGGGAACTTGTTTACCTGCTGGTGAACCATTGATCTGAATGTCAAAGTAAACTTTGTGAGTTACTCCTTCTAAATCCTCTCCCACCTCAAAAATCTCAAAAACCCCAAATTAGAAAAACCTGAATCTAACCTTTACAGACCAAACAAGGTTCTGAACCTCACCTGATTAATCTTAGCATCAACAATCTGCTCACTGACATTAGGATCCGCAACATCAGTTAATTTTTATCTAAGAAGCCAAAATTGAAACATTGAAGCCACAAACGTAAGTCATCCATAGTTACCCAGATCAAGAAACTACTAAAAAGAAGAATATCAAATTAACCTGAATGAGAGCAAGTGTGACGAACAGGACGAGGATCCATAAGAGAGTGAGGGATACCAATTTAGTCGCCGTAATCGCCATAATACGTACGAATCAAAGTAGGTTCGTGCTTCTTAGTTTTGGATTTGAGTCCAATGAATCTGCAGCAACCCCATTAAAGGCTTTTCGCCGGAGACAGACGAGACAGCGGCGACGGTTACGAAGAGATCGGCACAAAAATCGCTCTTTGTTCACTCTGGAAATGTAAACCATAGCTCGATGAAACCAAAGAAAAGAAACGAAATAAAACTCTCGACCCCCAAATATTTCTTCCCAATACCGCGACACGTGACAGAAGAACACCCTCAACAACAGTTCCGAAATAAGAACATGTTTTCTGATCTAAGCCCAATTTCAGATTATTTTGATTAAATTTAAGCCCAAGATCACCCATAAAGATGTCCCTATAAAGATGGCCTAACGATTTCAAATGTTAGTATCGTTTTGGTAATTAGATTGTTCTGGTTAGCAAAAGAAAAAAAAAAAGAAGAAGGGAAAGACAAAAGCAATATATATGTCTTTGTTGAATTGTCTCATCAATTTAACAGTAATTAAATTAGTTCCATTTTTTTGAAAAGCTCATAGCCTAGTGTTTGACAAAAAGTTTATTAAATTTTTCTGTAAATCGAAAAACAACAAATTACACAAATTGTACCAGAGATCTCCAATGTAGTTTAACTTATTCGATGTGGTCTTAAGTATTAATGCTAAACTGAAATATGGTGCATGATTTTTCTAGTGATGACACAATTAATTGATGGATCCAAAACACATATAACTGATGTTACTGACAAAAAAAAAAGAAGAAGTATATATAATCAGATTTAATCTGACCATAGCATTAAATCTGATCATAATCCAAATTATATTTTTACACCGATAATGTTAAATTGACATGACCTTGATTTATTAATACTTAGTTATATGTTTACTTTTAATATTGTCTACAGATTGGAATATCAATTTTTGCTGGATATTGTTTAAGCAAAGTATCCATTATTGGGTTATTAAAAAGGTTAGGTTAGGTATCGTTGAGAGTTTTATATATAAGGTAATCTGAAGACAAAAGTAATCATCATTTTATCTCCAAAATAATAATCATCCCCTGATGACCACAAAACAATGGGTGTGGTCTAGTTATAGTATTTGAGGTCGCCAGTATAATCCATGTGCACTTTAATTTTATATAAGTTGTAAACGGCTCATTATATTTTTTATTTATTCTTATTCTCCTTTTTGGTATCTAATGATTAACTTAGATTCAATGATATGGTATATGACTATAATACGTCTAAACTAAGAAAAAAGTAAATTAAGCATGCAAATAAATATAGTTACTAACCCGCCCTTTCCGTCGGATATATTATACGTTCATGTGGGTTATACTTGAACCACATGATTGGAAGGTTCGGCAAACAAGTTTATTTTAAAATTAACTACGCACTTTAATAATGATTTAATCGACAACTGAACAAGCATATTTTTCCCAAAATTGCCTCATCATTTCACGGACAATAAGGAGGATGTTGAGAGGAGATGGTCCAAATTGAAGTTAAATATTTACAAAGATTGTTTTCATCATTAATTATTTGTTATACTACTTAATTTATTAGGATTAAACTAGTTGGTCATAACTCTTTAACGGATGCTGACTTCGAAAGTATAGGAATTAATATGAACGCCATTGAGGACCAAATACGACTAACCATATTATAATGTTGACCAAATACAATTAATGGAATTTTTACCACCCAATATTACTTGCTGTATACAATTATACATGTGATGTGATACGTGAACAGTTGACCAATGGAGGCAACGTTTAACAAATTGGTAGGCAATTAAAGAAAAGAAAAAGCATTAATCATAGAAGTGAATACAGACATTAATAGACATGTTGATAGAAGTACACATGTTTTTTAGAACCTAAATATTTATTTCACGAATCTTTGAGATTGATAAATTTACGTCAAATATTTTTTTCTGTTACGTATATAGATATATATCTAACTATATACATATATTTCTCTCATACATATTTATGTATATTATGATAAAACGACGAGTCTAAACTAATTTATAGAATTTTGAAAAAATAAATATATCTGTTTATAAAAAAAATTGAAATATATATGAAAATTATATTGTGTACTGTAATTAATTTAGCAAGATTAAACCTGTATTATTCGAGTTCATTAAATCAACTAATCCCATGTAATAAAAGTTAGCTATTAATTAAATTTTATCGATTAAAAGATATTATTAGAAGAAAAAAAAAAGAATGTGTTATCCCATTATATTCACACTTACAAACTATAGTGATATCAATCATTTTTAATGTCAGACTTGTTATACGTCAGTTTATACAATTCAGTTATCTAAGAAAAACAGAGTCATCTTAGTCGAAAGGTCATGGATAAGTGTAACTGTAAACACGAAATATAATAAGAAACTAGATATTCACCCGCAGTACACCGCGAGACTATATATTTTTGTTTAGAAATATAAAATAAAATTTCTTTATTCTATTAACTATATATGTATATAATATATTTTGTATTTTATAATCTATAGTTTTACATCAATACATTATGTAGTGTATAATTTCCATTATCTACATGTAGTGATTTATTATATACATAATATATTCTACATGTAGTGGATATCTTTATTATTCATTAAATTTAATTTAGTCAACAAATATACCTTTTTGTGATTTTTCTTTTTCATTTACAATGTAGAGATAATAGTATTACATAATATATTCTATTTTTATAATTATATGAGTTATAATTTGACTTTGTAATTTTGGCTGTTTTATCTCTATATCATTTAACACTTTTGTATTTATAGTTGTGCAAGTCGATTAAAATGGTGGAGTGTTTTTTGTAAAGTTTGATTTATATCCATTGTTTCTTATTAGTAGGGATCAAAAATCTATATATTAATATATTAGCTACTGAAAAACACTTCGGTGAAGAAGTAAATTTTTTTTTAACAATTTGTGTCAGTTCGGTCCCCAATTTTTTTGAAAAATTAAAGTTATTATCAATAGTTTAATCATTTGATTTTCAAACACATGAAAATACGTTATTATCAACATTTTTTTAGAGAATGAATTAATTAAATATTAAATATTTAATGGTAATGGGTGTTGGTCCAATACTTTTGGAAATATGAATAGGAGAAATTCTTCTTAAGTTAGATTCCAAGTTTGATATTATTAAAACAAAAAAAAATTGTAAAATTATTATTAATGACATGATTATAAATAAGTTCTAACTCTAGGATTTATTTCATAAATGTTTCCAAAATGTATATATAGATAGTTCCTTCTTGATAAATCATTTTTGTAAGATGACTAATAAATGAGAAACAGTTCCTTATCAAGAAGGTCACAATTTTAATGAGAATAAAATACAATTGAAGGAACTATTTCTCATTAAAATTAGTTAAACTAAATAAAAAATAAAAAATGATTTATCAAGAAGGAGAATTCATACAAATGTAAATATCTAATTAATATATACATGAGTCTATTAGATATTTTGTTGAATATCTAGATGAGTTCTTCAGAGTCAGAGGTTATATATATCTGACTTCTTACAAAACAGGATATACATATTTGTTTTTAGTTGCTTAATTTGGATCGGACAAAAAGAAAATTGTTCCTTCTTGATAAATCATTTTTTAATTTTTTATTTAGTTTAACTAATTTAATGAGAAATAGTTCCTTCAATTGTATTTTATTCTCTATTGTTACAATCACATTGTATATAATATATGCAGATGTTAATATGTGTAAAGAATTGGGTATATGTAGTAGATGCCACAAGAATCAAAACTAATTAAGAAACTACCACAAATGTACAGTGTATTTCTCTCTCTCCATTTACAATTACTTTTATACCCATTACATATATTACAAGTTATTCGTTTAAATATCATGTTATTTTTTTTAAGAACGAAATTATATATCGGTTTGGGTTCATAAATAAAATGGTTAAGGTTTAAATTTTACAATTAGAACGAAAATATATGTCGGTTTGGCTTCATAAATAAAATAGTTAGGGTTTAGATTTTACAATTAGAACAAAAATATATGTCGGTTTGGGTTCACAAATGAAATGGTTAGGGTTTATACGTCGGTTTGGGTTCACAAATGAGATGGTTAGGGTTTCGATTTTACAATTAAAACGAAAATATATGTCGGTTTGGGTTCACAAATGAAATGGTTAGGGTTTATATTTTAAAATTAAAATGAAATGACATGCTATTTTAAAAAATATCACCAACTCTTTGACTTTTTAATTTTACACTAAAATTAAAAAGGGTGATTTTGTCTTTTTACACCAAAAAAAACGTGGGCCCTATGGTATTTTCCTAATAAAAAAAGTTGCTGTGGTATTCTCTTAAATACTTTTCAAAACTGTGGTATTTAGTTAATTAACCCTAAAGAATTCATATTATAGCATATTTTTCCTTTAAATATTTATATACATATATATATATATATATTGTTGAATATACAGAAACATGAATTGATACTTATTTGTTGACACCCCAACTGTCACCATCTATGGTTTCCATTTTCATCTGACAATCAATATGCTATGTCAAAAAAAAAAAAAAAAAAAACTTATTTACAAGTTTACAACCCATAAAAATCATCACCACGACATATATTATTGTCTATTTGTCTTCGACGTGAACCAGTTTTCAATAGGTCGTCTTTTATCATTCCATTACACTACGCTTAGCTCTGGCGCAATAATCATCTATCACCTATTTATTCGTAATTTAGACTTTTCAGGTTTTTTTGACAAGAAATGGTGAGATTTACTAAAACCTACTATAATAACATCTAGGAGAAGGCCACGTGTTGGGAATCCTCATATCAAGAAAATGTTGGGTTTTTATATGCACATAAAATACGCAATACACCACTCCTCTCTATTGTTATTGTTCTTTGTTTTTATTCCAACTAAATGATTGCTTACAGAAAGTCAGAGTAATTAATCTCGGGTTAACGCAGATTGTTTTTTACCGCCGATAGGCTATAGTCTCTCTCACTTCCTTATATCATCGACTCTTCTCTCATTCCCCTTTTCTTGTTCCCCTCTTATCAAACTTCACCTCCAACAAGAAAATAGAGAGAGAGAAAGCGATAACGAGAGAAAGAAACAAAAACAAAGAAAGAGAGAAGAAATGAACCTTAAGGAAACGGAGCTCTGCCTTGGGCTCCCCGGAGGCACTGAAACCGTGGCCAAGTCGGGTGTTGGAAATAAGAGAGGCTTCTCTGAGACCGTTGATCTCAAACTCAATCTTCAATCTAACAAACAAGGACATGGGGATCTCAATGTTGCTGGATCTATTAAAGAGAAGACTCTCCTCAAAGACCCTTCTAAGCCTCCTGCTAAGTAAGTTCTGTTAAGACATTTACAAGATTTCTCAAAAGAAGACTAAAAGTACTTTTTAACGACATCTGTGCATACATGATAACATTATTGGGTCTATGTTTGTTATATTGTATGTAGAGCACAAGTGGTGGGTTGGCCACCTGTGAGGAACTACCGTAAAAATGTTATGGCTAATCAGAAGAACGGCGAAACGGATGAGGCAATGAGCAGTGCTGGAGGAACCGTAGCCTTTGTGAAGGTTTCCATGGATGGAGCTCCTTATCTTCGGAAGGTTGACCTTAAGATGTACAACAGCTACAAGGATCTCTCTGATGCCTTGGCCAAAATGTTCAGCTCCTTTACCATGGGTACGCATTTACAAACATAGGTCTTAGATTATTATATTTTTTGCTTTTGCGTTTACGATGTACGTCTATATTTTACCATCTTACATACACACACAAATTGTTAGTTTCAAACGGAAATTAAACGTTTACATGACGTTTTAGCGTTTACACTTTGTAAAATAGTTTACAAAAAAAAAAATTTGATAAAGAATTTGATTTTAAGTTTTTCTAAAACCTAAATTTACATGTAAACTCAAAATATTTAAATACAAACAGTTGAAGTCAATACTCTTGATTTTTTTTTTTTTTCTGTCGGCAGTGAGGTCGTACTATTTATTTGCTATTAAACTAATATGATAAACTTTTGGATATGGATTAATTAAAGAGAGTTATGGAGCACAAGGGATGATAGATTTCATGAACGAGAGTAAAGTGATGGATCTGTTGAACAGCTCTGAGTATGTTCCAAGCTACGAGGACAAAGATGGTGACTGGATGCTCGTTGGTGATGTCCCCTGGCCGTGAGTTTCCTTTATCCTCTTGCTTTCAATAGTTGCCTTACTCTTTATAATTATTTTCCATCCAAAATATAAGAAGTATTCTCTAACGTAACTTGATAAGACCATTATTATTGATATTAATCATTAGAAAATACCAAAGGACAATCAAAATCCATGTGTTATAAATACGCACAAGTTGGCATGGGACAGAACTGAAAGAAGATGTTTAAATTTTATATGTTAGCTCATTTGTAGCTGGCACATCAATTTCTTTTCACTATTGTAATTATATATTGCTTTCAATAGATTTCTATTTTTAGCCACCAACCCATATTATCGATTTCAGGATGTTTGTAGAGTCGTGCAAACGTTTGCGCATTATGAAAGGATCCGAAGCAATTGGCCTTGGTACGGTTTGTTCATTGTTCGTTTCTTTGAGTGTCATATATATTTTTCCTTAAAAAATCATAAATCCAATATATGGTTCTTGCTTTTGTTTTACCCAATTGGGTTTCAGCTCCAAGAGCAATGGAGAAGTGCAAGAACAGATCCTGAACAAAAAAAAAAGAAAGAGGACAATAATGGATTCTTGATTTTTTTATATTTTGTATTGTTGTGATCATATGTGTTTGTAATTTTTAATATTAAGGAGTATATAGGGAAATAGAATTGCTTACGAAAAAGAAGTCACAAATTGGTATTTGATCAGAAGTCAAAAGTTTAAATATGTATGTGTTTATGTTTCATCTCTTAAGTTGAAATCATATCAGTTTAAGAAAATTCAGTTTGATCGGTGGAAGCAATCGTATCGGACACCGATCGGCCTAGACTATCATATCGATGTGGGGGGAGAAGGAGATAGAAACAAAGCGGTAAAACAGTTATTTGTAGTAGTTATAAATTTTTTTATTAAAAGTATTTGGATATTTAATCATATTTTGTTTCAAAAGATTTTTTTCTTATTTCATTTTTTTCTTTTGGTTGTTTTCTATCAACTAAAACAAAAACAGAAAAGAAAAAATACTTTGAATTCCTTTATCACTAGTAAATTGGAAAAACAAGGAAAACATAATATGTTATAATTTTTTTTTTAATGGTGAAACTTAGGATCCACATCGTAACACAATTTACTCTTTTATTCTCTAATTATGTTGGAAGAATTTATTAAATTCAGGACCCATGAAGGCAGTAGGGAACAAGAGCATGTGCATGTTCATGGGTATTGCAATTCATCCCCATTATGTTTGTGGCACCCTTTTTCCTCTATTATAAGGAAACTTTTTTTTATATATATAGTTCTTCTTTTATTTATAAATGATTTCTCTTATATCAATTAAGAAAATTTATCATATTCCTGATCGGTTTATTGTAAAGAAAATAGTAAACCGCGAACTAAGGTGCAATAAACTGATAATGACATGAACAAAAGAGTAGCAACGTAAAATTTTGCAGCTCTGTTGGATCTGACACTTGGGTAGTTGGGTTCAACCCAGAAAAAGTCCATTATGGTTGAACTGAAGTGTAGTCGAAGTGATAGACGCTAGGAAGCTCCATGGTGAAGCCGAAAATTCATTATCGTTGTCGAAGTGAAGTCCAGTCGAAGTGCCCTAAAGAGGCCGATTATCTAAAACCTAATCCATCAAAGAAGGCTCGAGAGATGCAATGGATAACAGTCCAAGAAGGAACAAAGCAATAAAGGACGTCGAAACGATGGAGACCATGGGTCAGGTTGATATGGTTATATATAGTCATATCACTCTTAATTATCTTATCTTATGTTTTCGTAATGTAAGCTTAGTTTTTACTATGTTCGTTAATCGTTATCCTACTTTTAGTTTTAGTATCTTCCTTTTTATACATGAAAACGTTTTAACCAAAAAAAAAAAACGGAGAAAATGGAACTAATAATCCATTTGAAGAAAATTTGGATTGAAACGGAGAAATCCAGACATAAATTTGCGAGTAAATCAACACTATTGTGATTTTTTTTTTTATAACTCAGTAGTGATTCTAAAGGCTTTCTAGCTAGACCCAAAGACTAATTTCCTGGGGTTGGGAAAAACCATATTAAATTTCGAAGCTCCGTGGCCAATATTACGTGAATCCAAGTGACGGAATTTTTCTCTCTTTACCATTGGAGCAAGGCGACTTGGTTAATGCTTTTGTGATATCAGACTTGGTCTTGAACACAAAATTTGTAATGATGCAACCAAAGAAAGAGAACAATATAATTATGTATCATAAAAGCAAAAGATAACGTAAAATTAGATTTTCTTCAAGAAATTTTTTGAATTATGGTTACATGAAAATTTGTACGTAAATGAGAAATTAATTTCTTATCTTATTGCATAAACTTTAGTTTTCATATTATATTAATTTGAATAAGTATGGAATAACATGAAAGGATAGCCAAAAAAAAAAGAGTCTAAAAAGGCTCCCAAGTATGATTTTCTAGAACTTTCTTCTGACCAAGCTTTTCGACGCTGGCGGTGCTAATGCTCCGATCTACTTCTTTTCGTTTCCTGTTTTGCAATTTCTTTCCCCAGTTTTTTCCCTTGTTTAACCCTTTTGAAACTCTCTTGACCTATGTTCCCGAACCAAACCTCGACAATGGTCTGCTCCTGCCGATTGTTCACTCACCGAAGATGATATTTCCTCAGCAGCAAATCTCTCTACATAGCTTGGGTAGCCGCTGCACTTTTCCTTCATATTGACAATTGCTTGAGAAACTAGGATTTTCCCCAGTAGACATAGTTTCTGATTTTGATTCATTTCACGGCCATCGTCTGCTCCTGCTGATAGCACCATTAATCTCTCCGTCAATCTTGGGCAGTCAGTGTTGTACCCACGATCTGTCATCTCGGACAATAGGCAAGAAGGCCTAGGTCGGGCTTTTCTAATGGGCCAAGAGCGTATTACTGATCGGCCCATTAGGCCCGGAGAAAGGGAGAGAGCGTGGAGATGCTTCGCGCTGGTCAGCTCGCAGCTCGGGCCTGGTCAAAGATTCTCGCATTCAAGAGAATTAATTAGACCGCTCAAATCGTGCCCTATTAATTGTGCATTGATTGGGTAATAAATTGGTCGGTATAAATATGTAAGGGGGGGATGACTTGTGGGGGATCCGATATTTTTTCCAAAAAAGCAATACAAATTCAAATACTCAAAAACTCTCTCAATTCAGTTCGGAACTACTTAACGGCGGTAAGCTCCTCCACATTCAAATCACTTCGGAAGGAGAAACTCGTTTTCAGTTCTCACATTTGGCGCTAGAAGGAGGGGAGTTATCGCCTGACTCTCATTAGTTCCGATTTCATACACAAACACACTCCACACAACTACCGCTATGGCAACCAGCTCTCCCAATCAGGCATCCTTGGAGGTGATCCAGAAGCTCCTGCAGGACTTGTCTGAGAAGTCCGACCGTCAGCAAGCCGCCTCCGCCGCTCTTACTGAACGTTTTGACAGCTTGGAGGGTCAAGTCTCCGCTCGTCTGGAGGAAGTCACGACGACCGTAGCAGACCTCTCAGCCTCCCACCGCGCGTACGCTGATCGGGTCGATCTCCTGTCCTCTGACCAAAACCCACGACGACGTGCTTTGGATTTCTCCGGTGTAACTCCACCATCCACCTCGCAGGTGGCAGCAGTAAATGTCACCCCGGGAGATTCGTTCCCGCATCAAATCAACACGCAAACAGCGCCACCATTGGTTGGCGATGGTCACACTCCGGTTCAGCCCGGCGTCATCAGATCTTCCGAGGTCCCAGTCCGTCTTCCTCTCCCTGTAGATGGAAACACTCCGACTCCGGGGTATGTTACCAATCCCGAGATCTTCCGCATGCAGAGCGAAATCCGGGATATGCGGTCTGTGATGCACAGTGCAACCACTTCGGCTCCGGATATCTGTCGAGTAATCGAGGAATCAAGGCGAACTCCTTTTTCCGATCAAATAGCCCGAGTCCGCATCAGAGATACTAGCAAAATTAAATTCTCGAGCTACGAAGGAAAAGGAGATCCGACCAATCATCTCAAGACTTTCTTGCTGACAGCTAGCCGGGTGGACCTCGAACCCCATGAATCAGACGTTGGATACTGCAAGCTGTTCGCAGAGACGTTTTGCGGACCGGTACTGCTTTGGTTCGCGTCTTTAGCAGCTGGTTCCATAACAATTTTCACCGAGCTGTCGACTTCGTTCGTCAAGCAGTATTCTAGCTTGATCGAAACCGCGGTGCAGATGCTCAACTCTGGAACTTAAACCAAAAGGCTGGAGAGTCTCTCCGGTCTTACATAACAAAGTTCAAGGAGATCCAGGTCAAGATTCCAGGACTCTCGGACTCCACCGCCCTGGCCGCGCTTAAGAACGGCCTCTGGCATGAATCTCGTTTCCGCGAAGAGCTGTCCGCGAATCGGTTCCCAACCATTCAGGATGCATTACACCGAGCTTCGAACTGGATAGTCGCGGAAGAAGACAAAATCGCCGCTGCGCAAAAGCAAAACGCTCTGCCTACAGGAAAACCACGATTCGAAGCGCTTGCCAAAAAGACTCCGCCTACGACTCCGAAGTCCGGGCCAAGCACGTTCGCAATCGTTCAATCTCCTAAAAAGAATTCTCCGAAGAATTCACCGTCCAAACCGCCATTCTCACCGCGGTCCAAGAGTGGCGTACTCCCAAGTAACAAGTGGGTCCGAGATGAGGACACGTACTGCGAGCTCCACAAAACCAACAGTCATTCCACTCGTGACTGTAAGAAGCTGATGCACCTCCTCGCAGAGAAGTATGTGGCGGGGGAAATGCCAAACGTAACAATCGAGGAGTTAGAGCAGAAATCGACTCCCGAGGTGGACGAAGATGCTCCACCTTCGAAAAAACCGAAGCAGTTCGACGGCAATGAAACCCCCAAGAAAAGAATCGACGTGATAATGGGGGGATCGCGTCTCTTTCGGAACTCCATCACTGCGATCAAAGACCATCAGCGGAAGCTCACTAGCCCCCAGCCGAAGCGAGCTAAGGTAGCAGCAAGCGATCTACCTAAAATTTCTTTTTCCGAGAAGAAAACTGAGGGGCTGGACACTCCGCACGATGACGCACTCGTCATTTCACTTGACGTGGCGAACCACGAGGTCTGCCGAATCCTAATTGACACTGGGAGTTCGGTAGACTTGATTTTCCTCGAAACGCTCACTAGAATGGGTATCGGGAAAGAACACATCGTAGGACCGCCCTCACCTTTGGTCTCGTTCACTAGCGAGACTTCAATGTCTTTGGGCACGATTACATTACCGGTGTCCACTCAAGGAGTGGTTAAAATGGTGGAGTTCACGGTTTTCGACCGACCTGCGGCCTATAATGTTATTTTGGGAACTCCCTGGCTCTACCAGAAGAAGGCAGTGGCCTCAACGTACCATCAGTGCGTCAAATTTCTGACCCCGCACGGAGTCCGGGAGGTTCTAGGAAGCCAAAGGACGGCAAGGAGCTGTTACCTTGCAAGTCACAAGCTCCTGATCCAATAGCAACCACAGCTTGAGGTCCGGAAGAATCCAGTTCGGAAGCAGTTAAAAGGCGACCTCACTGAGTCCATTTTCATCAATGATAAGTTCCCGGATCAGGAAATCAAGATTGGAGTGGGATTGGATAGCGAGCTCCGTGCCAGTCTGATAACCTTCCTAAAAGAAAGTATGGCCACCTTCGCATGGTCGGTAGACGAGATGCCCGGTATCAGTCCAGAAGTTATCTCCCACGAGCTGAATGTGGACCCTACGTTCCGACCTGTAAAGCAGAAGCGAAGGAAGCTGGGTCCTGAGCGAGCTGAAATCGTTAATAAAGAGGTTGAACGTTTACTGAAGGCAGGACAGATACGCGAAGTAAAGTACCCTAAGTGGCTCGCAAACACAGTGGTAGTCAAAAAGAAGAATGGAAAGTCACGAGTCTACGTTGATTTTACCGACCTGAATAAGGCGTGCCCCAAAGACAGCTTTCCACTTCCGCATATCGACCGGCTAGTTGAGTCCACTTCGGGTCAAGAGCTGATTTCTTTCATGGATGCTTTCTCTGGCTACAACCAAATCCTTATGAACCCGGACGACCAGGAGAAGACTGCATTCATTACGGACCGCGGGATTTACTGCTACAAGGTGATGCCTTTTGGGTTAAAAAATGCGGGAGCAACTTACCAGAGACTGGTGAATCGAATGTTCGAGCATCAACTCGGAAAGACCATGGAAGTCTACATCGATGACATGCTGGTAAAATCAATGGAAGCTAGCTCGCATCTCGCTGATCTGAAAGTCTGCTTCGACATCCTGAATCAGTTCGGGATGAAGCTTAACCCCACTAAATGCACATTTGCAGTCCCATCAGGGGAATTTCTGGGGTACATCGTCACAGAAAGAGGAATTGAAGCGAACCCAAGGCAGATTAATGCTTTCCTGTCTATGAGTTCTCCTAGGACCTTGCGCGAGGTGCAACATCTTAACGGACGGATCGCAGCTCTCAACCGCTTCATTTCTCAATCTACGGACAAATGCCTCCCTTTCTACCAGCTGTTACGGAAAGGGGGAAAAAACTTCTTATGGGATGTGAAATGCGAGGAGGCGTTCGCTCAGCTTAAAGCCTATCTATCTGAATCACCGGTCTTGGCTAAGCCTGAGTTCGGTGAGCCGCTCTTTCTTTACGTCGCCGTATCGGACAGTGCGGTCAGCGGAGTCTTGGTTCGTGAGGAAAGGGGGGAGCAGCGACCAATTTTCTATATCATCAAGTCATTTACTGGGGCGGAGTCCAGGTACCCTATGATGGAAAAATTGGCCCTAGCAGTAGTCACTTTGGCAAGAAAACTGCAGCCTTACTTCCAGTCCCATACAATCATAATCCTGACGACGCAACCACTACGGACGGTATTACATAGTCCGAGCCAGTCCGGGAGGCTAGGTAAATGGTCTGTTGAGTTGAGTGAATACGACATCGAGTTCCGGACTCGAACTTGTGCAAAGGCGCAAGTGCTGGCTGATTTCTTGATCGAACTCCCACTAGCCTCTTCGGTTAGCAACAATGTCGAAGTCCCATGGACGTTGTATGTCGACGGCGTTTCTTCCAAGTCGGGAGCAGGAATTGGGGTCCGCCTCGCTTCCCTTACAGGCGAAGTGATCGAGCAGTCATTTCGCTTGGCTTTCGGTGCGTCCAACAATGAAGCCGAGTACGAATCCTTCCTTGCTGGTTTACGCCTCGCAGTAGGGATTGGTGTCCGAAAACTCCGAGCTTTCTGCGATTCACAGCTGGTCACCAACCAGTTTTTGGGGGAGTACGAGACAAAGGATGGTCGTATGGAGGCTTATTTGTCCACAGCTCGGGAACTAGTCACTAAGTTCGAGGATTTTGAAATCACTAAGATCCCACGAAGTGAAAACTCCGCTGCGGACGCTTTAGCATCTTTGGCGTCCACTTCGGATCCCGCGACGACCAGGATTATCCCCGTCGAAGTTATCCAATATCCGAGCATTCGACTAGAAAACTCAAACGTCGTCACCAGGGCAATGAAAAAGCAGCTGGCCGCAGAGGAGGCAGCTGGCAAGACGTCTGCGGACTCTTTGCCACCAAAGGACCCAGCCCCCGTTATGCCTACTCCAATGGATGTTCACCCACCTCTGGCAGAGCTAGACGCGAGTCAAATTCCGGAACCGGCAAGCTCACCGGTTGCCAATCAAGCTGTTATCCCACATGCTACTTTGGGCGGCACGAATTCTAACAGCTGGGGGGCAGATGACTGGCGGAGCCCGATCTGGGCTTACTTGGAAAAAGGGGAACTCCCAGCCGACAAATGGGCAGCTAGGAAACTCAAGGTTGTCAGTGCGCGGTACTGCGTTCACAATGGAATACTTCTACACCAAAGTGTAGCTGGTCCGTATCTAACATGCGTGGCTGGTAGTGAGCCTGCGATGCTAATGCGAGCTGTTCACGATGGTCCCAATGGAAATCACTCTGGAGATCGGACTCTGGCTTTTAAAATCAAAAGGCAAGGTTACTTCTGGCCTACCATGGTCACGGACTGCGAAAGATATTCTCGAGCTTGTGAGAAGTGTCAGAAGCACGCCCCGTCAATTCATCAACCTGCCCAGCTCCTGTCTTCGGTGTCCGCACCTTACCCATTCATGAGGTGGTCTATGGATATCATCGGTCCATTACATCGAGGACCAGGAGGAGTTCAGTACGTGCTCGCTCTTACCGACTATTTCTCCAAGTGGGTAGAAGCGGCAGCCTATGCAAAAGTAACAAGTGACGAAGTAGAGCAGTTCGTGCTTAAAAGCATAATCTATCGGTATGGCGTCCCGTGTGAAATCGTCACGGACAATGGTCCACAGTTCATCTCCTCGAAGTTCGAAGAGTTCTGCGCGAAGTGGAAAATTCGACTCAGTAAGTCAACTCCTCGTTACCCACAAGGTAATGGGCAAGCCGAGGCGATGAATAAGGTCATACTTGCCAACTTGAAGAAACGGCTCGATGCTCGCAAGGGGCGCTGGCCGGACGAACTTTAGGGCGTCCTCTGGGCGATCCGAACAACACCTCGTCGGGCCACTAATGAGACACCTTTCTCCCTGGTTTACGGAGTTGATGCCGTAGTCCCAGCCGATATAGCAGTACTCGGAATCCGTACCTTGCTAAACCCGCTCCGAGCTGAGGAGAATGAAGAATTCCTACAGGATACTCTCGATACAATCAACGAGCGTCGGGACCAGGCCTTGGTTCGGATCCAGAATTACCATAACGCAGTAGCTCGATACTATAACTCCAAAATCCGAAGAAGATCCTTGGCAGTTGGCGACTTAGTCCTCCGGAAAGTTTACGAGAACACCGAGGAGCTCAATGCAGGAAAGCTGGGAATTAACTGGGAAGGACCGTACCGAATTACTCGCGAAGTCTGTAACGGAGTCTATCAGCTCGAGGACTCAGAGGGAAAACCAGTCCCGAGGTCTTGGAATTCTTTGCACCTTAAACTCTTTTACAGTTAATTTATTTGTATCGAACTACGATTTAGTTTGATACGTAGGTAGCCCACTTCGGATCCAGCTATCCATATTAATAAAATTTAAAGTTTTCTTAAACTTTTTTTTATTAATACTGGTTTCCCAAAAAAAAAAAAAAAAAGCCGAAGTCTGACTTCGCATATATCATTTAAGCCAAGGTTCGTCTTCGCAGGTCTAAACCGAAGTTTTCACTTCGTACTCAGCTTTACTTTAAAGCTTAACGTTGCGAAAACTCTAAACCGAAGTTCTTACTTCGTACTCCACTTTACTTAGTAAAGTCAAAACTTAGTTTCTTATCTAAACCGAAGTATCCACTTCGTACTCAACTTTACTTATTAATGTTGGGGTGTCATCTTTTCAAACTACTTAGCCGAAGTTCTTACTTCGTGTCTATTCCTGCTCATATCATCTTTTAAAACAAAAGATTGCGGAAATTAAGTTCGCATTTAAGATAACAAAACAAAAAAAAATTTGGAGTGGTCACCACGACCAAAACACTCCAAAACAAGTATGAAAATAAGTACTACAAACAGGGGGGCTACCCGTGCCAAAACAACCCCAAAACGATTACTAAGGATTAGGAAGAACGGGATCAGACGCCACTTCGGATAGGGCCAATGTAATGACCCTCACCAAGAGTAAAAATCCCAAAATAAAAGATCAAGGGAATGGACCAGAAAAGGCTTGAAAAGAAAGAAGATGTAAAACAAAGAAGAACGACCAGAAGAAGTCCGAGGAAAAAGCCAGGAGTTGAAAAAATGACCAAACCAAGACGGAGTGACCGGGAGTATGGCCAGGACCCTAAGGATGATCGAGGAGTCGAGAAAAATTAGTCGAGGAGTCGAAAAAAGGTTGCTGAGAAAACTTATCAAGAGGAACGTTAACGACTAACCAATGGACGGGAGGACCGATAGCATCAAAGAATACCGGAAGGAAACATCGAAGGTGTTAGGCAAAAGATGGAGTGTTTTGGGAAAAATTATTATTTTCTCAAAATTTCGGCCAATAAGAATCAAGATAAGTGGGAGATTAATTTTTCAAGAAAGCTTAGTGGGATTAATGGGAAATTAATTCCCAAGGAAGAAGTGGTGTTTAAGGAGGCCAAGTCATGCAATTTTACACCAAGGAGAAGAAGTGGAGCAAATTAGGCCAAGTCATGCGACATTAAGAAAGGAGTTAGTGGGAGAATTAAAAATTCAAGAAGATTAAGGAAGTTAGTGGAAGATTAAGCTTAATCAAGGTGATTAAGGAAGAAGTGGTGTTAAGGTGGCCAAGTCTCACTAATTTCTACCAAGAAGACTTAGAGAGAAGAAGAGAACCACATTGAGCCAAGTTTCATCAATATTTGCCAAGTAATTCAAGGGAGAAAATGTGGGTAACATGGAGCCAAGTCACACATTTGCCTTATAAAATTTTGTGGAGATTAGAAGACATGCACTAATAAAAGAGGAGACATGCACTAATAAGGAGGAGTTTTATGCACTAATAAAGAAGGATTAGGAGGCTGATTGGCGAGCTTTGATTGGAAGGAGAAGCACTTGTCGCATAAACAAGAAAAGGAGAAGACACATGTCGATTTGCACTAAGGAAAGGAAGAGGATTCGAGCATTATAAATAGAGGAATGGAGACTCATTACCAAAAGTTTCTCACATTTCTCTCAACACTCAAACGCATAAAGCTTTGCTTTCTCTCAAAGACAAGAGAGGAACAAGAGAGATCATCGAGAGAGAGAGATCATCGAGTAAAAGAAAGAGTTGCCGTCGAAGTATTTATAGACGAAGGAGCGGAGCTGTTAGCTGGTGAGCATCGAGAAAACACGGTGTTAGTGTTGATATCAAGCTGTCGAAGAGAAGGGAGTCTCTGTCGAAGAGGCCGTTGAGAGAGAGACGCGGTTGGACTAAGTAAGTCGAGAACGGGAACGGTTGAAGGAGTGGAGGATTGTCAAGCGAGGACCGTCTGATCGTGTGGTGCCGTGAGTCTGTGCAGTCATCGTCGATACGCGAAAGGTGAGTCTGAGATAGTGCATGTTGGATGGATGCATGTAGCTTTGGTTGAAATTGATTGCATGCCGAGTAGGATTCATTTCAGTGAAAGGTGTAGGAACACATCTAACTTGAATCCCCATGCATGTTAAATACGGTTGCGTTTTAAGTAAATTTGGGACTTAAAACTTGGTTAGAGTTGCATGCTAAAAAGAGTTGGTTTAACTTGAATATTTTCTTGTTAAAATCCGGTTGCATGCGTGATAAACGATTAAATAATTTGCATTGTTTTGCATAATTTTAATCGAGGTTAGAACATGCACAAATAAATCTAAGGATTTAAATGAGTAAATCGGTTAGGCTGCATGTTAATTTGGACTTAAGATTTAAATGGGTAAATCTTAAATGGTTGCATGTGTAATAGGACTTGTAGCATAATTTCGCTCAAGTGGCTTATATTGTTTGCATGCCGGTAAAATAATCTTAAGTTGCTTGATTTATATTCTTGCTTCTTGTTGATTATTGCATGTTGTATTCTTGCTTGATTTCATGCTAACGTGCTTGATTTATCATTGCTTGAATTTGGGGTTATGTGTTTTATTTTAGCTTAGTCTCTTGAATTCGTTTCTTGAGTCTTAAGCTAGAGAAGTGTGACGATATTTCTGTTTCCAAAAGTGTATGTCGCGCGTGAGTTCCCGACGACCACTCGCGCGAGGACATTGTCACGGCTGGCTAGCTACTAGCGTGACCGCTACATGACGATGTAGCTAAAGGTGGGATCATGCCGGAGAACTTTGTGGTCTCGGCATGGAGAAGGAGATGGAACGGAACAGATTATCGAAGGGCCCTAGGTGTAGAGAGTCTAGAGTAATCAAGTGTCTCTTGTTTATGGCTAGGCGTCTTTGCATGTTGCGTATGGCGAGGTGAAAAGAGTCTGGGATATGTCAAGCGTTCCTTGTCGTATTCTAGATGTCTTGTTTGGTTGTTCGCTTAAGGAGTTTAGGGTAGTTAAAGTATTCCTTGTTTATCCTAGTTGTCCTTGCGAGTTGTGTATAGATGAAGAGTCTAAAGTGAGCTTTAGTCGTTCTATGTTGCGTATAGAGAGTTAGAGCGTTGAGTCGAGTCACGTTGATCTAACCTCTCTTGTTTGATGGTAATTTTATTTGCTTCCGCTATTGCTTCTGGCTGTGTTGCTTTGATTACTTGCCTGTTTTCTTTGCTTGCCGGGGTAGTCGGGTTGGGGAAATAGAATCCTGTTTAGGATAAAGGGGTACCCAGACTCACTGAGTAATCTTAGATTACTCATGTCTCCGTTGTTGTGGTTTTGCAGGGAAGCCTAAGTGAGTCTAGAGCCGGAGCAAACTTTAGGGTACCGGATAGGGTTTTCATGTGTTCCTTGTAAAACCCTATAATTTTACAAATGGTTATGTATATATTTTTCCGACTATCTAAATATATATTGCTTTAATAATTTGTTTGTGATGAATTATTTTACTAAAGTAATATATATACGGTTTTCAGGAAAACATGGCAAGTTGCAAATGATACTCGGCCTTGTCCGGGCTAACACAACGCACCAGGCCGCGAGGGTTGAAAAGCCTAAGTAACCTCGGTTGCGGGTGGGATTGTGCTAGGGAGGATCGGTCGGGAAGTCTGCAGCTTCCGTCCCTCGGCCGGACCACCTCGGCGCAATTCTGCATGTGGCGTTCCGTGGCTGTCCGATGGCCTTCGTGGTCCTAGGACGGTTCGGGGGCGTTACAGCCAAGCCCATCTCTGCGAGCTCCTCTTCCGGCCTGGTGTTCGCCAGAAAATTGTCCATTCCCTGCTTTGACATTTGCCCGAGATTAGTGCCGGATTCGTCGATTGTGACGCTTAGCGGATTCCCTACTTTGAGAATACTGAGAGGTCGAGCTCACGAGGAGTTACCTTCGAAACCTTCTCGTCCGCCTCCTCTTCGTCAGCTTTCAGGAGTCCGATCTCGGCCTCAATGTCTTGGATCTCTCCTCTGGTGATTTCCTCGATCAGCATCCGGTTCGCCCTAATCTCAGCAGCTCGGACCTGAAGCGGAGCTAGCTTCTCCCTCTCTTCGAAGGTGACTCTCACCTCCTCAACCAGAGGACGGAGAGTCCGCCTCATTGCCTGACTCTCCTCCCTTTGCACCCTCTCAATCTCGCAGCTGTTGCCAGCTTCGAGTAGCTGATTGCGGAGCTCGATCTCGTGCAACCTGTTCTTGGCCGCCTTCGCATCCTCCGCCGCTTCGAAGTAAAGGTCCCCCACCTTCTTCAGTTTGTCTCGCAGGTCTTCATTGGCAACCCCGAGGTCGAGTACCTCTATTTCAGCCTTCTTCATCCGCGCTCGGATTTGTTCGGCTTTCGCTACGGTGCTAGCATTCTCAGCCTCTAGCCCGGCGTACTCTTTTACCTGGGCTTCCAGGTCAGCGATCCTCTCCTGAAGAAGGTTCACCTCGGAAGAGGACAGGGAGACGAACAGCTGGTCCTCGTAAGACACCACCGAGGAGTTGAACTCGATCATAAGCTGAAAAATTCAGCTCGTCAAAAATGGATAAAATGATAGAAAGAAACAGAAATAAAGACCAAAGGATGTTTACCTCGCCGATTTTATCCGCAAAGCGGAAGAAGTTCGCACGATTGACCTCGGTCATGTCAGCAAATGCCGGGATCCGAACTCCGGGCCGAATGTAGCTCCTCATTAGATCGGCTGGGGAAGCAGGGGGGACTGAAAGATTTTTGAGCAAGTCATTTCAGTCATCAACTGTCGAACAGTCAAAGGTATAAAATTAAGAGCATTTTAGAAAAATTTACCTCGGGCGAAGGGGCGTTGTTCCTTCAAAGGGTTTCTTCCAGAGGAGTCTCCGAAGTCTTTAGGCGGTGGGGCCTCCTTAGATCTCCTCTCCGAGGAGGGACCCCTGTCTTTCGAGCTAGACCTACTTCGCTCATCCCCTAATGGGCCAGTCCGGGCTCGCCCCTTTTCACGAGAAGAGGAGGCGGTCTCAGGCTCCTTCCTCTTCTTCGATGAATCAGTTTGCTGAGAGGAGGCCTCAGCAGAGGTTTTCTTCGGCGCTGGGGGGGAAGCAGCGACCTCCCGTGACTCGTCGCTAGAATCAGCAATGACAATCACGGGAGGAATCAGCGGGCCACCAGGAGCCCTGGCTGATTATGTACCAAGCTCGGAAGAGCCAGTTGGAGGCACAGAAGTCCCGCTCACCTCGGGAACGGAGGAGCCGGAGGAATTCTTGTTAGAAATGCGAACTTTGCCTTCGGCGAGGGCCATCACCATCTGTTTCTTTGCCTCTTTTTCGGCAATTCGGCACGCCCTTTCTTCCCTGTAATTCATCTCCAAAACGCTCAAGGGGGTGGAACAAACGAGAGAACGCCTTCCGAGCCTCGCCGTGGACTCTCTGATCCTTTCGCAAGAATAAGAATCCCAAGCGATCTGTCCCTGGCTGCAGAACCTCGAGAAGAACTCTGCGAATGTGGGGCAAAGCAATCCGCGCTCGAAGTGATCTGAAAAAGAAACAGTTAAAAGGTGAGACGGAAAGTCAAGTAAACACTTAACTCGGACCTAGCAAGGAACTCCATTCTACCGATTTTCGAAGTCCACTTTGATACGTGCGAACTCACGCGGTGGCCGAAAGTGAGTTCGTTAACCGGGAAGAAGAAATAGGACTTCCGCCACTTTTCATCCTTCTCGGGCAGGTCGTCAAAGACCTTTAGCCCGGCAAGTGGGCTTACGTAAAGCGTGCCTTTGGTACGACCAGTCTTCACCGTGTACACCTCGAGGAAGTCGGCCAACGATAGCTGGTAGTTGAACTCCTCCCCCAGAGTTTGAAGGCACAAGACAGTCCGAACAAAGTTGGGGCACATCTGGGGAAGAGCGAAGCCCAGTTCGAACATCATCTTCACAATGAGTTCGGGAAGGGGGAATGACAGACCGCACGCAGAGAAGAATATCTCGAACGCGCAGCACTACCCTGGAGGGGGGTTCTCCGGAGACTCATGAGCCTCCGGGAACCTGATCTCGACCTTTGACGGAATCCCGGTGGATCCTCTAATCTCGGCTATGCTCTCCGCAGATAGAATCGACGGCTGGTGGGGGCCAAAAACGCCCGGAATCAAGGGTTTTGCGGTTTTTCCCGATGAGGATTTCAGCGGAGACATGCTTTTCCGGTAAAAGTAGCAAGAAATAAAGGAAGAGTGGAGGATTCTCCGGCGAAAGTAAAGAAGTTCACAGAGGAAAATAGAGAAAATCGGGGAACGGAAAACACAAGCACAATTGGGGATTAAGAGTGAAAGAGAGAAGTCGAGTTTACCTTTATACACGGAACCGGGGGTGATGATTACCTGGGGAAGTGAAAGGCCTCGCACCGTTTTCTCTCTCTCTTATAGTTAACAAGCCACCTAGTGGGGCCCCGAGGCTTGTTTGGGAAGGCAAATCCCATCATTACCACGATCAAATCGTGGAGATATGGGAAATATTCAGTTTCCCGAAATTGATCGCTTGAAGGTTAAAAGTCCCCCGAACTATTCAGCTCGGGAGACTTGGGGGACAACTGTTGTACCCATGATCTGTCATCTCTGACAATAGGCAAGAAGGCCTAGGTCGGGCTTTTCTAATGGGCCAAGAGCGTATTACTGATCGGCCCATTAGGCCCGGAGAAAGGGAGAGAGCGCGGAGATGCTTCGCGCTGGTCAGCTCGCAGCTCGGGCCCGGTCAAAGATTCCCGCATTCAAGAGAATTAATTAGACCGCTCAAATCGTGCCCTATTAATTGTGCATTGATTGGGTAATAAATTGGTCGGTATAAATATGTAAGGGGGGTATGACTTGTGGGGGATCCGATATTTTTTCCAAAAAAGCAATACAAATTCAAATACTCAAAAACTCTCTCAATTCAGTTCGGAACTACTTAACGGCGGTAAGCTCCTCCACATTCAAATCACTTCGGAAAGAGAAACTCGTTTTCAGTTCTCACAGTCAGTACACTCACCTCTTAATTTGGCAAGTGCTTGTGAAACTAGGGTTTTTCCCAGTGGACAAGCCAAGGCCTCCGCTATTCCCCATCGCTCTTCTACTCACCGGAATCGTACCCTGCAACACAAATCTTTTTGCAACTTCCAGTCAGCCGCCACATCCAACCTCTCCTCTGGCCTCCGACAGTGAAACTAGGGTTTTCCCTAGTGGATCTAGTTTTATGTCTCGGCCCATCAAATGTCCAAAGGCCCAAGTCAATAAACCTTTACCTAATTTCTGAAACGACAAATCACAGGTCTGTTATTTCAACGTTTATGCTCTGCCAAAACCAAGCTCTGCGTCGACTTCCTCTTCTCAATGGCTGTAGACTCCATTGGAGAAAGGTATCACCAATGCTGCTCTGTGTATCCATTTATCATGAAAGAACCCTGGCTTTAGTCGATCTTAGGGACTTGCAGCATGATTATTTAATTCTGCAGATTTATGGTCTTAAGTATTCTGAATCGTTATAGCCAAAGTGGTAAACATAGTCTTGAACTAGATATGTTCAATGACGATTATCACCCAAGCTATTCATCTGATGATATCAAGCATCTTTATCCAACCACTCCCATTAGTCGAATCCAATACGAAGGAGTTTTATTGCGTTTTATCGATTTGATCCAATCCTTATGCTTTGGGTTTCAAAGCAACCCTCGAGAGACTACAATAACATAGTCACCCGGATCCTTGCTTGCTTGCTACCTTGGGTAGTGAACCTCGCTCTGGCTGTGACCATATCAACGTCACCATATCCTATGACCGTGACCAAGCTCTTGTCCTTCAAAGCTTTTGAGGATGACCTCTCGATTCACCATGACCTCACAGGTGCCAATGAACTTCCAAGCCATTGGTTCATAGCTCTCTTGGATATGAAATCAATAAACTTTATCTTACCTTCTGTGGGATTGGGGAATGCCTTCTTTTATATTGTTTTAAACTTTGGAGATCGTCTTCCATGTATGTGTACTTGTTTTTTATTTGTTTGAATGAAAAGCAAGTGTTTTGACAAAAAAAAAGTATGGAATAATATGAATTTGAACTAACTATGTGTGAAATTATATCACCAAACAAACAACTATGTACATAAGTACATTTCTTTTGTAAAAGAAATATATAACATATAATTACTAATATATACATATGTAATAATATAATAAAGTAAAAATTATTAAAGTATGAATAAATGCAAGATATCAAATCTTTAAATCTTTTCCAATCATACTCATTGCAACAAAATTATTTTGTAAAAAGTACCCTGTCGTGTTGCGCAAATCTTTTTAGAAAAAACAGCAGTCTCACACACTTTTTGAAACTTTAATATCATAGTAGCACACTTTTGCTGACATCACACTTTTTTAAGTTGAATTGTCTAAAACACCCTTTAACTAAATCACCTCTTTCACAACCAATTTTTATGCACACAATAATACTCAATTAGAAAACAAAAATATCATCCTAACCATATCTCTCGTTCAACAAACCTCACAATTCTTTTTCTTTTTCTTTTATTAACAGCAATATCTTCTTCTTCTTTCTTTTCTTTTCTAATTTCTTAATTTTTCAGATCCATCATCTTCATCATCTCTTTATCTTTCTCCCGGAAACATCTTCACCACAAAAAAATTGGAAACTCTATATACTCTATTCATCTCCCTCCCTCCATGATATAATTCTCACACATGCCGCCTTACCTCCTTTTTCATATTTCTAATTTATTTTCAGACTCCAAATACCAATCTTTGACTTGGATAAAGGCCGAATCAATGTGAAATCCAGTTTTTTCTTTTTCTTTTAATCTTAATTAAATATTAAATCCAAATATTAAGAAAAACATTTCACTATAAAATAAAAATAAAAATAAGAGAAAACCATAGATCTCCAATTCATCTTCTATTGTTATCGTTCTCACTTGTGTTGTTCTCTCCACGAGGACCTTTAAGAAAGGTAACATATGAGAATTGGTTGTTGATGGCACAAAAAAACTAACCATATGGTCATTGTCTCGTAGACATCATGTGGTCAATTTACATGTAAACTAACCATATGATCAATGTCTCTTGGATAACCCGTAAGAAAAATAACATATAGGAATCGGTTGTTGATGGCATAAAGACAATAATCATATGGTCATTGTCTCTTGGACATCACGATGTCAATTTACATGTAAACTAACCATATGGTCATTGTCTCGTAGGCAACCCATAAAAAAACAATATATGAGAATTGATTGTTGATGCCACAAAGAAACTAACCATATTGTCACTGTCCCGTGTACATCACGTGGTCAATTTACATGTAAACTAACCATATGGTCAGTGTTTCGTGGACATCATTGGTTTTGTGGATTAAGGGGAGACATGAACAAAATCCAAAAAACGAAATTGAAATCCAAAACAAAACCCAGAAAACGAATTGAACTCACATTATGTAAGGAAAGCTTCTAGATCTTCTTTCCTGAAGATTGTATAAAACAAAAAAAGGAAGCATGAGTGCAATTTTCTTTTTGTTAACAAAAAAATGGAGAAATAACAACAACAATACATCTAAATCAGATATGAGGTGATCTAATTTCGAGTTGGACATGAATAAATAGAAAGAGAAATAAAAAAAAATTAATGAGGAGGAAGAAGAAAAGGAAGAGAGAGATGATATTGGCAAAAAGTGGAAAAATATATTTGGGACTAAAATGGTCTAAAAAAAATGTGAACAGTAGAAAGTTAGCAAAAAATGTTTAATAGTCACAAAGTGTGTTAAATGAACAAATTTTCACACAAAATATGTCTCCATTATAAATGACCCATTTTTTTTTATCTAGTAATAATAAAAAATATTGGCCTCACGTCTAACCGCAGCCTAATCTGATTTTCTTGACTAAGCGCAGCCTAATCCGATTTTCTTAATTAAATGCATTAATTGTAAGTTCTTTTGGATTCCATCTTGAATTCTTGGCAGCTTGCCCAACATTTATTTAGCGAGGATACGGAGCAATTACTGTTAACATTTGCTGTGAGAAATCCTTTTTTTTTTGGGACAAACACTGTGAAAAACCCATGATCTATAAATATGCTAATCTTGTTTTTTGCAAGTATACATACACGAGTACTTGGACCCTCACGACTATTATTATTACCTCTAGAAAACCCTTTTGAGTTGGAATGGTAAATAACATTTTCGTTTATCTAGTTGTTTTGTTTTTCTTGTACTTTCGTTTGAGTGAAGCTATTAGTCATAATTTTTCACAACAATCTCTTTTCAAGTCTCAGTGTTCTTAAAGTTCATAGCAAACCCAAAAACGACGATTTAGGCGACCATTTTGTAAATTATGAAGGTCCATCATATTTATTTATGGTACCTGCGGATTTAGTAGTATGGGACAAACGATTTGATAGTGCGGTACGGTTTAACTGTGGTCTGTGCTTGACAAATGCATTTACGGGACAAGCGCGGTTAATGCAAAATAAGTTTACAAGATAATGTTTGATTGGTGAAAAACAATTGGCATTGCGGATTTCATATTATTTTATTAATAACTAGTATAAGTATATATTTTCATTTATTTTATATTAATAAATAAATATTTTAATTTCTGAATTTAAAATACCAAAATTTATTGAAAATTAAATTCTAATAATACATATTTATTATTGAATCAGTTACTAGTTCAAATAAGTTTAATTTAGGAAGTGTGAATATATATATATATATATATATTATTTTAACAAACATAAAATCATACTAAATAAATTATTTTAAACAACTATCCAATTCATAATTTATACATTCCAACAAAATTGAAGTGCATGTCTTAAAATATGCGTTTAAAGGAAAATCAATAATCAATTTAGTGGTATGTAACATTTGTTTAAACTACATTAACATTGACCACTATGATTTAATTTAAACTACATTAGACTTGTCTTAAAATTAACCGTACAAGATATCACTAAGCTAAGTTGGGCCAAAAATGACTAAACAAATAATAGGCCCAATAGAGTGGTTATTGAAACCTTCGTCTTCTTTCTCAGATCTGTACCACCAACGCTTCTGATCTACATCAATGGCGCTTCCAACTCTGATCCGTTCGCTTCCATTACGCTTCCAACTCTGATTCCAAGACGACTTCGAGCGATTCCAAGCGTTTCTGTTTCCGCTTCCGTTTCATGAGCGAGAAATGCAGCATGACCGGCAGTTCCGTGCAGTGTATCAAAGGAAGAAATTTTTGTTTTCTTCTTTATAAATACAAACTAATCAACTCGTCCGATGTGCGGGTTTAAAATTTTAAAAATAAAATAAAATTTATCAAAGAATATAAAGTAAGTATTTCTAGTAAGTAAAAAATATCTATAAAAGTAAATAGATACACTGAAGTGTCCAATGTAAATATCTGATGTAAAAGGTGCGACTCTGTAGTTGAGACTATTAATTACTTTTTTTCCTCACTCGTGGGAAGTTTAGGATTTATCTTTAACTCCGGTCTCATTAGGGGATTTTCCATATTAGTCGGTGTACTTAAATTTGGATTTTGTTTTCTGGAGGGATGTACAGGGTGATCCTGATCAACTTCTTCAATTACCATGATTTTTATGGGCAATCTGGAAGGCCATAAAAAAAAAATTAAAGTTTAGAGATCGAGACAAATTATATAATTGCTCAGGCTTTGGGCGATAAGTTAGCTTGGAAAGAGGCGCTATCTTTTACGGCGGTCATGTCGGCTCCATCTCCGTCCTCGGATGTTTCTTCACCTTGTTGTCAAATTGATGGTTCTTGGAAAGCAACCAATGAGCATTCAGGATTGGGCTGGAAGTGTTGCGTTGGTGAGGAGCGAACCTCATTGTTGGGGGCCAAGTGTCTAAGACAGAGCCCCTCCCCCCTACATTCAGAGTTAGAAGCGTTGTTGTGGGCTATGGAGCGCATACGTGTTGAGTTTACTCACTATGATGCATTTCCCTGAATATTGGCCATCCTTCTTCAACTTGCTTGATGAGTTTAATTCGTTGGAGTTTTTTCCACTATTCTCCATCTCTTGGATCCCGCATGCGACAAATTTGAAGGCGAATTATCTTGCCCGTGTTTCGCATTCTCTTATCTCTGAAGTTCTTTTGTAAACCCCTTCCCTCTGGCTTGGGCAAATTACCGAAGAAATTCCTTTTACTTTATTGTTTGTTTGAAAAAAAAAATAGATACACTTTTAGTTAAAGAAAATAGTTGTTGATGAGTTCAAAAGTATTTAAATTAAATTAAATTTAACAAAGAATATATATTTAATAATTTTTGTAAGTAAAAAACAATGTATAAAAAGTAAAGAGATGAACTTTTAGTTATAGAAAATAGTTGTTTTTTTTTTTTTGCTATAATACACTTATGTATACCATTTACAAATGTACTGTCTACATTACCACTAAAAGTTTATTTGTACACGTAAATATATTTTATTATTAAAATATACTCTTTAGTCTTAACTACTACCAACATATTATCTTTATGAACACATTAAATAACCTATTATATGTCTTTTCACTTTAACATTTTTATAGTTACAAAAACGCATACGTTTAATCTTACATACTCCTATCATATATATTACAATAGCAGTCTTTTGAATAAATTATTTGATTGGTGAAAAAAATATGAGACGATCAATTTTTTTTTTTACTTCAACAATCTTTTTTTTTTATGTAAAAGTGAGTATTTACATTTTTTTTAGAAACAGTAACTAATTGTATAAGTTTCACAATCATTTTTTTATCTTATATAAAAAGTAATCTTTTTCTTGTAATATAGCAACTAAAAATTAAAATAAGTAAACAATATTATAATTTTGAATTTTATGGTATATGTATATATATATATATTTTTTTTTATATTATAATTAGTTTTTAAATAAATTTAGGTTTTATTTTATCTATTTACTTTTATATAAAACCTTTTTAGGTTAGGTTTTGAATTTTTATATTTTTATTTTTTAAAATTTTAATAATGAATTGACATGTGTCAACATCTGAATGATATAATTGACACGTGTCACGATCTTGTTAATAAGTAATATTGTCGTCAAGGTTTATATAATAAGATATTAGTTATATTAATTAAAAAGTGTAATATCTTGTGTGCGGTTTTTGTAAATCCACTGGATAAAATACTTGTTTCATTTGAAAAGCGGTCCATGCCTTTGTGCAGTGGTCAATTCTGCAGATTTTTTCTTTTTTTTTTTGAAAAACGTTCAAATACAATAATTATGTTGAATGGTGAAATTTTTGCGGAATTGATAAAATATCAAAAAATGCCCCGCTTATGTGTTCTCCATTCACGGTCTTAGTTTCAATGATAATATCATCTTCCAAAGAGTATTTGATTGTAATTTGTTTAAGGGTGATTGGATGGAGTATCATCAATCGTTCCCGGCATAAACAGCAGAGTTATATATTAACTGTGGTGAGTGACACACATGGGATGCTAGAGATGGTGCGATTTATTAATAAAAAAATGATACACCATAAGAACTCAAGTACGAATTGACTAATCATTAATTATTTTTGATGAAGTTGAGTTCTTATTGCAATCTTACCTTATGAGGAGCTTAGTTGTCTTTTTGTTTATAACAAACACCACATGTTTTTATCAAAAGTATATACTTTATCAAAAGTATATATACACCAAAAAGTTAACAATAATTTTCTTGTATTTGGTGTCGATTTATGAATTATATATATTAGAGTACATATATCTACACAAAAACACACACAAAAAACCTCACTATAGCTCATGTTTGAGGGAAAAAGAAATTCAGTATCTTAGACCATCTCCAATGGTTTTCTCTATTTTTACCTCTAAAATAGAGGAATTTTATAATAGAAATGACTTTTGTTCCAATGGATACCTCTATTTTTTCCTCTAAAAAAGAATATTTCGTAGAGATTCCTTTTTATTTTAGTATTAATACCTTTTACTTATAAAAGTTGCAAACTAACCCATTTATTTTAGTATTTGTGAAACTTTTATAAAATTACTAGATTTTAACCCGCGGTACACCGCGGCATTATTTTTTTTACTAAAATCATTAAATTTCAAATTGTAATTATTAGTTAATTTTTTATGTTTTATTTTAAATTTAAGATTGCATAATTGTATTTTGATTGTTAATTCTACAATTTAATCTACGGTTCATATACAATACAATAATTTGTTTTTGTTATAAATTAATTTCACCAATCCAAGATAAAAAATATTCGGAGGATGAGCCAGAATTCATTACAAAACTTATTAATATCCACTTATATTATTAAGTTGTACCAGTTTGTTTATAATAATCATGTATATAGATGTGTCAAATAGGTCGGTCCACATTTCTTTTTTCTTGGACCGCAGCGGGTCAACCCGCTAAGATCATGATCATTAAAGTTATGCCCAAGCATGTTCTCAACCTAAATTTTATATTAATTATTTTTAAAAAATTTAGTGGCAAAGAAAAAATAAAGAAACTTTAAAATAACTCTAATATTGATATTTTGTAAATATCGTAATTGGTATAAATTAAATTTCCTCACATTATCACATATTTTACGTATTATATACACATAACTATGTAAAAATATATTTATATATAATATATTTATTTTAATCTTATATTTGTAGTTTTTGGGACAACCCGCCAACCGCAGACATACCTTGCTAAAATCCGTAATCTCGATAGAATTAATTGTAAGGACCATCTTTTAACGGTACACCACAGCCCTATATTTTCTATATAAATTATAACTTTAGAAATTTATTACTTTTTAGTATAGAAATTTATTACTTTTTAGTATAAAATACCGATGGTCGTAGCGAAGAATTATTGACATTTTAAATTTATAAGAATATCGATCATAACCCGTCCCATAATAATTTAAATTTATTAAAGTTTATTAAATAATATATTTAAAACATTTATAAAAATTAATTGCTATACAGAAATCTGACTGTTTAGGAATTTAAGATTTTTTTTGTTTTATGTATTTTTTAGGGATTTTATTTGGTAATGTTATTTTAAAGACTGGAAAATCTGGAGGAATTTTCTTTTAAATTTAAAAATTTGAAGCAATTGAATATGATTGACTGAAATGAATATAGAGTAAAAACGAAAATTTTGTTTAGTTTTGCAGAAAATTAGGTTCAGAGTGGGATAATTTAGGAAAATTATACTGGATTGATAAGAGAATATTTAATTATTTTTTTGTCGGAGGGGCATATTTAATTAACATACATTTTTTGCATATTTTGATTTTTTGTTTTATTTTTTAAAAATTATTTTAATGGCAATGGCATTGGTTGTAAATACCTTTGAAATTCAAGCCTTATTTTCAAAAATGCTGTGAAAGTAATAATATAGATGATATTATTTAAATTTTTAATATTCATAAATATTATTTAAATATCACATTTATTAAAAGAACTACATTGCATCATATAAAATAATAAAGTGTTAAAAGTTTAAGGACCATTAAATATATAATTTATTTATTTTGATCATAAATATAAAAGTGTTAAAGTTCAAGGACCATTTTATAAATAAAAAAGTTCAACTCTATTATAGAGGAAAAAATAGAGTTCATCTATATATAGAGGAAAAAATAGAGATCTCTATTATAGAGGTAGAAATAGAGATGGATTGGAGTAGATTTTGCTCTAAAATAGAGTTAAAAAGCAAATATAGAGGTGGGTTGGAGATGCCTTTACGTTTAGTTTTTCTTGTAACCACATGTTTTGACGCAAATTTTAAATCGTGGCAGATTGAGATTAAATTTCAAATAGCCATCTTGAGATCCCTTTAATGATTCTTGATTATCTTTCTACTCATGTAGAACGATGCTCAAATTATGATTTTTTTTTCTATTATCACCAAAATCCTAGACCAGAAGTTAATAATTTCGTCTCAGATTTCTTCTCATTTCGTTCTATAGTCATGTTACAATCTTTTAGTGGTTTAAAATGCTACATTTGGTTGTTGAATATAACACAGCCATGTTAACAAAAAGAACACGTTTGAGATAGTTTTCTAATGTGCATGTATGTTTTTTCTAATTGTATATGTACATATGACTCATAAACCGATGTTAGAAGAAAACATAGATAAGATCCATTATGTTGTCAATTTAAACACACAAAAACGCAACATGATTATAGTTTATTAGATGAAATAAGAATTTAGCATCTTGACCATCAATCTTTAATCCAACTATACATAAGTGTCTCCGCCTTACCATTTTTTGACAAGTAAATAGCATCGTCTCGTGCATCCCATGTGTACAACGCGCCACAACTATAAATAGGATCTCCTGTATATGCAGTAAAATTCTTTTGATACTCCATATGTGCTCCCTTCCACAAGTTACAGTTGAATATCGTCGTGAAGATAACACCATCATGAAAGCTAAAATTGTATGAAGGACCTTGAAATTTTACAAAATGATCACCTAAATCGTCATTTCTGGATTTGCAATGGACTTTTAGAACACTTTGACTTGAAAAAAGGTTGTTTTGAAAAGCTACAGTGTTTTTATGACATGTACTAGCTTGATTCGACCCAAAACATGAAACAAATATAAGAAACAGAATGCTTAACGCAAGATTCATTGTATTGTATTGTATCAATCTGAGTATACTTGGGATCAGAGTATAGATTGCAAATTACTACTTAATTATATATGTGTATGTCTTTGTCGATTTATAGACTTTTAATGTTTGAAAAAGCTTTATCTCATTCTCAGCAGTCAACATGGTAAATTGAGAAATACTTTAAATATGTTTGATTTTTTGCCTGTTTTTTTTTTGGTCATAAAACATGTTAATTAATTAATGATTAGTATTTGACTATATTTTTTTCTCACACGTAATAAATTGGTCAAAGTTTTAGTTAATAATAGTAAACATCCCATATTCTGATTTCCATTAAAATACAGAAATTATTTTACATATTTTTATAGAGTTAATTGCGAGATTGACATTTTTTCCCATTAGTATTGTAGAATTAGAATTTTCTGTCCATACTTACAGATTTAGAGGGAGGTATTGAACTTGACAATTTAAAGGATTTTAGAGGATTTTTAAAATCACTTGTTATTCAATTAATGATTTTTAAAAATCTTTAAAAATCCTATGTTATTCAATTTAGAATATCTATAAAATCATGTACAATCTCTTATTATTCAATCAATAATTTATAGAATTCACTTAAAATATAATGTTATTCAAAATATCACAACTTTTTTTTGGAATGCTACTTTAAATGATTTTAGGAGACTTTGTTGGTTTTTTTAGTTGAAAAATATGATTAATCAAATCCTAGGGTATGAGGTAGAATTTTGTACGATTTTAAGACATAGAAGTGCATAGACATACGGTATACCTCAATCAACATAATTTTCTGGGAAATCAAAATTGGGAGAGAAGGATGATTGCAGAGAGAACAACATTGGGAGCTGGTAATGGTTTTTCTTTTTTCACTTGCTTGTTCTTCTTCTTCGTCTCTCTCTCTCTCCCTCTCCCAATCACTCACGCTTGAAAAAAACAAGCAAAGAAAGAAGATTTGGCTAGTGCCCTTAAGGTCGTCTTGGGACAACCGACGAAACCTCACCGGTTGATGTCACGATGATACTCACTTTCAGTAAAGGATCCATGTTCAATTCTCCCAGCAAACCTCTGAAAAGTTGATGACCACGAGCCTAATGCTTCTTTCGGAGCTATTAGAAAGAGAAAGGAAACATCTTGATGCTTGATGCTCATGACAAAGGCAAGAGTCCCTTCAAACCTCTAAATCATTATTATATAAATTTCTATGATCCATGTCAATAATAAACGTAATCATGAGTTTGTGTAGGTGTTTTAATTAGGTGGAACTATTGGCGATTGTGCGGTGATATTACGAGCTGCTTTAAGAGCTCCCATGCCTTCAGCCTTTTTGAAGATTTTAATTAAACCTCAAGTCATGATTAAACCTTTTGCTTTAGGTGTGCAACTTGACTATCTAAAGTTAAGCTTGTCTAGTAAAAGTGCCTTTTTAGTGTGTAAGAAATAGAGCATGTCCTGTGTCAGTTAGTTGTTAGCTTGTCTAGTAAAATGTCAGCCTTGTATTACCTTTTTGATTTCATAGGACACAGGACAACTAACTGACACAGGACAGGGGTAAAAATGTCGTTTTCATTTTGAAAAAGCCTAATTCTGAGAGTATGGATAGAAATACTCACTTTGAAAGTCTTGGGCCAACAAATACCCATTTAGAAAATAACTCATTTTATATAAAAAAAAATATCATTATATATATATGTTAATGTTAGAGGAGAATGGTCACGTACAAAAAACAATTTTACCGTCGGTTTTTATAATTCTAACCTCAGTTTAGAATTGACTTAAACGTAAGTATAACTTCAGTTTGAGAATCAACTTAACATTTAAAAAACTTATGCATGCCTAACCCTTAGGGGTGTTATTGGATTTTAATTTATAAATAATTTTGAAAATTTCAACAAAATCATCAAAAATGAATAAATAAAATATTTTTAAAGATTGCTAGAGAGTATTATATAGTTTTGTTGATTAGTTATCTAAAATCTTGTAAAGTATTATATAGTTCTAAACTCCCTAAACCCTAAACCCTACTCCGTATTTTTGTGATACTTTTTATGACTTTATTTTGTAAAGAAAGTGTGTAAAATTATAAACTAATAACATAATAATTGAATTCATTAACAATCCTAGATTCTTTTGTTTAATTGAATAACACAAAACTTTTAAATCTAATAACCCAAATTTGTTGAGATTTTAAATGAATAACACAAAACTTTTAAATCCAATAACCCAAATTTGTTGAGATTTTAAATAATTTTTTACAAATCACAAACTAATAACATTAAACTTTAATAGAATTTAACAAAATTTTGATCTAATAACAACATATTCTACATAACATTTAAAGTTTTTAATTAAAACTCTATTAAAATCATTTAAAGTTTTTAATTAAAACTCTATTAAAATCTCAAACCAATAACTATGTTCATCTCACTTGATGTTTCCTCTTGATTCCACCATAAGCTTCCCAATCATAGTTAAATTTAAATGTTATCAGTTTTTTTTAAGTGGGTGTTGAATGACCTACTTACATTAAAAAAATCTATAAATATATACTAAAAGTTAAACTTATATATATTTAATTAATACAAATGATAGTTTGCTTTTATCATTTTACAATTAAAAAATAATAATTAAGAAAAATGATGAGAAAATTGATGCCCCATCGTCACCATGCCACCACCGTACATCGGAGCTCCTCCGCTTCCACTTCCACCAGCTCCTCCACCTTCCTTATCGCCTTGTCTCCCGGCTGTAGTCGTCTTCTCGCCTTCAACCTCCCTATACTTTTGCAGATAGATCTTGAGAGGTTCCACGTAGTCCTCAAACCCTAGCGTAGTCATCGCCCAGAGAAGATCATCTCCGTTGATCGTCTTCCTCTTCTCTCTCTGACACTTGTCGGAAGCCTCACCGGTGATGAAACTTATGAACTCTGATACACACTCTTGAACCGTTTCTTTAGCGTCCTTGGAGATTTTTGCGTTCGCCGGAAGTGCTTTCTTCATGATCCTGCTAACGTTTGCGATCGGTAGGAACCTGTCTTGCTCACGCGTCGAAGCATTCCCGCCGTCCTTGTGTCCTCCTGAATCGTTGTCCGAATCCGCCATCTTAGATCGAGGAGACAAAAGGGTGGGAGAAAGAGAGATAGATGTTTTGGGTCCGTTGGATCAGAGAGGATAATAATCGTATCGTGATGACACGTGGGCTGTTATCGGTCGTTTGTTTGTCGATAAGATTAGTACAAGTGGATGTTATTTGGATAGAAAAAGAGATTTCATAACCGGTTCTGTTTATTTCGGTTTGGCTTTCTGATAAAAACTTGAGTTTTGGTTATATATATGCCCGGGTATATATGTATCTTTGAGACAAGACGCATGTTACCGGACTCTCTCTCTTTGTAAATTTTCTAGAGCTCGTATCTCAAGTGGACCTTGCATCTGTTGGAAAAAAATGCTCTCTCCTTAGAGAAGAGAGGAATAGAATGAAGAATGCGGGAGCGAGCCACATATTTCACCCTGGCTTCTTGCAAGGCAAGTGACTTTGTGAACATACACAAATGATGTTTATGTTTTATGAGAATTAATTTCCCAAAATAATTACCAGTTAACTAAATCAGTTTGGTATATGTTACCAATTCATAACTACCACACGCATTTCTAAGATTTCTCTAGCACCTGAGAATCATAATACACAAAGCATACGCCAAATGAACCCTGTAACCTTAGTATCTTACTTATAATAATAAAGGTACACAAAAATTAAGTAACGTTTCTTCTCCTGGCACCGTGAGGATCGGTTCTCCACCAACTGTCATTTTCTCATAGGTTAATTTTTTTTCCAAATTTATTATTTAAATTTATAATAATATTAAAAGAAAAAATAATAAAATATATTATTTAAAGTAACGCTCATCGGTACTGCCAGTACAAATGGTCTAAGACCATAATATACAAATACAAATACTTAACGCTACTACAACAAAAAAGCAAGTCTCATTATCTTTCACATCAATCTCATCAATATATCCTTTTAACATATGTTAGATTTTTTACATCATATGTTTACTATAATCTAACCCCAAACGGGTGATACAGTTGTGGAGGGCTAGCAAACATATATTATATCATTATATGTATATATAAATTACATTTTCTCTCTTCTCCTACCGCCGAATGAGCATTGATCTTATTAATTTTCTATTCCACTACTTTACTCTATTCTATTTTTATTTTCAACAACTCTAATTGTTGGGTTTCATGAACACCTAAATTCTATTTAATCCACAAAAAAGATCCACTACATCAAATAATCTTCCAAATTTCGGCCTACCATACTAAACAAAACCATATATAATACTAACAAGAGCAGCTCCAGTGCTTGATTTTTAACAAAGTTGTTTAAGAATATTTTAATGATAAATTTTTTAAAAATGTTAAATTAAAGACTTTATTAAGAAACTGTTAAATTTTATGGGTCTAATGGTAGATCCTAAACTTAAAAAATAAGACAAGAAAGATAGATACTCATATGTTGCGGTTGTGATTTCATGTCTTATACGCATACCTTATACAACACTACAAGAAAATAATCGATTTACGATGGAAGAATACATCGCAATTCCCTCCCAAATCAACAATCGCAAGGGATTTGTAAGGCACAACAATTCCTCGCAAATCCCTCGCAACTTTTGTGAGGAATTTTTTCCCTCGCAATTTGCAAGGACGTCTTTCCTCGCACATTACTAGCAGTTTGCGAGAAACCTTTTGACTCGAAAATCTGAAGCAATTTGCGAGAAACTTCATCCATCGCAAATACGTTGCAACCTGGATTAAAATTAAATTGAAATTTGTAATAGAATTAAAATTAAATTGAAATTAAATGAAATGAAATTTTAATTTCAATTTAAACTGAATTAAAATTAAATGAAATTTTAATTTCAACTCAGAATTGGGAATAGAATTAAAATTCTTAATAAAATCCAGAAAAAAATAAATTCCAACTCAAATGAAATTTAAATTGTCTTCAAAAAAAATTTACATTACAAAACACTGGGATTAAAGGAAGAGTTTAAAAAGTTTCAGAGAGAGAGGTGATGTTTCTTGTTCCGGTTCCACTACCGGCGCTAACAGTTCCATCGGTGTTGCCCTGTTCTCCGGCTTCTGGGTTGGTCGGTGTCGGGTTCCGAAACTTGACAGCAAATTCCGGATCCTTTTCAGCGAGATACTCGAAGAATGCATCATAGCTATGCATCCTCTCTGCACTTAGTCGGATTTGAGTCACCTAAGTTTGAATACATTCCTCAGCGGCAGCTAGCTTCTGAGCCAAAAGAACCGGATCATTAGCTGGAGACATAGGCGGTGGACCGCTGCTGCTAAAGGATGCTTCAAACTGCAAAGAACCAACCCCATAAATCCTGTTTTTCTTCTTTGGAGCAACCTACCACCAAAACAACAACACAACAATAAACTTTAAAGACAAACACAAAACTCAAACAAAAACAAAGACATTCAAAGTACATAAAACAGACAACTTACCGATGTGTAAATTTTATTTTTGACATGAATGGACACCCCACCAGAAGCAGTGCTCTCTCCATTATCCCCGGTACAAAGCTCAGATTCCAACTCTTGAATCTTGGACGACACCTCATTGAACAGAGACTCAGACTTTCCATCCGTAAAAGTTCCATCAGGCTTGATGAGTCTCTTCTAGGATGCGTACAAAATCAGGAGTTAACTCACCAGGTAGCTCACACTGAAACAGAGAAAGAGATAGATGATTAGTGTATTGATTTTCCACAAGATCAATGCTGCTGAAAAAGAATGACTAAACACTTACATGTTTGCGAGCACGAGCTTTAAAAGAGGTTTGGCCTGAGCGGTGCTTATATATGCCGGTGCCATCAAGATCATGATATCGAGCATTCCGGCTGTTGGTACTTTTGACTTCTTATTTGGGATCAAGCCAATATTTAACAAGACCACCCATACCTGAGGATCAATCCACTATGGCTTTACCTCATCACCTTTTAGTTTCCACTTTAACTTCCACCTGGACACTTGATCACACATCCTGTCCTTAAGCTTGTCTTCAAACTCCTTCCTAACTCTATCGTTTATGCAACTATCCCAATTACATATTTGCGTCCAAAGAAAAAGTAAATTAGTATTTGGTTTCAAAACGACAAAGAAAACATATTGTAAAGTAGCAAACAAGTCGTGACTTACCGCAAAAGTTTTATACCAACGGTCTACCACTGTAGTTGGCGTCTGTGTCCAATTGGCATGAGGCTCTTTGAAATCTCTTTCAAAGATGCTTTGAACAGTTGCGGCAATAGAGGTATCTTGGTCAAACCTACAAACAAAATACAGAATGAAAGGAGTGAATGATTCAGAATGAAAATGTAACATGCAACTATGAAGAATGATTCGAATTAAATGAAGAATGACTCGGTTTCAATTTCAACATGCAATTATCATTCAACAGACAACTATCATTCAAGTGTAACTCTCATGCAACTATCATTAAAAACTTCAAATAATTGGACAGGACTATCGAGCTTACCAGAGAGTTCCTGGAGGTCGACGCGGATCAAGCTTTGTTAAACCTCCACGCCCATGACTATCGAGTAACTCTTCCAGTGTAAGATTGTTGAGACATGTAGAAGCTCTTGTGGAAGACGAACGAGCGGGTGGAGATACCTCCGGATGCTCCCTAGATCCAAGATTCACATTAGAGGGTGAAGGAGAAGGAGTATGATAAGATGGCATCTGAGGTAGTGGTTGCGAAGTTGAACGGCGAGAAGTAGAACCGGTGGGAGTCCGTGTACGGTTAGAACCGGTGGGAGCGGGTACACCTTGATCAGACAGGAACCTTGTGTAATCGTTGCCATTGAACATCTACAAGAAAATCAAAATCAATTTAATCAGATCTAAGAGAGATTAGAAACAATTGAAATAAAAACAATTGAAATAAGAAAACAAAGATAGATTAGGGTTAATACCTTGACGGAGAAGAGCGGTGAAGACGAAGAAAACAAAGCTGATTAGGGTTTGGGTTTGACGGAAAAGACGAAGAAGAAAGAGAGATTAGGGTTTTGACAAGGAGGGTAGAAACAAAGACAAAGAGAGATTAGGGTTAATACCTTGACGGAGAAGAGCCGATTAGGATTTGATGGAGACAGCCGGAGACGGAGAAGACAAAGAAGACAAAGATTAGGGATTTGACGGATCCGATTAGGGTTTGACGGAGAAGAGGAAGAGGAGCCGATTAGGGTTTGACGGAGAGATTAGGGATTGAGATAATGAAGAAGATCGGCAAGGGTTTGCCGGAGAAGACGAAGAAGAAAGAGAGATTAGGGTTTGTGAGGGTGAGTTTGAGCTTCGCTCAAACCATAGATCGGTTGTATATATAAATATATTGTGCTCTCGTAACTCCCTCGCAGATTTTGCGACGGAATAACTAGGATCCCTCGCAAACCAGTCGCAATTACCGACAAATTGACCAATTAAAATACACCAATTTTGCGAGGGATTAGCATGGAGTAATCGCAGATCCCTCGCAAAATCAGTCACAACAACCGACAAATTGACCAATTAAAATACACCAACTTTGCGAGGGATCTGCAAGGCTCAATCAGAAGTCCATCGCAAATCCCTCGCACCCTTATACTTTTAATAAAATTCATTTTCCATACCAACATTAAAATATACTCCATCAAAAGCTAAAGAAACAAAAATAATCCATTTAAACTCTATCAGCTAGTTCTCTTGATGTTGGTAAGTAATGCTCTTCTTTAAGATCAAATTGCGAGGGAAGCGTGACGAATTACCGAAGGATTAGCTAGGGTTCATCTCACATCCCTTGCAAATTGCGAGGGAACTGCGAGGCTCTGTATATATTCTTTTGCATCAAATTAATTTTCTTACTGACCTAACAAATTTATTTAAACATCTTAGCAATTTTCAGCATATGCCAATATATTCCTAAATTATTAACCCTAAACCTAAACTCAAACCCTAAACCTAGACTCAAACCCTAAACCATTAACCCTTATCAACCCTAAACCCTAAACCTTAAACTCCTAATGACCTCACAAAATTTTTTAAACATCTTAGCAATTTTCAGCATATGCCAATATATTCCTTAATCTCCAAAGTTTCTTGTCTCTTGATGTTGGTAAGTAATTATCTTCTTTAATTTGCCTCTAAAAGATCAAATTGCAAGGGAAGCGTGAGGAATTACCGAGGGATTAGCTAGGGTTCATCGCACGTCCCTTGCAAATTGCGAGGGAACTGCGAGGCTCTGTATATAATCTTTTGCATCAAATTAATTTTCTTATTGACCTAACAAATTTATTTAAACATCTTAGCAATTTTCAGCATATGCCAATATATTCCTAAACCATTAACCCTTATAAACCCTAAGCCCTAAACCTAAACTCAAACCCTAAACCATTAACCCTTATCAACCCTAAACCCTAAACCTTAAACCCTAATGACATCACAAATTTATTTAAATATCTTAGCAATTTTCAGCATATGCCAATATATTCTTTAATCTCCAAAGTTTCTTGTCTCTTGATGTTGGTAAGTAATGTTCTTCTTTAATTTGCCTTTAAAAGATCAAATTACGAGGGAAGCGTGAGGCTAGGGTTCATCGCATATCCCTTGCAAATTGGGAGGGAACTGCGAGGCTCTGTTAGATATCCGTCGCATATCCCTTTCAACCGTATATATTCTTTTGCATCAAATTTATTTTCTTAGTGATACATTCTCTATTATTTCCTATGTTTTGGAAAGTTCATTGTTCGTATACTTGATGTTTACTGGGAACTTCACTTTAGAATTAAACCCCTAATGACCTCACAAATCCCTCGCCTCTTCCTCGCAAATTAACAAGAACAGAAACTCAAACTCATTACATAAACAGAACCTTAAAGTCAAACAAAATGTGAAACCCATGGTACACATGATTTGTAGAGTCTTTTTACTCCTTTGATCATGCTATACCATTTACTATATATAAATTTACAATTATAGGTTATGAATCATTCACTCCCTTATCATGCTATAGCTAGTTCACTAATTAAGTTTCTTGGAACATGAAAAAACTAAATCAGATTGGTGTGCACGTTTGGTTATAGTTTAATTTGCTCTGTTTTATAATGGTTTGAACATGAATCTGAATGTGGACATATCTTTCTCATTTAATCTTCGTTTGAACGATGTGTTGATTTGTGCAAATCTTAAACTTCTAGTATATGTGTATAATAAGAGTATATTAAAAAGAAAGAGAGAAAAAAAAATCAAACCTTTTTGTTTCAGGGTTTCTTGTTACATACCCTATCTATAAATAGAGAGAGAGCGAGTGTGTGCTGTGCATGTGGTGTGTCCCTAATCAAAATCTCTGTGAAACTGTAGAAAACATAATGGGAGGCAAGAGGAAGAAAATCCCGATGAAGAAGATTGAGAAGAAAGAGTCACGAGCCGTTGCTTTCTCCAAACGCCGTACTGGTCTTTACCGTAAAGCCTCTAAGCTTTGTCTTCTCTCCGGTGCACAAATGGCGATCTTGACGACTCCTTGTTCATCCAACTCTCACGCCTCTTTCTACTCCTCCGTTGATGGTGTTGTTGCTGCTTTTCTCAACGATCAGCGTTCTCTTCGTGAAGAAGTTAATCTTGGAGGGTTAGGGGGTTATGGTGGGAAGACGAGGATCTTGCTGAATCAGAGGATCCAGAGGAGTTGAGGGGTGCGATCGACTCCATGTCTAAGTTGTTGAAAAACCTGAAAGAACTGCGTGATCGTGTGGACTCTGTGAATCAGAGAGATCATCAAGATGACGTGAAGAACAACAACATCAAGAAGGAGGATCTTGTTCTACACGAAACCCTAAATCTTCAGTCCACTTCTGCAATATCAGATTCTTTACCTATAGATCATTTCAACAAGATCGCTAAAGAACAGGATCAGATCATGGCTACAGGAAACCTTGGATGATGGATACACCAAACAAGAGCAGCTGGTTCTCGATCAATTCATAGATGTTGAGAGTTTGTTCGATGGGCTTTACGAGACCACAGAAGAGCATCCAGAGTCTGCTGATGATTTCGGAGATGGAAGATGTCTCCATGGTGATGACGAATACAATTACTGTATGTTCCCTTATTCTTAAGGTGTTGGAGATGGTTTGGTGCTTAAGAGAAGTTTGGATGAGGATGATCTTTTTCAATGAGTTTGATGCTGTTTGAAGATACCACCAACGCAATTCAACATGTACATGTAAGTGTAACCAAGATGGGTTCGGTTTAGAGATATTTCTTGTCGATCTGATTTAGCTTCAACCAAATTGATCATATACTCTGTTGGAAATTTATGGACCAGTTCTGTTTCTGTTTGGCTTAGTGATATAGTTTGAGGTTCTAAATACATTTGGAGTTTCATAGTTTTATGAATCTCCTCGGGTATGTTTTAACAGCTAATCATATCTGTTTTTAATTTGATAGCTAACAGTAGAATCAATGAGTATTACAACAAAAGCATACATGTGACTATAACATTATCTTGAGAAACAGACGAGTTCATTCACCTATACGAAAGAACAAATAAGAAAAAACCTAGTGAAACTGAGATTAACCTAGGACCAACAAGTATCTAAAGACTTCAACTTAGGAGTAATACAACAAATCACATGTACGGCTCATCCGAACCTGTAAGAGAGATGGGACCAACTTTCCTGTAGCCTTCCAAAGTCGCGAGAACATAATAGTCGTTTCTTCTCTTGTGTGGTCTCTCCTTAAACCGCACAGCCAACACCACGAACCGCACAACAACTCCAACAGCGATCTTGGAGAGATCATCTTTTTGAAAATACGGTTTCTCGTTGTCAGACTGCGAGTGGACATAATGGTAATCGGGCATTTTCAAGAGCGAGAGGTATGCGTATCTAAGTGGTCCTGACCTGATGAAAACTCCGTTCCACAATACTTGTTTTACAATCCCTTGCAAGACATCTCCTCTTGCAGGCAAGAATGTGCGGCATGTGAAGGACACCGGGAATGTGAGGGTGCGTGCTTGATGATTGTCTTCGTTGTCGATGTTGTTGTTCTTCTTGTCACCGATGCTTTTTAGAGCGGTGATGCCGAGATAGAATCCGTGTTCCCTGCATGCTTTCTCGTGTATTAGATCTTGGAGAAGTTTGTATAGAATTTGTTGGTGAGGCGATTGGCCATTCAAGTGTTCGGCACATATAGCCACGTCCCGAGATATTTCTACTTCTGAAAACATCCGGTTCAACTGTCACCTGAGGAACCACAAGAGATTAATAGGTTCAAAGAGCAATCATATCACAAGACACAGACACAAGTAGATAAGGGTCACACATTATTCATAAAAAAAAACCACAACCCCAAATGAGTCCTAAAGTGTAAACGATAACCCATCAGGCCCTCAATAAAGATTATAAAGCAGGAAAAACGCAGGCCATAGAGAAAACATAACGTTTAAATCAACAGCAGATACCAATTATTATGATGGCTATATAGGTTCAACTTAGAGCATTTAACCTTATATGGTACTTGCATAAGAAGAACTTAGAGCTGCTAAGAGTTAACTGATCAGTTTACTCAATTCTACATCAGAACAGAGAAATCAACCAAGAGACACAATTCAAAGCAAAGTACTCAAAAAGAAACAAAACAAAAAAGCATTAAAACTGCATCAAATAATTTCAGAGATAATCACACAATCTAAAATGATCCTAACGAGATACAAGAAGATTCCTTTCTCCATTCTCAAAGCAAACCACACAAAACCTTCCAGAGAAATAGACATGTTATCCAACATTCCAACACGAACTAGGAATAGAAAAACATGTAACAGTCTGATCTCAAAAACTCAAAAGAAATCTCTTTTCGACTGATGACAACAAATTGGCGGAGGCATAAATGCCAATTCAGAAAAAAACGTTACAACAGTAACTGAAACACACCCTTCGATACTACTCTCTACCATTCCTCATTTACAGTGAAACCCAACATCCTGAATATCAAAAAGTTTGAATTTTTCCCTCTAATTTTCAAAAATCATGAAGCAAAAACCCATCTATGCCAAATCAAAAAACCAAAATTTTCAACCTTTGCACACATAACGAAATATTCAACAACAAAAAGAACAGCAAAAAGGCGAAATTTATGCAAAAAAAAGAAACTTAGTAGCAAGCGAAAAATCAAACCTTGAAACCAAAATATGATATCACATAGATGACAGGAACCAAGAGATCGTAAAGGGCAGAGAGAGAAGCACCCGCAAAAGATTTATCATACAAAAACAAAGAGATTTCTACTTTTATCTCTCTGTTTCGACTGATAAAATATAGATCCAGTCATAAGGCGTGCGTTACTGAACTCTCTTCATTTCTGATACGAGGCGCATATTAGCCATACTCACTTATAACTTTCTATTATGCGCCTTTTTTTTGGACCATGTTTGTTAAAAAGGCTTTGTTCTTGGCCTGGTTAAGATAAACCAAATATCCAAACAACCCTGTAATCATCTCGAACATCTTTCCCCGCCATGGATAACACAGGCTAAGAGCTTTCGTAGTATCGTTAGCTCAAGGAATCAAAGCTCAAGACTTTTTTTTGTTGTAACTTTGCGGAATCTTATTTTTATTTGAGTACCCAATTGAGAGTGTTTTGTGTCAGAAATGGCGATTTGTTCAAGTCGCCATTTTTGTCCAACGACGATGACTACTTCGGCGAAAATATTCGGTTCGTTGGGAAGCTCCTTCTGCAAGTTCCATGGAACCAATTCATCGATTTCACTCAGCTCTTATAACAGTGCTACTTCGAGGAGATTTGGTTTCTCTTATATGAAAAAGGTTAAACGATTATCGTGTGAAAGTAGTAGGAATGAGAATTGGAATAGAACACAGAAGCAGAGTCAGTATAGACCTTCAAAGGTTTTGTTGAATCGTAGAAAAGAAGAGAGATTTGCGGATTTAGGTCTTATGAGTGGTGAGAATAGTAGTCCAAGTAGTGATGTTGGTGGTGGTGGGAGTAGTAGTACAATGGAGAAGATTGTGGAGAGATTGAAAGAGTATGGATTTGTAGATGATGGTCAGTTTCAGGATAAGGAAGTTGAACAAGAGAGAAGGATTGAGAAAAGGTCAGTGGAGGATAGGGTTTATGTTGGAGAAGAAGGAGAAAGAGGTGGATTCTCGGAGGAATCACCATTTGGTGTATTTAAAGGCAATGATGAAGTTAGGTTTCCTTGGGAGAAGGTGAGTTCTAAGGATGAGAAGGAGTTGGTAAATGGAGAGTGGACAGCTAAGAAGGTGAGTAGATACTCTTTGGCGGAGATGACTCTTTCGGAATCAGAGATGACCCGATTGAGAAATGTGATGTTTCGAACAAAGAGCAGGATGAGAGTTACGGGTGCAGGTGTTACTCAGGCTGTGGTAGATGCAATTCAGGACAAGTGGAAGAGCTCAGAGATTGTGAGACTCAAGGTTGAAGGATCAAGTGCACTTAACATGAGAAGGATGCATGAGATAGTAGAGGTTTTTACTCTTATGATCCCCCAATCATGATATATAGAGTTTTTAGATTCATAAGTAAAAGGAATTGAGAAGTAGTACTTTGTTTCTTGTGTCCTTTTTTATTATGGTCTAGTGTAATACTAATTATGTCTTCACTGTAACAGAGAAAAACTGGTGGTTTGGTGATTTGGAGGTCAGGGACTTCTATGGCCTTGTACAACTACAAAGGCGGCAGCAACAGGCATGCATCAGGGAACCTGAACAAGCAAATATCCAGAAGAACAGAGGCATCACCGTCTTCATTACCTACAAGTACAAGTACAGTTGATCGTAGAGTTCAACAAGTGCATCTTCCTCAGCAGCTAGAGAAGGAGACAACCATTGTGGGAAATAATGACAGAACATCCCAACAGGAAGTAGAATATGAAGATGAAATAAATGAACTGTTAGAGGGTCTTGGTCCTCGGTACACGGACTGGCAGGGAGGTTATCCATTACCTGTTGATGCTGATTTGCTTCCAGGGATCGTTCCTGGTTACGAACCTCCTTTCAGAGCACTTCCTTATGGAGTGAGATCAACTTTGGGAACAAAGGAGGCAACCGCGTTAAGAAGACTTGCTACAGTTCTACCTCCACACTTTGCTTTAGGTATTGGATTTCCTTTATGACTTTTTGAAGAGTCTAACAAAGTCTTTGAAGAGTGAGAATTTCTTTTGATGTACAGGTCGAAGTAGACAGATGCAAGGGTTGGCAACAGCCATGGTTAAGTTATGGCAAAAGAGTTTGATTGCCAAGGTTGCCCTCAAACGTGGTGTACAACTGACTACCAGTGAGAGAATGGCTGAGGACATCAAGGTAATTAAGGATTCAGAACCGAATCACATGTAATTGTTATTATATTAATGTACATGGTTTTAGAACAAATTAGAAGGTGTCCATATTTGATGCTTGATGTTTGATATCATGATCTTGGTAAGTGACTGCAGAGATTGACGGGAGGTATGCTGCTCTCTAGGAACAAAGACTTCTTGGTTTTCTACAGAGGAAAGAATTTTTTGTCACTAGATGTAGCTGAAGCATTAATGGAGAAGGAGAGGCTTGCAAGGACTTTGCAAGATGAAGAGGAACAAGCACGTCTAAGAGCATCATCGGCTCTGGTTGTTCCAACTAATAAAGCTAATCAAAACCTTGCTAGGACTTTGCAAGACGAAGAGGAACAGGCACGACTAAGAGCATCATTGGCTCTGGTTGTCCCCAGTGCTAAAGTTAATCAAAACCTTGTTTATGCCGGCACTCTTGGAGAAACTCTTGATGCAACTGGTAAGTGGGGAAAGAATCTGGATAACGATGATCATGTGGAGGAAATGAGACAAGAGGTTGAGAAAGTGAGATCTGCAAAACTTGTCAGGAAGTTGGAAAGGAAACTTGCTTTTGTAAGTTCCTGACTTGACCCTGTACTTCCTACCTGTCAAGTTATGTTTCACATACTGAGTAAAGAGATTTCTCCTGGAATTAAACTGATTATTAAATTTTAAATGAACTTTTCTAGGCTGAGAAAAAGTTGCTGAAAGCTGAACGGGCTTTAGCTAAGGTGGAGGAATCTCTGAAGCCAGCAGAGCAGAGAACAGACCTTGAGGGCATAACTGAGGAAGAGAGATTTATGTTCCAAAAGCTCGGATTGAAGATGAAAGCTTTCTTACTTCTTGGTAAACCATCTTTTTCGGATGTGTTGTGTAGTAATGTATGTTTGACCTGTGTTCTTTGGGATATGGACTCGTCTGAGAAACTTGAATTTATTACTTCAGGTAGAAGAGGGGTGTTTGATGGGACTGTGGAGAACATGCACTTGCACTGGAAATATCGGGAGCTGATCAAGATTCTTGTTAAGGCTAAAACTTTTGAGGGTGCGAAGAAAGTGGCAATGGCCCTTGAAGCCGAGAGCGGAGGTATCCTGGTTTCTGTTGACAAGATTTCGAAAGGTTATGCCGTAATCGTGTATAGAGGAAAAGACTATAAGCGTCCTTCTATGATGAGGCCTAAAAACCTCTTGACAAAGAGGAAAGCTTTAGCACGTTCTGTTGAGCTCCAAAAACGTGAGGTTGGTCATACCAAAAATTATGCAACAACGTTTGTTGATCTCAAAATCTGCAAAATTATCATTGATTTCTACTTTTTGCGACCCATTAGGTGATAAACCTCAAGAACTAACACATAGGTTGCTTCCTTATTTTGATACTTTCTATTCAACAGGCTCTCATTAAACACATTGAGGCGGTACAGGCGAAGTCAGAGAAGTTGAGAGCTGAAATTGTATGGTTTGAATTATCTATATATCATTTACTAATCAAACAACAAACGCATATTCTTGTTCTGAAATTTTTTGCTAACCCGCGACCCTGAATCCATTCTGTCAGGAACAAGTTGAACTTGTAAAAGAGAAGGGAGATGAAGCGTTATACGAGAAACTTGACATGGCTTATTCTTCTGATGAAGAGACCGAAGAAACAGATGTATGATATGTTTGCCCTACAATCTCTTTATTTTCTTAAACTTCCATCATAAATTTTGAGTTTGAGGTCTCATATTCCCTTGTTCTCTTTGTTTGTTGTAGGGAGAGGAAGATGACGTGTTTCTAGATACATACAAAGACGAGGGAGAAGATGGTGAAGAAGGTGAGATCCAGACCAAGGGTTCACTATCTGAAACAGATGTTGGATTTGATTCAGATGATGAACTCTGGGATTCAGATGAATCAGACACTGAGTTTGGTGATGATTTGGCATCCTCCACAACACCAGAAACAACCTCTTTAGATCAGCAGTATGAGGACCTTCATGTGCAACCATAAGCCGTAACAAAGAACGGCTTGAGTGCACTGTGCAGTGAATTGATGCGGGAGATAAGTTTTGAGTTGCTCGATGTTGATCAATAGTGAAAGATACTAAGTGCGTCACATGCAAAGATTTTAAGCTTTCGGAAGCTATGTAGATTTATATAGTTTATAAAATACACATCTCACTCTCCTCTGTAACAAGATAGGACTCAAATAATTTAGACCCACAAGTTTCAAGATACTATTCTACATGGTTCACCATCAAAACCACATGCCGTTCTCATAGGAGTAGCAAGAAAAATACATTTCCCTGGGTTACATATGTATATGTTGTTTCTCTTTTCTGTCAAGGGAAGATATAATAAGAATACGACAAGATTTTTCACCTACGAGCCAGTCTCTGGCCAGCTCCAGCGAGTAAAGCCTTACCAATGACCCCGGTGTGAAGACCGCAAGCCAAAGCGACACCTCCTACAACGACCCATTTCCAGTCCATTCTCAAATGGTCCCGTTGTCTCCTTGCATAATCCATTGCCCTGCTTCTGTCTTCATCTCTTGATGATGATTCTGCAGAATCCATGCTCAATTTTGTTGTGATCCTTGCCATTTGGGCGATATGTGATAGAGGTGAGCCTGATTTTCTGGCAGCCTGGTAGGCTCGTAAACCAGAGTTTAGCTTCTTGACGGCTCCCCACATGCCATGACGGACACCTAACTTTGCTACATCTTTTGGGATTCCCATATCTTCATAGTGGACTAGGGATACTTCACAAGCTGTTTGCTGTCCATCTCCTTTTCGGGATTCAACTGCATTTGTTTTATATTTGCTTAAAAAACAAAGTATATCCCAGCTTAACATAGAAGACTTGCATTTTAAAAGGCTTACCTGCTCTGATCACCCAACTCGAGAAATAAAGCTCAACACGCCTTGGCTTATCACGCTTTGGTAGAGCTGGATAAGGAACTCCCTACAATATCAAACAGATGTTAGGTATAGTTCTGAGCTTTGAACTTCCTTTAGAGTTGGATAAACCTAACAAAGAAGATAACCTTATGCATTATATAGATAAGGCGCTTATCTTCTCTGATATATCCATAAAATGCATCTCCCAGAGAAGTAGAAGCATGTTCCATGAAATATCAAAGAAGATAAGCGCCTTAGTACTGAGCTTTGAGCATTGTTTCAGCATAAAAACTTAATGTGATGTTTAGGTGAAACAGATGTTGGACTTTTCTTTATATGACCCATGTTTTTCACTGATATAGTGATGATTCATTGAAACTTGATAGAACTGGAAACTAAGAGACAATGGTCCCATGTCCAGAAGTATCTCCAAGCATTTAGAATCTCAAAGCTAAACTTTGATGTTCTTTCTCCTACAGAGATAAATGCTACACACAATCCATCCATGGAAGGCAACAACAAGCGAACGTAGTATGACATTACCTTTGTCACACAATAGTACTTCTTTCCAGACTCCCATATTCTCCGGCCAATGATATACTCTCGGTCACTACAGAAAAAAGGAAACTGCAAGCAAAAGAAATTAGTAAATGACAACAGTTTTTAAATTGGGAGTTGTTTACAAAGATGACCAAAGTATCAATAGTCCAGAAACCTTTTTTCTCCACTGGACAATCATCGTTCCTGTCTGAGTGTCCTCCTCCAAAGTTTTGAAGTTGGCAAGCATAAAATCCCATTTAGGTCGAAACTCATCATCCCAGAAGAAATCCCTAACAACATCTGGAGTCGCATCCTCAAACACAGTTTGACTGCGATAAATAACTGGACCTGACTGATAAACAATACAACCTTTCAGGATAAAAACACAAGCAGATAAAATGTTTCTATCATCTAGTAATTAAAAATCCCCCAATTCTATAGAGCAAGAAAACAGTTTCAAATAAAAAGTCACAAAAATGTCACATGCAGCAATGCATCACATGGTGTCCAAAAGGAACCAAAGCTAAACAAGGAAACACAATGAATACTATTACAAACCTCAATGGATAGACAAATAATTACCAATGATCTAAAACCAGGCCTCTGAGTCATATATGTCTAACAAATTTCTCTAAAGGATTCATTTTTCCAACAAAGTATCTTGCGCCTACTACTCAATGACTTAGCTATTTCCTTGATCTACATGATATTAAGTCAGTACAATAACAAAACGAACACAAAGCAAAGAGTTAAAATGAGAGATTACCTCAGGCTCATGACGCCAAGCCTGGTAGCTCATATTAGGAGTAGTCTTATCCATCATAGGTTGCCACTCCATATTTGCATTCCCAACTTCAAGCAGCTGAAGCAGATGCTCTAAATCATTCTCTGTCACAATATCCTCTGTCACCGTTGTTGTATTATTGCTACCCCTGCAATACAAATATCCTCAGATTATAACCAAAATCAATAAATCAATTAACCAAAAGAAAAAAAAAAAAATCACTTCTTTAGCCAATGTGATTGCTATACTAAAAGATAATGCAAACTAAATACCTTAATCTAACTAAATTAAAAAGCAAACGTTACGTTTTAAAACAGAGAACCAAACTTGTATATCTATATTGCTTCAGCTAATATCATATACACTAACCCCGATTCATCAGTTTCTTCAACAGGGGAAGCAGACCCAGCCGAGGATTTATTAGCTCTGTTGTCGTTCCTAGACCAGATGGTGCGACAAACGGAGAAAGCAGAGAGAGCGGTGAAAGCAAGCCAAAGACGACGAGCACCAAAACCAGGAGGTGCAGTCCATAGAAACCGAAGCTTAGAACGAAACCCTAAATAGATCAATCCGGTCCATCTAGGACGCCAAGACCACCCGATCAATAAACCAATCATAACAGCGAGCCAAATCGGGACTGCACATAGCAAGATGTCGACGAATGTTTCTGTAAACGAAGGGTTCTTGAAAAAATGCGACAGATCACGATAAGTCTCATCCATGGCGGTGGTTTTTTTTAAAAAAAAAAAAAAAAAAACCCGATTCGGATTGAGGAAAAATGTGAGATTCCCCGGAGGAAAATGGGATTCTAAGATCGCCAGAAATTTAAAAGTACATGAATCATGAGAATCCAAGACGAAGACGAAGACGACGGAGAAGAAAGGGATAATATAATTTTTTTAATTAATTTAATTGGGTTTGGTGATTTTAATCGGAAAAAAAAAAGAAGATGATATTTGCTGTGCTTGAAACGACGTTGGCGAATGGCGGGTGATAAGAGATGATAGGGGATACAGCACGGTGGAGATGACGTGGCGCTTTCGTTGACCGACAATATATTAACTACGCGTCGGATCTAAGCGCGTTTGTGTTCGGTAATGAGAGGAATATACTCTCAATATTTAATTATTGTTGTTGGGTTTTAGATTATAGAAGCAACGTTTTGTCAAATACTAATGGGTCATTTACTCATTAGGATAAGATTAAGAGCCTAATTAGTTATGAATGTAATAGATTATAGAAGGTTAAATTTTTTGTTGAACGGATTATTAGCAAAAAAATAAGATTTTTTTTACTGAGAATATACCCAAATGAGGAGGTGAGAGAGACGCGGGGATAAGGGAGCGTGTAGAAAAAAACGTAAAGAAAAAAGTGGATAAGGGAGAGATACGTTCGCAGAGTGATTCACGTGTGTTGCTGGGATGTTGGGGTAATTATGTGTTTAGACAGTGGTTAGGCCAATAGCTTATACCCATCTATTGTTTCACTGTTAGTTGGTATAAGCCTTTTTTAGGCCCATTTAGATTATGTTGATGTCCAAGTAGAATTTTTTGATATGAAATTAATTAATGTTTATATACTATGATTTAACCCGCGGTACACTGCGAGAAAATATTTTAATTTTAAAAATTTTAAATTTATATTGCATTTATTTGTTATTTTAATTATTATTTTATTAATTTTAAAAATATAAAATTTTACAGGTATTTGATATAAGTATTCAAAGTATATGATTTTTGTAGGATTTCAAGGTTTTAACCCGTGTAGTATATCTATAGTCTAGTAATACATTTATCTTCTGGTACACATCTAAAAGTGTTTTAAAAAAAAATCCACTTAACTTTCTATATGGGATTAATGCTACCCGTCTCACCAAGTTTTTTTATCAAGTTTAATTATATTAATTATTTTACCAAATTAGCATATTTTTATATAGTTTATAATTTTTCCATGTCAATATATATAGTTTATGATAATTAATAAAATTTCAATTTTTAGGTAATTCCTCAAAAATAAAAAATAAACCAAATTAGGGTGAACCTCTTCATTCACCTCCTTATTATATAAGGAAATAAAATCAGTGTACATTATTATAAAATTAAAAACTTAAACCGCTTTTTTATAAACCCAAACCGATATATAATTTCGTTCTAATTATAAAATCTAAACCCTAACCATCTAATTTGTAAAACCAAACTGACATATAATTTCGTTCTAATTGTAAAATCTAAACCCTAACCATCTAATTTGTAAAATCAAACCGACATATAATTTTGTTCTAATTGTAAAATCTAAACCCTAACCATCTAATTTGTAAACCCAAACCGACATATAATTTCGTTCTAATTGTAAAATCTAAACCCTAACCATCTAATTTGTAAACCCAAACCAAAATATAATTTCGTTCTAATTGTGAAATCTAAACCCTAACCATCTCATTTGTAAACCCAAACCGACATATAATTTCGTTCTAATTGTAAAATCTAAACCTTAACCATCTCATTTGTAAACCCAAACCGACATATAATTTTGTTCTAATTTTAAAATCTAAACCAAATCAATATTTAGCTTTCCTTAAATAAAAGTATACAGAATTTGTTTCTTTAATTTGTTTTGCTTTTAAATATTAATTTTGATTTATTTGTAAAGAAAATATTAAATAGAACATTGTGATTGGTTGAGAAGGGAGGAGGTGAATACAAAGGTTCACCCCTAGGGGGTTTTCAACAGATTTAATGTGACATTTTATAATTGGATTTTCGGTTTAGGAAATTTATTAATGTTAATATAATTATGGATATTGTAAACTTTTGTTATGGAAAATCTGTTGTATATCATTTAAATATGAGAGATTCTAGCATCCATAAAAATAGTTTTGGAAATTTAATGGGTTAAAACTTTAATGGATAGAGTTGTTTTTGGAAAAATCGGAATGTATAGATGTTGTTAAGATTTTATGGCAATAAATGTAACAAATGTTGGTCAATTTAAGAAATTTTAGTATTTGAGTTTCTCTGCAATGTTATTTATGGAATTGTTTTAGGAGTTAATGTTGTAAAAAAAAAAAAATAAGTAAAACTTAAAGGGCATAAACCAAAATGTACTTCAAAAATGTTAATATAGATATCTAATTTAATACTATTATTTATTTTTTTAAATATATATTTTGTATAATATTTTCTATGATATCAAATGTGTAGTTTTGTTCTGATTTTATCATATTTATAGTTTTATTCTGACTTTCTAAATCCTTTTTTGGATTGTGAATCTTTTGTACGACGATTTTTTAAATTAATACTCTATCTGTTTTAAAATATTGGATGTTTTAATTAAAAGCAGATTTAGAAATGATTATTTTTAAAAAAATTTACCAATTATAAACAAGACTGCATAATGTAAATTATTAAATTAATCTAAAAGTTGCATAGAAAATTGAAAATATCATATATTATGAATCACAAAAGCTTCTCTAAAACATCTTATATTATGAAACGGATGGAATATAATTTATTTTAACGAAAAGATATCATATTTAAAGTTTTTATATTTAAATGTTAACTGCTTAAAATTACGTAAAATTAAACTAAGAAATTGAATTAATGTTTGTGGTAGAACATTGACTCATTCCCCTTATGAAAGTATAGAATTAAGAAATAACTCTAACAAGATGGGCAAACCACTAATTACACCAGAAATCTAGAGAGAACGATTATAAGATTGGTTTTAGAAAAAAGCTCATAATGAAGAAGATGAACAACTCCACACTTTTTTGTTGATAGTCTGAATAACATGTTCTTCAACCGCCTGTTTCCACTGGTTTATCAAACTAAGTAAGTCAACACCAAAAATAGAATTTGACCGAAAGCTGTTGTCAACTCCGTATATTCATAATGATGTTAGAGATAAAGACTTCTAGATAAAAACATAATATCAAATTAGTGGTATTTTATTTTTGTAGTAATATTGATTCAAACTCGTTTCATCGTACAACGGGTTAAATATTAGTTATTTTTATTAGTTGAAAAACCAAGAATATCAAACCGAATTTAAACCGAAAGTGAGATTGAACATCATTACCGGAGTTTGAAATGATGATGGTTCCATCCTTTTTCAAAATTGAGTTAGCAGTTAGCACAGGGGCGTGCGAACAAATCTCACACGTGCTAAAGTCGCTTAACCCAAAATTCAAATTGCCATTCGGGACTCAAGTCAAGCTTCAAGCGCAACGGTTCGATTCGATTACAGTGAACAATGGTAAGACCGTCGCTGAGATTAGCAATTATCAAGGGTCCAAGAGAAGGCGATACTCTAGAGTACAAACCCGGGTCTACAATCCGTATCGGTCGAATCGTTCGTGGTAACGAAATCGCAATCAAAGACGCCGGAATCTCCACCAAGCACCTCCGGATCGCAGAATCGGTTTCTGGGACTTGGGTAATCGAAGATCTTGGATCTTCCAACGGTACTATATTAAACTCGAATGCTCTCGATTCTGAGACGCCGATAGATCTACGAGACGGCGATGTTATCAAACTCGGTGAGTATACATCTATTGTTGTGAACTTTGTGATTGATGATGATGATGTTCAGAAGGAGCAGAAGCCTCGACCAAGGAGGAACAATAAGCGTCAGGGTAATGCGGGGAAGCGAATTAGGGTTTCCGAAAGTAATGATTTTGGGGATGTGTCTGATGAAGAAAAGGGTTTTGATGTGGGGAATGTGAATAAGCCGAGTTCTAGGGTTAGGAAAGTTAGAAAAATCGAGAATTCTGAGAAATTAGGGGTTTCTGCTGGATTAGAAGAAGTTGAAGATTCAATTAAAGTTGAAATTGAGGATTGTGCAATGGGAGAGGAAGTTTTAGGGAGTGTAATCAAGAAGAGAGTGAACAGTAAGGCTGCAAGGAGCAAGAACATTGGAGTTGTAGAAAAGGAAGAGACTTTGAAGGAGAAGAGGATTACGAGAAGCAAGAAGATTGATATTGTTGGGGATTCTTATTTGGAATTGGAGATGGTTTTAAAACGAGCCAGAAAGAGTTGTGGGAAGAAGAAGAAGACAGCAGAGCAGAAGAGCTTTGAAGGTGAGGAGGATACTGATGTTGGAGTGCAGGGTTTAAGGTGTCCTGTTGAAGAAGATTTGAAGAATGAGCGTGGTACAGTGGTGGAGGTGGATTTTAGAAAGATGACATTAGGAGCATTGTTTAGTTTTCTGGAGGGTCATCTGTCAAAAGAGATAAATCAAGAGACAGAAAGTATGATTGAGCCCATGCGAAGTAAAACTCAGAGAGTTCGCGAGTTTATTTCAGAGCAGAGACAAGTTCAGGCTAAAGCGTGTGTGTGTTGAATTGGAAGAGTGTGCAACTGATATGTTGCACACCGAGCTCCACCTCATGGAATAAGAAACACATACCGACAGGTACATGTTTTCTTATGATGTGGACCTTAATGTTGTGGGCTTGGTTGTGTTGCTTAGAGTTTTTAAAAATTTACTTGCATTTGCTCTGCGTGTGAGACAAAGTAAACAGGGAAGCTGATGTTTGAGTAGGTTTCATAAGTTTCAGACTTGTGCCCATTATTATAGTAGGTTCAAGGACATCGCTGGAGACTCATATATCAGTTTTGAATCATACAAGTCTTGTTCCATTGCCAATTTTATCTTAGCATACTGATGTTTGAATGCTTGACCATTTATATTACCAGATGCCAAGAAGGCTGACGTCTTTGCTCTATTCTCTCTTTCCTTCTAATGTGGTCAACGGCAAAAGCAAGTCCTTCAGAAGTGCCACGAAAAATATCTTTAATTGGGTCTAGATATCTAAATATCTGACCGTAGCTTTAAATTTCTGTGATATGATGAAAGATATATTGATAGCTCCATTTTGTTTTTGTCTCTTACCCGAGCCTGTGGTGTTTTTGTTGTCACGGGAATGCTCATATGTTACATCAAGCTACCGTGCAATCACACACCCTTCTTCATTAACTCATTAAGTATTCTTGTTACCATGGAGTGACTTATTTCATTGATGCTATAATGTTAATCTCTGCTTTGTTTCTGTAAACTTATTGATCAATTAGTTGATCTTAACTAGAAAAGGGTATGGTATGTAAATCACTGAAGAGTTCTTTGACGTTTAAAGTGGAAAGATTGTGTTTGCCCTTTGGGTCCTTGAAAAGGCCAAAGGTTTAGAATCTCATTAACTAAGGTTAGTTAGTTAGCAGTTTCACATGCTTCATCTTATTATTTCATCAACATATTCATCACCTGTAAGTAAGAGATAAGGTTTGTGCTTTTTACATTTAAGGCTCTCTGTTTTTTTTTTTTTTTTTTTTTGAAGTTCACATGCTAAACTAACTCTTTCCTTTTTCACACCTATATGAATAGCCTCATGTTACTACTATTAGCCTCTAAACCTCCACCAAAAACCTAACGATTCAATAAACAAGACTGTACTCATCTTATATCTCTTATGGCTCGTAACAAGCTCGAATTCCCTCTTGACGCTGAGGCCTACGAGATCATCTGCAAGATAGGCGTTGGTGTTAGTGCTTCAGTCTACAAGGCCAGATGCATTCCCATGAATTCAATGGTAGTTGCCATCAAAGCTATCAATCTTGATCAGTCTCGGGCTGACTTTGACAGTCTTCGCCGTGAAACCAAGACCATGTCTCTGCTTTCTCACCCAAACATCCTCAATGCTTATTGTTCATTCACTGTTGATCGATGTCTCTGGGTGGTTATGCCATTCATGTCTTGTGGCTCTCTTCATTCCATCGTCTCTTCTTCTTTTCCCAGTGGGTTACCAGAAAACTGCATTTCCGTCTTCCTCAAGGAAACTCTGAATGCAATCTCGTATCTTCACGATCAGGGACATTTACACCGTGACATCAAGGCCGGTAACATTCTTGTAGATTCTGATGGATCCGTAAAGCTCGCTGATTTCGGAGTATCTGCATCGATTTATGAACCTGTGACGACGTCCTCTGGAACCACATCGTCTTCTTTAAGGTTAACTGATATAGCGGGAACGCCGTATTGGATGGCTCCGGAAGTGGTTCACTCTCACACAGGATACGGTTTCAAGGCAGACATTTGGTCGTTCGGGATAACAGCGTTGGAGTTAGCTCACGGGAGACCTCCGTTATCTCACTTACCACCGTTGAAGAGCTTGCTAATGAAGATCACCAAAAGGTTTCATTTTTCTGATTACGAGATCAGTACAAGCGGAAGCAGCAAAAAGGGTAACAAGAAGTTCTCAAAAGCATTTAGAGAAATGGTTGGTTTGTGTCTAGAGCAAGATCCTGCTAAAAGACCATCTGCAGAGAAGTTGTTGAAGCATCCGTTCTTCAAGAACTGTAAAGGAGTCGACTTTGTGGTCAAGAACGTGTTGCAGACGTTGTCAAATGCAGAGCAGATGTTTATAGAGAGTCATGTTTTGATCAAGAGTGTTGGAGATGATGAAGAAGATGAAGATGAAGAGATAGTGAAGAACAGGAGAATCAGTGGGTGGAATTTTCGTGAAGACGATCTCCAACTTAGTCCAGTATTCCCAACTACTGAATCAGACACTTCTGAGTCCAGTCCACGTAAAGAAGATCAAATCCAAGACAAACCGGAAGAAGAAAACATCACAATAACCAGGTCTGAACTCGGTTTCGATTTGTCGAAGGAGGAAGCTAAGAACCAGGAAGCTCAGGTTGTGGGGTTTGATAAAGATTTGGTGTTAGAGAAACTGAAGGTGTTGAAGAAAAGCTTAGAGCATCAAAGAGCGAGAGTGTCGATTATAATCGAAGCATTGAGTGGGGAAGAGGAAGAGAAGAGTAGAGAAGAAGAGCTTCTAGATATGGTGGAGAAGCTTAAGATTGAAGTGGAAGCTGAGAAGCTAAAGACCTTGCGTGCTGAGAAAGATAGTGTTTTAGGTTAACTGTTGTAAACTTGTTAGTGTTGTTATCGTAACGTTCTATGTTAAATCATTTAGGTGGCATATATTCTATATTTTTAATTTACAAATTTAAGAAATTTAGGGTCGTATTGCCAAACTATAAAGAATACTAGAATATAACCCGTGCTCTAGCACGGGTTGAAATTTCTTTTGTTTATTATGTAATTTTTATTCAAAAACATCATATATGTGATTATTTTATTTATTTTAAAAGTTTTTTTGGATGGAATACTATGCCAAATCATATGCTGAATATGAATTATGAAAATAACATATATATTGTAAGATCTATTCTAGTAGATCTAGATAATTAACCCGTGGCATACCGCAAGTTAAGTTGTGTGATAAAAAATTAATTTATTTTTGTTATTTGATTTGTTAAGTGTTTAAAATTATACATTATATTTTGATTGTTAATATTGTGAGTTAACCCGTAGTATACCGCATATTAATGTAACGTATGTTTGTCAAAATCATCTTAACCGAGAAAAAGCCTACGAAACAACATTATTCTAAACTTTAATTTAATCTGAGAAATCATATTTCTTGAAATTTTAACCTTTGCTCATATTTCTTGAAATTATTTCATATTATAGTGACATATTATTGATTCGTGCTATAACAAATCAAATTAGAGTGTTTATAATTTTTAACTTTTTGATCTATCATATATTTATGATATTTTTAAAAATATCAAATTAAACTATTTTAAAATATTTCAAATTAATTTATTTTAAAAGTTTAAAATATATTAAACTATACAATTCAACAAAGAAATATATGAAATTGAATTTAAATATTCAAATTTTGGTCCGTTACTCAGTTAAAATTTTAGTTTAATAGATATTTTTTTAAAGAATAATATTACTAAAGCTTGAATATTTTATGGATTGAATAATTTTTTTGGTATGAATAGAGTGTATTTCGGTGAATGAAAATGTCAATGATTTATACTAAAAGTTTGGAGGAGTGTTAGATAAAATATTATTTCGTTTTAATTAATTTTCGAGATTTTATTATATTTTTTTCTTTAATTACCTAAAAGTATATATGGCCTAACAGTATATGGTTGTTAGAGATTTTATTTCTTTTAAGTTGTATTATTCTTGGGATATTCTTTTTAAGTGTATCTATGTATAAGTTAACCCATATAACCTATTTTGTAACCAACTGAATGAATCAAATAATAACTATAACTTTATAACTTATAACTATTATATAGTCTACCAAAAAGAAGTTGTGTACTTCCGAAATATTAAATAGGGGATTTTCCCTAAACAACAAATATATATTCCCTCTTCAGAAAATTAATTAAAGATCAATATTAAGCAAAAATACACTACAACAAAATGTAAAATTAATTTTACAAAGACCAATATTTACTGATGCGAGTTCTTAGGATCAGTTCTATTTTCATATTAATGATGTACTAATTTGATTGTATTTTGCATTTTTAAACATCTTAATCTTAAAAGAAGAGAAAAAATTTAACATGGATTTCCAAAGAACGAAGTTTTAAACTTAAATGCTCCTTCTTCAAGTACTACCACCTTTACGTTCATGGGCTAACAATAGATGAATAAGTTGGGCTGAAAATACTAATTCCAAAATAGTTCATATTTTTGTTTCTACAAGCGTAAATAACTGACCCCAGTCGGTTCTAGCCCCTTGAAATTGGGTTTGCAAGTCATATATCCTAATCCCATCTTTGATCAATCCGCTACAATGAATATACTCATCAGTCATCACATATGTTGGATATGGGTTTTGCCCCCAACATTTATAAAAGCCCAAGCAGAAGATTTCAGGAAGATTTGGGCCAGAAGTCCTAGATTTGGCCCAACAGGCCGCAGGGGCAAAATCGTAATTTTACAGAGGATTAGAAAAAACCCTAGGTCGTTGACCCACTATATATAGCAGACATCATTGTCAGAGAAGAGGATCCACTTTTTGGGCAATTAGAGAGAGAAAAGTAATTATTTTCGTATTAACTGCGTTTAACTCTGTAATTGTCATTTTCCTGAAAACCCTTATGTAAAATTCTACGTTAAGTAAAAGGGCCAAATCCGATTCATCCCACTTATATTCTTATCATTCATATTGTCGATTTTATACATCAACAATTTGGCGCCCACCGTGGGGCCGAACGGAATCCTTTCACTTTGACAAAAAGAGTTTCAAGACAAGGCGTTTTCGGAAAACCAGAAGCATGTCTCATACCGATCTCTCCAGCAACGAAGGCGTCAACTCCTCCACGCCATGATCTCCCTCAGCTCGCGCCAAGTCCCCTAGGCCAACCATATGGGGGCGCACCCGTGCAAGGACGAGCCAACTCCAAGGCGTCAACAGAACCGAAGCAGTTACGAGTAAGGATGCAACACTCACTGACCGCGCAGCCGTTGGCGCTATGCGCGTCACTCAAACCAATGGCGTGGCCGTAGGCGCTACGCCCCCTGCTCAAGAAACCACTGGAGTCAATCCAACCAACCGCGAAGCCCTAGGCGCTACGCGCGTCGTTCCAACAAATGGCTTAACCAATGGTGCAGTCCTTCCTGGTCGTGTAGCTGCTGGCGACGCTCCGGACACCCGCGAAGCTGTGGACGCTACGCGTGACATTTACCCCCGTCGATCATCCAGACACGTGAAAATCAGTCAAGCCGCGCTCGACGAAGCTGTGCAAAGAACCTTGGATCGGATGAGCGGTCAAGCGGCACAGATAGAATCACAAGTGAGAATTGACCACGGAAGGCATCATAGGCAACAAAATGAAGACGCATTGGCGCCACACACTCCGCAAGCTGACTACCACGCTCCGCGAGCCGACTACCACGCTTCACGAGCTGACTACCACGCTCCGCGAGCTGACTACCACGCTCCGCGAACTGACTACCACGCTTCGTGAGCTGACCTCAACGCTCCGCGAGCTGAACTCAACGCTCCGCAAGCTAACCACAACGCCGCTAACATTCCGCGAGTTGAGCACAACGCTAATGGAAGGCCTCGTCTCTCATCAATCATCGTCAGACCCAATAGCGAGCAGCCAAGGGTACATTTTCAGACCAACCAGATACTCGCAGACCAATATGTGGGGCCAAGTCATTTCGAGGATGCTGAAAATCGCGCACTACGGCAAGAACTTCAGCAGATGCAAGCTCAGCTAAAGACAATCACAACTCAGATGTACCGAGCAACGAGTGCAGCACCAGAGCTAGAAACCGTGCTGGCGGAAGCAAGACGCTCACCATTTACTGCAAGGATCTCAGGAGTTAGGGTCAAGCACAATCCGGACAACAGCAAGAACATACCGATTCCATACGATGGAAAAGGAGACCCCACCATCTTCCTGAAGTCAATGACGATCCACATCAATCGGTCGTATTTCTCACCTGAGGAAGCAGACGCGGGATGCTGTCAGTTGTTCGTCGAGAGTCTTTCCGGCGAGGCACTCAATTGGTTCTCCAGGCTTGAGGCCAATTCGATCGATGGCTACGAAGCATTAACAAGCGCATTCCTTCAGCATCACCAGTACTTCATGCGCACACCTGCGTCAAATGCCGACCTGTGGAGAATGTATCAGAAGCATGACGAGTCATTATGGGCTTTCATGGATAGGTTTAAGAATGTCGTATCTCGATTCTCTATAAGCGACGAATCCGCAATCGGTGCGTTGAAAAACGTGCTCGCTAGGGGTACCAGATTCAAGGACGACCTAACAATCTTGCCTGTCACGAGCTTAGGCGAAGTACTTGCACGAGCCAATCGATACATCCTAGTCGAGGAAGACAGAGGTAAAAAAACCCCGATCAACCATGTACGATAGAAAAAGCATATGAGAAGGTTCCAAGCTCGAAAGGCAAAGCCGTAGACGAGTACCACGAACCACGCCAGCACTACAACAGGGACTATGCCCATGGCGAGAAAGGAAGGAAAGCGACGATGTTCGCTATCAACAGAAAAGAACAGCAGAATAAGTCTTGGAACAAGTGGCACCACAAATCCGATAACCCAGGCTTCAAAGGGAAATGCCCGTATTGCGAGTTCCACAGATTTAACGGACACTCGACTGAAGAGTGCAAAACACTTCAAATGCTGCTTCTGAATAAATACAAAAAGGGTGACGTCGATGTAGAACGAGAGCGGAGAAAAGTTGTCACACACAAAGACAACCAGTATTGCCTCGAAGACGAGCAGCAACACGACAGACAGCGCGAAGAGGAAGCTGCAGCACAAAATTACCGAGCATGGGCACAAAATGACCGAGCACGGGAAATTGCTCGCTTACCCTCTCCCCCCAAACGAAATCACGACGCGGAAGAGTACGATGAACCACCAGCTCCTCGTCGAAGGCTCAACATGATCATGGGCGGCTTGTTAACATGCCGCGATTCTGTTCGGTCTATCCAAGCCTACTGTCGCGAAGCAGAAACAAAGCGCAGCATGCCTTTTCACAGCAACATGTTCAAGACATCCACCGCACCAATTACGTTTACTGAAGAAGACGCGCGCAACGCTGGTCCAAACAACGACCCACTTGTCGTAGAAATGGTAATCAGGAAAAGCTCAGTAACGAGAATCCTAATTGACACCGGAAGCTCGGTCAATGTGATATTCAAGGACGTACTAATCCAGATGGAGATTGATCTGCGCAACACCGTACATGAAACGCAGCCTCTCACGGGATTCGATGGAGACACCATCATGACTATCGGAACTTTAACGCTTCCAATCTACGTCGGCCGCACGATGCAATGCTTCAACTTCGCAATTGTGGACAAACCCATCGTCTACAATGTCATTCTGGGAACACCATGGCTTCACAAGATGCGCGCTGTCGCTTCTACTTACCATCAATGTGTCAAGTTTCCAAACGCGTATGGTATCTACACGCTGCGTGGAGATCCTCTGATGGCTCGAACTTGCTTTATCATCGAGAAAAAGATACGGAATGCGAGGGCTTTTGTAATTGCCGAATCAGCACCACCACGAGACCCATGCACACCACCTCCGAAAGAGTCTGTGATTCAGGTCAACATTGATTTGTCTGATCCCAAGCGTTGCGTCGGAATAGGCGCCGAGCTACCACTAGCACTTAGGGACGAGCTCGTCAAGTTTCTACGTCAGAACTCAACCACGTTCGCCTGGTCGATAGATCATATGACCGGGATCGATCAAAGCATTACAAGCCATGAGCTCAACGTCGATCCAACTTACAAACCTGTTAAGCAAAAGCGTCGAAAGCTCGGTGCAGAGCGAACAACAGTGGTGAATGACGAGGTATGGAAGCTGCTTGATGCGGGATCAATTACCAAAGTGTGTTATCCAGATTGGCTAAGTAAACCCGTCGTGGTTAAGAAGAAGAACGATACGTGGAGAGTATGCGTCGACTTCACTGACCTCAACAAAGCTTGTCTGAAAGACAGTTTTCCTCTTCCGCGCATTGATCAGCTCGTCGAAGCCACTGCTGGAAACGAATTGTTGTCTTTCATGGATGCGTTCTCGGGTTACAATCAGATAATGATGCACAAAGACGACCGTGAGAAGACTGCATTCATCACCGAACAAGGCACTTTCTGTTACAGAGTCATGCCGTTTGGATTGAAAAACGCTGGAGCAACATATCAGCGACTGGTGAACCGCATGTTCGCGAGTCAACTCGGAAAAACAATGGAAGTATATATTGATGATATGCTCGTCAAATCAGCTCAGGCCGCAGATCATGTCGCACACCTGAGGCAATGTTTCAAGATACTCAACAAGTACAGCATGAAACTGAATCCAGCTAAATGCACATTTGGGGTTACACCGGAGAATTCTTAGGGTACCTCGTTACGAAGTGCGGCATAGAAGCGAATCCGAAACAGATCTCGGCAATCATCAACCTTCCTTCTCCAAAGAATACACGCGAGGTTCAGCGTCTGAGTGGACGCATTGCTGCACTTAACCGTTTTATCTCTCGCTCGACAGACAAGTGTTTGCCATTTTACCAGCTTCTTTGCAGAAACAAACGTGTTGAATGGGATAAGAAATGCGAGTTAGCATTCACGCAGTTGAAGGATTACTTGTCATCCCCGCCAGTCCTGGCTAAACCCGAGCAAGGAGAAACTTTGTATCTTTACATCGCCATCTCCTGTTCAGCTGTAAGTGGTGTGCTCGTTAGAGAAGATCGTGGAGAGCAACATCCAATCTTCTATGTTAGCAAAACTCTCGATGGTGCAGAACTTCGGTACCCGACTCTTGAGAAGCTCGCATACACGGTGGTAATATCAGCTCGCAAGCTTCGCCCTTACTTCCAATCTCATACCGTTGAAGTCCTGACCAACCAGCCGCTCAGAACAATCTTTCACAGCCCAAGTCAGTCAGGACGCCTTGCGAAGTGGGCAGTTGAGTTAAGCGAATACGACGTTAAGTACAAAAACCGCACATGCGCTAAATCACAAGTTCTCGTTGAACTCTCTCCTGAACTCGAAGCTGACGCACCTCCACTCGAGATATGGTCACTTCACGTTGATGGCGCTTCATCGAAGATGGGCTCGGGAGCGGGCGTACGCCTAACCTCGCTGACTGGCAAAATATTAGAGCAGTCATTCCGCCTTGCCTTCTCTGCTTCTAACAACGACGCAGAGTATGAAGCACTAATCGCTGGACTGCGTCTCGCACACGGAATTGGCGTCAAAAAGATCCAAGCTTATTGCAATTCACAGCTTGTGACACATCAATTCAGCGGAGATTATGCAACACGACACGCGCGCATGGATGCCTACCTCAAAGTAGTTTGTGACCTTTCCCAAAATTTCGAGTTCTTTGAGCTCGTCAAAATTCCACGAAGCGACAATGCTCCCACTGATGCGCTTGCAACACTTGCTTCCACATCTGATCCCCATCTCCGAAGAGTAATTTCTGTTGAGAGCATTGACCAACCAAGTATTGACGTCAACCTGTTAACTCCCGCTCCAGCTACGTTTCTTGAAGCCACACCCGCAGCGAGCTCCATGACAGACCCGAACGTCTTAACAATCGCCTTGGCAGTAACGAGATCAGCCTCAATGGACACAAACACAAACACCTCCGCCACGCCCATTCCAGCTCCAACAGCTACGAATTCAAGCACTCTAGTCACGCCCGTATTAGCATCCGATGCCTCCTCGCGAGACGACTGGCAAACTGAGATTATAGCGTTGATCGCGGATGGAATTATGCCAAAATACAAGTGGGAAGCAAGACGTCTTTGCGTCAAGAGCGCACACTACACGATCTTGGATGGTAGCTTGTTTCGTTGGGAGGCAAATGGCGCTTTTCTCATCTGCGTTAATACAAAGGACGTCAACAACATCATGCGAGAGGTCCACGAAGGCGCTGGAGGTAACCACTCGGGGGGGCGAGCATTGGCACTTCGTATTCGCCGCAATGGCCATTTCTGGCCAACCATTGTCGCCGATTGTTCCGCCTTCGCAGCCAAGTGCGAGAAATGTCAACGTCACGCACCGTTCATTCATTCACTGACCGAACTCCTGCACACAACGTCACCACCCTATCCGTTCATGTGATGGGCGATGGATATTGTCGGTCCGCTAACACCATCTCGCCAAAAGAAGTACCTCCTAATCATGACGGACTATTTCACTAAGTGGGTTGAAGCAGAGTCATACGCCTCTCTCGAAGCCAACAAAGTTCAGAATTTTGTTTGGAAAAACATAATATGCAGGCATGGACTCCCATACGAAATTGTATGCGACAACGGGCCACAATTCATCTCACTCCAGTTTCAGGGATTCTGCGCTGGCTGGCGGATACGCCTTAGCAAGTCAACTCCACGATATCCGCAAGGCAACGGACAAGCACAAGCAACCAACAAGACAATTTTCGCTGGAATCAAAAAACGCCTCGACAAAAAGAAGGGACTCCGGGCAGATGAGCTCGACGCTCTATGCTAGTCCACGATCCAGAGTTGAACAACAAGATGTTGTGCGACAGACTACTTTTCCTCGAAGAAGAACGCGACCATGCACTATTACGCATCCAGAACTACCAGCAAGAAGCGGCAAAATTTTACAACAAAAAAGTCAAGTCTCATTACTTTGCCGAGGGAGATCTCGTCCTCCGCAAAATCTACGAAAACACTGCTGAGAAGAACGCTGGAAAGCTTGGCGCACATTGGGAAGGTCCCGACTTAGTCTCGAAGATCGTCAAGGCAGGAGTCTATCAGCTTCTCGAAATGAAAGGTACGCCGGTCCCGCGATCCTGGAATTCTGCCAACCTACAGCGCTACTACCATTAGTTCGACCACGACGTCCACAAAAAAAAAAAAAAAAAAAAACAACTCGTCACTGAGCATTTCTTTGTAATACGAACTACGAATGGTTTGATCCCTCTCGAGGGTACGTAGCCAGCCTTTCACGAGGTGCAACTATAACTTCAATAAAGACTCGCAAAGCTGGCAGGGCGCAGAGTGAATAAGCCAAAGACCCCGACTCGCACACTCTTGCAATTCCTGCAGCACCCACAGGGTAAGCCGGTCACGACTGAACGCACCTAACTAGTATGACAAGTCTGTCTTGTCTATTCTCGCCATTACGAGGAATAACATATCCAGGATAAGCCAGGAGACGTCCTGCACCGCAAAATATGCTCCGCAACGATAAAAGATAAAACGAAAGCAACTTTATCGTAGAGGACGAAAATTTGGCAATAATCAACATTCATGCAGTAAAGCAAATAACCAAGTTTATAAAGCAAAAGCAAACGAGTTTGCAAATATCCGTAGGAGAAGTACAGAAGCAATCAGCAACTAAGTACGAAATAAGAGGAACACAAAAGCAATAACAACAAGCAATAATACGAGGACATATCACTCGTTTGCGGCATCATCAGCGCCTCCACCAGTAGCTCCCGGGAACGGCTCAAGATCATCATCATGAAGCGGCGGCACCACAACCCCTTCCTACTTCGCCTGGAACTCCTTCTCGCCAGCAACAAGACGCACCATCCTATCTCCGGGAATAGCAACACCCCTACTGATCAACCTCTCCAGACACTGCCTAGTTCCGGTCACTTGGCTAAGAGTGAGTAAATGAGGCTGTTTCTCGCGTGTTGCGATCACATGCGTCCTAAAACGATCAATACGCTCCTCATGCGCCCTGATAACGATAGCAGCCTTTGCGCGCTCCTCCTCTCCGTGCTCGTCCCTCTCCCTCCTAAGACGCTCCGACTCGGAGGTAAGCTTGCGCTGGGATTGCTTGAGTGAAGCTGTGAGCCCCTTGACCATCGTCGCGTTTTCCTTGCTTGACCGCTCAGCCTGAACAAACGCGTCCTTAGCAAGCGAGGTCTCCTTCCTAGTGGCACGCACCTTATCCTCACAGTCGACAGCGAGACGGTTGACCCAGCTCATCGCCTAAGAAATCAAACAGAATAATCTAATTACGATTAAGTAAAGTCCGAATCGGGGTGAGCTGAAAGATCAAATACTAATCTGAAACTATCGAAGAATAGCTTGTTCGTATGAGTCTTGACAAGTCAGATCACTAGAGGCGAGAAGCGGAACGGAGTCACCGTCAATCCTGCCGGCAAGGTCGCGAATTCCCAACGAACGCTTGATCCTTCACGTCGTAGCGAAATGAGAAGGAGTGGTCAACCCCCAAAGGACCATCCTCCGTCTGCGGGTCGAATTCCCCGCGCCCACCTTCCACGTAACGAGGACGCCTAGAACTGCCTCCAACATCACTCCGAGGACTTGAGCGTGATGATCTCTTCCGGGAACGATCACCACCAACTCCTGGAGCACTCCTACGAGACCCCGAGGAAGGCTTCTTCGCGGCACGAGCAGCAGCAACCTCGGCAGAACGGGACCTACGATTAGGCTCACCATCGGGAATTGGCAACTCGCCGTCCTCAGGCTGCACACCGACGACCTCCACACCGGTCTCGGCGTTTGGCGCAACAACCTCGACTGCAGCAACCGGCGCGTCCTTGGCATCGAACAGGTCAGCGTAGCATGGCAACTGACATTCACCCATTTGCAACCCTGTCTGCGAACCGGCACAAAAATAGGAGACTTAGACATAAAACGCATAGATTTCGAAAATAAAGATAAGTCGGCAAAACTTACACTTCTTGAGATGAGAGAGAACTCTCGGCCACCGCAAAGTCTTACACCAAAGAAAGGCTGCACCTTGGTCAACAGTTCCTAAGTCGCACGCAGCTGCAGTCGGCGGTTTTCCTGCAAAGAAAAACATATGTTCAGAAAACAGAGTTAGGAGCACCAAAATGATAGGAACCCAACCCAGCAACGGCTACCGAGGATGAAGTACCAAGCAGGAGGACAGGTCGTGCCGGGATCTTCAGCCGAAGTGTGGTTTATCGCCACAAAGAAAAACTGCCTCCGCCAATCATGGATATGACTCTTCTGGCCACTCATGATCGTGAGACTGGCCACACAACAATCAACGCACATCCCCGAACTATCACGTGTAAATCGAGTCAGCAGCCCGAAGAGGTCTGCGCTCATCTTGATTTTCATATGGTTACCAATTATCCCAAGCCCCACTGCATTATGGACGGTGGAGATCGACAGCTGCGAGAACGCAATCTTCCGATGTACACAAAAACTCATCAAAAATTCCAGGATAGGAAACCACAGGCCGCATTCGGTAAAGTAGTCAACGTAAACGCAGAGATGACCCTCTGGACAATCCCACGGACGCGCGTCTTCATTTGGTAACACGAAATTCAGGTCTCCTGGCATTCAGAAGAGGTCAAGGATGCGGGCTATGGAACTCTCATCGCATAAGGTACTCCCTGCGTCACGGGAAATGCGTTCCTTATTTCTCGTACGGTCTCTGCGACGTTTCGGAATTCCATTACCAACAGCTAAACCAGCGACTAGAGACCTAGGAGAATCCTCCACAACAGTTCGTTCTTCGTACGGAAGAACCTTCCCACGACGCCGACCCGGAGGAATGGGAATCAGACTGAGCGCTTGGTCACCCGTTGGGAACATTACTTCGAGCTCCCGAACATCTTCTACCGAAACGTCCGCCAAATCCGTCACAACACCATTTTCTTCTGACGGTTCCCACCAAGGAAATTCCCTTCCCGCCTCGTCAAGGTCCCCCTCTAACGCGCCATAGTGGTCATCTTCGAGCTCTTCCGGAATATCACCAAAGAAGTCATCTCCCGAAGCCATGGCCCGAGACCTGGCAAAACCAACCAAGCAACCGGTCAGTATGGGAGTAAAGATATCTCGAAAGCACCACAAAATCCGGATAGAACGATCACACCCAAATGAACCACGTACTGCATACTGCGCACCATCACCGTCACTTTCCCACGTTTCGATCGCGATGAGTTTGTCAGATTCTCCGCAAGTGGCGAGAACGTCAGAAAACACCCAGCATCTTACTCGCGTAAGCAGCTTATGCAACTTCCTAATCCGCATCGAGGAACTCGCCAAAACGTCAATCTCGCTAAAAGTTTCCAGCCCATCGCGCATACACGTCAATCCTCAAAGCATAACCTTGATCTCGCTAAGACGAGCACGCATGGTCTCCTACGCAGCTCCACGTCACCGGGTATCACTCAACCTTGCCATCAGACACTAAGGAAGCTAGCGTATCGCAGCCATTTCTCGGCCTCAAACCTTGAGCTCGCCATGTACTTCGGGTACAAACCACCTCAACATCACTCCGCGTAAACCTCTTGGTTGTGTCAGGTCACCTGCGCGATGCGAACTCGCCACCACGATCTCGCAGCTATAAACCCGTCTCGCCAAAATCCAACGCGCTCCAAACGGCATTGATCTCGCCAATTCAACAGAACCCTCGCGTAAACGGCCATCTCGCCACTAGGAATCTTGACCTCGCCAACTCTCGTACCCATCGCCAAGTCTCAGCCTCGCACAACACATCCGCCTCGTCACTACAACTTCAGTCATCGAAGCAAGTCAAGTCTCCCAAACACGATCTCGTTTGAACACGATCTAACTCGCTCGCCAACATAACTCACGAACTGGTCATCTCGCCGCGGGAATTCTGATCTTGCCACTTCATAGACGAAAATCTCCAGCTCGCCAGCCTCATACGGCACTCATCACGCCACCTCGCAAACACACTAGTCCGGCTTCAAACTCGACACTTGTGAATCATGGTCTCGCCATCACGTCACGAGTTCACCACGACAATCATCGAGCACGTTCATTCTGCCATACCAACGAGCTCGCCACCAAGAGTCAGCATCTCGCGGGTACACAGACGGTCTCGCCACCAAGGTCTTGATCTCGTGACCTCGTCTCCGAAAGCTCTGACATCAAATCATCTCGCCACCAAGAATCATCTCGCCCGCCGACACATACGCGAACCAATCATCTCACCCACGACGTCCACACGGGCGAGTCACGACCACGCCTTCAGCCACCTCGGCCAAAATCTGGTGGCACGATACAAGTTCTTCCGGCGGCTGGAGGGAGAAACTGGTGGACCAGGACGCCTAACGGTCCAGTCCGGCAGCGAAAGAGCGGCGAAAATACAGCTGGATGGCATGACAAGTTCGGCGGCCGGCGGCGCATCGGACCAAGACGCCTAACGGTCCAGTCTGACGGCGAGAAGGTGGCTGCAGCGATGGTGGGGCGAGAGAGCAGCGGAAATACGGCATGACAAGTCGGCAGTAAAGGACCAAGTCCGGCGAAGAAACCACGGCGGCGGCGCCAGCGGCGAGGAATTCGGGAGGATCACCGGCGAAAACGGACGGCGGCCGGGAACTGAGTCCCTCACGGCGGTGACCTCATGGTCTTACAAACCAAAAGAAAAAAAAAATCTAAGAGAAAGAGATAAGGGAAGGAGAAGAAGAAATTTACCTTGAGAAGAAGAAAGTTGAAAGTTAGAAGAAAAACCCTAGTTTTGAAGCTGTCTCTATTTTCCGCGCCTCGGGAAACATGCAGAATACCCAAAGATCTTTATTTCTCGTTTAAAGCCCAACGGACCTCGAAAAACGTGCATGACGCACTGTTCATCCTGGAAGTCCTAGATTTGGCCCAACAGGCCGTAGGGGCAAAATCGTAATTTTACAGAGGATTAGATGAAACCCTAGGTCATTGGCCCACTATATATAGCAGACGTCATTGTCAGAGAAGAGGATTCACTTTTGGGGCAATTAGAGAGAGAAAAACAATTATTTTCGTATTAACTGCGTTTAGCTCTGTAATTGTCGTTTTTCTGAAAACCCTTTTGTAAAATTCTACGTTAAGTAAAAGGAGCAGATCCGATTCATCCCACTTATATTCTTATCATTCATATTGTCGATTTTATACATCAACAACATATGATTACAAGAACAAGATACCGTATGTCGCAGCATATTGGTGTCGGACCTGTCGGTGTTAAAATCGCCGTAGTCTTATCACTCGAGTTCAAACGTACACTACACAATACATATTGTTAACAACAAGTCATTGTGGATGGGTATAGATTATATTTTCGTAGTTAAGTTTATATAACATATACATATGCATAACATATTATAAAGTATTTCCAAAAAAATGTATAAAAAAAATGTAAGAGATATACATTAGTAAAAATAAAAGAAAAAAGATGGAACAACATTATACTATTTTCATTTATGTATTAAAAGATTACAATAAATGTTAGACAAATTTGGTGGTGAGGGTTGCCCGGTATCTACGGGAGGAAAAAGCAAGTACACGTGAGGATATGTTGAATCAGTCAAAAGCTTCAGTTTCCTCTTTTGTCTTTGTTTCAGTCTTTTGTTGCGCCTTTCCCATTTTTCTCTATTTTTCTCCTTTGGAAATATAACAAAACACCAATCTTTTCTCTTCTTTTGTTATAGTAACCTTTTTTCAAATATATTTTGTTTTCACAATCTCTCTATATATGTATTCTTCTAAATTTTCAGTATACAAGAGACTAAAATCAAACAGAAATATTGATAGTGGCTTTTGAGTTTTGTCATAACTTAGTTTATATGACGGAAAATGACATAAAAATTGTGTGACATAATAACTATAAATTATCTAACAGATAAATTAATTACTAAGCAGATTTAGTTAAAATTATATGAATTTTATCATTTTCAAATTAATGATAACTACCTAAGAAATTAATAATCCATAAATATTACACTAATACATAAACAAGAACCAAAATAAGTTAGCAAAGAGATATTAACATGTGGGATCGATATCTTACAATGTCAATAAGCCTCCGATTACGCTTTGTCCAAATGATGTGACCCACAAATAAAATCGGGTTACTGTATAATGTATGTTTAGGTAGAAGTTAGAACCATAGAGCTTAGCTTAATGTTTGTTTATCCTAAAATTTGAAGTAGTAGCAAGAAGTATTATTAATTTCTAGTTTATGTTAGCTTAATGTTAGTTTATCGTTTTAAGCAAGAAGCTGGATTTAGATGAGTAATATCCAACTTTTAATCTCTTTAATTTATAGCCAAAATTTTAGTACATATTAGGAGTAGGACAACTCTAGATATGTTTGTTAAAGAAAACATACAAAATGGTATGTGACTAGGGTTAATCAACAACCTTCAATTTGGACGTTTCATATATATTAAAAAATAATTTCTAATTACTTTCTTTTTGAAACAAGTATGGCTCTGACTGGTAACATGACTTAACATTGAGTTAAGTTGAGTTATGGTCTTAACTCAAAGTTTATTTAAAAATGTTACCAATCAAGAAAAAAAATAATTTTTTTGAAGTTGAGTTTGAATAATCATGTGTTATGGTTGATGTACAAATTTGAGGTATATCCTTTGTAAAATGGTTAACTCAAAAGATTATTCAACTTCATGGAAATTTCCATGTGTTAGAGTTGAGTTATCAGTTTTAAATTATTCAAACGATTATTTAAAAAAAAATATTTATTATTTGTTTCTATTTTTATGCTAAACACCCGTAAACAACTTTGGGCAAAGATTTTTCAAAAAATTTCTAAATTTCTAGTTTTCATTAGACTCTTTCAAAAAAAAAAGAAAGTTGTTCCTACTATTATTCCTCGTTGAAACGTACATGGAAATTTTAAGTTGTATATATAGATGCCTAAAGCTTATTGTCAAATAAGCACACTTTGAAGAAACAGTAGTATGGTTTTCTTTCTTCTACTCTTTTTATCCATCGAGTTTATTATATATGTTTAAAAATATTAGTGCATATTACTAATTTATTTTATTTGTTTTTGATGAAGATGTCTAATGAAGGTGGTGCAGCTGGTGGCGAGGATGTTGGTGGGAGTGGAAGTATCCGCCGTAAGGTAATGAATATGTCACATGCGCAGTTTAAAAATGTTGGATGTTTAGTATTTAATTTTTACTATGTATTATAGAAACAAATTGTATGGGATGATGAGTATATCAGAATATTCTTGGAGCTTCTTGATGTTGAATTAGCCAGAATTAGATACAAGCAGAAGCTACCAAAAGAAATCGGCCGAGTGCGGAAGCTATCAGAATATTTTTGGAGCTTCTTGATGTTGAAAATGTCACTGCTCGAGATAGTCGTGGACGACGATTTGCAGAAGGCGAGCTTAATCGACTTGAGGAAGAAGAGGGAACAAATGATGGCCAATATATGAATAACGTATGAGATGAGATAGCAAATATGCTATGGAATGTACGTCGTCATTAGTTTCTCTCTTTTTATTTTCTATGTCTCAAATGTTTTTTTTACGTAGGATCATTTTATTTATCTATTTTGAATTATTCTATTTGAAAAATGTTATTGTTCTTAATAATTTTTTAATTTTTATTTCTAATAGATACTGCACCTGATACATCAGAAATGTTATCAGTCAGTCGTTTAAAGAAAATATTTAATTTATTTTTACTGCAAATTCACTACATCAAACTGCCGTTTATACTACATAATTTTTACTGCAAGCTATATCGAATTTTAATACTTACTGCAACTCGATTTTGATAACTCGGATTACCAGTCAGAGCCTATATATTAATGCAATTGCGAAGTGGGGAATGATGTAATACAATTGATGGAAATCTTTTGTCTAGTTCAATCATACGAATCAGCTTATTAATTAGACATTTTAAGATTCCAACCAATTGTAAGTTTACTGATATTTTCGGTAACAAATGATTCCTTTGTGGTGGATAGGAGAGTCTCGTCAAATCGTCAGGAAAAAAACGAAGAAGAGTGCTTTAATTAGGATGAGTCCGTCTTTAACTTTTTTACGGTGCTAAAGAATCCTTTTCTGAAGGATTAGGTGTTTTCTTTTGCAAAGAAGGATTAGCCTTTTATGTTTTGCAAAGAAAACCTAATAATTGCTTTATAGAAAAAAACAAAAAAAAAAGTCCGTACGACTCTAGCGCAGAAAAAAAAAAACAAACCGTCCTTGAAGAAAGAAGTCCGTACGGTACGGATGGCGAACTGCTGGTTCCCCGTGGATCGATCTTCCAGCCCGATTCCTCCCTCAACCTTGGTTGAGGGTAGATCCAACCGTCTTCCTCCTTTCCCCCCTGACCCTCCCGACCCTTCTCTCCTTCCCTCCCTCTCTGATTTTCCTCCTCTCTCCCCAATCTCTCCGCCCACAAGTTCTCCCCATTCTACTCAATCTATATACTTTGACATGGAGAGTACTATACTGGCTCTTCAGCTCACCACAAATCCACTCATGTGGTCGTAAATCCTCAGGCGCAGGCAATACTCAACTCCTACTATAAGAGTATGAGTCAAAACCCTAGATCTGAAAAACCCGATACTGTAGCAGAAGGAAACACTGTTGCTCAGACTGATGGTCTTCTTGGCACCCCACCACCGAAGGTTGTTAGGCATTTCATCAGTCATTCGCAAGCCTCTGACTGTCCTCCCACCACTAGTGTTATCTCGCAAATTATCCTCCCCCTGCCGGTTGTCACAAACCATCCTTCTGCAGCTAAAACGGCTGTAATCACTTCCGTTACCTCTCCTTCTAACCCCATTGCTATCCTGCCCCAATCTTCCTCCCCTGCTATCCCCATCCCTGCCCCTTCTATCCCCACTATTCCCATCCTTGTATCTGCCCCGGCCTCTACTTCTCACGACTCTGCACAGCAAAAGGCAAAGAATCTCACCGCTCAGACTCTAGCGCAGAAGCTAAAAGCTGCTGAAGATAGATCACTTACCAGACTAGCCCCAGTGGATACCTCTACCAATGGGAAGCCCCGTATTAGTATCCCAGATTCTGTGTTCCAAGAGGGTGCAGATATCCACAGAGACTTCATTGTAGGCAGATTCAAAGGCCGGCTCCCTACATATAAGCATATCCAGAGTGTGCTTAGTCATATATGGGGTCGTGGTAAGAGACTTGAGATACATCTAAATCATTCTACTAATTCTATGTTAGTACGGGTGCCAAATGAGTACCTAAGGGGAAAAATCCTTGAAAAGAAGATGTGGTATGTAGGTGAGTGTATGTTTCTTGTTGCTCAATGGGACTCTACTGGCGGGGAGAAGACTGATCTCGATGCTATCCCTATTTGGGCCCATCTCAAAGGCATGCCGTTTGATTTGATGCATCGTAAGGGTATCAGTTTAGTAGCAGGTTTAGTAGGAGAGCCAAAGGAAATGGATGAGTTTACAAAAAACCTAGTAAGCTTGTCAGTTGCTCATGTAAAAGTTGAAAGAAATTTAAATGAACCTTTACCTTCTTCGGTTGAGGTCGTGCGGGACAGTGGAGAAGTCATTACCATTGATGTTGAATACCCCTGGGTTCCACCTTCATGTTCTCACTGCCATGAAATAGGACACATCATCAAATACTGTCCTTTGGTGACACCTCCCTGGCCCCAAAAAAAGCAGACAACATCAACTGACAAGTCAAATGAACCTGTTACAGCAAGCAAAGCAAAGGAAAGATTACTACTGACCTCGCCAAGAATAATCCCGTTGTGCTTTGTACTTCCGCCTCTACCTCACTTTCTGGACAGCAAGTCTCTCAATCCAATCTGCAACCGGACTCTGAACCTACTGCTGTGCCTTCTACCTCTAAACCTCCATCCAAACCTATTGCTGTGTCTGCAACTACAAAAACCCAAACTAAACCTACACCTAAAAACTCATCCGTTCCACCCCCCACTCAATCTTCTAGTTCTAAAAAACCATCTGTTCATCCAGCTTCCCTGTCCCAATCTGCTATCTCCACTTCCAATCCCTATGAACTTTTAGCCTTTTCACCTACCTCCTCGAAACTCAAAAACCCTCTGAAACCCCCCCTGAGTGATCCCAATATCCCAAACCCTTTGTCCACATCCTTTACAGGCCCTTCATGCCCAGCCCCATCTGATATGGTCATTGACTCACCAGTTCCTAACCCTCCTGTTGACGCTTCTGAGGATAAGCCTCCTTCTTGTGAGGGGCTTCCTCTTTCTCATTAACCCCTTTTGCTTTCCCTATGTATATAAAATCTTTTTGTTGGAATATCCGCGGTCTAAATGACACGGATAAACATCGGCATTTTGCTAACTGGCTTGCTTTTAATAAGCCAACTTTTGGTGCCCTAATTGAAACCCATATAAAGGAAACAAACCTGAACCATGTTATGAATAGTGCCTGTCCAGGATGGAGTTTTACATCAAATCACAATTCTGTAGAAGATGGGAGGATTGTTGTTATCTGGAAAGCGCCTGCTTCGGTATATGTTCTGCATCAGTCCAAGCATCTGTTTACCTGTGAAATAACAATTCAAGGAGGTCATCGCTTTGTTTTCACAGTCATTTATGCCCCAAACCTAAGTGATGAAAGAACTGATCTCTGGTGTGAACTCCTAAGCTTGCATCAACGCCTCCAGCTTGATGCTTCACCATGGGTCCTTTGTGGAGACTTTAATCAAATCATTCACCCTGCAGAACATTCAAATCCTAATGTTAACCATCTTACCTCTCGAATGCTGGAGCTCCGGGACTGTCTTTTGCAGCTAGAACTGTTTGACCTGCGTTTCCAAGGCCCGTTCTTTACCTGGTCAAATAAGAACCCTATTAACCCGATTGCTAAAAAGCTTGATAGAGTATTAGTCAATAACCTCTGGCTTACTCTTTACCCAGATAGTATTGTCTCGTTTCTAGCGCCTGACATATCTGATCACTCCCCTAGCCTTTTAAACCTTTTCGCCCCTCTCCCCTCAGCTGGAACCAAGCCATTTAAATTCTTCAACTTCTTAACCACTCACCCAAAGTTCCACTCAACGGTTGAATCTGCATGGAATCTGGCTGGAAGCTCATTTCCTCAGGAACCCTGTTTGTCAACATTGAGTGCCAAGCAAAAATCTTTAAAGAGTGACTTAAAAACACTTTCGAGAGAAAACTTTTCAGATATCCAAAATAGAGTGCGAGAGACTAACTGTTTGCTTCAATCTGTGCAGGTTCAAGCTCTAGCTAGCCCGTCACCTGCAATGGGAATTTCTTAGAACAGTTGAGGAGGCCTACTTCCGGCAACGGTCAAGGATCAACTGGTTGAAAGAAGGAGACTTAAATACTACTTACTTCCATCGAGTGATGCAGATTCGAAATGCGTTTAATGCTATCAGATCTTTTACATCCCTATCTGGCTCCACAATTGATGACCCTCTTGAGATGAGTCTGCTGGCAGTTAACCACTTCAAGTCTCTATTAGCCCCTGCTGTGCTTCGACCAGTTAATGCTCCTCCATCTTGGTTCCGGAACATTCTCTCTTACCGTTGCCCCTCTGCAGTAATTCAGGCAATGGTAAGGATCCCGAGTGAGGAAGAGATTAAGAAGGTAATGTTTAAGTTAAACGCAAATAAAGCACCAGGTCCGGATGGTTTTACCTCAGGGTTTTACAAGGCTTCGTGGGCATTGCTTGGGAAGGATGTCACCGTGAGTATCCTCAAATTCTTCAACACTACTTTCCTACCTTCTGCGGTCAACGCTACCATTTTAGCACTCATCCCCAAGTCTCCAGGCGCCTCTTTTGTCTCTGACTATCGCCCCATTTCTTGTTTGAACACTCTTTATAAAGTTGTTTCTAAGTTGCTTGTTGCTAGGTTGAAGCCTGTCCTCCCTGAACTGGTTCAAAAGAATCAAACTGCATTCTTAAAAGGCAGGTTATTAGTGGAGAATACCCTGCTAGCAGCTGAAATAGTGAATGGCTATCAGAAACAAAGCGGGCCTAAGAGAATAACTATCAAAGTAGACATTGCGAAGGCGTTTGACACAGTAAGGTGGGAATTCATTTTTAACTGCTTAAGGGGGATTGAGGTGCCAGAACTTTACCTCCGTTGGCTCAAAGCTTGTGTCTGCACACCTTCCTTCTCGGTTGGCTTCAATGGACACGTTCACGGTTACTTCAAGGGGTCAAGAGGTTTGCGCCAAGGGGACCCCCTTTCTCCTTACCTCTTTGTCCTGGCAATGAACTGTCTCTCTGTTTGTCTTGATAAAGCAGCTGAAGAAGGGAAAATACACTACCATCACCGCTGCGCAGAAATAAAGCTAACTCACCTATGCTTCGCTGATGACTTACTGATCTTCATTGATGGCTCTGCGTCTTCGCTGCAGAATGTCCTCCAAGTGCTCAAAGAGTTTGAAGAGGTCTCAGGGTTAGCGATCAGCCTTCCTAAAACTAATTTCTTTACCTCCGGACTGTCTCAGCCTGAAATAGACAACATAGCAGCCACCACGGGAATTAGTCATGGACAACTGCCAATTAGATACCTTGGACTCCCACTGTGCACAAAGAAACTTACACTGCTTGACTGTGCGCCTCTAATCCAGAAAGTAAAGGGTCGCCTTACTGCATGGTCAACGAAGTCTCTTTCATTTGCAGGAAGGCTTCAATTGCTAAACTCTGTCATCGCTGGAATCTCAAACTTTTGGTCTTCAGGGTTTGTCCTGCCAAAGAAATGTATAAAACAATTAAACTCCCTCTCAAGTGCATTTCTATGGAAAGGAACGGCAGAGGGGCATCACTCAGCTCGTGTAGCGTGGGATACAGTCACTCGAGTAAAGCAGGAGGGAGGCTTGGGACTTAGGGACTTGTTTATTTGGAACAAAGCTTGCATGGTAAAACTCATCTGGCTCCTATTCTTCAGATCTGGTTCAGTCTGGGTGGCATGGTTTCGAAGAGTAGTGCTGCTGAATGACTTGAGTTTGTTTTGGACTCGAAAGCCTTGCAGTCGTTTTTCCTGGTTAACAAATAAGCTGCTTAAGATTAGAGATGTAGCCTATCCATGGGTCAAGTCCAAACTGGGCAATGGAAAATCTTGTAAATTCTGGACTGATAATTGGTGCAAGTTAGGAAAAATGTAGTCATACCTTCAAGGAGACGGGCTGTATCAGATTGGCATTAGTCGCAACACTTGTCTTGCTGACCTTTGGAGGTGTGGATCTTGGCATCTTCCATCTGCAAGGTCGGAATCTCAGGTCAATGTCCATATCGAACTTTCAACAATCACATTAACAGAGGAAGAAGACTCTTACCAATGGTGGATTGATGATTGCTGTAAGTCTCGGCACAACACGGGTACCATCTACACTGCCCTACGGGGTGTTACCACTACTGTTCCCTGGCATAGCATCGTCTGGTTTTCAGGTGGGATCCCGAAGCATAACTTCCTTACTTGGCTGTTTGTATTGGATCGCTGTCCGACAAGAGATTGTCTACTGAGGTGGGGACTTCACGTAGACTCTCACTGCCTACTCTGTGCATCTATGCCTGAGTCGCGCGATCACATGTTCTACCAGTGTCAGTTCACATGGGCGATCTGGTCGGAGGTTGCTCGACGATGCAGTTTCGTACCCTACTCCTCCTGGACTCTGACGATTGACTCTCTCACAAGCTATAGAGGATCACGGGTGGCCAAGAAGCTTATTCTCATCGCTTGGCAGGCAGTCATATACACGATCTGGACAGAACGGAACCACCGATTTCATCGTAACTCTTTCAAATCTGCATATCTCCTCCTACGCCAAATCGACACCACTATCCGCAACAGAGCATTGAGCTTTCGAGCCAGTAATCAAGATCTCTCCCTATCTCTACTCCATCTTTGGTTTTCTACTGATACGTCTGTGGCAACTAGAGCATGAGGAACCCTAATCTCCTTTGCGATCTCTCCAAAGTTTCACTCTCTCTCCATGCGTTTCGTATGCCATTATTGAGTACCTGCAGGCGGTTTAAATTCTTCAACCATATTCCTGGTTTGATTCCAACCATCGGTTCGCTTCTAATTACTGGTTACTCTGGTTCAGTTATGTTTCCTACTGTATTGGGTTCAGTTTCGGGTTTTAGATCTATTGGGCTCCGTATTGGGCCTTGTAAAACTTTTATTTTTCTTTTCCTAGTTTAATTGAATGCCGTTTAACAAAAAAAAAAAAAAAGAAAAAAACAAAAAAAAAACACCTTAACATAAGAATTGTTTTATAGAATTGAGCTGTAGGATAAAATTCTATATTTTTTAAGCATACATTATTCTATTAATATATATATATATATATGTAAATTTGTACGATAATTAATTTATGATATTAATCGGATGTCTAATTATCATATCGAATTATTAATCAAAATTTTATAATAATTGCAATAAACTATGTATCTTTCACTGAATATAAAGTAAAAAATTAAACAGTGTATTAATGAAGTAAATACAAAACCATATAATATCTCATTTTTCATAATCATATCAATTATTTTATAAATCAAAACTTTATTAATTATCTGATTTTAAATTATTTTTAATCATTAGAATGTCTTTCAGAAATTACCCTACGGTTGTTCTAGATCTTGACCATTCATTTGATCGGTTCTTTATCAGAACTAGCTGTGATATTGCCCATTTGGATAAAAAAAATTTCAATGTGTGATTTGAAGTGTCAGAACTAGCTGTGATCTTGACAAATTTTCGCTCTAAGTGTGATTTGAAGTGTTAGAACTTTGCTCTAAAACTAAAACTAAGGCATCCACATCATTTAAAATGACATTAATAACTAAAACTAAATTACTCAATAAACTCCTTTTATTTTATATATGATCATAACAAAATAATAATAAAATATAACATACGAATATATAAAATTGCATAAATATTGGAGTAGTAAATATCAGAATATATTTTACCTCTGTTTTATTGTAATTTCGTTCTTTTTGTTTGCTTATATTTTGCTTACTCTTTGCTTTAAAAAAAAAATATTGGCAAGTTTTATATATGGGTAATTCTAGAACAACTATAAATGTATAATACAATTTTCAAACAAAATAAATTATCATAAATACATGATAAACATACAATACAATATGGCCTAATATTTTGGGCAATTCTCAAAATACATTACAATATGGGATTATATTTTGTTCCAAAAAAGATTTAAATGGAAATAAATTTAGTTGATAAAAATTAGATATGTGTAAGTAATATATAAAAAACTGTGAAAAAAAAAACTCTTTAGTAATATTAAAATCTATACTACTAGTCTACTACTAATACAAGAATATAATTAAGAGAATGAAATAGATTCAAAGACTGATTAAATTAGAACAAAGTAGTATTTCACTATAAAAATGGTTAGTAGGAGAAATATGGAAGTAATATTAATTTCATTTGTTTATTAAGTGGTCCGACTTTCATTAACTAGGTTTAGACGTTTAGTGGATGCAGGATGCCAATGTACACCACAGTTATTAAGAATGAAATTGCGGCTTTTGCAGCTTCCAAAGTGCATTACAACTTCAGTGAAAAATGGCAAATCTATTTACATGTCATCCTCGATTTTCTTTTTGGGTACAAAGAAAGATCTTTGTACAAAAGACCCAAGTGTTCAATTGTAATCTACATTCACATAATTAATCAGAAAATAAACTGTTTAACTAAAATCAAATTAAATAATAAAACATTTATTTACTTCATCCAAAGTTCAATGCATATCAAAATAGAAACATAAAATATGCATATTTATTCATATCTATATTACACATTTAGTTTAAGCATATGCCTATTTGTTTGTTTTTTTGCGTATCCTAAAACAATTTATTCCTAGGCATTTTCATCCTTTAATATATATACAAAAGAAAATTTGCACTATTATATATATACAAATATAAATACTTTAATTGATCTTGCGTCACAAAGTTAAAATAACAATATTTACATAGTATACATACACATGATATATATGAGGAACTTGTATACATAATTTGTACTGGTCTAGATAGATAAAACATACTCCAATAATTTGACAAAATATATATATAAACATAGTATACATACATATATTTATGTGTGTATGTCGTAAAACATATATATATATTTTGATTTGAATAGCTAGGCTTGGTACCTATATTTTTTTAGTTTCTCTGACGCATAATCATCTCGTAATTAACATGACCTTTTAATCTTAATTTTAGTTTATAGAGTCAATAATGAAGTGCTAAATCACTAGAAACTTATATTGGCGGCACTGAGTCAACAGAATATGCAACTCTTTTTCACTTGACAATTATAGTTAATGGAGTAAATTGGCCTGATTATGTAATTAATGCTGTCCCTAAGCTTTCCGATGATGATACAACAAAAACATAGAATAACATTGAACGAAAAAAAGGCCTTTCTCTCTCTCTTCTCTCTCTCAAATCCTTTAGAGAGAGAAGGTTGTTCTTCTTTTTTAGCCATCCGGTTTATATTTTCGGCGTCTGTCTGTCAGCTATCGCGACGATGGCTAGCTTTAGTTTCTTTCCGGCGCTGTCCGGTTTCTATCACGGTAACTTTGTTGCCGTTGATTGTTATACTTTCCGATTTAGTCGGGTATGGCATCTCCGGCTTCAGTAGCGGAGATTGTCGGCTATCCTTCCAGCAACTTCTGGTTCATTAAAAAGAGTTTGGCTGACTCTCCGTCCGACAGTTTCTGGTTCTTTCAACAGAAATTGACCGGCTCTCTGTTCGGCAGCTTTTGGTTTATTTAACAGAAGTTGGCCGGCTTACGTTACGGCTATACCGTTGCCGTGTTTTAGTTTTTGTTATTTCGGTGTGTCCAACTTTGGGTTTCTGATGTGGGCAAGGTGGTTATGGTGATATTTGGTATGAAGATAAAATAGAAAAGTCTAGAGAAAAAGAGCAAGCAGTGATTATGCATCTATGTAGGTCATGTCCGCCTGACTTCGGGTTTTCAATTTTAGCGATGGAGCTCTTCATCTGTTTAGAAATCAGATGTGATGCGGTGGTCTTTGATGCCGAGTTAAAGAAGAGACAGAAATATGGTGGAATTGAAGGCGTTGGGTTTTGCTTGGCGATTTGTTGGTAAAATTTTCCTCTAGATCTTATTTCAGATTAAGATTTCTTCACTGATTCATGATGAAGTCGAGATGTCTACGAATTGGATAAATGTTTTTCTCGGGTGAATTCATTTTGGTTTACTGATGGTCGGATATTTCTCCGACGTCAATTCCCGGCGGTCGGAATCTTCTTCCTGAGTGAATAATCCAAAGAGTCATCATTGAGTGAAGGATATGCTTACACGTGGCTTGAATGCAGTGTAGGGTGAACGTGTTTAATTACTCATGCTATCATCGTTTGATCTTATCTGTCCTCTGGGACACCTATGTTTAATAAGACCAGTTGTTTCTTTACTTTGGGCCAATAGTTTGTTAGTTGGGTCGTAATTTCTTAGTACTTGAAGTAGTCAGCAAAAGATCGAGCTTCTCGGTTACTAAGTCTCTGAAGGATGCAGCTTGATGTGTAAGAACCTCTCATAATCCAAGCATATGATGGAAGCTATAAGATCAACTATAGTCTCAGATTGGAAGTATGGTCTTATTGAGAGAGTTATGAGATCTCCTTGGTTCTTCATATTTTGCATCGGTTTGAATTAGTAGTTGATTATGCTGTTTCTACTGATGTAACTTACAGTTTACTGTTTTAATTCTCAGCAGTTTGGTTGTGTTTTAGTGGAGTTTTTTCTACTGCCCTGTAATATGTAACCCTCTGTTCTATATAATATGAAAATACTTGAAAAAAAAAAAAAAGCTTTCCGATGATGTGACCCCAGATGTTGTAACTTATACGATATAAATATTCAAAAATATTTAAATTGTATTAATAGAATAATTATATACGTCCCATTGGTTTGACAATTGACACGTGAATTCATGTGAAGATGGTCCTTGATGTTTTGTTTCGCCATTTCTAGGATCCGACTTGACGTGATACATATGGTATCTACAAAGGAACTATAAAAAAATTTATTAGTTTAATAACCAAAATTGTTAGATTGTCACTATTTTGGCTATGGCGGCAGTATTATTTGTTTAGTAGTATAGGAATAGTGGTTCGGATTGATAATACAAAACAATAGAGTTTTTTCAACTGAAAGAAAAATAATAAATAATACTATCTATACTAATATTTTTGCAGCAGTTTTTGCTTAAAAATATTTTTTGGAAAGTTTTTAGATTAAATGTTATTTAATGCTTATATTCATATCCAAACAAGTTTAGTTAACTTTCTTTACTATCCTTATAATCAAACACAATTAAAATATTTTAAATATCCATATATATAATGTTCTATAATTAATATAGATATTTAGAAGATTTATTCTGGATTAAAAAAAAAATTATTCACTTATCATCTTTTTTATTTTAAAATTTAAATGTAGTGAATCATCATATAATACAAAAATTTAATAAAAAGGTGTATTTTTTTTGCATATATTGTGATTTGAAATTTTTAAAACAAACATATATTACTCAATTATTATAAAAAGTGTTTGTTCAACAATCAACATACATATATAGTAAATTCACTGTATATAGTAAATTATAAATTTTAAGAAGTTTCTAATTTATAACTAATATATCTAAACTTAATACAAAGTTTAAAATTATAAATATTTAAACATATTAAATTTTCAAAATTACACAAACGAGTTATATTACATGACGGGTTATATGATATTACAAGATTGAATTAATAATACTACAAAATAAACTATCAGTAATATGATACTTCAATACGGGTTAAATCCTCATTTTAATGTTTTAACAACACCAAGATAAAATATGTCAAATAAACTGATTTAATTAAGATTGTAGTAAACAAAAATTATTGTGCAGTATACCACAATTTATATATTAAAAAATCACTAAAATAAACAAAAAAGTATATTAGCAAAATTAGTATTAAAATAGTACATTAACAAAAAAAAATAAAAAAAAACTTACTCCGCGGTGTACCACGGGTTATAATCTAGTAAGAATAGTTAAAAGAAAGCAAAAACATAAATCTAATCTTTGTAGTAATTTTTTCCAATATAAATACTCAATATCAATTTTATAACTAGTTTTAAAGAGCTGCACACTACAACCAAATAGTATATAATTATAGTGAAAATTAACGATAAAATGAATTAGTGATATAATGATACTTTAAAACTTATATCGAGGATAAATACGTATATAATGATACTTTTAAACTTTTTTCGAATAAAGATTTAAAGTTTGGTTGTAACAGGGTTTAGGTTCCTATAGTTCAGGAGGTTTAAGTTAATCTTATATGATGACTATCTTGTATAAATACCAAAACTTTGTGAATTATAAAGTCAAATATATTCTATATCTAATTCTACAATTCCCCAGAAACCAAATTTATTGGTATAGATGACATTATTTTCATCATTCCAAAACAGTTTGATGTCAAGACTAGTGTTGTTTTTTGTTGTTCAAACATCCATGTTATGATCTAAATATATAAGTCCTTTAGATTTAGAACATATATAGTAAGGTGAAATTTTTGCGTAAATTTATGATTTCCATATGAATTGTCCGATTATCCGATAACCTTTAGGTTAAATAAGATGGATTGAATTATAATGCTTTATATTACTTATTTTTGTGTGCCATCTCCTATGGTATATTTTGATTTATCATTATATTTATAAATTTATTGGGATTTTATCAAGAATTTTAAAAACTTTATCATTTTTTGGCTTTTCAAATTACACCAAAATAGTCATGAAAAACAATAACTTGCATGTATTCTCCAGATAAAAGTTGTCCAAGTTACTATGGGAAGAAGCAAAATCCTATTCGGATAGGTATTTGCATACTACGCCTCTGGTGGAGGATAGGGGAGCGTTTCCTCGATGTCAGATTGATGGTTCTTGGAAAGGGTCAGATGCTATGCAGGGTCTAGGATGGTGGTGTTGTAGTGATGATGATGCGACTCTCCTTTTGGGAGCACGGAGTCAGAGATGCGGTCCTACATCCTTACATGCAGAGCTACAAGCCTTGATTTGGGCTATGGAGTCACTCTTGGCGGCTGGAGTTGGATGTCAAAGCTTTGAGACAGACTGTGCAGAATTGGTGGCGATGGTGCAGACGCCTGACGATTGGCCATCTTTTTCGAACCTGTTAGAGGAGTTTCTTGTGCTCAGACCATGCTTTTCCTCGTTCTCCCTGATCAGGATCTCTAGAGAGCTCAATGTAAGGGCAGATTGTCTAGCCCGTTCTTCAAGATTGCTTTCCTCTGAAATTTCCTTTGTAAACTCTTTTCCTCCGGTTTGGGCAACCAATCTTGGAGTTATTTTTTAATTTGATTAATGTTTGGTTGAAAAAAAAAAAAAAAAAAGTTGTCCAAGTTTCACTAACTAATATGCAACATAAATGTAAAATTTTCTTAGTTATTCATTCATTATCTATTTCACATTAAATAATATATAAAAATTAACTACAGTCAAAACTAGTGAGAATTGGTAAAATTTTATAAATATCTTCTAAATATTATGTAAACTTTACAAATACTTGGACCGAGTCTCCAAATAGCTGTTATCATCAAGACATACTTTCTAAATCTTATTAAAATTAATAAATTTTCCAAGTTTAGTAATAAAGAGTATTTAAAAATAAAAACTCTAAAACCGTTTTTGTCAAAAATTCTCAATACTATATGATATAATTAATTTAATTTAATTTTTTACCCAAAAATATTTAATTTCTTTTTGTTTTAATTTATACATTAAAATCTTATACTATATCAAAACAAAGGGAGTCTTAACTATTAGAAGTTTATATATCAAGTTTTATTTGAAACAACATTCTAAAAATTGAAAATAATTACAATTTGTAATACAGTATATATCTAAGTGCATTAATTAACAACAATAAATCATATTTTGGTGATAACTTTTTCCTTTTTTGTTAAAGACTTTTAGGATCGTAGTCACAACATAAAAAATTTCATACATAGATATATTTGCGATTTTCAATAAATAAGTAAATATAAGTCTCCTCAAATCGTTCTCGCCAATAACGTCAACCATATTTTTTGGTTTATTCATGATTTTAGCTTCCCTCATGTTTTGTGCCATTAATTCTTTGTTGGACTATATAAACTGTATTAATTATAATACACATAGAGAGTATATCCTTTTAGTTAGTCAACAAAATTCTTAATAACCTCTCTCATTATTTAGTTTGTAAAGTCATCATACTAAACAATCTCCCAGCTGTAGCATCATTACCCAAAGATTAAAACGACAACAATGGACCTCTAGTAATAATCACTAATGGTGTGCGAGTGCAACCTTATAAATAAACTCACGCACGAATCAGAACTAATATAATATCGAAACGCACATATAAGCAATGCTCTCGATGTTCCTTGATCGTTTGAACCAGCAATAATATATATTAACTTATGACTTTTGTACCAATCAAATGTAAAGTATCTAAAGATCACAACGGCAAATATATTGTAGTTAAATACTACTAAAAAAAAAAAAAAAAAAGACAAATTAACATTCTAATATACAATACAAAATGTTTATTCATTTCGTGGAAGAATACTGAAAATACAAAAGTCCTCGATCTCGTCTCTTTGTACCTTCCAAGCTCTATATTTCAATTCTCCATTCAGAACAAACAAAGCTTTGATAGTACTTATTTATTTTTTCCAACAAGCAAAGCTTTGTAATAGACAAATTAATAACCTCAAATCACTTATATATATTCATCTATATGTTTATTTATATTTATATAGAATATTTAGAAATGGCTCACTGAGTCAGTATGGTGGTCGCGCGTGGACCCATGTATATGGTTCGTGCCCTAACTGACCAGCCCCATTTGGAATCAGATGCGGCGGCATACTGTAGCCTGGCCCTGACCCGGCCATCACAGATGGATCAGGCAGGCTACTACCGATTCCGGGCGGCGAGTCACCACCTCCATGAATCGGTCTTGAGCCTCCACCGTCTTCCTCTTCTTCCATGGGCAATCTCTCATAAGTAGCGTTGGAGAAAGTAGCAGCTATCACCATGACCGACCCTATGGCAAGGAGCGGCCCCACGACGCTACCCCCAACGACTTGACCCTGGACCCCGGCTAAGTAAACCGTTAAACCGGTTGACCCGGGTGGGGAAGGTCCAGGGAGGAAAGCACCGGTTAAGGATAAGATCTCAAACCTGCCTTGGAGAGAGACTACACCTCCGGGTGCGGAAGCTTGACGGAGGGTGACGTTAGCGACTGAGCCTGTGCCGCTGAGAACACAAACGCCGCGTTGTCTGCGTCTGGAGAAGTGAGCGATTGTGTCAGCAACGTCGCTGCCGTCGGAGATCTCCAGGACATGGCTACGGAGTGCGTTGGGACTGTCTCTTGTCACAAAGATTGGAGCTTTAGGTTTGTTCTTAGATCCTGGTGGTCTTCCTCTTGGTCTACGGTTGACCACCTCAACTGCTCCTTCCCTAGGGTCGTCTTCTTCATCTTGGTCGTTATCTTGGCTCTGATTCATGGGTATTCCAAGATCTCCTTTGCTAAGAAGACTTTGGTGATGATGGTTTTGGTGGTGGCCGGAGGAGGCTGAGTGGTCCACCATACCGGCTAAACCACTCTGGTTCGTCCACCAAGGGTTTGACATAATTGCTTTCCCAAAATTTGGAAATCTACTAAAAGAAAGAAGAAGGAATTGTTAACCTGATGATTTTGCCTGGAAGGTCTTTAGGGTTCCAACTTTACAAGGTCAAAAGGTGTATGTAGCTCTTTCTTGAAATTTTTTATTTCATTTTGATTTCTCTAATTTCATATGTATTTTGGAGTTGTTGATGATAAATAAAGAAGAAAAGGCTAGGTAAGAGAATTAGATGCAATTTTGGAATGGAACTGGAATCAAAGCAAAGGCTATTGAGACTTTGATTTTCTTTCCAAGAATCAAAATCTCTCAGAGAGAGAGAGAGAGAGAGTGAGAGAAAGAGAGAGAGGGAGAGATAAAGTGGGCAATAATTAATTTCCACAAGAGTTAGTAGTATTATTTATATAGGGTTTATATAGAACCCAATAACGCAATACTATGTGTAAATGACTGGACCCATTTATGAGTCTATTTTAAACCAACAGTGTAATTGGATACTGATTATGCCAAAGTCGTACGCTCCAAAAGATCATATATAAACGGCATAACGTATTCGTATTTAGTGAACTCTTCTTATCATTTTCAACCAGAGCTTAGCTTGCAGATAGAAATATTAGTATACACACATATTACTGAAAGGTTGCCTACACAACACAAGTCTTGGGTTTCCTTCCTTTTTGTAGTAATCACATATATGGTGCAATATTTTAGGAGACCAAGCGAGTAAGAGAGTAATAGAGTAAGAGACAGTATAAACAATTGTATAAGCTAGACAAAAAAAAAAAGGAAATGGGGAACAAGACCAAAATGTTGTTCGTTTTTTTTTTTTTTTTTCAAATGTTTGGAAAGAGATGAATGTATTGTGTTCGAGTGTTGTGGCATCGGGAACTAGGATCATTTTCTTCTTCAATTTGAGAGTAGTGTATATATACATGTTGTGGCATTGTTTTGCAGCTTCACATACCAAAAATGTAGTTATCTTTTAATAAATCGAGAAATAAATTAAAATGTAATTAATAGATTAGCTTTGGAAATTAGGGTTGAGTGGGGCATAGTGCGCGTGAGCATTGGGGTGGTGGGGAGCACGTCATTTTCCCTTGCCCAGACGTCTCCACTCTCGACAACTCTCACCCTATTTCTATAATAAGATATGACTGATATTAAATACGTTTGAATAATTAATCCAATTAACTAACTTCTAATGTAATTTACCCAAAAAGTAACACTTCAATCTAATATAAGTACTGTGTACACACACTTGATATATTTTGTGTTTTGGCATAAGTGGCTAATGGTTAAACAAATCACTTAGAACTTAGTTTGATAATGATTGCATTAACGAGTTTGTATACAAAACCAAAGAGAGTTTTTTTTTTTTTTCCACAAAAAATCAAAGAGAGTTATCCTACCCTTTCATATTAGATATCATTTTATTATTTGTTTCAGAATAAATGTCAAGTTATTTGCTATGCAAATTTTATTATTTTCTATTTTTTATCTCTACAAAATCAATAAAATTAATATAATGTATTACTAAGAGGTTTTAAGATTTTTAATATATATATGAAAAACTCTTAAACAACACTTATAATGAAACATAATCACTAATATCACAATACTACTATATTTTTTTATAAGCAGATGATCTCGGATCAAAGTACTAACTATTAAACCATAATCCATGAACTCTATAAAAATATGAATTTCGTTTGTCTAACCGCATATTTTAAAAGATGTGAGATCTCTGACATATGGTCAGATCGAGCATGTACTTTAGAGTGTATACAAATACATATATTAAATATAATGTTTAGCTTATATACGTATGTGGGCAGGTTTAATAAACGAGTTGATGTTCTTGAGTTTCTTGTCTATCTTTTTCCATCAACCGTAGTGAAGAGGTATTTATATAGGGCAAATACATGACCCAGGTCATGGAACCGCCAAATAGCTTCTAATAGGTATCATTTTTGCAGTTTTGCTAAGAGCTTCAAATATACATACATGTCATAGCAGGCGTGCTCCGATGTATGTATCAGTTTAGTCGGTTCCTAGCTAGTGGAAATTTAACTAATTAAGAAGATAATTTGTGAGTCGATAGAGGACGTAGAGCTCGAATGGAGATAATTACATCCATCAGTGTTTGTTCAAGAAAGCAAGTCACTTTCTTAGAAATGATTTCGATTGTACGTTGTACATGTGTTGCGATATGATTGGTGATTTACTCCCAACAAAACCTTACACAACCGTGTAGCTCACCATTTTTGTTCTTCAACAAGTATATTCTTTTCTATTTTTAACATCAATCGAATTATATTAATGGAATGAAATCCTCGTTTTCAGAAATGTGAAATACAAGATTGAATGTAAAAATGAGATACAAACAAATTAGGGTTAATTAAATAAATACCAGAATTCTAAAAGTTATTTAAAAGAATAGCACAACAACTTCTTTTAATAGGAAAATACTATGGGATCCACGTTTTTTTGAGTAAAAAGATAAAATCATCCTTTTCTTATTTTAGTGTAACGTAGAAAGAATGAAAGATTAGGTGAAATTTTTTAAATAGCATGTAATATTTATATCTTATATAAATTTTTAAAAATAGCATGTAATATTATATTTTACATCTCATTTATGAACTCAAACCAACATATAATTTCGTTCTAATTGTAAAATCTAAACCTTAACCATCTCATTTGTGAACCCAAACCGACATATAATTTCGTTTTAATTGTAAAATCTAAATTCTAACCATCTCATTTGTGAACCCAAACCGATATATAATTTCGTTCTAATTGTATAATCTAAACCCTAACCATCTAATTTGTAAACCCAAACCGACATATAGTTTCGTTCTAATTGTTAAATCTAAACACTAACCATCTTATTTGTGAACCCAAACCGACATATAATTTCATTCTAATTGTAAAATCTAAACCATAACCATCTTATTTGTGAACCCAAACCGACATCTAATTTCGTTCTAATTGTAAAATCTAAACCCTAACAATCTCATTTGTGAACCCAAACCGACATATAATTTCGTTCTAATTGTAAAATTTAAACACTAACCATTTCATTTGATTTCATTTATGAACCTAAACTGACATATAATTTCGTTCAAAAAACAAAAACGATATGATATTTAAACAAATAACATGTAATATATGTAATGGGTATGAGTAATTGTATATGAAGAGAGAGAATTGAGCCCTATGATAATTTGTTAAATACTTTTCATTTTTGTGGTATCTAGTGCATATACTCAACAAATCATTTCTATGAATAGGTTCTTTAGCCAAAGGAACGGCTGCTTTATTTGCTTATTTTGGTGTCATGTAAAAGTGGATGGAATGAAACTTTCTCTTCCAATAGTTGATTTCACGGATCTAATTGTAAAGAGTGGAGACGAAGTTCTTACTGTTGCCATTTAATGGAATTGAATAAGTATATTCATATTTTAATATAACACGTTATTTTTAATCTGTACATTTTTCCGTGTGAATCCAAACATTTGTTTATAATATACTGTTGAATATATGTAGCAGAACATGTGTTGATTTATTTTATTGTATTTACTTTAAGATCACATTCACATACAATAACATGGTACTCAACATATATTCTCTCTATTCTTAAAAATGTTTTTCTGAGTTTTTAACACATATTTAAAAGTAACTATACTTACTTTTTAAATCAGTTTATCTTATTTTATTGATTTAATGTTTCAATTGTTTCTAATAATTTTATCAACACTAGATTATTCACTTCACTATTACTCTTAAGAGCCGATATAAAGTAAGCTATGTCTTAATTTTTAAAGAAAACTATGTTACTCAAACAATTCTTTATCTCGTAAAGAGAAATACATTAATTTAGAGTGTAAAAGATCGTAAAACGAAAAAAAAAAACCCAAAAAATTATCTAAGAATAGAGAATGCATAAGAATGTAAAAAATATATATATCAAAAAGTTAACACAATTTTAGGTGTAGACACAAAATTTGATAAGACAACACAATTTTAATAGTTATTGATTTTTGTATATTTTTTGCCTAAACCTAAAATTATATTTTGCTCCCTCCGTTTATATATGAGCGTCGTTTGAAGTTTTGACCAAATAAGAAAACAAATACATTTTCTGTATTACCATTTATTTAGGGAGATTTGCTACAATAACCTACAAGGCTACAACTAAAATAATCTATCAAGATTTTAAAATATTTGTATAGCATATTTTTTCTATATTACCCTTGTATATATTACTCATTTTTCTTCTTAACTACAGAAATATTGTAAAAATCACAAATACAATACTAAATATTCAAAAAATTATTTAAAAACAAAATTTTGAAAAGGAAATAATTGAAAAACGAAAATTAATAAAGGAAATCATTTAATAAGGGAATCAAATGATTATAACCATGTCCCAAGCTTTCTTAACTCTGCTCTGTATTGTGATTACATTTAAATTTCAATAAAGTTTTAAGTGTTAAAAAAAAAGGGAATCAAATGAAAAAGGAAATATTTTTTAAAAGAAAAATTTTCAAAAATTTTTGGTAATTTTTTTTGTAGACTTCAAAAATACAATTTAACAGACTTATAGGTCTGCATAGTTCTATAAACTTTGGTTAAGTCTTCGCATTTTTGGTAGACTTCAAAAATATATTAGTCAGACTTATAATTACTCTGCGAAGAATCATAGACTTTAGTAAAGTCTTCGGATTTTCGGTAGACTTTAAAAATATATTAAGCAGACTTATAGTTAGTCTGCGGAAATTCATATACTTCGATAGAGTCTTCACATTTTTGGTAGACTTCAAAAATATATTAAGCAGACTTATAGCTAGTCTACGGAGTAATCTAGACTTTAGTTAAGTCTTCGCATTTTTAGTAGACTTCAAAAATATATTAAGTAAACTTATAGCTAATCTGCGGAGTAAATCTAGACTTTTGTTAAATCTTCGTATTTTTGGTAGACTTAAAAAATATATTATATAGACTTAAAGCTAATATGCGAAGTAAATCTAAACTTTTGTTAAGTCTTCATATTTTAGGTAGACTTCAAAAATATATTAAGTAGACCTATAGCTAATCTGTGGAGTAAATCTAGACTTTTGTTAAGTCTTCGTATTTTCGGTAGACTTCAATAATATATTAAGCAGACTTATAGATAATCTACGAAGTTCTATAGACTTTTGGTTAAATCTTCGTATTTTTGGTAGACTTTAAAATTATATTAAGCAGACTTATAGATAGTCTGCGGAGTAATCTAGACTTTAATTAAGTCTTCGCATTTTCAGTAGACTTCAAAAATATATTAAGTAAACTTATAGCTAATCTGCAGAGTAAATCTAGACTTTTGTTAAGTCTTCATATTTTTGGTAGACTTCAAAAATATAATTCAGCCCAGAAATTCAATAAACTTGAACAACTAAAACTAATCAAAAAGAAAAAGACGTAAGAGATCTTATATTGAGGAGAATGAAAAAAGTTGATTCAAGGTTAATTTTATTATATTAGGTTTTAAACAATTAATATATTTCCATAAATATTTAGATATTGGAATTTAATTTTAATAATTTTATGAACCATATATATTTGTCATTTAAAAAAAAAGGCAAAAGACATTTTTGGTATCATGAAAATTATTACACCAAAAGTGAGTTAGTCTAACAATAAAAATAAAAAGAGGTTAGTCTGGCTAATCATTAAAAAAAGTGAATTACCATGGGTTACCATGGGTAATTCTCTCTTTATTAATATACTTTACAAATTTTCTGTTTAACCATATTGGTCATTTGACTAAACTAATCGTTTCAAGAATATTATTAAACATAGCAACTTATTATTCACTCTCATATAGCAATTACTTATCAATCATTCTCTTATTCAATAGTTGAGACTGTAAATCTGTAATCTACATAAATGAAATGTTACGATGATTTGACTGAGAAACCGAACCATTGGAAATGTATATGTCAACTTGTTAAAAAAAAAAAAAAACACTTGGCTATAACAAAACCAAAAATATACTTGTCGATTATTGTCAACTTGTTACCTAAAGTGGAAAAAATCAAGCTCTTCGGCATAGTGTCCTCACTGTCTTGTCAACTTGTCCATATTATTATTACTAGTCGTCCAAAAATTTTAACTCTTTTTCTCATGTACACGACGATATTTGCGCCTGAAAATTTTGAAAATTGGTCTGAAACACAAAAGGCCTAGTCAAGTCATCTGTTTGTTTCTATTACAAGTGAAGTGCTATATAAACTTTTTTCACATAAACCTAATAATTAAGCTTATCAATCAATTAAGCTTTTTTATAGACAAAATTGCTAACACGATCCAAGACCTTGTTTGTTTGCGATCAAATAGTTGACAAATCATAAAGAAGCTTTTGCTACATTACACATGAAATGACATGAGATGATTTTGCATCAGACAAAACAAGTCTCTATCTAACATTTTTTTCTTTTTCTTTCGGTTAGTTCAGTAGTCTCTTCACAATCTCTTTCTTTGTCTTGTTCAATATGGGTCCCTTGACTTTGGTTCACTGTGTCTGCATCATTCATTCATCAGGAGAAACCCAAAAAAAGGAAGTGTAAATTATTCTGGATTCCCAGACCAAACAAGTATTCTCATGTAACACTGCCTTTTTCTTGCATCCAAATTTCACCCTTTGATATAGTTTAATAGCCTGCAACATCCAAATGATTGTCAAGCCATTAGCATAATATAAGAATTCTGTGTTAAGAGTCAAAGAACAGAGACTTGAACCAGAAAGTATAAAAGTAACTGTCACAAGTCAAAGAAGTGCACTTTACCTAATAAGGTAATACATGATCAAGAAAAGGAGTACAAAATACGCAATGAGTTTGCAACTTTTTCGATTAGACTTCTTCTCAAAGACCTGACGTGTTAAAATCGATCCTTATTCAGGTATAAAAGTTTGATATTAACAAAACAAATAGGGAGATGCATGAAAGGTACGGTATCTATTTACATACCAACTTGAAACGGTTGATAGTTCCTGACATAACTCCCCTTGCGGAGTCCATTTTGTTCCCCTAGAAAAATGACAACAAAATAACTTATCAACAAAGTATGTGACATAGATGTACAAATTGAAACAATAAGGAAAACAAACTTCAGCGTACCACTTTGTCAAGCAAGCGGTTATGACTCTCAACTTCTTCATGTATGTCTCCAGTCACCTGATAAGATATTATTACCAACGTAAAAATCTCAGCCAAGCTAAATCCGACAAGAGTAGAAAGAACATAACATCTAAAATGAAAAACAAAAAGGCATTTGCTTTTTTTTTTTTATTAAAAAGCATTGGATCATAGCTCAATGCTCGTCGCCTCCAAAAGATTCAATCAGGGTCTGTGCAAAGATATTGTCACAAAATTCAATTAGCCTCTATACGTACTATAAAGATATTTGTTGCCCCAACTTACATCTCAAGCAAGCTAGATCTCACAAGACTAGGAAGAGAATAATAACATTAAAAAGACATTTTGATACTTAGCAATGGTTTAAGGGAATGTTCTCAATCAAGATAAAGGTTAATCCAAACAAGTCAGATCAGTGCAACCAGCAAAATACACAATCAAGAAAATCAAATAAGCGTTGTTAAACCTAATGTTCATACTTTGTAATGATCATTGTTGACTTATTAAGTTGTAGAGATGAAAAGAAGGAAAGAAAGAAACATACTCTCTTAAGAAACGAAACTCTGTCCTGAAGATTCTCCAAAGCTTCATCGTTGTCACGTTCGTCATGAGGATACGAAGACGAAGCTCTCAATCTACCTTCTTCAAGTCCATCAAGACCATCAAAGAGTGACGATCTCGCAGCACGGTTCTCCCTGCAAAATAACCAGATCCATTTTTCTCAAATCAATATCTAGAGAACTGTAATTCGAAGTCTATTATCAAATTTCGAAAATTCAATTTCAGAAACGAAGGAATCTGAAGATTTTTGAAGAGATCTGAACAAAATTCAAAGGATGAAGAGGAAGAAGAGATCAATAGATCAAAAATCAAACCTTCGGTAGTTCATATCTCGAACCATCATTTGATTCGTCTTCGCTTCTACTCTCTTACGAAGAACTCATCATCACAGAGGAATCAGAGCAATGCGTCGAGATTCTCGATTTTGATCCAATTCCAATAAACTTTTAAGGTTTTCTGTTTGCGAGAAACGTACGAAAGTTCATACTGTTACAAGTTCCTAGAAGAAGAGACAAAGTGAGAGCTTATTGGGCCTAGATTAGGCCTAATTCGGCCCAATATGTCTAATTATCGAGTAGCTTTCTTATCTCGATTTGATGTAGACTAAAATTCTTTTTAAAGAAATTGATGGTCCAGTCCAAGGTTAACGTGTTTTAGGAACTTAGGATAAACACAACACATGAACTCGTTTAATCAGAAGATATAATAATAATATATATTAAACAATAATAATAATATTAAAACGACGGTACACATTTATTATAAAATTATCTGTAACGAGTTCTCTCTCTTGACTAGTAGTTAGTGTCGTTAAAAACAAAATAATTGTGCTAAATCTATTGTAACTTCATTTATTCTTTTAGTTCTTTGTGTAACTTAAAAAAAAAAAAAAAAAAAAAAAAAAAAAGGAGAAAACTGTGTCTGTGAGCTGTTAGATTTTTACAAAACGTGTAAAAATAGTTGAGACGCGTGTTGTTGTTATATTACACGAACAAGCTTCACATGTTGTTGCTATCCGCTAAACAGAGATGAACGGTAGGACAAACGTCGTCGGCTCGTAGGAGACTGGCGAAGCTGGATGTTTCCATTTCTTGAAAACCGGCGTCTTCTTCACCTCCTCTTCCCCCTGTTTCTCAGTCTTGTTCTGCGGCGGAGGAGGAACATGCGACTGGTCGTTGAAGGACGATGTTGGGGAAGGAGCAACCGGAGAGAGGAGAGGGATGACCACGTTCCAGTTACTAAACGACGCTGGTTTGATCATTAAAGACGGACCTCGTCTTTGTAGCTGGCTACGTTGCTGCTCGTTTCCAGTGGTGCAACTGGTTGTTCTTTGCATCTTGGACGCCATGAAGCTTAGATTTGTGAACTTTGTTAGTAATTGAGTTTTTCTTTCTTTCTTTTTTGGTAGGAAGTGATTGAGTACTTTTTGTATCTGAACACAAATTATTTTGTTGATGTTGGTGTGTGATATCTGATGTTTTATGTAGATGGTATATATAAGGTGAGGGCCTTGAGGGGACACGACTTGTAACATGTTGACTGACTAAGGTACACGCTTGGGTTTGGTCAAAGAGTTGAAGAAATAAAATTTAGCTGATTTGTCTTCCCTTTTTTCTGTTTCTGTTTGGATTATTCTTTGACCAATTATTTTTTTGAATTTTCTCTTCTATTTTCTTTGTTGAAATTCTTTTTAAATTTTCCCAAAACACATTTAAATTATGTCAATTTTTTTATAAATATAGATGACTTTGAAAATCTCTATATAATTATTTAAGCAATGTTACTATCATGTGACATATTACAAAAAAATGCCATTGTATATTTAATAACTAACAAAAAAAGTTTATATTGGTTTATAAAATAATAAAATAATATTTTCGAAATTATTTAATAGATTCCATTTATTGTTTCAGAAATCTTAGGAAACAATAACAAACTATTTAGAATAATTATAAATTTTTATTTTATTTATAAAACTTAATTTTAGTTATAAAACTAAGATTAAATATTTGCATCCCTAAATCATCTTTTTTTTGACAAAACATCCCTAAATCATCAATAGTGACAAATGTATCTTAAAAATAAGATACAACATTGCTTATATTTTAAAAATATAAAATATCATATCTAATATATTAAATATTTTTTTCACATTGTACCACGATACATCAAGATTTCTAAACACAATCGACTCAATACGAATTTTGTTTTATTTTATGAATTTTACCAATTTTATATTTTTATGGATTTGAACATTGTACCAGGTTGAAATCAGAGGATGAAAATAAGTAAACTAAATGTAAAAGATTATAAAATATATAGACTATAGAGTAAATCAAATAAAACTTTTACTATTATTTTATAACTAACAAATTACAGTAAAATTTAAGCAAACATTTCTTCGTGATGTACAATGATATATCATGGTTTTTGTGGTTTTTAACCATGATATAAGGAGTCTTTTAGTGTCTTTTCATTTGTTTCTAGATTGTTTTCGAGTCTTTACATGTTTTTAGCATTGAAGGAGCAAAATGGAGCAATTTGGATGTTTTGGAGCATAAATCTTGAAGAATCAACTTGGAATCGATCAGAGCAGGAGCATCGACCGACACCAAGATAGGAGGCATCGATCGACACTCATCTCTGCCGACTCAAGACCCAAGTTTTGGAAAATTTACAAATCCCAAAGTTTTCCATATTTGCAACATAAGTCCCTGACGTGTTTTAGGACATATATATATATAGTTTTTAGGTTTTCCAAACCCTTAAGTTTTATTCTAGAGAGTTTTATTTTTTTCTGCAACCCGGTGAGATTTTGAGAGCTTTTGGGAGAGAGATCTGAACTGCTTTGAGAGAAGAATTCTTAAACTCCTTCCTTACTTTTTAAATTTCAATTGCTTATTATTCAGAATCATGTTTTGTTCTTCATTGATTATGTCTGAGTAGTTTGCTTGTTAGGTTTAGGGTTTTTCACAGGGATTTTATGAATTATTAGATCTGATTATTTAGGATTCTTTATCTTTCTAGATCTTCATCTTAGGTTGTTCTTCATATTAATCCTTGATTGGCCATCTAGAATTAATACTTTAGGAAAATAAATTGATATGAGAATATAATTGTTTTCCTGATAAAACCTTTTGATGAGCAAAATTATTTCTTACAAAGAGATTTGATTTAATAATTTTGTGAACAATCTAAACCTGATTTTATTGCTGATTTATTACCTAGAATTTTACAAAGAGATTTGGATTTTCTGGTTTTAAATTTAGATATTATTTGCAGTGAGAACTGATTTAATTTACAAAAGTGTTTAGAGTTCTAGATCTGTTCTTAATTATTTGAATCCTAATTTATTGATTTATTTAATATTTCATAATTTCCTGAGAAATTCCCTAGGCCTAGCTTTTTGATCTCCTGAATTTACAATAGTCTTTAATATTAATATTTTGCATTGCTTTTGTTTTAATTTAATTTAATCTGTTTAGCATAATTGAAAAACTCTATAATTTATTGTGTAGTCTTGAGTCTCTGTGGAATTCGACCCCTAAGTACTGCATTGATCTCTTAATTTGAGAGAGTAGCTCTAGGGTTTAATTTGAGCATATCAAATTTTGGCGCCGTTGCCGGGGACTCTTTGATCTACCATTAGATTTGAGTTTTTGATTTTGTCTAAATTTTTTTTTCTTTTTATTTTCAAACTAACACGTTTTTGTTTTTCTTCTCTTTGGTGTTTCAGGTGCATGCCTCCTAAACCTCACACAAGGAATAACAAGTCTGGTCCTACTATGAATTTGTCAAACAAAGAGTTGGGAAAACTAGAACGTGAGAACAGAAAGGCAGCTAAATCTCTGAAGATGGTTAATACAATCATTCTGATGCGTGATGAAGCTGGTGTTTTGAGGGATCAAGAGGGCCACTTGCGCAATGTGCATGGCCAAAAGCTTGATGCAGAAGGGAACGTGATCCCTGAACCTGTTGTCAACGAGCAGGCTGTTGTGAACCAGCAAGCTGGTGTCGTTGATAATCCGGATCTGGGTGTCGATCGATACCCTCTTGGTGGCATCGATCGACACCAACCTGCAGACGTGCGTGGAGCTGCCAACCACGTACAAAACCCAGTTCGACGACAGGAGAACAACCGAGATCTGATCAGGACCATTGCTGACTACAATCGGGCTGATCTGGTGTATGAGAACCGGTCTGCTATTGTTCCTCCCCCTTTTCAGAGGAATGATTTTGAGTTGAAACCTGCATACTTTCAACTAGTTGGGCAGAGACCTTTCTCTGCTTTGCCCAATGAGAAGACTTTGGATCACATTGAGCATTTTGAGGATCTGGTGACTAGCATCAAGGCTAATGGGGTAACTGAGGACTACATCTTCTGCAAACTTTTCCCTTACTCACTTGCAGGGGAGGCATCTCAGTGGTTGAAACAGCTGCCTCCTGGATCATTGACAAGCTGGCATGATGTCAAGGTGGCTTTTCTCAACCACTTCTATGATGATGCAATGTCAGATGAGTTGAGAGTCAAGCTGTCTTCCTTCAAGCAGAGACCAGATGAAGCTTTCAAAGCAGCTTGGGTGAGATTCAAGGCTTACCAAAGGGACTGTCCACACCATGGTTTCTCAAGAGTTCAACTGCTAAGTATCTTCTTCAGAGGGTGTGACTGGGAGTATCAGTTGGCTTTAGATGCTGCAAGTCATGGAAATTTCAAGACAAGAATACCAGAAGATGCTGAATTGTTGATTGAGAACTTAGCTGCTAGCAATAGTACTAAGAGAGCAGATGCTGAAAGGAAGAGATTGCATGGAGGATTTGATGCAAACCAGCTAGCTTCTGTTAATGCTAAGCTTGATTCAGTTCATAATCTCCTGGTTGGTAAGAAATCAGTTCACTTTGCTGCTGAAGTTGAATCATTTGAGCCACAACCTGAGACTGGGAATGAAGAAGCAGATGTCAACTTTGTATATGGCAATCAAGGTCAGAGATTTGGCAATCAGCAAGGCCACAGGCCTTACAGTGGGAACTCTTCAGGCTACATTCCCAAACCGGACTACCAGAAGCAGCAACAAGGGAGCAACTTCACAAGGACTTATGGGAACTCATCCTATCAGTCTCCGCCTCCACAGACTTCTTCTGAGAGTAGAATGGAATCCATGCTCGAGCAGATTCTACAAGGTCAAGAGAATTTGACAGTGACATTCAATGGAAAGATTGATAATGTCTACACTGAGCTGAATGGGAAGATAGAAGCATTGAATGTTCATGTTAAGAAGCTGGAGGTTCAAGTTGCACAGACTGCTGGGCCTGTCAAAAGGCAAGAGAATTATCTTCCAGCAAGAACTGAGTCAAACCCCAGACATGCTTGCAATGCCATATCAGTGAGAGATGAAGATGATGGTGAAATTTTTTCTGCAGAACAAGGAGAAAAATCGGCCAACCTGTCGGATCCAGATGATGGCATCGATCGACACCACCTGGGTGTCGATCGACACTCTTCTCAGACGGAACCAGAAGCTGCGAAATCTCAGGTTCCAACAGTTGAAAGGGTCTACAAGCCTAAGGTTCCTTTTCCCAAGCCAAGAAAGTCTAAGCAAGAGATGGAGGAAGCTAGATGCAAAGCAATGATGGACAAGGTAATGATTGAGATGCCTTTAATTGATGCAGTAAAGCTTTCACCACCTCTTAAGCGGTATGTGAGGAGAATGGTATCCAATGGTTTGAGCCCTGAAGAAGGAGCACTTCTTACAAAAGATGTCAGTGCAATTCTGTTGAACCAGCCTGTACAGAGGAAGAAAGAGAAGAAGCAGGAGGTGGTTGTCTCTAAGGAAGTGAGTGCAATCATTCAATGTAAGACTGCTAAGAAGTTACCAGATCCTGGAAGCTTTGTTCTTGATTGCTCTATCTCTACAGGAAGGTTTGCACACTCACTTTGTGACCTTGGTTCTAGCATCAACTTGATGCCACATTCTGTTGCTGTGAGACTTGGGATGACAGAATTCAAGCCAACTCAGATTTCTCTTATCTTGGCTGATCGCTCCCGAAGAACTCCTGAAGGTGTTTTAGAGGATATTCCAGTTAAGGTTGGCAACTTCATGATTCCCACTGACTTTGTGGTGCTGAAGTATGATCAAGAGCCTAAAGATCCTCTCATCTTAGGAAGATCTTTCTTGGCTACAGCTGGTGCCATCATTGATGTAAAGAAGGGACACATAGCACTAAATGTGGATGGTTTGAGTTTGAATTTCGAGATGGATAAGCTGAGGAGGGCTTCTACTATTGATGGACAGACTTTTTCTGTTGAAAAAGTTTCTGCAACACGAGCATCAGGCTCAGTGTCGATCGATGCCACCAAGAGGGTATCGATCGACACCCCTCCACGACCGAGACAGAACAGCTCCAAAACTGATGCTCCAAGTCAGAAACCTGTTCCCAAACAGAAGAGTCATCAATCCACACTCCAGAGCCCTCAGGTAAGGCAAAGGTACACATCTCCTTCTCCTAAACTTCCTCCTATGCCCCATAAGACCTTCAAAGATACAAAAACTGTTTTACAGTTAACCAAGCCACGAGATTATCGTAGAGCGCTTGTTTCTTCTGTTGATGATTTTGCAGGGCATAAGAGAAGCAATCCCATCCCTAAATCCCACACTGATCCTATTTCTCACATCCTTGGCAGACCTCATGCACCTAAAGCTTATACACCACCTTGGATGAAGAGGACTTCAATGCCATGTTCTGATCCTCCAGATGCATGAGCTCCAACACAGTCAAGCTAATGACTGAAAACAAGCGCTTAGTGGGAGGCAACCCACTGGTAGGTTTTTCTTTTTCTTTTGCTTTTGATTTTTATTTATTTTATTTTATTTTTGCTTTCCTCATACTTGATAACACTGGGGACAGTGTTGTTTAAGTCTGGGGGAGGTTAGTTACTAACTATGTTTTCTGTTTTTGAGTTTCAGTTGTGTCAGTCAAAACCATAAAGTTTGAGTCAAATTTTTCAAAATTTTTCTTTTTGTCTTTGGGAATTATGATCTTGACTAATGATTTCTCTTATTTGGCTAACACTCTAGTGATTATTTGTTTATGCTTGATCTTAGAACTGAAGCTTAGAAAGACTATGAGCCTTATCAACAATCCTGAAAGCCCTTATTCAATGGATATCTGATTGATCTAACGTTGTCTTAACCTTTATCAGGATTTTAACCGGACTTAATCTCTTACTTTGGGGTTGAAAATCAGTGGACTAGACTTCTTCTTTGGGCCATACAAGACAGTGCAATTTTTCAAAGTATGTCTCCCCTCTCTCTTCCCTTAAGTGCTTTAAGAAAAAAATAAAGAATAAAAGATGAGATGATTTTGATCAGTTTAGAGAGGTAGGTAAATTACCTGTGACCTCATTATTCTACTCTTGAGTCAAATGATCACACAAAGCTTGGAAGCGAGGGATAGGTAAATTACCGATGACCCCGGTATTCGCTTACACCTTTGATTAGAAGGAAAAAATAAGACAAGAGAGAAAAGAAAAAAAAAATGGAAGTGAGAAAAGGGAGAGGAAAGGAGATGTAAGAAGAATGTCTTGGCCTGAAGAGAGTCCATATGTCACTGATCAATACACCCAAGGTAAGAATTCACCTTATTTGTGCTTTAATATTGACTAATGAGATGACAATGGAGATTTCAGAGATTCCAAAGGATTGTGGGGTTTGAGTAAGGAATGTTGATGCTTATCATGGTTAAGTATAAGTAGTAAGTTCTTGAGTCAGGTAAATGAAGAGTGTGAATAAGAATCATCATGCAGTTGAGTGAGTTCCCTGTTTTCAAACCTCTTTCACATGTCTAAGCTTATGTTCTGCTTGAGGGCAAGCAAAGGCTAAGTCTGGGGGAGTTGATATATCATGGTTTTTGTGGTTTTTAACCATGATATAAGGAGTCTTTTAGTGTCTTTTCATTTGTTTCTAGATTGTTTTCGAGTCTTTACAAGTTTTTAGCATTGAAGGAGCAAAATGGAGCAATTTGGATGTTTTGGAGCATAAATCTTGAAGAATCAACTTGGAATCGATCAGAGCAGGAGCATCGACCGACACCAAGATAGGAGGCATCGATCGACACTCATCTCTGCCGACTCAAGACCCAAGTTTTGGAAAATTTACAAATCCCAAAGTTTTCCATATTTGCAACATAAGTCCCTGACGTGTTTTAGGACATATATATATAGTTTTTAGGTTTTCCAAACCCTTAAGTTTTATTCTAGAGAGTTTTATTTTTTTCTGCAACCCGGTGAGATTTTGAGAGCTTTTGGGAGAGAGATCTGAACTGCTTTGAGAGAAGAATTCTTAAACTCCTTCCTTACTTTTTAAATTTCAATTGCTTATTATTCAGAATCATGTTTTGTTCTTCATTGATTATGTCTGAGTAGTTTGCTTGTTAGGTTTAGGGTTTTTCACAGGGATTTTATGAATTATTAGATCTGATTATTTAGGATTCTTTATCTTTCTAGATCTTCATCTTAGGTTGTTCTTCATATTAATCCTTGATTGGCCATCTAGAATTAATACTTTAGGAAAATAAATTGATATGAGAATATAATTGTTTTCCTGATAAAACCTTTTGATGAGCAAAATTATTTCTTACAAAGAGATTTGATTTAATAATTTTGTGAACAATCTAAACCTGATTTTATTGCTGATTTATTACCTAGAATTTTACAAAGAGATTTGGATTTTCTGGTTTTAAATTTAGATATTATTTGCAGTGAGAACTGATTTAATTTACAAAAGTGTTTAGAGTTCTAGATCTGTTCTTAATTATTTGAATCCTAATTTATTGATTTATTTAATATTTCATAATTTCCTGAGAAATTCCCTAGGCCTAGCTTTTTGATCTCCTGAATTTACAATAGTCTTTAATATTAATATTTTGCATTGCTTTTGTTTTAATTTAATTTAATCTGTTTAGCATAATTGAAAAACTCTATAATTTATTGTGTAGTCTTGAGTCTCTGTGGAATTCGACCCCTAAGTACTGCATTGATCTCTTAATTTGAGAGAGTAGCTCTAGGGTTTAATTTGAGCATATCAAATTTTGGCGCCGTTGCCGGGGACTCTTTGATCTACCATTAGATTTGAGTTTTTGATTTTGTCTAAATTTTTTTTTCTTTTTATTTTCAAACTAACACGTTTTTGTTTTTCTTCTCTTTGGTGTTTCAGGTGCATGCCTCCTAAACCTCACACAAGGAATAACAAGTCTGGTCCTACTATGAATTTGTCAAACAAAGAGTTGGGAAAACTAGAACGTGAGAACAGAAAGGCAGCTAAATCTCTGAAGATGGTTAATACAATCATTCTGATGCGTGATGAAGCTGGTGTTTTGAGGGATCAAGAGGGCCACTTGCGCAATGTGCATGGCCAAAAGCTTGATGCAGAAGGGAACGTGATCCCTGAACCTGTTGTCAACGAGCAGGCTGTTGTGAACCAGCAAGCTGGTGTCGTTGATAATCCGGATCTGGGTGTCGATCGATACCCTCTTGGTGGCATCGATCGACACCAACCTGCAGACGTGCGTGGAGCTGCCAACCACGTACAAAACCCAGTTCGACGACAGGAGAACAACCGAGATCTGATCAGGACCATTGCTGACTACAATCGGGCTGATCTGGTGTATGAGAACCGGTCTGCTATTGTTCCTCCCCCTTTTCAGAGGAATGATTTTGAGTTGAAACCTGCATACTTTCAACTAGTTGGGCAGAGACCTTTCTCTGCTTTGCCCAATGAGAAGACTTTGGATCACATTGAGCATTTTGAGGATCTGGTGACTAGCATCAAGGCTAATGGGGTAACTGAGGACTACATCTTCTGCAAACTTTTCCCTTACTCACTTGCAGGGGAGGCATCTCAGTGGTTGAAACAGCTGCCTCCTGGATCATTGACAAGCTGGCATGATGTCAAGGTGGCTTTTCTCAACCACTTCTATGATGATGCAATGTCAGATGAGTTGAGAGTCAAGCTGTCTTCCTTCAAGCAGAGACCAGATGAAGCTTTCAAAGCAGCTTGGGTGAGATTCAAGGCTTACCAAAGGGACTGTCCACACCATGGTTTCTCAAGAGTTCAACTGCTAAGTATCTTCTTCAGAGGGTGTGACTGGGAGTATCAGTTGGCTTTAGATGCTGCAAGTCATGGAAATTTCAAGACAAGAATACCAGAAGATGCTGAATTGTTGATTGAGAACTTAGCTGCTAGCAATAGTACTAAGAGAGCAGATGCTGAAAGGAAGAGATTGCATGGAGGATTTGATGCAAACCAGCTAGCTTCTGTTAATGCTAAGCTTGATTCAGTTCATAATCTCCTGGTTGGTAAGAAATCAGTTCACTTTGCTGCTGAAGTTGAATCATTTGAGCCACAACCTGAGACTGGGAATGAAGAAGCAGATGTCAACTTTGTATATGGCAATCAAGGTCAGAGATTTGGCAATCAGCAAGGCCACAGGCCTTACAGTGGGAACTCTTCAGGCTACATTCCCAAACCGGACTACCAGAAGCAGCAACAAGGGAGCAACTTCACAAGGACTTATGGGAACTCATCCTATCAGTCTCCGCCTCCACAGACTTCTTCTGAGAGTAGAATGGAATCCATGCTCGAGCAGATTCTACAAGGTCAAGAGAATTTGACAGTGACATTCAATGGAAAGATTGATAATGTCTACACTGAGCTGAATGGGAAGATAGAAGCATTGAATGTTCATGTTAAGAAGCTGGAGGTTCAAGTTGCACAGACTGCTGGGCCTGTCAAAAGGCAAGAGAATTATCTTCCAGCAAGAACTGAGTCAAACCCCAGACATGCTTGCAATGCCATATCAGTGAGAGATGAAGATGATGGTGAAATTTTTTCTGCAGAACAAGGAGAAAAATCGGCCAACCTGTCGGATCCAGATGATGGCATCGATCGACACCACCTGGGTGTCGATCGACACTCTTCTCAGACGGAACCAGAAGCTGCGAAATCTCAGGTTCCAACAGTTGAAAGGGTCTACAAGCCTAAGGTTCCTTTTCCCAAGCCAAGAAAGTCTAAGCAAGAGATGGAGGAAGCTAGATGCAAAGCAATGATGGACAAGGTAATGATTGAGATGCCTTTAATTGATGCAGTAAAGCTTTCACCACCTCTTAAGCGGTATGTGAGGAGAATGGTATCCAATGGTTTGAGCCCTGAAGAAGGAGCACTTCTTACAAAAGATGTCAGTGCAATTCTGTTGAACCAGCCTGTACAGAGGAAGAAAGAGAAGAAGCAGGAGGTGGTTGTCTCTAAGGAAGTGAGTGCAATCATTCAATGTAAGACTGCTAAGAAGTTACCAGATCCTGGAAGCTTTGTTCTTGATTGCTCTATCTCTACAGGAAGGTTTGCACACTCACTTTGTGACCTTGGTTCTAGCATCAACTTGATGCCACATTCTGTTGCTGTGAGACTTGGGATGACAGAATTCAAGCCAACTCAGATTTCTCTTATCTTGGCTGATCGCTCCCGAAGAACTCCTGAAGGTGTTTTAGAGGATATTCCAGTTAAGGTTGGCAACTTCATGATTCCCACTGACTTTGTGGTGCTGAAGTATGATCAAGAGCCTAAAGATCCTCTCATCTTAGGAAGATCTTTCTTGGCTACAGCTGGTGCCATCATTGATGTAAAGAAGGGACACATAGCACTAAATGTGGATGGTTTGAGTTTGAATTTCGAGATGGATAAGCTGAGGAGGGCTTCTACTATTGATGGACAGACTTTTTCTGTTGAAAAAGTTTCTGCAACACGAGCATCAGGCTCAGTGTCGATCGATGCCACCAAGAGGGTATCGATCGACACCCCTCCACGACCGAGACAGAACAGCTCCAAAACTGATGCTCCAAGTCAGAAACCTGTTCCCAAACAGAAGAGTCATCAATCCACACTCCAGAGCCCTCAGGTAAGGCAAAGGTACACATCTCCTTCTCCTAAACTTCCTCCTATGCCCCATAAGACCTTCAAAGATACAAAAACTGTTTTACAGTTAACCAAGCCACGAGATTATCGTAGAGCGCTTGTTTCTTCTGTTGATGATTTTGCAGGGCATAAGAGAAGCAATCCCATCCCTAAATCCCACACTGATCCTATTTCTCACATCCTTGGCAGACCTCATGCACCTAAAGCTTATACACCACCTTGGATGAAGAGGACTTCAATGCCATGTTCTGATCCTCCAGATGCATGAGCTCCAACACAGTCAAGCTAATGACTGAAAACAAGCGCTTAGTGGGAGGCAACCCACTGGTAGGTTTTTCTTTTTCTTTTGCTTTTGATTTTTATTTATTTTATTTTATTTTTGCTTTCCTCATACTTGATAACACTGGGGACAGTGTTGTTTAAGTCTGGGGGAGGTTAGTTACTAACTATGTTTTCTGTTTTTGAGTTTCAGTTGTGTCAGTCAAAACCATAAAGTTTGAGTCAAATTTTTCAAAATTTTTCTTTTTGTCTTTGGGAATTATGATCTTGACTAATGATTTCTCTTATTTGGCTAACACTCTAGTGATTATTTGTTTATGCTTGATCTTAGAACTGAAGCTTAGAAAGACTATGAGCCTTATCAACAATCCTGAAAGCCCTTATTCAATGGATATCTGATTGATCTAACGTTGTCTTAACCTTTATCAGGATTTTAACCGGACTTAATCTCTTACTTTGGGGTTGAAAATCAGTGGACTAGACTTCTTCTTTGGGCCATACAAGACAGTGCAATTTTTCAAAGTATGTCTCCCCTCTCTCTTCCCTTAAGTGCTTTAAGAAAAAAATAAAGAATAAAAGATGAGATGATTTTGATCAGTTTAGAGAGGTAGGTAAATTACCTGTGACCTCATTATTCTACTCTTGAGTCAAATGATCACACAAAGCTTGGAAGCGAGGGATAGGTAAATTACCGATGACCCCGGTATTCGCTTACACCTTTGATTAGAAGGAAAAAATAAGACAAGAGAGAAAAGAAAAAAAAAATGGAAGTGAGAAAAGGGAGAGGAAAGGAGATGTAAGAAGAATGTCTTGGCCTGAAGAGAGTCCATATGTCACTGATCAATACACCCAAGGTAAGAATTCACCTTATTTGTGCTTTAATATTGACTAATGAGATGACAATGGAGATTTCAGAGATTCCAAAGGATTGTGGGGTTTGAGTAAGGAATGTTGATGCTTATCATGGTTAAGTATAAGTAGTAAGTTCTTGAGTCAGGTAAATGAAGAGTGTGAATAAGAATCATCATGCAGTTGAGTGAGTTCCCTGTTTTCAAACCTCTTTCACATGTCTAAGCTTATGTTCTGCTTGAGGGCAAGCAAAGGCTAAGTCTGGGGGAGTTGATATATCATGGTTTTTGTGGTTTTTAACCATGATATAAGGAGTCTTTTAGTGTCTTTTCATTTGTTTCTAGATTGTTTTCGAGTCTTTACAAGTTTTTAGCATTGAAGGAGCAAAATGGAGCAATTTGGATGTTTTGGAGCATAAATCTTGAAGAATCAACTTGGAATCGATCAGAGCAGGAGCATCGACCGATACCAAGATAGGAGGCATCGATCGACACTCATCTCTGCCGACTCAAGACCCAAGTTTTGGAAAATTTACAAATCCCAAAGTTTTCCATATTTGCAACATAAGTCCCTGACGTGTTTTAGGACATATATATATATAGTTTTTAGGTTTTCCAAACCCTTAAGTTTTATTCTAGAGAGTTTTATTTTTTTCTGCAACCCGGTGAGATTTTGAGAGCTTTTGGGAGAGAGATCTGAACTGCTTTGAGAGAAGAATTCTTAAACTCCTTCCTTACTTTTTAAATTTCAATTGCTTATTATTCAGAATCATGTTTTGTTCTTCATTGATTATGTCTGAGTAGTTTGCTTGTTAGGTTTAGGGTTTTTCACAGGGATTTTATGAATTATTAGATCTGATTATTTAGGATTCTTTATCTTTCTAGATCTTCATCTTAGGTTGTTCTTCATATTAATCCTTGATTGGCCATCTAGAATTAATACTTTAGGAAAATAAATTGATATGAGAATATAATTGTTTTCCTGATAAAACCTTTTGATGAGCAAAATTATTTCTTACAAAGAGATTTGATTTAATAATTTTGTGAACAATCTAAACCTGATTTTATTGCTGATTTATTACCTAGAATTTTACAAAGAGATTTGGATTTTCTGGTTTTAAATTTAGATATTATTTGCAGTGAGAACTGATTTAATTTACAAAAGTGTTTAGAGTTCTAGATCTGTTCTTAATTATTTGAATCCTAATTTATTGATTTATTTAATATTTCATAATTTCCTGAGAAATTCCCTAGGCCTAGCTTTTTGATCTCCTGAATTTACAATAGTCTTTAATATTAATATTTTGCATTGCTTTTGTTTTAATTTAATTTAATCTGTTTAGCATAATTGAAAAACTCTATAATTTATTGTGTAGTCTTGAGTCTCTGTGGAATTCGACCCCTAAGTACTGCATTGATCTCTTAATTTGAGAGAGTAGCTCTAGGGTTTAATTTGAGCATATCATACAACGCGAGTAACTATCTAGTTTTATAGTATTGTCATATTGCTAATGTTGTCATATTTTTAGGGAAAATTCCTAAAAAAAACCTCAACTTATTTTTATTTAGACATTTAATACCCAATGGTTTTTGGTTGGAACAAAAATACCCGATATATTAAATTATTATCAAATAAAATCTTATCTTTAAATCGTTAGTAGATTTCAACCCGGGACTTAACAGCGTTACTTGGCCGTTACAGAATTTTTAACAGGTGTTAAAATTTAGTTAGACGTTTTTAAACGTATACATGCAATCTGTTTACTGAAAAATACGAATGTGTCGCTGTAGCCTAGTGGTAATGTGTATATTCTGTTCCCAACCGAACCTGGTCCGAGACCCTCCACTTGCCGTTATTGTGTTTTTTTTTTTTTTTAACCGGTTTATCTTCCTCTTCAATCGCCGGCGTAAGACAAAGACCGTGACCTTATCTCCATCGACTTTTCCGTGACCTCGCTCCGATAAGTCTGGATCGTCTTCTTCTTCTTTCTCTTTGTCTCTATCTTCTTCTTCGTTGTTGAGATTTTCAGAAATCTGATTCGATTTAGATCTCGTCTTTTTCTATGCTCTGTTCAACCAATGGTTCAGATCCAGAATTCTCTACAACAGCCAAGGGTGGTTCAGGGAGCCAGGGAGGAACAAAGTGTGAATCTGGCTACGACTACAGTAGATGATGATGATCGTTCCTTGTCTTACGCCGGTGGCTTGGGGAAAAAAAAAAAAGCAGTCGACAGTCTAAAAAAAAAGGCAAAAAAAAAAAAAACGACGCAGGAGGAGGGTCTCGAACCCAGGTTCGGTTAGATACAAAATACACACATTACCACTAGGCTACAGCGACACATTCGTATTATTTAGTAAACGGATTGTATATATATGTTTAAATGTGTCTAACTGAATTTTGTAACGGCCGTTTAACGCTGTTAAGTCCCGTGTTGAAATCTACTAACAATTTAAAGATAAGGTTTTATTTGACAATAATTTAATATATCGGGTATTTTTATTCCAACCAAAAACCATTAGGTATTAAATGTCCAAATAAAAATAAGTTGAGGGTTTTTTTTAGGAATTTTCCCCATATTTTTACCATTCAATATTTTCATAAACATAGAGTGGTGTTGTTCACTCTCTCGTACTTGTTGAACATATATATGTTCTATTGGATTAAGTATAAGCTGTGTGCCATGAGTGAATGAATATGTATATACCATGAACCTGTTTAACAAAAAAATAAAAAATAAAATAATGCACGTATCCCGTTCTAAGTTCTAATAAGTATAAGTATTAACCATGAACTTCGTGTTAGACGAACCCTAAACCCGGTCCGGACCGGACCTAGTTTAAAAATCTAATCCCAAGAAAATCATGTTCATCCACGCCAGGTCGGGCCGACTAGTAGGATTCATGTAATGATATATCTCTCACCAAATCAAGTAGTTTAGTGGTCCTGCTAATATCGTCATATTGTTCCTATCTGGAGTGAGACCCGCATATTGCATATTATTCAGAAGAAAATATTAAAACATCTAAATTTTAAAAATCGAAAGCATGGATTTTATCAAATATGTCGTTTAAATTTAGTTATCGGTTTACATGTTTCTGCGCCTGTCTTTTTCCAGTTCGATTTGACACGAAATCTTTAAGAGTATGCTTTTATAGCATTCAATATCGGCTGATCCATTCTAGATTTATAGATACTGTTTTTTTACCCTAATGTATCGTGTGTATTTAATAGAAGAGTTGGTGGACTGATCTACCAACTGTTGTTTTCACAACTTAGAGTTAGTGAACTAATTTAACTAATCAAGTTGGTCTCTTACGAATATGTCCATGGACTCCTCATGCTAAAATAGAAATCTTAATCAAATCATGCATGCCAATATGCTTGAAAATAATATTCATAGATAGATGTTCATATCAAACTAATTATATAGATAAAAAAAAAAATCATACGTCTAGTTAAGTGTTTAACCACACTGAAAGTGTTATTAACCTGTCATTGAACGAAAGTTCTATACTCAATCACTCTTAGTTGTCGAAGGAGAAATTAGTAATCATGTACAAAGAAATAAACAATTCGAGTTTCTTTTTAAGCAAGAAAATTACACAAGAACACATTGCGTCGTCGGCATTTATTAAACTATAACATGGTGACACTGACATCAAAATGGTTGGGAAGATAACCCAATTTAAAGACTTAGTTGCAAAACATGTCTAATAAATGTACATGTTGTGTTTCTTCTCGTTCCTCCTGCCACTATTAATTATTCAACTTCATTCTCACTTCAACATCACAGTTTTTTTACCAACTCACTCCTAAATCCTTAACATACGCACCATGTGTACATTAGAAAAGCGTGGGGATCTCTTTCTCCTAACCCTAACAGGCGACGACGAGCACAGATTCCACCCGGATACAATCGCATCTGTTCTCTCGCTTTTCGAACAAGCCAAAGCTCAGTCCACAAAGGGATCTGTCCTCATCACGACCGGTCATGGAAAATTCTTCTCCAACGGCTTCGATCTTGCATGGGCTCAATCCGCTGGATCCGGGGCCATAGAACGGATGCACCAAATGGTCAAATCCTTCAAGACCGTGATTGCAGCGCTTCTCGATCTCCCCATGCCAACGATCGCCGCCTTGAATGGCCACGCAGCTGCCTCGGGGCTGATGTTTGCGCTGAGCCACGACTACGTTTTCATGAGGAAAGACCGTGGGGTTCTCTACATGAGCGAGTTGGACATTGGGCTGCCGGTGCCAGACTACTTCTCTGAATTGGTCGTGGCTAAGGTTGGGTCAGGTATCGCGAGGCGTGAGCTGTTGCTGAGCGGGAAGAAGCTCAAAGGAGAAGAAGCGGTGGCTCTTGGAATCGTGGACTCGGCGGCGCATGATAGTGCGGAAGGTGTAGTGGAGGCCACATTGAGCCTAGGGGAAAGTTTGGCCGCTAAGAAATGGAATGGTGAGGTGTATGTATCCATAAGGAAGAGTTTGTATCCGGAGCTTTGTCGGATGCTGAACTTAACGGGCAATAACATGGCAAGTCACAATCTCTAAACCTATTAGAAATATTCATTGTCTTGTTGGGAGACAAATGTTCGAAAAATGACTATTGCCCTACAAAAGTCAACGTCTATTTTCTATAAAGTATAAAGTATAAACTACGTTTCTTAGTTTGTGACATTGCAAGTTGAAATTTTAATAATATGGCCTTCTTTTTTTACAGCGACCAGAAATTATATTATTAGGGCAACAAACTCATACACATATGAGTTGCTGCGATTTAGGCGACAAACCAAAATTTATTTTTTTAACTATGAAAATTCCAGCGACTACAAATTGATATCGACGTCTGTTTCATACTAACCTATACATCTATCACTTTGGTTGCTCTCTCATGGCAAGACCAATTGTTATAAACTATACTGTTAACAACTCATATATACATCTATTGCTTTGGTTACTCTCACAGGACAAGATGTAGAAAATACATTTTTTATTTGAAAGACCATGAACCTGACGAGAGTAAAATAATTATCCACGATGGTCACTAGTTATAGCTACTAAATACTATCATACTTGTGTTTTTCCTTCTAACATTCTAGAGGGGCAATACATGTACACCATACACTCGAGAGTTTGGTTGACTTCGGATTGGATATGGTGGAATGTAAGGTGTATATGTATCGTCAAACTCTATTAAAATCGTGGTAGGAAGATTCATCTATACTCTATATGATTAATCTTCTTAATTAATAAACCAACATAAAAAATATCATTCACATAAAATATATAGTTCAATGATGGTGTTTGTCAAATATTATAGACATAGAATAGTTTATTTAGTTGTCTTTCATAAGATTAAGGCATACATATATATATATATATATATATATATAGTGATTAGCTTTGACATATTGCTAATACAGCATAATGTAAACTTTCCTAAACATATAAGGAAATAACTTGCACAAGAAGTAATAATATCAAGATCTATAATATTCTTCGGGTTAAGCTTCATTTCATTAATGGACTTTACGGTCCACATTACTTGGTCCGCAACACATCTTGTTTCCCTGATACTCCCCCGCACGACAAAGGTGTGAAACACGTATGTCGTGGACACTTGTCAAGGTCGGACAAATCATGTCAACAAACTCATCAAGAGTATAAACTTCAATCTTGAGAAGAGGGATAGAACTTCAGCTCGTCTTCGGTTTTGGTAAAAAGAAATAATAACATACCGTGTGCGCAGTTCCTGCAGCTCCACAAACAATTGTCCTTATCTTGGACAGTCCACAAATCAGACTAATAATAATAACCTAAACATGAGCGTTCCAATAAACTCCCAATTCTCCTAATGGTTAAACCATAACCAAACTCCCCCATAATAAAGGAAACTAAAAGAAAATATAAGAAATATTCTAAACTCAAGAATAAATTCCATAAAAATAAACAACTATTTGTGAAAACCCAAAACCTTAAAACATAGAAAAAATCTCATCAATACTTGTGCTAAACCAATCCAAGAACTAAGAATAAAACCACAACGTTAACTTATAATATTAAAGAAATAATTACGAAACAACTATGTGGACGTCAAAGCATCCTTTGCTTCACGGTCATCATCCGTGTCGTCTCCGTCACCATCATCTTCAACGTCATTACCTTTAATGATCACTAAGATCACAAAGTTATCATAGCGAAATTTAGAAAACGTTTAGATCCACAGGATCGCCTGCTATGATACCATGTCAAATATTATAGAAATAGAATAGTTTATTAGTTGTCTTTCATAAGATTAAAGCATACATATATATATATATATATAGTGATTAGCTTTGACATATTACTAATACAGCATAATGTAAATTTTCCTAAACACATAAGAAAATAACTTGCACAAGAAGTAATATCAAGATCTAGAATATTCTTCGGGTTGGGCTTCACTTCATTAACGGGCTTTACGGTCCACATTACTTGGTCCGCAAGATACACATCTTGCTTCCCTGATAGTGTTGCTTATCAAGTGATCGTAGCCCAAGCATTTCCTTTCTTAGGCCATCTGCATTGGCTCAAATCCTTGGGTGTTCTAAGCCTTATAAAATCAAAAATATATGGAATAGTGGCAGAAGAACATGTTGTTGTTTTTTGATGTAGAACTGATTTTGGCCTAGTTCTAAGCTGACATGGCAAGCTGTGAATGGATACAATTTTTTGCAAACAATTTTTCACAAATTAAAAGAGGATTTGATTGAGAATATATGAAATAAATTTGGACATTAAACTATGTATTAATTAAATAAAATGTTTTTTTTAAAACATGTTCTCCCAATAACCAACTTCTTAACAAAAGATCTAAACTAATAATCCTACATTATTTTCATAATATTTTTACTCTAAGAACACCCAAAAATGTTTTCCCAATGTAAATGCCCTTAAAGAGTTGGAAAGTCTTCCTGGCTCTCGACTTATATTTTGATAAACCAATCCACCACCGTTATTAATACTAATTAGAGGTCAGGAAGAAACAAACAAGACAAAAAAGATCTGTTCATATATACCTTAGATTTATGAAGCGACAACTTGAAGGTTTTCACTTGAGAATCAAGACACGTGGTAACTCTTACCCACCAGGGATGGGTCGGAACGCCAAAGAAGATCGTCAACCTTATTTGCAAAACCAGACACTCGACTAAGCTTAAATTCTTCCAAATCCAAAAGGTGTTGTTAAACCAAAAGCAAATTAGAAGAAAAAAAACTGTACCCGAGCCAGACGCACCAACACGTTCCACACTCGAGAAACGTCTCCTTTTTCTCCGCCCTTGTTTTGCAACAGCCGCCGCACAACGTCATGTGCCGGCATTCGCTCAACCAAAGATCAGCCTTGACGCCACAACCGCAGATTTAGCACTCGTTCAACGCCACCATGATCAGAAGATTTCGCGAATTTAGGGTTTTCAACCGTTCTTAAAGAGTTGGAAAGTCTCTCTGGCTTTTGACTTATTTTTTAAGAGAGACCATGAATAATAGAGCCATTCAGCCGGTGCTGATGGTGTTTTTACATTAATCTCGTTATCAAAAAATATATAAGGTTTTAGGACCTTTAATGATTGATATTTTATAATTAAGAGCCTAAATTTTTTAAATCTGAAAAATAAGATTCTAATTAAAAAAAAAAAAAAAATTTGGCACATGGTCAAAAAAAGATTGAGCCCTGCACATACTACCTATGTGTTTAGAACATGTTGAATAGAAAAAACAAAATAAAGAAGTTGTGTCGTTGGATACTTTTTACATTAACATACTGTATTTTGAATGTCACATCATTTATCTAGTACCGTTGGTTTGAAGACCAAATATTAGAATGCAGAAAAAAATGAGTGTAAGTCTTGTAGCTATGAAGATCAAAGTCTACTCGGTAGACCCAAATTTGCACTGATGGAGTTTTTTTTGGGACAAATTTTTTGAGTGATATATTTGTGTCACGTCTTGAAGTGTTTTGGACCGTCATCAACCACCAAAAATAGGACGAATCAAGTGCAATTAACAATTTTGTTTACATATAAAATATTCAGATATTTAAATTTTTTTATAGTCAATAAAATCATTCTTTTATGAACAAAAATTAAAATTCAAAACATAACTCTAGAGTATAGATATATTATTTTTTGAACATTATTCAACACAAATTTAAGTTTATCTACATAATCTTTTTGATTGTTTTGCCATTCGAGTCGAGTGTGATCACTCTTAAGGAAATGTCATCTAAAATTAAATTTTGAGTTTGACCAAAAAAAAAAAGAGATCCGTACACGCCGGCCCATTGGGCCTTATAAATGGAATCCATCGCAATTAAAATATTTATTAAAAGATAAGATCTCACCGTTACATAATTCAACCTCACAAAATTCACACATTTCATTTTCAATTTCAATTTCAAGATCAATCCTTCTTCCTCCGATTACCACCACCACTACCATGTGTACGTTAGAGAAACGTGGCGATCTCTTCCTCTTAACCCTAACCGGCGACGGCGAACACAGATTCCATCCCGACACGATCGCCACCATTCTCTCCCTCCTCGATCAAGCGAAATCTCAGTCCAAACGTGGATCCGTGCTCATCACCACCGGTCACGGCAAATTCTTCTCCAACGGCTTCGATCTCGCCTGGGCTCAAACCGCCGGATCCAAAACCGGAGCCGCGAACCGGCTTCACCAGATGGTCGAATCATTCAAACCGGTGGTCGCAGCGCTTCTCGATCTCCCTATGCCTACGATAGCCGCCTTGAACGGCCACGCCGCCGCCGCGGGACTGATTCTGGCTTTAAGCCACGACTACGTGTTCATGAGGAAAGACCGTGGGGTTCTGTACATGAGCGAGGTTGACATAGGTCTTTCGATGCCGGAATATTTCTCGGCGTTGGTTAGGGCGAAGATCGGGACGAGCGCGGCGAGGAGAGAGCTGTTGCTGAGCGGAAAGAAGATCAGAGGAGAAGAAGCGGTGGGATTGGGGATCGTTGACACTGCGGCGTATGATAGCGCGGAAGGTGTTGTGGAGGCTACTGTGCGCCTTGGTGAGAAATTGGCGGGGAAGAAGTGGAGTGGTGAGGTGTATGCGTCGATAAGGAAGAGTTTGTATCCGGAGCTTTGTGGTATTCTTGGTGTAGAGGCTAGAGTCTTTGCAACTCCCAAGCTCTAAAGCCTCCTCTCTTTAAGAGTGAATCTTTGGCTTAAATAAAGAAAGCAAAAAATTGTTTTGGGAGAAACACGATATTAAACTAGAATTATGGTCCCAGATGTAATAAACATGTTCAATGTTGGCTTTTTGCCTTTTTCAGTGTTGTTCTTCTTTAGGACAACACTGAAAAAGGTAACCGAAATAATTAGGATTCGGTGTATTGTTCTTCTTTAGGACAACACTGATTGGTTTTAAATCCGTAACCGAAATAATTAGGATTCGGTGTAGAGGTAAATAAATGAACTCGAGGTAACCGGATATTGGAGTTGGTTTAGCTAGGGGTTGAACTTGAAGTGGTTATCGGAGAAGGAGTGACAGTTCTGTTTTGGTCTGCTTTTCTCGAATCAGTGTTGTTTTGGCATAAACAGTGCTGTTTTGGTCTCTCTCGCTATTTTCTGCAAACTTGCAAAGTATTTGAAGCCTTTAGGATAAACAGTGTTGCTTTGCGCTGCTATGTCTTTAAAACATTAAACTATCGAATGTGAAACTAGAATTTCGGTATATTGTGAAACAATTAAACTAGGATTTCGGTATATTGTGACAAAAAAAAAACATTAAACTAGGATTTCGGTATATTGTGAAACAATTTTTCATATAATTATAGTTGAATTAATTTATTTTGACATATAATATCGAATGTGTTACAAAGCCTATTCAAATGTACCCAACCAAAACAAAACCGAATTTAGACAAACCGAAATCGAATCAAAATTGACGTACTAACCATACAAATTTTTTCTAAATTGTTTTAAATTATTATTATATAAAAATTAAGTTAAAAAAAAATAATCGCTTTTTACATATATTGTGATTCAAAATTTTAGAAACATCAATACAATAAAAACACAATGTTTCTCTCCAGAGGTTGACACCTCAGCTTCAACATTGAAGCAGGTGTTGACACCTCGGTAAAAAACTCTAGCCTATGAAATTATAACAATAATACACCTAAACTAAAAAACAGTAGTCTGTCATCAGATTACCCTCGAAACCTTTACGGTCACCCTTCCTACATATGCGAATGGGTCTCGTCCGACCCGACTCAAGATCCAATTTTAACCACCGGGTCTAAAATACTAACCGACTGAGGCTACGGCGGATCTACATAACAGTCGTCGTTAACTGCACATTCTCGTCACTCTCCACCGTGAATCCACAAAACTCCGGCGGTAATCTCATCCTCCACGCCACCACCGGAGATCCAGAACTCAACCTCACCGATTCAGTCCCAGTCCTAACCGAATCCCCAAACTCCGTTGATTTTGATCTCTACAACTAGGCACCATAGCCAAGAAGAAGTATGATTACCTTTACGACGGGCGGCTCTTCCCTCTACGATAACCTGAGCCCGCAGCGAGTCAGAGAATGGATCGCTTACCACGTCAGAATCTTCGGCGAACGTTCCCATTTCGTTTTACACAACGCCGGAGGGATACACGAGGAAGTGTTTGAGATTCTAAAGCCGTGGATTGAGCTAGAGAGAGTGACGTTACATGATATCAGAGTTCAAGAAAGGTTCAATGGGTATTACCATAGCCAGTTTATAGTTGTGAATGATTGTTTGCATAGGTATAGGTTCATGGCTAAGTGGATGTTCTTCTTCGATGTCAATGAGTTCGTTTACGTTCCGGCGAAAGAGACGATCTCGTCGGTTATAGAATCTTTGGAAGGGTATTGTCAGTTTACTATTGAATAGAATCACAGATGCCTATGAGTAGTCGGATTTGTTACAACGGTGATGGTCCGGCCAGAACTTACAGGTAAACAAACATTTATCATAGAGCTTTTTGTAAACCAAAATCCATGTGCTCTATTGTGTTGAGTGACTTAGAATATATTTTTGGAGTATATAAATAGTATAGTATACAATAAGGATATGATTCTGTCAACACTTGGCCTGCAAAAGTCTTTGTGCATTTCCATATTAGTCTCCTATGTCGGTCCAGATCTTTGCTTTTATTTCACATCATGTGCTTTGAGTTAGTAATGTTTCAATTATTCTATCTTTTGATTCCTCATACGGTTTTGGTTATAGATTTGGTTAAGTTCTAGGACCGATAATACTGAATTGATCTCTAAAATGGTATTTTTGCTTTTTTAATGTTTTTTTAAGAAATGGGGGATTGAGAAACTGGTGTATAGAGACGTCAAGAAAGTTCCAAGACGGGATCGGAAATACATGGTTAAGCCTGAGAATGTATTGGTAACAGGAGTCCATATGTCTCAGAATCTACAAGGGAGAACATACCACAAGGCCGAGAGCAAAATCCGTTACTTCCATTACCACGGTTCCATCTCTCAGCGACGTGAGCTTTGTCGTTACGTCTTCAATGATTCTAACGTTTTTTTCGAGAACACTCCGTACGTGCTCGATACTACAATCTGTGACGTTGGCCTTGCTGTGAGGACGTTTGAGTTGAGAACGATCGGTGACCGGTTGCTACGGACACGGCAATGAAGAGAAGAGATGATAAAAAATAAAAAAACTGAATAGTAAATGTAATATTCATCTTAAGAAAAAAATCAGAAGTTGTCAAGATTGGGGCATTACATTATTGTTTTCTTTTGGGGATATATTCTTTTATTGTATCATAGTTTAGGTAATGGGTTCAGTAATACAACTTTTAAACTCTTTGGTGCATATATATATATATATATGTACATATATATGTTCTTCTGTATGGATTAGAAAAGGTCACTCTTTGAGTGTAATAATCACCGATCTTGTAAGTCAATTCGTAGGTCTTGTAAATTGGAAGTGAGAAAATTATGTTTTTTATTGGATCTGATTTTAGTAGTGGAAGTGTGAATTCTACAAATATGAAATCAATCTTCAGTAAAAACTGAAAAAACAGTTCAAAGGTATGGGTTCCTCAACTTGGCCTACTAACTTCCACAATAAATAACATAAGAATATATGTTTTCTTCTTTGAAATTTCCCTCAGTGTCCATGGATTCCAGGCGCCTGCTGGGTAAAATCTACATTGACTCAAAAAAAACTCGAGAAGAACCATGAGAGTTGCTGATTAAAGAACAGTCAGGAACAAATCTTTATGTCATTGTATTTCTCGAGAAAAGAGGATAGATATAGGGTCTGTTCGTTTCGTCGCCGCAAGTACCTACAGTTACGTCAGCCGCAGCTATCATTATTTGTTTGATTGCCGTAGGTACATGCAGCATGACGCTGCAACAAACACAGTTTCTGATTTTGAACGTCGATTAGATGCGGCGATTAAAAAAGTTGCGTTTACCGCTGCCGCAGCCGCCAGCGTCAACGAAACGAACAGACCCAAAGTCAACCAAAATGTTTCATTAAAAGCAATGTGTTGAGGCAGCCCAACACCGGAGAGAGTAAAGATGATGATAAAGATAAATAAAACAAATACCAGTGAATGATATAAACAATCTAGACATAAGTAAATTTTTGTTAACTACTTAGAGAGTGACTTCTTTTACATGAGACTTAATTTGATTTAGTTTGTCTGGAGAAGCAGAAGTTGTAGAAGTGTGACCTCTATCTATGACTTGATTTTTGTTATCTTACAATTTCTAAAATTTTTAATGGTGTTAAGTAATTGAATTTTGGCTTCCATTTTCTTACTGGTATCAAAAGTGGAAGAGAGAAGCAAAATAAAGAATAAGGAAGAGAAATAAACAAAAGGAGACAGATATGAGTTGTGTTTTGTGAGACAGATTTTCATCGAGCTAGAAGGACTCATATCGCAAATAAAGCGTCTTTGGAAAATACTTGCTGTCAAGAATCTACAGCCGCTGATAGAGATTCAATCGAGATCATATTCACGAAGTTATGAACGTTTTTCCTGGTAAAGTAATTGGAGGAATACAAAAAAAAAAAAAAAAACAGTTCTACTGCAGAAACTTCAGGAACACATTTGGAGGCCCGAGAGTATTTCGATTGGGACATTTAGAGGCCCGAGAGTATTCCGATTGGGACAAAATTTGGTGGAGAGATTTAAGGTACTACTGAATAGATAAGGAATGGTGGGATTGCTTTTCCAACGGTTAGTTCTTCATTTATTTGTATGTTTCAGGTACTGATTAGGTATAGTAAAATAAATTGTGATAAGTTGCATTGTTTGGTTTGGCAAACGAGGTTGGATTGAGCTGAAGCTCGGTAGGTGTATTGTGATGCATGAAATATATGTTTTTGTTTATGGAGAACCAAGCTGTAAGTCTCCAACAAGTTAAGGCTAAGGTGAGGGTGGTATTTGCGGATATGCAATAATCTCTTTATTTATTTACTCTTCAACAGTTGTTGAATATATGCTCAACAATTTTCTATGTTGTAAAACTTTCGATGATACGTTTGAATTATTTGGATTAGAGATTTGCATAACTTATTTTGGATCTTTTGATGGAATCTTCAAAGTTTTATTATATGAGACTATGCTTTTGAACTCTTTTTATTGGAAGTGTTTTAGCATGTTGAGTTTATTATTTGAATTTGTATAAAGATAGATAGTGATTTAACTTTTTACTGAAGACTGTATTATGAGTATTGTTTTATAAAGGCATTAACAAGTGTGAGTTACTATTTTTAACAGTGATATGTACTCCTTAGCTTTATGAGGAGGGGCTGCTGAAATGTCTGCCTATACATGTTGGTCTATTTGGATTTTTTTTTTTTTTAATTTATAATGATAGTTTATCAATTGTATGAGCTCTAATGAGAAAGCTAACAGACTTTAAATTACAAACATACAAAAAAATAAACATAAAAATATATATAAAAGGAAAAATATAGAAAACAACCCGCGGCGTAGCGCGGGTACTATCCTAGTACATATAAAATTTTAACGTTCCACTTTGCCCAAAGTCCAAAGATAAAGTTTTAGACAACGATAAAATTTATATTACAAATAAGATCAAATTTGAATCCAAATCAATTCATATTCCATATAAGATCAAATATGAATCCAAATTCCAGTGAGTAGAAACTTTAACTAAGTATATTTAAATTTAAAATGTTGTATATGTTTAATTTAATTATTAGTTGAATCCTTAAATTATAGCAGATATAATATTTGATAAATTTTAAAATTTTTAAAATATCTCTGAACAGAATTATAAGATAAGACAAGTTGTGAAAGTTCGAAGATGGAGAGGGATTAGAACCCTAGGGCGACGGCGAGATCTGGTGTGCAGGATGCTACAATGCTGGACGTCGGGGAGAAGGGACGTCCTTCGGGAGAGCCGCCAGACGACATGAGAACGTGGGCGGATAGGGTGAATGGCGGTTCAGTCGGAGGTATGCAGACACCAGAGAGTGTCATGGATGATGCTTTCGTATCAGCACGATTACGAGTGGCATATCCACACGGGGAGGATGGTGAGCCTGAGATCACGATTGGGGACGAGGTTCTGCAAGTGATGTATGGTCTGTGGAAGAATTGTATGGTGGTTAAGATGCTTGGACGACCAATTCCGATTGCAGTCTTGAGTCGCAAGCTACGAGAGTTGTGGAAGCCAAAGGGGGAGATGTACGTAATGGATCTCCCACGTCAATTCTTCATTGTCCGTTTTACACAGGAGGATGAGTACATGGGGGCTCTCACTGGTGGTCCATGGAGAGTCTTTGGTAACTAGTTGATGGTGCAAAACTGGACGCCGGCTTTTGACCCATTGAAGGACGAGATCGTGACTACACCAGTCTGGGTGCGATTGATGAATATTCCGGTGTCATATTATCATCAGTCTATCCTTATGGGTATTGCGTCCAGTCTAGGGAAACTGTTGAAAGTGGATACGACAATGTTGAACTTCTCAAGGGCTTGTTTTGCCAGGGTTTGTGTTGAAGTCAACTTGTCGAGACCTTTGAAAGGTACGGTACTGATCAATGGGGAACGCTACTTTGTTGCATATGAAGGGTTGGATAGAATTTGTTCATCATGTGGACTCTATGGGCATTTAGTTCATAGTTGTCCGACGAGGGTGACAGAAGATGCTCTCACCATTGCTGACAAGCCAGTGATGCCAGCGGTAGGAGATGCGCGTCAACAACGGCAAACCCCTCCAGGAATGTCTGAGGAGGGCTTTACTACCGTTAACTGGTCTAGACGACCTCCGGCCAGGAAACCGGCAGAGACGGTTAATGCGGTGGTTCCTCTCGATGGTGTGCTTGAACGTAATCTTCAGGATATTACACGTAATCTGGGATTGCAAACATCAAATCGTTTCTAGAATCTGATCACCGATACGGGATCTGCTGAGATACGGGAAGTTACCATGTCCAGTGCGATGAATAAGGAAAATGAGCCAGCTCCACATAATCTAAATCCGGAAGGTAGTGGAGTGCAAGAGAGGAATATGCTGTTTAAGTTCAAGTCGTTTAAAGAAATGGGTGGGCCGCGTGCTGGTCAGAAATCGAAGCGGGCTGGGGGTGTTAAAAATGGTGAGGTTAATGGGCCGCACACTAGAAAAGGTTCACAGTGCAGGCCCACGAAGGGTTTGGTGTTTGGTCCAACAAAGGGCGAGGAAGCTTTATTGGCGAGCGGGAAGAGAATACGAGTTGAAACGGTGGAGATGGAAAGACCCGGTGGTGCTTATGCGACTGCAGAGAGGGGACACCGGGGAGCAGGAGCAGTAAGTCCGGCAGATCCATCACTGCACATGGGACCAGGACTTTTGGTGGATAATGCCACGGTGGTTGGGGTTAGTGTCCAACGTGATAAGAGTGGTATGGAGGGGGGGTCATAGTTGGCTTGACGGCACACTCCGGTAGTTTGGAGGCTTTTTATTAATTTCCTCATGAATTGCATCTTATGGAACTGTGGGGGGGGGGGGGGGGGGGCGAATAAACCCAATTTTAGGCGTGCAATACGATACTTGTTGAAGAAATTTAAGACGGATGTATTGGCTCTGTTTGAAACTCATGTGAGTGGTGATCGCGCAGCTCGTATCTGCCAGGGGTTAGGATTCGAGAATTCCTTTCGTGTGAACTCGGTGGGCCAGAGTGGAGGTTTGTGGTTACTTTGGCGGTCCGAGATTGGAGATCTGGAAATTGTTGAAGCAGCAGACCAGTTCATCGCTGCGAAACTAGATTTAGGTACCGAGACTTTGAATTTTGTATTCGTCTATGCGGCTCCATTAGTGAGTCGTCGTAGTGGGTTGTGGGAGCAGTTGACTTCAGTGATAAGTCGCTTGAATGGTCCTACTATAGTTGGAGGCGATTTTAACACAATTGTGCGTGTTGACGAGAGAACAGGAGGACGTGGTGGTTTGCCTCCAGACTCACTAGCATTTAGCGAATGGATCAACTCTTTATCTATGATAGATATGGGATTCAGTGGTAGCAAGTTCACTTGGCGACGTGGGAAAGTGGCGGAGACTTATGTAGCCAAGCGTTTAGACAGACTGTTGTGTTGTGCTCACGCGAGACTTAAGTGGCAAGAGGTGTGTATTAGACATTTGCCGTTTCTAGCCTCTGATCATGCCCCTCTATATCTTCAGTTATCGCTGGATGTTGTGTTGAATCCTTTACGGAGACCTTTTAGGTTCGAAGCAGCCTGGCTGAAGCATTCTGGTTTCAAGGAACTTCCTACTGCCTCATGGAATGGGGATATGTCTACGCCTGAAGCGCTAGAACTGTTACGAGTGAAGCTTCGAAAGTGGAATAAAGAAATCTTCGGTGATATTCAAAGAAGAAAAGAAGACTTGATGAGTAAGATTAAAGTTGTCCAAGATGTTCTGGATGTATCACCAACAGATGATATGTTGCAGAAAGAGGAGGGGCTAATCCAACAATTTGAGGAGGTCCTAGCACAGGAGGAAACACTATGGTTCCAGAAGTCGCGGGAAAAATGGGTTGCTCTTGGTGATCGCAACACCAAGTATTTTCATACATCAACGGTTATACGGAGACGCCAAAACCGGATTGATATGCTGCGGAATGAGGATAACACCTAGATCTTGGGCCAAGTAGAGTTGGAACAGCTTGCGGTGTCCAACTATTCTCTACTTTATTCACTGATGGATGTCCTGCAAGAGGTGGAGAGGTTGCAGACGGAAGGTTTTATGGCACTGACAAGGGATGAGAAATTGCAGTTGGCAAGACCTTTTGTGCCAATGGAGGTGGAAATGGCAGTCAGAAGTATGGGGAAATTTAAGGCTCCAGGCCCTGATGGTTATCAGCCTGTTTTTTATCAAGATTGTTGGGAAGTAGTGGGTGAATCTGTAATACGGTTTTTTCTACAATTCTTTGAGACTGGGGAGCTGCCTCCGGCTACAAATGATGCTTTGGTGGTACTTATTGCTAAAGTCTCAAGGCCTGAGCGTATTAACCAATTTCGACCAATCAGTCTATATAATGTTCTTTTTAAAGTCATAACAACGACAATGGTCTTGAGGTTGAAGCAAGTGATTGGTAATCTTATTAGCCCGGCGCAGTCAAGTTTTATCCCAGGACGTTTAAGCATTGACAACATTGTTATTGTGCAAGAGGCGGTGCACTCGATGAGGAGGAAACAAGGCAGGAAAGGGTGGATGCTCTTAAAGCTGGATCTTGAGAAAGCTTATGACCGGATACGGTGGGATTTTCTCGAAGATACATTGAGAGCAGCTGGTTTTGAGGAAAAATGGGTTCAATGGATCTTAACATGCATAGTGGATCCATCAATGACGATCTTATGGAACGGGGAGAAGACAAAGGCCTTTAAACCAGCCCGTGGCCTTCGTCAGGGAGACCCCCTCTCTCCATATCTCTTTGTCTTGTGTCTGGAGAGGCTCTTTCAAATGGTGGATAGATCTATTGCAGCAAAAGAATGGAAACCAATACGCCTATCACAGGGTGGTCCAAGCTTGTCCCACATTTATTTTGCTGATGACTTAATCCTGTTTGCAGAGGCTTCAGTCACCCAAATAAAAGTTATCCGTCGGGTTTCAGAGAGGTTTTGTGTGTCATCAGGTCAAAAAGTGAGTTTGGAGAAGTCGAAGATATTTTTCTCTAGTAATGTCTCACGAGAATTGGGGAAGTTGATCAGTGATGAAAGTGGGATCAAAGCAACACCGGATTTGGGGAAATAATTAGGCATGCCTATTCTTCAGAAACGGATTAACAAAGAAACCTTTGGTGAAGTGCTTGGTAGGGTGAGCTCAAGACTATCAGGATGGCGTGGTAGTTTTCTGAGTTTTGCGGGGAGATTAACCTTGACCAAGTCTGTTCTATCTTCTATCCCAGTGAATACAATGAGCACTATAAGTTTACTAAAATCAACGCTAAATGAGCTTGATAAGATCTCTCGATCTTTCCTCTGTGGATCCACTTCGGAGAAACGAAAGCTGCACCTCGTCGCTTGGGACAAAGTATGTCAGCCTAAGGAGAAGGGAGGACTTGGTATTAGGAAATCTCAAGACATGAATAAAGCCCTATTAGCTAAAGTTGGCTGGCGGGTTCTTCATGATCACACGAATTTATGGGCGCGGGTGGTATGCTGTAAATATAAGGTTGGGGGAGTTCAGGATCAGCGTTGGTTGTCTGCCAAGAGACCATGCTCCTCCACTTGGAAAAGCATTGTGCTCGGGTTAAAAGAAGTGGTGGTGAACGGAACCAGATGGGTTATTGGGGATGGTAGTTATTGGGGATGGTAGGACCATTCGCTTTTGGACAGATAAATGGGTGCTGAATGAGCCTTTAATTGAGAAGGTGACAATGGCCCCTACGAGTGGTTTCGAGGGGATATGTGCGAAGGATGTATGGCGGAATGGTGAAGGGTGGGACTGGAATATTTTTGCTCCATATGTTTCATTGGAGACTCGAATGGTTTTGTCAACGGTGGTTATTGATAATGTCACAGGTGCGCGAGACAGACTTGCTTGGCGAGGCACTTCGAATGGATAGTTTACGGTTAAAGCTGCCCACTCTTTACTCACAGGATCTACGGATCCTAACCCAAATATGTCCAGTTTTTATCGGAGAATCTAGCAAGTTAGAGCTCCTGAGAGGGTTCGTAGTTTTTTGTGGTTGGTAAGCCATCAAGTCATCATGACAAATATGGAGAGAGTTCGACGACACTTGGGTGATACGAGTGTTTGTCAGGTATGTAACCAGGGATATGAGACCATTATGCACGTTTTGCGAGATTGTCCGGCTATTGCAGGACTGTGGATTAAGCTTTTACCAGTTCAGCGAAGAGAGGCATTCTTTACAAGCACGATCTTTGTCTGGCTCTATGGTAATTTGGGACTAATAGAGGATGAGACAGAGTATTCATGGTCAACCTTGTTCGCTGTTGTGGTATGGTGGGCTTGGAAGTGGAGATGCGGGCATATTTTTAGTGAAGTGAGCAAGTGCAGAGATAAAGTGAAGTTTGTCAAAATACTAGCAAAGGAGGTGGTTTCAGCGCACAAGGTCATACAGGAAGGGAACCACTTGCGTGATCCGGTTGAGCAAATGTTATGTTGGAGTCCACCGCGGGATGGGTGGGTGAAGTTGAACACTGATGGAGCGTCACATGGGAACCCAGGGATAGCTACAACTGGAGGAGTCCTGCGTGATACGATGGGGCAATGGTGCGGCGGTTTTGCCTTGAACATTGGCATATGCTCTGCTCCCTTAGCAGAGTTATGGGGAGTTTACTACGGCCTACACATTGCTTGGGAACAACGAGTGACAAGGCTTGAGCTGGAAGTTGACTCGAAGATGGTTGTTGAATTCTTAACCACAGGGATTGCTGATTCGCACCCCCTGTCGTTCCTGGTACGCCTGTGCCACGGCTTCATTTCAAGGGACTGGATAGTCCATATATCTCACATCTATAAGGAAGCTAATCGTCTAGATGATGGGTTAGCCAACTATGCTTTTTCTTTATCCTTAGGCTTTCATTGGTTTGTAACGACTTCGACTTTGCTAGAGCCGCTTGTAATGGAGGATGTTGCCGGAACTGCGTTTCCGCGTCAAATCCGTTTGTAGTTTTTTCTTTTTCGTTATGAATAAATAGCAAGGAGGTCATTTGCCTCATTGTCCTCTACCAAAAAAAAAAGATGAGACAAGTTGTAAAACTAGTCATGATGTTCCAAATCTCTGAAAATTGGCCTGTGTTTTCTAATCTTCTAAATGAATTTCACCTACTCTAGGATTCATTTCTATTCTTTACCCTATTCAAGATTTCATGCTTGTCGAATATGAAGGAGGATTGTCTCGTTCGGTCGTCCAGATCATTAATCATATAAATTTCTTTTGTAAACACTTTCTCTTAGGTTTGAGCTACCAATTTTGGATTTTTTTAAATAAAGTTTGGTTGGAAAAAAAAAAGATGAGACAAGTTTAAATCAACAATAATATAAATTTAAAATATTATTAATTCAGTGGTATAACACAAATAAATAACCATTCTATTATTTTGTTAACACCAAGATATTAGAATACTAAACATGTTAAATTAATTCAATTATGATTGTAAAAAAAATATATATATATTTTGCGGTATGCTGTGGTTTAAATCCTACTATTTACAGACAAAATCGGTCTAATTGAAATTTTGGTATCATCTAGAAAACTTTGTGCCCACTTTTTATAGTAAGAATTCTTTTTAAACTTATGCAAAATTGTATTCAACTATATGTTATGAAATAATTTTTAGACAAAATTGTTGAACTTTAAATTTTTACTTACGTCATAAATGAAATAAATGATTCTAAAAATACAGTAAATTGGTGACTATAATCTTTCATTGAATATGTTTGTCCAAGATAAAACAAAAAGCAAAGGAAAAACATATTAATTTAAGGGAAAATAACTAGAATGTCTCATATATTGAAATTAATAACTAGAGTAACCTATATCTTTTAAAAATAACTAGAATGTTTTTCGTTATTTTAAAATTTCTATAATACCCTTTATAAGCTTTGTTGAAAAAATGTTATTACGAAAATGCCATTAAATTTTAATATCAGTGTGACATAAGTTGCTGTTATTTACAAAAACACCTGAAATTCGTGAAATTTCTAATGAATCAGTAAGACAAATCTGTGACAGATTAGATTTTATTACCTAATAGTCACAAATTTGTTCTACAGATTTATCTATATCAAAGATTTATTCTACTGATTTTTCTTTTGCCACAATTTTGTTCTACAGATTTGTTATTACGTTGTCGCAGATTTAGAGGCTGTCGCAGACTTTTTGTCTACCACAAACATTTTTTACAGACTTTTATGATGTTTCCACAGATTTTCTTTATACGACAAATTTGTTTTTGTAGACTTGTTTTGTCCTACAGATTTATTTTTTAACTACAAACTTAATGTACAGATTTTTTATGTTAAGTAGCTACTGATTGATTTACAGTTACTACAGACTTATAATAAGTCTACAAGTTGCTGCAGAGTTGGTTTTAAGAAAGATAATTGCTAGATTGACTCTTAATGATCACATGTTTATTTAATGTTACACTAGACTTATTTTTATCACAGACTTAGTTTTAGTCACAACTGATTTGTTTAATTTAAGTGGTCACAGATTTAATTTTGACTAAACTAACTTTTTTAGTGGTGACAGACTTAATCCTACAGACTTGTTCAAACCTTTTAACCATAGATTTTTTGTTGCAGACTGATATGTCTATTTTTTGTCTCTATTTAGCATGTATTTATTTTGCATTTAGCTAGGATAACATATTATTTTGCATCATTGTTAGTTCTTTTTGCATAAATTCTGCGTTGCATTGTGCATTTTGGAGTATTTTGGATATATAGGAGCCGAATGAAGCCTTAGCACCACTCCCAAGACTCACGGCACGCCACTTGACCGACCACGCCAGACACGCGACTTGGACGCTCCCGGGAAGAAGCACCAACATGCAGCTCGAGTCGACGCCACTCCACTCGACCCGTTCCACTCGACCTAACTCGAGTTGACGTCACCCCACTCGACGCGCACCGACTCGACCGCAAACGTCAGGAAGAAAGCCGACTCTCTATCTTGTCGTTTAATGTTTTAGGGATTTCCATATTTTACTAGAAATACATTTTGTTAAGTATTTACCCAAGATATCTCGTTTTTTCGCTTAAGGTTTATCTAGCCACCTAAAACGTTTTCTACTTTTGTAATCCAAGAATTCATTTAGTTTTTTGCATTTGATTTCTTCTACAAAGTTGTTCATCTCATTTTTATCTATTTGATTATGCTTGATTCAATGTTTTCTGGGTTTGTATTCTTGGTGATGATGATTTCTGGATCTGAGTAGTGTTAGAGTTCTTGAGGATGGATAGATTAGGTGGAGAATCTTAGTATAAAGGGTGTTTAAGTTTTGATTCGTATGATTCCCTTCTGGACTAGAGTTAGAAACACTAGTTTCTCTCTGATCAATTGGGACTAGGTCTTAGACATTTCCACACCCAAAAGGTGTTTGATGAAATGTCTGACCAACTATTGCCAGAGACTTACATACCTAGCCTAAGAGATTAGTTGTCTAAGGTGTTTGTTGACATGAATGAACTGGTTCGTCATGCCTGCTTGACCATGTTTCTCTAGCAAGAGCTAGGTGACCATGTTTCTCTAGCGAGATCTAGGTTTGGAAGTGTTTGAGTCTGAGTAGCTTCTGCCAAAAGATTGGATTAGCTAAGTCGTGATGTTCATTGTCTAGGGATAGTTTGCTTGTGGCATGTTAAACACTCTGTAGACTAGGAGACTCCGCCGACATCAATTACTCCCATCCTTAGGACTTCTATCTTTCTGATTGTTATTTGCATTCCTTAGACCGTTTCTGTTCTTATTGTTCAGTTCATGCTTAGACTTGTTTCTGCTTTTACTCATTCATTTTCGCTTCTTGTTATGCATGTTTGTTTCTAATCTTGTAGTTCATTTTCGCTTTGTGTTTCAACATTTCTAGGATTGTTAGATATAAACCCACTCTTTCATTTGGCTTGACTTGTGATACTTTGATTGCATCTTGAGTGGTAGCAAAGTTCCCAACTGGATTGCTATCTTAATTACTACAACTACATAAAAGGTTAATTGAACCTGTTAGGATAGACACAAAAATCCTAGTATTAGACTTATTTACAGACGCAACAGACTTATTTGATATTACATGTTTAAAGGTTTGACTCATCGATAGTTGACCTAATCTTTACCTTATCTTCCAATGTTTCGATTCAAATAATTCTGACATAATAATAAATCTGCAATAACATACACTTTTTTACAATAATATAGTACAAAGTCATGAGCTTTTGATATATATGTAAATGTAAATGTAGTATGGTTAAGGTTCTCTATCTTAGGATGTGGATCTAACCCAATTTATTTCACTAAAAAGAATGTTTAGTTGTAGTATATATACATGCCTAAGACTTCGTTAATTACTTTGTACTTATATTTGAGCATGTTTATTCGATTTTAGATTTAGCAACTTAACCATGTTTCTCCTAAACTTTTGTATCTTTCCTCGTTACACATTACAACATATTTATTATTTTATTACCTATAGTCTAATTACTTTGAATTAAACCAAAACAAGCCCAACTAAAAAATACATAGTATGTGCTTAAATTACTTAATTGTCCATATTCCTCTTGTGGCCCATTACAAAACTAATTACAACATAAACTCACAAATATAATTCTTATGTGATAAACTAATAATGATATAATATACCACGACCATGAATAAAAGCACAAACAACCATGTTTTTGAAGTTTCTTAACTCTTGTATCTCTTTCTCATATTATATAACAACTTTGAGCTCTCCAATATCATTTTTTTGGTTCGATGCCCAAAAAAATATGTAATCAAAACAATACATGTTATACAACTAACACACAAATCTGTAACGAACAACAAATAAATATGCCATCAAACATAATTTCACATTAACTCTTATGTAACAAAAAAAACCTGCAATTTCTCAACAAAATACAAGGTTCCAGAGTTTTTAAATCTATAAATTCTATTTTCGTTCTGGCGCTAGTTTGAACTTTGAACTAATGTTTGTGTGTTGTGGATAATTAAATAATTAGTTGTTGATATTAAATTTTGTGAGTTGTTTTGTCTTTTGAAATTTCGGCTGAAGTTATCGATTATTTTAAATTTTGTTTTTATAAAAGTGCGATGGTAGATTAATAACATCCACAATATCAAAATAAATATAGATCATCTAGATCATTCTTAAATTTTAAATGTTCATAATTTTGATATATGGTGATCTCATTGATCATCCAATATATCGCCTGCCCAACGGTAGCACACTATTCCAATATATAATTATCAGTAGTGCCGGTCCACCCATAAGGCGAGCAAAGCAGACGCTTTAGGCCACAAAAAAAAAAAAAAAAAAAATTAGAGGACAAATCTATACTATTAAAAGGGAAGCATTATTTACAAGGCAAAATAAAACTTAAGAATATATGACATAAAATGACTCTGAATATATTTCAAAGCATACAATAGGAGAGGGATATTAAAGTAAATTTCATGGTAAAAACGTGGGGATTCTATTGTGAGCCGGATTGATTATGTTCGGATCATTTATTAAGTGTTCGGAGCTGTTTTTCATAGTCTCGTATCCAAACAGAATCGAAACAAGCATCTGCAATAAAATTCAAAAAAATAAGTTTGTCGTTTAATCATTTTAAGGAAATAATAATTCTGATATTTATGTAAACTATTTGATTTGGGCAATTAAATTCGAAATTTTATATATGTAAACATATTTAATTTGATTATATATTTTGAGATATATCCGGAAACAATAATTTCTGATTTTAATATTACCTAATATACAAAATCATCTAATTTTGTTTATAGAAATAATTTAAAAATGTTTCTATAAAAATTGAGCAATTAAATTCAAAATTGTATATATGTATAAAAATTTAATTTGGTTATATATTTGGAGATATTGTGGTAAACAATATTCCTTTTTCTAAAATCTATATTCCAAAACTAAATGAACAAATCTAAAGTAACTACCAAAATCGCTTTTGTTAGTATCATAAAATATATTGTGTTAGGAAAGATATATTAATTTTCATCACTATATAAGATGTGTCGAAGTCGAAGTTTTTAGTTTCTTTCATTCACAAAAATTTTTCCCAGCATCAATATTTTGAGTTTTAAATTTTCTGACTTTTATTTTTCATTTTCTTATAGTGTTTCATATTTGAAACTCTTCAAGAACATGTGAAACATAAAAATAAAAAATGTACAACTTCTAAAATATGGATGTTGTGAAACAATCAAGTAGTTATAATTGATTTTCTCTTACGGTTTTTTTGAATAGTTATTGTTTTTTTATGTTAGTACTTATATATACATTAATTATAGTAGTGTACTTTTGCTGCATGATTATTTGTTTTTTGTTTCTTTTAAAACAATCTTTGATTGTATTGTTACACGTAGCCTATTGGTATTGATTTATTCTTTATATTTTCTCCAATCATAATGAATTTTTCAGTGAAATACTCGGTTGTTATTTATCTATGTGGCAAAAATTACATAGAACTGGAAGAGGCGAAATAAATATATTTTTCAGAGCTAACATGGATTTGCATGTCTCGATGATCTTCACAGTGTTGAAGATGACTTCCCCCCTCCCCGATCAAGCTTTCTTCTTTGTATCTTAATGGGCATCATTAATACCTCAAATTACATTGTGTTCGGTTCTATTTTTTTTTTTTGTCAACCATTAGGCCGCAACAGGCCGATCCATTAGCCTAATCCCTACATTCGTAGGGAGCAAGACTCGATCCCTGGTGTGATGGTGTCTTGTGCATTAAGGACTTACCTTTGGCCACTGCACAAACATATCCAATTAGAGTTTACCTTTGGCCATGATGTTCATATATTTTACCATGTTTTCCCTTAGTTTATTCACATCTTTTGCATCTTTTTCTATCCATTTTCACCATTATTGTGTAGCTTTAGGACTAATCATGCATTAGAGTGTAGTTGCATTGCATTTGCATCTTTTCATGCATAAACAGGTGATTTTGGAGCTTAAGGAGCATGGAAGCAATGGAGAAGAGATGTGAAGCAATCATGAGGAGGAAACAAGGGAGTTAAGGCTGAAGAACCAAGATCCGGAGCCCAGCTCGACCAAGCACTCGACCGAGTGGGAGATGGACTCGACCGAGTGGAGTTACACAGAAGAAGCCAGCTCGACCTGTCACTCGACCGAGCACTGGTCGAGTTGACCGATTCGTGGACCACTTTGACTTTTCCCATTTTAGGGCTTCCACTCCCCTTCCTATATAAGGCCTTGTACCTGCAGCCACCAAACAATCTAGATTTTTTAGTCCAGCTTTTCAGATATTCTAAACCTAGTTTTTACCTTTTTAGGAATATTATTCCTTTTGCCTTTTTTTATTTTCTTTTTGGATTTTGTACTTAGAAAAGAAGAATTTCCTCATACTTGTTGGTTGAATAACTTTCTAAGTATTGAGAATCTGAGTTTGATTTCTTCTTTAAAGTTGTAGATCTTTATCTTATCTATCTAATCATGCAAGTTTCAATATTTTCTGGGTTTTTGACTTTGTTCATCATGTCTTGTTGTGAGTAGTCTTCTTAGGATCTTGAGGATGGGTTAGGATGGATTGATCTTGTGGTATATCTGATTTGATCAAGCTTGATTGTTGTAGATCTCTTCTAGGCTAGATGTTCTTAATGTTGATCCTATATCTGAGAGGGTAGGATCTGATCTCAAGCTTTTTAGCATCATACCAATGTTTAAGAAGCATAGATAAGGCTAGATCTAGAGCTTACCATTAGGCTTGCTAAGAGATTAGAGGTCTTGTTTGGTTTGAGATGTATTGCTTAATGCCTGCTTGTGTAGATTCTTTTCATTGTGAGAGCAAGTCTAGGATTGCATGGGTTTGATTGTCTCTTGACCATGAGAGTGGGAGAGACTTGTCTTGGATTAATATGTCTAGAGGTTAGCTCATAGCATTGCTTGAGATTTGTTGATCAAGTTAGATTACCACAATGATTAGTTTATCCCATGAATCCATCCTCAGGAACCTACTTTGTTTATTGATTTTAAAGTCTCAATCTTGTTATTTGCTTGCTGTTTGATCTGTGTTTGCTTTACTCTGTTTTATTGCATTGCTCTGTTTTCCCGGATTTGTCTAGCTCGACCACTCACTCGACCTACACTCGGTCGAGTGCTGCTCGATTTCATCCCCAGAACTCTTGTTTATGATTTGTGATTGTCTTGTTTCATTCCTGTTTCATTCCTGTTTAATTTCCATTGCATTTACTTAGCATCTGGTTCATTACTTGTCTTGCATTAGTTCATATCTAGAGTTTACAGTTTCTGTTTCTATTCTTAGTTCATAATCATTCTGTTTTATTTGCATCTAGTTCTTAGCTCTTGTAGTTTATTTTCTGCATTTTATCATTATCATCATAGGATTGTTAGTGACAAACATCCTTTCATATTTGTCTTAACTTAGATTCATATGCATATCTTGATTGTTCACAAGCACTCAGACTGGATTGACACCTCTTATACTGCAACTGCATAAGGGGAATTGAAACACCCATCATTCCATTCATATATCATCATTGCATACATCCACCATCATTCACCACACACAGTAAATACATGTTTCAATTTGGCGCTGTTGCCTGTTTGAGTTAGTTTTTGTGACATTTAGGATCCATATTAGTCTAAGATTAAGTTCTTTTATACATTTGTGAAGTTTCTGCACTTGAATCTTGTGTTTGGGGTTGAAGTTCCATTTCAGGTACCACTCGACCAGTCACTCGACCACCACTCGACCGAGTAGTGATCGAGCACTTGATCGAGCCAGACCCCGGATCTCTGAAAGCCTCTTTTTCCAGTCGCCCTACCTTCCTACTTGAGCCTGTGCTCAGTCGCTTGCTCGGGAAAAATCGTTTGCGTTCGTTGATGCACACAAGGTCCAAAGGAAAGGACAATCTTCTAAGGCATAGTGACAATATCAACAGGTTGAACAAGGGTTTGGGATCCAAGAAGAAGAGGGTTGTTCAGCAACAACAAGAGGTTCCAGTAGCTATGGATCATCAGGATCAAGTTCAGAGACCAAGACATATTGGTGCTGGAGATGCACCCAACACACACAACCAAAGAGCTGGCATTGTGCCACCAACTGTTGCCAACAACAACTTTGAGATCAAGAGTGGATTGATCTCAATGATTCAGGCCAATAAGTTTCATGGATTGCCTATGGAGGATCCACTTGATCATCTTGATGAGTTTGACAGAATCTGTGGTCTTACCAAGATCAATGGAGTAAGTGAAGATGGTTTCAAGCTGAGGTTGTTCCCTTTCTCTCTTGGGGACAAGGCTCATTTATGGGAGAAGACTCTGCCCACTGGTGCTATCACTACTTGGGACCAATGTAAGAAGGCTTTCTTGGCCAAATTCTTCTCCAATGCTAGGACTGCTAGATTGAGAAATGAGATCTCTGGATTTGCTCAAAGGAATAATGAGAGCTTTTGTGAAGCTTGGGAGAGATTCAAGGGCTACCAGACTCAATGCCCTCATCATGGTTTCAGTATGGAGTCATTGTTGAGCACATTGTATAGAGGAGTGCTTCCCAAGTTCAGAATGCTTCTTGACACAGCCTCCAATGGAAACTTCCTCAACAAGCATGTGGATGAAGGCTGGGAGTTAGTAGAGAATCTTGCTCAGTCAGATGACAATTATAATGAAGATTATGATAGGACCATAAGGAGTTCCTCAACTGATCAAGAGGACAAGTATAAGAAGGATTTGAAGATGGTCAATGAGAAACTTGACAAGATACTCCTCAGCCAGTCCAAATCCATTCACTTCATTGGTGAAGAAGAAGCTCTAGTTCAAGAGGGGGAGAATGAGTTTGCTGAGCTTTGCTATATGCAAAACCAAGGTGGATTCAAGGGCTACAATCAAGGTGGTTTCAAGAACAACAACCTATCTTATAGGAGCACCAATGTGGCTAACCCACAAGATCAAGTCTACCCTCCTCAACAGCCTCAACAGCCTCAAGGGTTCCAAAACTATATTCCCAAACAACAGCAGCAGGTGTTCCAGCCCCAGTTGTGTCCCCCACCAGGGTTTCAGACTAACCAAGGCCAAGAACAAGACCTTAGAGCTATGATACAGCAGCTGTTGATTGGTCAAACACAAGGGAAGATTGAGGAAGCCAAGCAGTTTGCTGAGCTAAACCAAAGGCTTACATCCCAGTATAATGACCTGAACATGAAGTTTGAAGGTCTTAACTCTAGAGTGAAGTACATGGAGAGTAACATAGCATCTACTTCAGCTCCAAAACCCAACCAACTCCCTGGAAAAGCTGTTCAAAATCCAAGGGAGTTCACAGCCAAAGCCATCCTACTTCAAGAGGAAGAAGTCACTGAGGACAGTGAAGTCCAAGTTTGGGGGAATTCATTAGTTACTGAAGCCCCAAGTGACATATGTGCAAAGCAACAGGAGCTCGCAGGAGAACTCGACCAGCAGCTCGACCACACACTCGATCGAGTGCATGTTCGAGTGGTCGATCGAGCTGAAGACTCCGAAGCTGTCAAGCCTGCTAAGTACATTCCTCCTGCTTACAAGCCTCCACTACCATTCCCTGGGCGTTTCAAAGCACAGAAGATTAGGGAATTAAAGGAAATCATTGAGAAAAAGGAGATGTTGGCTAGGCAACAAGAGGAAGATAGGGTTTTGAAAGAAGAAGCCTTGGTTAAGAAAGAGGAACAAGTGTCAGCCATTCAAGAGATCATCATAGCTTACCAAGAAGAGGAGAGAGGACCTGCCTTGGAACAGTATGAGCCATATCCTCTCTACAAAATTTTTTTGCTTGATTTGTCTAGTAAGAGGGCTGAAGCTCAAGATGAGAAGGATCTTGAGGACCTTGGAGGAGTGATCATTCGAGTAAAGCTTAAGGATCCTGAACCTTTTTATCTGCCCTGCACTATCAGCTACCTTCACTACAATCAGTGCCTTTGTGATTTGGGAGCTTCAACAAGTGTGATGCCATACTCCATAGCTCAAAAGCTAGGGAGAACTGATTTCAAATCTACCAATCTCCATGTGCTTCTAGCTGATGGGACAAATAGAGAGGTAGTTGGGAGGTTGGAGAATGTCCCACTCAAGATAGGGAAAGCAAGGATTCACACTGACTTTGTGGTGATAGAAATGGATAAGGAGCCTGAGGATCCAATCTTGCTAGGGAGGCCATTCTTAGCTACTGTTGGAGCAGTTATTGATGTGAAGGAGGGTCTTGTGACCTTGAACATAGCTGAAGATGTGGTTATGAAGTTCAATATCCACAATCCAACAAACCTTCCTACCATTGATGACCAGCCTTTCACTATCAAAGACAAAGGAGGTCAAGGAAGCTTAGGTGATAAGGCAACCCCAAAGGCTGAGTTCCCACTTCAAGAGGATTCTGTTGAAGAGCTTAAGAGGTCAGTTCAAGAGCTGTCTAGTATGGTTGAGGACCTCAAAGTCAAGCTGAACAAGAGGTCTTTGAGGAAAGCAAGACCAAGGCTCAAATTTAAGAAGAAATATGGTTTGAGTGTTAAGAGTGAGGTGATCAAGGATCAACTTCACAGTGACCAAGAGGTTCCAGGGAGGATTTCATCACCTCCTTGGTATCCAGATCAAGTTTAAGAAGAAAACCAAAGTCAAGCTTAGTGACTATAAACAAGCTCACTAGGGAGGAAGTCCCTAAGGTATCCTTTGTACATATGGTTTAATTTCTTAGAAGTTTTGATGTGTTTTGTTTTATGTTTTGGTTGGACAGGCTTTTTAATAAGAATATAGTTGGGTAAGGGGAGATGTGGACATGGAGAAGAAGGCTCGCAGGCCCACTCGACCACAAAACAAGAGGTACTCGGCCGAGCTGGATACTAATTGAGGCCCATTCGATTCCCATTCTTCTAGAATGATCGAGTGGAGGGAAGAACAAGGAGAAAAATTTTGAAATTTCAAAATTGGTCAAGGAGCTCGACCACGTGCTGGTCGAGTGTGGGGTCGAGTGGCAGCCAAAAAGCAAGTCAAGGATTCCCAATTCAAATTTGAAATGTAAGGACGCTCCACCCTTGTCTTCTTGTCTCCTAGGCTTCTTTAAATAGCACTTGATCGATCCTAAACCTCTCACACTCTCTCATTTGCTCAAAATATTTAAATTCAAGCTTTAAGATCTCTCTCAAAGTTCATCTCTTGCTCTAGCTTTGTTCTTTCAAGTTTTTGGGTCACTAACCTATTAACTTTGAGCTTTGAGTCTATTTCCCTTCAGTTTCTTTTTGAAAATGTCTTCTAAGATCACCAAGAAGTCTCACAAAGCCGCTGCAAGCTCCATGGAACGTCGTGATGCTGACCTTGAACCAAGAGGTGAAGCTAGGAGAGCCACTCGATCGACCACTCGACCGAATGCTGGTTCGAGCAGTCGGTCGAGCCAGGTGCCGAGTCTCAGGAAAAAGCCAGTTGAGGAGGATCCTGAGAGGACTGAGAGTGAGGAGGAAAGGGAGCCTACTATTGATGAGATGATAAGGGGATATAGAGCCAAAGGGAAGAGACCAACAGTTGAAGTGGAGCAAGAAGAGAGTGAAAGTGAAAGTGAGGAGGAGAGTGAAGAAGAGGAATTGATGGAAGATGGAGAGGCTGAGTCTTGTGGGTTGTCTAAGAAGCAGCTTTATGATGCTTTCATGAGGATGGAGTTCCTGGGAACTAGGTATCCACACAAGGAGACTATGGAGAAGCTTGCTATTGATGAAGATGTGGAATGTCTTTTTGAGAAGAGCAGCCTTACCAAGTTCATGGGGCTTTGCATGGAAGGGTATAGAGAGGAAAGCTGTGAGTTTCTAGCCACTGTCAAGCTGCACCAATACTTGAGGAAAGATGCTGAAGCAGGAGCTGGTCATATCTCCTTCACCATCAAAGGGAGGAAGCATGAGCTTTCATTGAAGAAGCTGGCTGATGTGTTTGGTTTTGAGGTTGGGAGCCATAGGAGCATGATGGTTCCAAGAGAAGAATTGTTTGCTGTATGGGAGACCATTGGGGATAACAAGTATTACTCATCCTCCAACTCCAAGAGCTCAAGGATTAGGAGCCCAGTCTTGAGGTATTACCATAAGGCTCTTGCCAATACTTTCTTTGCAAGAAAGGAGACTGGAAACATCAATGAGGGAGAGCTGAAGATGATTAACTTGGATCTCAATGGAGTTCTTCTTCAAGCAAGGAATGGAACCATCATCCTTGGTAGCACTGTGGAGACTGATCTTGCAATGGTACTGATAGACCACATGATTTATTTGAGGAGTTGGGTAGGCAAGCTTGAGAACAAGGGTTCAAGAGGAGCACTTATCATTGGAGGCATCATCACTCCAATCCTTCAAGCTGCTAACATCCAACCTAGAGGAGAAAGAGTCTTACCAAGATGGATTGACTCAAACTACCTTACCTCCACTCTCATCCTAGCCAAGGAGATGCATCAAGGGAATCACATTTTTAACTTTGAGCTTCCAACACTTGGGAAAAAGCAACTCATTTTGCCTAACCAAGAGCTCACTACCATTCAAGAAGGAGCCAACATTGATTTTTGGCCAGCTGAGGAGCATTGGTTTGATGGAGTGATTCAACATAGAGTTGAGGAAGCTAGGAATGCACATGTAGCTGATGGAGAGGAGCAGTTCTACTTTGAAGATTATGAGCCCAACCCAAGAGATAGTAGAGGAGTGAGGGAGAATGCCAAGAGGTTAACTCTTTTGCAAAAATGGGGTAAGTGGCATGGAAAGAGATTTGATAAGCTGAAGAAGAAGGTGACCAACATGGCTAAGTCTATCAAAGGCTTGAAGAAGGAGATTGCTGAGCTGAAGAGTGGAAACTCATCTCCTAGCCAACATTCAAGCCCTTTGAGGAGAAGTAGCTCAACTAGAGCACTTTCAAGGGTTGCGAATCCTGTGGAATCAGCTAGGGCTTCAATGTATGAGCCAAATCAGAGGAAGAGGAGCTCAAGTACCCGTGAACATCAGTTTTCGAGGCACTCGACTGGGTCACTCGAGCACCCACTCGACCGAGCACCTCCGATGCACTCGGCCGAGCACCTTCCCAGATCACCCTATGGCTTACCACCTCCAGCTGCTTATCCAGGTTATCCATTATACCCTCCCATCCCACCTCAATACTACATGGATCCAGCTCTCTACCAGCAGTTCTGCCAGCAGCAAGCCCATCATTTGGACACTCGCAGTCCAGCTCGACCTACCCACTCGGACACGTACTCGACCGAGTCAAGGTCGATTGGCATTGTCGAGCTACCCCAAAGTCCTTCTCCAAGCCACCAGCCTGACCCCAACTACTCCTATGATAGCATGCAGATGGATGTGGACAACTTCTTCCACAATCCCTAAGGTACCACTATCACCTTACCATTGTTTATACCATTGCATTTCATATTGTGTTTTGTGTTGTGTTTAAATCTTGAATCCTCTCACAACTTTTTCACACAGGGGACTGTGTGATTTAAGTTTGGGGGAGGGTTTGAGATAGCATTTGATGTTGTGTTTTGTGTTCTTATTTCAAAATTTTATCATCATCATGTTAGCACTTGCATTAGCATCTAAGGCATAGAAAAACCATAAAAATTTGAAAATTTTTGAAAAAATCTTCATAAAAAAAAGAGTGTTCATGTAGTTTGCATTGCATATTAGGATCTTGTTTAGCATGTTTCATGTAGAATTGTATAATATTTGCATTAGGGATCTATGATGAGTATTTCCTTGTTAGCTAGCCTATTCACTAGACTAGGATCAATGCCCAAGTTATTAGTACTTTGATGCTAGTTGAGTAGTAGGAAGCATAAGATTGAACCAAGCTTGAAATCTTGCATTGCATTTGATCTAAATTGAAGCATGTTGTGATTTGAAACCATTTCCTATTTTATAAGAACCTAATATTGACTTTTAATTATCAATATGTGCATTGCTTTAAACTCATGGATACCATATACATACTTGGATCATCTTTCTCCTTTTTACCACTCTTGTTGATCCAAGTAGCTGATTAAATCATTAAGATCAGTTCCCCTACCCCTAAACCAAACCTTCCTTCAAGCCTTGTTTGTTCTTGAGTGTGTGAGGCCTATTTTTGGGATTGAGCTTGGTAGAAAGTGTTAGGTTTGAACTGACAAGAGTAAGACCTTGTGTAGTTCTAGTTTGCATTTTTCAAACTAGATAGGACTAGGTGGTTCACTTGTTGGGTTTGGGACTTGGTTGTTTTGAAAAGAAAAGAAAGAAAAGAGAAAGAAAAAGGGTAGAGTCTTTAAGAGGAGATTGTGTTTAAGTAAAGTCTAGTGAAAGGATGGGAAGTAAAGTGTTGATTAAGATGGTTCTAGTTAAGAAAAAGAAAAGAAAGAAAAGAAAAGTCTAGCAAAATGCTTTTATGTCTTAAGAATAAGAAGAAAAGAGAACCATAGCAATAAGAAAGAATCCCCCATTCCACTAGAAAGATCAAATAAGAAACATCTCCTAAGACTTGAAAACCAAAAGAGAAAAGGGTTAAAGAGAAAAGAAGAAGCAAAGGGTAGCACTAGGATCATAAGGGTTTAGATTGCTAGGATAAACACTTTGGGTACCTTTGGGTAGACAAGGTTTTATTCTTGTATGAGTTTAGGTGTTCTTACCTTTAGCATTCTTCTAAAGCTCAATCCATTTTCATGAGAGAACCTTGATATTGATAAGCCCCACTCTAAAAAAAGAGACCATCATTGTCTCAAAACCCTTTAGTACCAAGCCAAATGAGTTTAAGCATTGCATAGAGTTGATTCATGTTCTTGTTTAATGAATGTTAAAGGAAATGGTTGATTTGAATGCATGTGGATGTCTTAGGCTCAAATCAGTAAAGGTTGTGATATGCTTGTCTAAAGTCTTTAAATTCCAGCTCATTCAACTTGCATCATAGTATTAGTAACTTGGACATTGATACTAGATGGTCTATTTGCAAGCTTAAGGAGCTGAGATCCCACTTTTAAACCTCATCTACCTTCTTATGTCTTGTTTGTTTGCTTGAGGGCAAGCAAAGACTAAGTTTGGGGGTGTTGATGTTCATATATTTTACCATGTTTTCCCTTAGTTTATTCACATATTTTGCATCTTTTTCTATCCATTTTCACCATTATTGTGTAGCTTTAGGACTAATCATGCATTAGAGTGTAGTTGCATTGCATTTGCATCTTTTCATGCATAAACAGGTGATTTTGGAGCTTAAGGAGCATGGAAGCAATGGAGAAGAGATGTGAAGCAATCATGAGGAGGAAACAAGGGAGTTAAGGCTGAAGAACCAAGATCCGGAGCCCAGCTCGACCAAGCACTCGACCGAGTGGGAGATGGACTCGACCGAGTGGAGTTACACAGAAGAAGCCAGCTCGACCTGTCACTCGACCGAGCACTGGTCGAGTTGACCGATTCGTGGACCACTTTGACTTTTCCCATTTTAGGGCTTCCACTCCCCTTCCTATATAAGGCCTTGTACCTGCAGCCACCAAACAATCTAGATTTTTTAGTCCAGCTTTTCAGATATTCTAAACCTAGTTTTTACCTTTTTAGGAATATTATTCCTTTTGCCTTTTTTTATTTTCTTTTTGGATTTTGTACTTAGAAAAGAAGAATTTCCTCATACTTGTTGGTTGAATAACTTTCTAAGTATTGAGAATCTGAGTTTGATTTCTTCTTTAAAGTTGTAGATCTTTATCTTATCTATCTAATCATGCAAGTTTCAATATTTTCTGGGTTTTTGACTTTGTTCATCATGTCTTGTTGTGAGTAGTCTTCTTAGGATCTTGAGGATGGGTTAGGATGGATTGATCTTGTGGTATATCTGATTTGATCAAGCTTGATTGTTGTAGATCTCTTCTAGGCTAGATGTTCTTAATGCTGATCCTATATCTGAGAGGGTAGGATCTGATCTCAAGCTTTTTAGCATCATACCAATGTTTAAGAAGCATAGATAAGGCTAGATCTAGAGCTTACCATTAGGCTTGCTAAGAGATTAGAGGTCTTGTTTGGTTTGAGATGTATTGCTTAATGCCTGCTTGTGTAGATTCTTTTCATTGTGAGAGCAAGTCTAGGATTGCATGGGTTTGATTGTCTCTTGACCATGAGAGTGGGAGAGACTTGTCTTGGATTAATATGTCTAGAGGTTAGCTCATAGCATTGCTTGAGATTTGTTGATCAAGTTAGATTACCACAATGATTAGTTTATCCCATGAATCCATCCTCAGGAACCTACTTTGTTTATTGATTTTAAAGTCTCAATCTTGTTATTTGCTTGCTGTTTGATCTGTGTTTGCTTTACTCTGTTTTTATTGCATTGCTCTGTTTTCCCGGATTTGTCTAGCTCGACCACTCACTCGACCTACACTCGGTCGAGTGCTGCTCGAGTTCATCCCCAGAACTCTTGTTTATGATTTGTGATTGTCTTGTTTCATTCCTGTTTCATTCTTGTTTAATTTCCATTGCATTTACTTAGCATCTAGTTCATTACTTGTCTTGCATTAGTTCATATCTAGAGTTTACAGTTTCTGTTTCTATTCTTAGTTCATAATCATTCTGTTTTATTTGCATCTAGTTCTTAGCTCTTGTAGTTTATTTTCTGCATTTTATCATTATCATCATAGGATTGTTAGTGACAAACATCCTTTCATATTTGTCTTAACTTAGATTCATATGCATATCTTGATTGTTCACAAGCACTCAGACTGGATTGACACCTCTTATACTGCAACTGCATAAGGGGAATTGAAACACCCATCATTCCATTCATATATCATCATTGCATACATCCACCATCATTCACCACACACAGTAAATACATGTTTCAGGCCACTGCATTAAGGTCACTTCACAAATATATTTCATGGGCTAACAAATATATTTCTTTCTTTTGCAGTTATTCGACTAAATTTTCATATATCCAATTAGAGTTTTTGTAATTTTTTATACTTCAAAATTTAATTTAGCACACTCAGCAATTCTATTGTTATTTATTTTAGTCAAATTATTTGATTAAAGATCATAAAATTTGGATAACTAAATTGACTTTCAGAACTTCAATGTTATAGAATTTCTGACCCTTTTATACTTAATTTTCTTCTTTGAGTTTATTTTTAGTTTTTCTTTTTGGTTGGTGTATATAAAAATATTTATGATATTCTCATAAAAACCGTATAAACATGTTGGACTAATTTTCATACAAATTTTCAATATAAGGATAAAAGAGATAGAAGAGAATAGAACATTGCATGTGTTTAATATTTTTTAAAATAATTGGGATGATTGCAATCTTTCAACCTCAATCATTTGTATATATGATAACTTAATTAAGATATACATACGTTTGAAACAAACGTATGTTACAACTTACTTATAACATATACATGCATAAATGTGAGGGTCCAAGAACATGTATAACTAAAATAAAACAACAGTATTATTAATATGTTGTTTTTCTTCAGTTTATCTTGCAGAAGCATGTACTAAAACCAGTTAACTGAATGCGATTGTGTGCTAAATTTTGTTTCGAATCAAACAATTACGTGATTGTGTGCTAAATTTTGGGAACATGATTTTGAGGAAATGATAAGAGAATAATGGGATGGAAACGGGATGAAAGGAGACGAACAAGATGAGAATATATTTTTTCAAAAAATAAAGTCCAGGGTCATGTTAGAATTAAAATGAATTAATGCTTCCAATATATTATGTAATATATTTTTCAGTTTGCCTAACATAAAAATGTTCAATATAAAAAATAAAAAATATGAAACCATGTTCTATAATAGTTCATGAATATTTTATTTGTTAGACTAAAATATACAATTTTAAATGAAAAAATTATTATTAAAATTATAGTTTTGAGATGGAAAAATATGACATATGCGGGATATGATGGATTTTCTGTCCTAAATAGACATACTATATTTCTCTTACTATTTTTTTAAAAAATAATTGTCTTTACTGATAACAAAAACAAATTTGATCATTCTTTTTATCTAAACCAAATTAAAAACAAATCAAATACTAATTTAGTACGAGTTTGGATTATGAATGTTAATAAAATTCTTAATAAAGACGTTTACATACATAACCCACATGTACATATTAAATTCTAAATATGTTAGTAAACTTAGTTTTTTAAATCAATCCCGCACGTACGTGTGGGTCTGAATCTAGTAACATATTATATATGCTACATAATAACATAAATACAAGCTACGTTATTGTAAATGTTATAATCATATAGTGTAATTCATTTACATATATCTCTCCCCGACTCATGTATGCAATGGACCAATATACAGTTTTATTTTTTCCTTTTTTGCTTTCTTTCTTCCTCTTTTAATGTCAAGAAGTATACGTTTTCTGTTTTCTTTTATAAATTACTCGGTATTTGTTTTTGTCAAACCTTTTTGTTTCTCTTTAAGTCTTTTTTTTTTATCATGTTTCTTTTATTTTTCTAAATTATCACTTGGTTTTGCTAATTTATTATAATAAATTATAGTTCCTTCTTTTCTTTGAAACATGTAACTAGCATTTTTCTCTATTGTATGATTTTGGTGTTACTTGTTTTAGGAAATAACTAAAACAGTTAGAATTCTTTTTGAAAAGTATATAAAATAATATTTTAAATAAATATCTAAATAACACAAAGAATATTTTAGTTAAATTTATTATATTAACTAAAAAATTATTAAATTCACAAGTTTTAAATTGGTATAGGCCTCTAAATACTTAGGACCGCCCTGCATATCAGATAAAAAGAAAGACAGAAACAAGAGTTTTGTTAACTTTGATTTGCAAGATCGAGTTTATACCATGTATATTAAAAAAATTAGACTACATGAATTTTTTTGGTGTGCAATTGCGTCAAAACTAGGTCTGGGCATTCGGGTACCCGTTTGGTTTCGGATCGGGTTCGGATCGGTTTCGGGTTTTCGGGTTCGGATTCGTACTACCCGAAGTTCACAAAACTCAAAATTTTAATATCTAATTTAGTCCAAATTATTCAATAATATGCAATATATCTGAAAATTTAGAGTATTTTTTACCCAAATTTACTAATAAATAGTTTAAATATTTCAAATTATCGAAAATATTTAAAAATCTGAATATTTTGGACACTTATATTATTAAAATTATAAATATTATTAATATATTACTACTATATATTAATAATATGGATATATTCGGATACCCGTTCGGATTTCGGTTCGGATCGGGTTCGAGTTCGGGTTTTCGGATTTAGAAATTTAGAATCCGTTCGGGTATTTTACAATTTCGGATACAGGTTCAGATCGGGTTTTTTGATCGGATTCGGATCGGATCTTCGGATCCGGGTATTTTGTCCAGGCCTAGTCAAAACTCACAAATATGTATACTTGAATAAAATAAAAATACTTGAAAAAGGAAATAAAGAAAGAAGAAGAGCTGTCCATGAATTAAAAAAGGTGCAGACATGTAAGTAGTAAAGGAGCCGCGTTTTTTATTGGTCGCCGGCTTAAATAGTTAAATGACTAGGACTCTTGGAAGAATCTCATTGGCTAAACCACGTGTAAAGTATCCTACGTGGCATTTACTTCCCACCGAAGTAGCGAATTATAAAAAGCAACATTAAATGTACTCGCGCGTGTAGGTCTACGATGCAACTCTCCTTCTTGAACCTTTTTGACCCCCCCCCCCCCCCCCAATTCTAAATATTTCAAAAAAATTAAAGAGGCCTCTTCGTTTTCCTTCTTCTACTTTTTTGATTTAAGGACCCAAATCTGACTTCTCTCTTTTTGTCTTCTGCGTTTTGATTCCGGGGAAGAGAAAGCAAAGAGAGAGAGAGAGCTTTCAATGGAGTTGGTTTCTTTCATTGGTAGAGCTCTGTTTGTTTCCGTCTTTCTTCTCTCCGCATGGCAAGAGTAAGTAAATTTCTCTTCTACTACTCCGACTCGTTCTAGATCTGCTCTTTTGACTATTGTAGGATCTTGTTTTTTTGCTCCTTTGTCTCTTTTAGTTCAATGTGTTGCTTATTCGTGAGAGATATATCTTTACATTCTCGTCTTAGAGAGCAGAGTCAATGGATTTAGATTAATTTCTTTAATTTGGTAGCTCGATTTATAGATTAGTGTGTGAGTTTTGGACTAGGTCTGGTGGTTTCTGAGGAGATTGAAGAGAAAGTTTGGATCTTGCTTTGGGTTTGAATTTGATAGATGTGATAGAATTATAGTCTGTTTCTGGTTAGACTTTGATTGTGATTGATCATTAGTTCATTACATTGTTTGATTTATCTTTCTCTCTCTGTAATTTTGGCGCTTTGGTTTTCTAAAGTTTTTTTTACTTTACTGCCCTCGTTAGTTGGGGGTTAAAAGTTGCTTGTTGAGTTGGTCTTTTTGTTGGTGGTGGTGTGATTGTAAGTCTTGGTCTATTGGAACGTGTCCAAACTCTAATGTAGTTTACTTCAACTAACCTTCCTTTGTTTCAAGCAAAAATTGTTTGGTTCTGTCTTTATGGTAGTCACTCCTTTCACCTAACCAAGGAAACTCATTTACTCTTCCAGTTTCCTGTTTTAAGTTCAACAGTTCAATTGTTCTGACTTACAAATGCAGATTGTAGAAGTGTTTTGATGTTCTTTGTTGATAATATTTGTGCTTCCTTACGTATCTCTTTAAGAAATCTATTTCCTTTGTTCCCTTCTTCCGTAGCTCTTATTGACTATCTCTGCTTTGTTATATCAGATGCATTGCAATTTGATTCACTTAGTTTAACTTCACTTTTGTTCTTTCCCTATCTGATCGAAATAACCATGTTTTTGTCCTGCTTCTTCGAGCAGGTTCAATGATTTTGGTGAGGATGGTGGCCGATCAGCTAAATCTTTGAAACCAAAGTTCAATGCCTTTGTAAACCACCTGATAACTCATACTGGCCAGCAATTGCCACCAGTTGATGTACGTGCTTCTTCATATCTGTTATATACTTTGTCCAAGAACACTTACCAAATAGGTTTTGAGATTCTGTTAAATCTGCTTGTTCTGCAGATGAAGCTTCTTGTTGCTGCTGCCATAGCCTTGAAGGGTATTGGTGGACTTTTGTTCGTCTTTGGCAGCACCTTGGGAGCTTATCTCTTGGTATGTTACAACTACTGTTCCTTTCTAAATTATTGTTGTTCACCTTGATAAAGAAAAACCTGTTAAACTCTAACAAAATCGTGTTTCAGCTTCTGCATCAAGCCGTTGCAACCCCGATTTTGTATGATTTCTACAACTATGATGTCGACAGAAAGGAATTCGGCCAACTATTTTCAAAATTTACTCAGGTTAGCAAATCTTAATATCTTATATTGGTTTGTTGTTTCTTGTCCTTGCATAGCAATAACCGAGAGTGAATTACAAACAAACTCAACAAACTTGATATAAGTAGCGGTTAACAGGGTGAAATTTATGTTTCATATTTAATCTTGATCTAGACCTGAGACCACCTTCTTCTATTCTGTGTTTTTGTCTCTTCAGAGCTTGGCTCTCCTTGGAGGACTGCTCTTCTTTATTGGAATGAAGAACTCCAGGAGACACGGTAGGCAACTCAGGAAGAAGACGGCCCCAAAGGCAAAAACAAACTAAAAAAGGCCAGGTGTTTCATCCGGTTTATTTGAGTCTGTATTTTATTTTTCATTTTGTAATCCAGGATGTGTTTAAAGATTGTATCTGATGAGGCCATTGAAAGGCAATGTCTACGCAAATCATTTTGCTTATTTTCATGGAGCTTATGATACATTTTGTAGAGATATTTATGGATCTTTAGAGAGACACCAATTTCAGTTTCGAATTTTCTGTTCTTGTTCCCGTCTTATTTCACAATTTTACTGATTCATTAACCTACGGAACCAACCATCAGCCACTAAGTTGCTAGTTGTTACCGATTGAAATGTTCTAATCTGTGAATGGTAAGAATATTAATTTACATAGGTAAGGCAATAGAAGCAAGAAGCTCTCGTAGCTCAGTTGGTTAGAGCACCCGTTTAGTAAGCGGGAGGTCTTGAGTTCAACTCTCAACGAAAGCATTTACTTTTTTCCTGTTTTGAGCTAAAAAATTTGGTGCTAACTTGACTCCTCGACCTCCTCTACCTTTCTAGCTACAAACTCATCTCAGATTTGGTTTAAGAGTACTGGTTCAAGCATTAGATGTAAAAAGACTCCGATTTAGAGAAAAAATCAGAACAGTCAAAGTCTCTATTTGCATTAAAAATAAGAAACAAGAAATCACAAGCTTTAGGAGTTAATTATACATTTTTTATTTAAAAATACAACCCAAGACCAAGAGTAAAGCTTTTACACTTGCCAAACGGATGAATCCTAAACCAAGTGATTGAGATATCTCTCTAAGTTCCCTATGGGTATAAAAAAAAAAAAAACAAATTGAGAGTTTCTACGCAGCAGGAGGCCTGAGTTCTTGATCACGAGATGTGTCACGTACTGACTGAGGCATATAATGCCACATTGGCATGTAACCGTAACTCGGGTAAACAGCCATTTTGTTGTGGTTAAACGCGGCTGGAATCTGAGGCATGAACCCTGAAGATGGAACCACCATTGACTTTAACTGTTGTTCTGTCTTCTCCTTATCCGCCTTCAACACTAGTTTTTCCTCCCTTAGCTCGTTCTTCTCCGCCTACAAAGAAATGTAGAACCTTAAAAATCCACTCTCAATTCAATAGAACAAGATTCTTGGCTTATGAAGAAAGTGATGAACCAACCTTGAGACTCTTGATCTCCTCTAAAAGCTTCTGGTTAGTTTCTTCAAGCTTATGAGCTTCATCTCTAAGCTGATTCAAGATACGGATTGCATCATCGATTATAGCCGGTTTATCTGTCTTCGGAGTCCTCCCAGGGTCCAAAACCGAGCTCAAATCCATGAACCTAACCAACACATTTTTTTCTTCTTAAGACAACTTAATTCACAAAACAATATCAAACTCAACACATAGACTAAGCTCTAAACATACCTCTCATTTAGCTTCTCCCTCCTCAATCTTTCACGACACGCTTTGGTTCCTCCTCCTCTGCTACATGATCCAGTCCTTGCCCTATTAACAACCATCAAAGATTCTATCAAAACACACAATCAACTACCACCAGATCACAAAAAAGTATGAATTCCTTTCTTTACCGCTTTCTTGAAAAATCGTCATCTAAATGTTCCTGTTCCTGCTTAACAGCTCCACCAGATGATCCAGAATCGATCTCTACTTCTTCTTCCTGCACAATTCCACAATCTTTTCCCCCTAATTGTTCTGGCTCTTGCGGCAAAACACCATCAAACGACGACAAGTCCAATTGAGCTCCAATGCTAAAGACTTCTCCTGACTCCTGCTGCAAATTCACACCATATGATACAAAATCTGGGAAGGTATCTTCTTGATTAGGCTGCAACGTCACACCAAACTGTGTGTAATCATCGAGTTCTGCTCCGTTACTGCAAGAGTCATGAATAGAGAGCATCAAATTAGAGTACATATAACACAACAAAAAGGGCCATAGAGTTACACATCTCCTATTCAATTTAACAGCTTAAACCAAAATCAAATCTTAGGCTAAAAACAAGAAATTACATTAGGGTTCGTCAAACTCAAATCATCATCAAAAGACACAACTTTTTTACCATGAAATGCGGAACTAAAAACAACCCTTTCACAGAATCGAATCGAACATCAGAAAAAAAATTAAAGCCTGGAGACTTAAATATACGATTTTGAAACTGGAAAATGGATTAAATTCGATAAATCAAGTGAATCGACAAAGACAGAGAGAAGAGAGGGAAGGAGGAAGGAAGGGGAGTGAGAGAGTAAGAACCTTTGATCGAAGCAAAACAAATCAGAGACGAAATCTTCTTCGTCGAGAGAAGGATACATTTGAGTCTCCGAACAGATTTGAGAATGTAGGGAAAGCTTCAACGGAGGAGACGCCAACGTTGGAAAAATATACAAATTATTAGAGAGATTAGTTTATTAAAGGGATCCCATTAATTATTAAAAAAAATTAAAAATAAAAAATTCCGAATGACGACAAGGAGATAAGAATGGTGGGAACAATATTCGCCGATTTGATATTAGTGGAAATTAAAAAAAGGACACGATTTATTTCCTTTCACTCAAAAATTCCTATTCGGGAAAAGACAAATCGGGTTTAAAAACAGCCTTTTTTAAGGCACTGAAAGATGGACGAAGAGAAGAAGAAGAAAGAGAGAAAATCAGAAACACATTTATATACGTTTGCATTAATATTCCATGCTAATCTGATGTTAGCATTAATATTCCATGCTAATCAGAAACACATTTATATACGTTTGCATTTATCGTTCTAGCAAAAAAAATCAGAAATTATACAAGAGTTTTTCAGAAGAATTGTTTTTTTTTTTAAAAAATGTTATGCACATATAAAACTAAACCAATCTTCTGTTAAACTAAAATTGATTGTCTTAAAAAAAAAGAACATATAATATACAGATATAAAATTGATAATATGGTTAGTGATCTTTGAACACATCGACATCTCTTTTATATTTGGCTCTCGATTAGGTTAAAAAATGATTATAAGTAAATGGATTATTACTGAAACTTTTGTAACTGGGCCAACTTTTTATCAAATTTTATAGAAAAAACTTTTTGACCGAAAAAGAAATTAAAAATATCAGTTAAAATTCGGATAAACAGAAATTAATTGATTCAGACGGAAATAAACCAGAAAATCATTACACGAAACAGGTTATTCCCGACTGCGGTAGGAATCATTAAGTAATCGCTAATTTGCTGCTTACGGCTCTGTTACAACTGAAACATGTAGTTGTAAATCCTTAGTCGCTAAAAGAATTAATCGTAAAAATAGTCGTTATTTAACGACTACGCTACAACAAAATTTTGTAGTCGTAACATTAGTCATAACAGAGTCATAACTTATTACGACTATAATATGACAGAGTTACGATTAACCAGCAGTTATATAGGCACTTGTAAAGGAATTGTTGTGTAGTCGTAGAATTTGGAGACTCGGTTACGACGGATTTACGACTAACCGTTATGTACAATATTTTTGCTTGTAGTCGTAAAATAGTCATAAAATACTTGCTACTGATTTACGACTATTTGGCTACTATTCTGTTATGACCCATATTACATATGTTTAGCGACTAATGTGTTGTGGAAAACAAATTTGTGAATGTTTTAAAAAGAAATTGGTACATGTTTCTCAAAATATTATGAAACCAATATTGTAAATACAAAGGGTGACACATTTCTTTCTCCTTTGATTTGTGCTCAGCATGCCATCTCATTGCCGCCACAGTCTTGTGGCTCTGATACATCCTCTTCAATCTATCAGCAATAGGTAGTTACCACAGACGACTATATGGTACTTTGGTTCTACGTCGGGCTTCCTTGGGCTTCCATCTTTGAGCACCACAAAACAGACAAGTCTTTTCCTTTTCGTCATCTTTCCAGAAGATCATACAATTGTTAATACAAACATCAATTGTATAATATGGGAGACCAAAATTGCGGATTAATTTTTCCGTCTCGTAATGTGAACCGGTTGCCTAGTTTCCTTCTGGTAAATACTCATTCAACATGTCGCACACCGAATCCACTAACTTCTCACTCATATTATACTCCGCCTTATTTTGCATGACTCGAGCAGCTATAATTGTGAGTGACCTTCACGGCAACCATCATATAATGGATTTTTTTGCACCTTCTAACAAGTCGTAGAATTTTTTTGAATGATTACGTATTGGTTCTTCTACATTTTGAGAACTACCCTCATGATAGTTATCATCTAAACCCACATTATAATGAAATGTATCATTCACCATATCCACATATGGATTTTCTACTACATTACCTACATCTACATTATCCACTTCTTGATCAGTACCAACATAACTTGTTCCTATATCCATATTGATTTCTTCCCCATGCTTATACCAAATATAATAATCAGGCATAAATCCTTTGCTAAAAATATGATTCCAAATTCTTTTTCCCGACAAATTTTTTTTGTTCTTACAACTAGTACAAGGACAGTGGAACATACCCCCATTATTCTGTGCTAGAAATTGACTATTTGCAAATGCCATGAATTGCTCTATCCCGTTGTTAACTCCGCCGAAAAATTGCCCGTCACTTCATCGAACCTCTTATACATCCACTCTCGAGAATTACTATCATTATAATTCCCAGACATTATATAAAAATAATCAAAAAGATTTTTTTTCCTTTGCACAAATATGTTTGTTTTGAACGAGTGAGGAGAGAAGAAGTGGTGAAACTGGTATATATAGAGCCAATTTTGGCGACTACAAAGCGACTAATCAAAGCAGTCGCATTATACAAGTATACCAACCCCCACACCAACCCCCAAACGAAATAAACATGATTTTTGATACCGGCATTTGACGACTACTCTACATCTCAGTTATGACCCGCCGTAAGTGTCGCGTAGTAGTCGCCAAATGACGACTACTAAGCGACAACCATTACGACCCGCCAAAATTGTCGCATAATAGTCACCTATTTGGTGGCTCGTTTGCGTCTACAGAATTAGTCGTAAATGAGGGCCTATATAACGACAATGATACGACTGCATTTATAATTCTATATAAGAGTCGTAAGGTAGTCGTAAAATTGCGACTATTTTGACGACTACTGGTTGTTGTCACAATTTAGCGACTACGTTACAATCAATTATATTTAGTCGTAAACGTGTCGTAAATGAGTGACTAAATAGTCGCTAAATTTAGCGACTGCATAATAGTCGTAAAATGCAGTTGGGAATTACCGGTTTTCTTGTAGTGAACCGATATTTGTAACCACAATTATACACTAATCCCATCAGTATACTCAACCGCTTAATCACTAAGGTTTTAATTGGTTCTCCCGCAAACGCTGCATTTGCGGGTGGTAGCGGTTGTTAGCGATTGGTACTAATCACACAAACCGCTTCCAGTCGCTTCCAACTGCTCTCAACTATTCCCAACCACTAAATTCCAAGAGCTTCTTTCTGCAAGTGTTTGCGGTTGCGGACAATTACGGTTGAATTTTAATAAAAAAAAATCAAAAATACTAAAATATTTTTTTCTTATATCTTCAACCTAACCATTGTACCCATTAAGGATGAAAGAAAATGAAATACAAATACGATTGAAGAGATTAGAAAATGAACCATTACAAAAAAAATAAGATTCCAATTAACAAAAAACTAGAAAACATGATGTAAAACTATTTGCACATCGCACATACGTTCAAAAAAAAATCTAAATATATATAAAATTTCATCAGAAGTTTAAGAAAATAAGATTATTTGTGAAAATATTAAAACAAATCACCAATAACTCTTCTCAGCTCTTTCATAATTAATTTACCTTGGCAGAAAAGATCTATAATCTAAAGCTCTCTCACACACTCAATAATTCATAATTAATTCAATGTGAGGAGCTTATTGAGTGTGTGAGATTTAGCAGAAAAGATCTATAATCTAAAGTATATGTTATGTCATTTATCATATACTTGATTAAATTTTGGATGAAAAGCCAAATGCATATAGTAATAAGTGTTTCAATATGAAATTTATTTATTTTTTGAATAAATATTTTAGTATTTTTAATTATAAATCAAATTTAATAAATTCTTTTGTGTTTAAACATTTATATAATTATATATTACATTTATTATGTTTTAACCGCTAATGCAACCGTTGGTCAACAGGTCGTAAAACTCCTGCAAACACACCTTTTTAAAAACACTAAATGATTCAAAACGCTTAATAACGTTTAAAACTGCAATTGCCCGCTTCCGCAATCTCTCACAACCGTAACTGCAAACGCTGCATTTGAACCAGTCAGGCATCCGATTTCTAGAGCAAGAATCTTATCTAGAGGCTAGAGCTTCGTAATATCAACCGCTATTGTAAAATTTTATCGCATTTGCGTTGTTCTTTTTTGAGTGGTAACTTTTCTCATCGAGTGGAAGTTAGTAAACCAATCCGGTGCAAAAACGTCTATAAAAGAATCGCTGATAGGTATTTTGATGAGCAAGAGCATCAGCTTGAGAATTACACAATCTAGGATAATGAAAACAAAACTTCGCCAAAGACAAGAATTTCATATAGTTCTGAACTTCTGATAGGGAAAACGACATCTTGTGTCCAAATTATGAGTTTCTGTTAAGATACGTACATGTAACAACGACACTTGTCGTCTATGCATTATGTTAAAAATATAACTATAAAGAACCCTATACATCTTTAAACAGAAAAAACACAAAGCCTCTACTCTATAAACGTAAAAATTTCGAGCTACAAATTTTAACCAAAATTTAGCCATTACAAATTTAATTTAACAACAACATCAAGGCTAGTTATTCTCCATTAGCCAATTTGTTAAGTGCTGCTTAGTTGGATTAAGTAAACAATAATAGATGATCCAGAATTTATCTGGTGAAGCTGTTAAGTGATAAAGAGTGAAATAAAATAAATAAATGAGGGAATAATGAGATGGTAGATTATTGGAGTGGAGATATGATTCATATCTTGATTGAGAGAACCAGTCTCATCAAAATCGTATAAACATCAACATCGATAAAAAGAAGAGTCTACCTAGTCATGTTGTGGTCGATCAGTGGTTACAGTGAAGGAATAAAAGGTTCCCTAAGTTTTTCTACCTCTTGGAACCAATGTAACGTCCTTTGTCGTTCCCAAACGCAACTTACAAATTTTATACCACAACATAGAATAATAATTTTTGTGAAGTATCATCTTGAAAACGACTCATGTGGAACGCACGACGACTATAAAAATCAATTTACTTTTTCCGTCAACCATATAAATAACGGATACGATTGCGTAAACCCTTCACTTCACAAAAACAAAATTAACTAATGCAATTCCTTACATAAAAGTAAAACCATTGAACATTTGATATGATTTTCCTGCATCATATATATGTATTTAAAAAACCAGTAGAATCTAGAGTTTATCTAGGTTAAGTGATGAAGTAATAAATTATACAAAAAGGATTAACGAGGCATCGGTTAGCTTTTACACCGGCTATTTTTTGGCTGAAAGAGAAAAGAAAAGAAAGCAAACAAATACATAACTATCAACAACTTTATCAATACTATCAACAACTTTTTTTTTTTTTTTGGTAACCATTCTCTTATATTCATAAAACGACGATTCACATACAAAAGAGAGATAGAGCAAGAGCGTTCTTTGCTAACACATCTGCGATTCTATTTTGGATTCTAGAGATGAAGCGAAAATTACAGACAATAAAATTGCTTGATAGATCTAGAATATCATGGAGAATCCCTTGAAAGTCCTTCGAATGGAGCTTCAAATTTAGTGTCTTGACTAACGTCTGAGAGTCGGAGGCTATCAAAAGGTGACTGAAACCTGAAGTGATTGCAACTTCTACCGCAGTAAGAGTTGCTATCGCTTCGGCCATCAAAGGGGAGTGAACATGGGTTGCCAGATCTGAACCTTGGTGAAGGGTCCGATGTTGCTGATCCATGAAAACCCAACCGAGGCCTGCTTTTGGTTCGGAGATCCATGCGGCATCTGTGAAGCCGGTAATCAGTTCTTCGTGTTCTTGTATCTGGTTCATTGGGCTTTGATTTTGGGGTTCAGGTGTTGTAGTAGCTTTCTCTCCTTGTGCTGATTGCCATTTCTTTTCCCTGATGATAGCGAGATTAATCACCTCTTCCATCTTTATGCGTTCCTTATTGAAGATCAGCTTATTGCGTGTCGTCCATAAAGTCCAGAGGATTCATGGGGCCAGAGGACCTCCTCCAACTCCAGTTGGTGGAAGGCTTATCAAACGGGTTATAGCAGTGATACCTTCGGAAGTGGAGGATACCGATTGGGGAGAGAAGCTATTGTTAAAAGGGGTTGGCGCTAGACATTTGTCGCAAAAGGACAATGAAAGAATAAATGTAGTTCAGACTCATCTTCATTGCAGTGTGGACACCTTGTATCCTCCGAGATATTGCGACGCGTGAGATTTGCTCCCACTGGGATGGCTTGTTGTACGATCTTCCACATCAGCATTTTTGTTTTCGGTGAAGTCTTAACATTCCAGATATTTGCTTGCCAATTGAAAGGAGGGGTAAGCCGATTGTTAATGTGGGAGGGGCTGTTCAAATCTTCTAGATGAGTTGTGTAGTATCCTGATTTTGTGGTATAGATACCATCTTGAGTAGGTAGCCAGACCCATTTATCTGGTGCTCCATGTTTACTAGGTTTTAACAAGAGGATATCGTTTTCATATGCAGGTTGTACTTGCTGGATGAGGGCAATGTTCCACTTCGCTGTACCAGGCTCAAGGAGGTCAGCGACCGTCCAAAGGTGAGTTTCTGCTGTTGGTGGTCTCACTGCGGTGGTAGGTGAATCAAGGGATAGCCAAGGGCTATTCTACAGAGTACTTGAGGTTCCGGTTCCAATAATTCGTCCCACATGGGGTTCAGAAGGTCTCTGCCAATAAAGATACTCCGCCATCCATGAGATGCAGAGTTTGGTACGGAACAATCTAGGAAGCTTGCATTAGGGTAGTACTTGCCTAGGAGGACTCTGGGCAGTAAGCAGGATGGGGATGTAAGAAGTCGCCAGCTGATTTTTGCAAGGAGAGTATCATTGAAAGATTGGATGTCTCTGAAACCTAAACCACCCATCTTGAAAGGTTTGGTCATTCTCTTCCAAGAAATCCAAGCCATCTTTTTGTTTTCAGTATTATGATCCCACCAGAATCTAGTAAGGACTGACTGGATTCTCTTGCACAGGTTGTTCGGGAGTTTAAAACATGACATGGTGTACGTAAGCATGGCTGCTAATACTGATTTCAACATGGTAAGCTTCCCGGCAGAGAAGAGGAATTGAGAAGACCAGTTAAGGGATTTCTGCTTAATCATATCCACGATCATGCTAAAGAGATCCTTTTTCTTTCTACCAAAAAGTTAAGGTAATCCCAAATATTTACCTTGTCCTCCTTCTTTTTGGATTCCTAATATCCTCTTTGCTTCTTCTTTCATCATGTTCGGAGTTTTTGCTGAAAAGGTGATGGAGGACTTACTTTGATTTATCTGTTGGCCTGATGCTTGTTCATACACGCGCATGATACTTTTCAGTTTCGAGCATCTTTTTGGGTCTGATTGACAGAAGAACATTGTATCATCAGCAAACAGTAGGTGATTCACTCAAGGACTACCCACGGCCACTCGCAATCCAAGCAGACTTCCTTGAAGTTGAGCTTTCGAGCGGAGACCAGACAGCACTTCACTACACAAAATAAAGAGATAGGGCGATAGTGGATCTCCTTGCCGGATCCCTCTTTCGGCACTGACTGCACCACAGGCTTGACCATTGAGAAGATAAGCATATTCCATTGTACTAACACATTGCATGATCCACTGTATCCATGTTTGGTGGAAACCCATTCTTTCCATTACAGCTTTGATAAAGTCCCACTCAAGGCGATCGTACGCCTTACTCATTCGATTTTGACTGCCATATAACACCGTTTCTTTGCTTTTGATACTTTCAGGTAATGGAGGGTGATATGCTCAAATTAACCTTAGAGCTACTCTCTCAAATTAAGAGATCAATGCAGTACTTAGGGGTCGAATTCCACAAAGACTCAAGATTACACAAAAAATTATAGAGTTTTATGATTACGCTAAACAGAATAATTTGAATTTAAAATAAACAATGCAAAATATTAAATAAAAGCTGTGTAAATTCAGATGATCAAAAAGCTAGGCCTAGGGAATTTTTCAGGTAATTATGAAATATTTAATCAGGAAATAAATAGGATTCAAGCAATTAAGAACAGATCTAGAACTCTAAACTCTTTTGTAAAATAAAACAGTTCTCAATGCAAATTTTCTCTAAATTTAAAGCCAGAAAATCCAAATCTCTTTGTAAAATTCTAGGTTAAAAATCAGCTTTAAAAACAAGTTTAGATTATTCACAAAATTATTAAATCAAATCTCTTTGCAAGAAGTAATTTTGCTCATCAAAAGGTTTTATCATGAAAATCAATTATATTCTCATATCAATTTATTTTCCTAGGTTATTAATTCTAGATGGCCAAAACATCCTAGAAAACAAATCAGAAGACACTAAAAAACTCTTTACATCATGGTTAAAAACCACAAAAACCATGATATATCAGAGGGCCTCATGAGTGATAAATACATTATCAGAAATGGCTCGTTGCGGGACAAAAGCCGATTGGCTTTCAGAGATGCAAAGGTGAAGTATTGGTTGGAGCCTTTTTGATAGGATTTTTGATATAATCTTATAGTAGACAGAGCAAAGTGTAATGGGTCTGTAGTCTGAGACTTTTTGGGGATTGACCAGTTTAGGGATAAGTCTGACATGTGTGAGGTTTATTTGCAGGGGCAAGGTTCCAGAAGTGAAAAAAGCTTGGATCTCAGCGGTGATAGTAGGTCTCATTGTGTTCCAGTTTGCTTGAAAGAAGCTTGTTGAGAAGCCATCAGGTCTCGGAGCCTTGTCTGCATGTATGGAGAAGCAAGCGTTTTTTACTTCCACATTGGAAGGTAGGATGAGGAGATTATCGTTCATTTCCTGTGTGATACAAGGAGAGAGGCCTGCTTCAACAACAGCTCTGTGATCTCCAAGATCTGCTTTGAACAAGTCTTGGAAATAGTTGGATATTGTATCAGCGATATCCTTCTCTTCGTACACTGGTATCCCTTATGAGTTCTCTATAACGGAGATATTATTAAGAGCATCACGAGATTTTGTCGCAGCATGGAAAAAACCCGTGTTTTTGTCTCCTAGTGCCAACCAAAGATTGCGACTTCTCTGCTTCCAGAAAGCTTCTTCTTGTTGATATGCGGTCAGTAATGCTTTGTTTAGGGAATCAATGGTTTCTTGGGGAGACGTATCATCATTCATTGCTTCCTCCAACTGGTCTCGCAAGGTAGTTATAACCTTTTGGCTGTTCAACTGTTGGTTCTTACTCCATCTTGCGATGTGGTCTCTACAGGATCTGAGTCGAAGATCAACACTCAGGTTTGGGTGAGCATGCCATGCTTCGAAAACAAGTTTTTTAACCTCAGGGTTTTCCTTAAGTCTCCTATCAAACCGGAAGAGGCCATAAGTCCTCTTCTTTCTTGGATCAAAAGATGTAACGAGGGGGCGATGATCAGATCCTTCAAAGCGTAAGTATTCACTTCTTCCAGAGGGGTAAGTTAGGATCCATTCACTATTTGCCATCACCCGATCAAGTCGAAATCTAACTAGGTGGGAATGTCTTTTCCCTCTCCAGGACAAGCAGTTGCATGTATGTTTGAGGTCATAGAGGTCTGCACTAGACATGAAAGAACGAAGGTCCGAGAAGGAGCTTTCAGGACGTGGCGGGCCCCCCACTTTTTCTGATGAATGAACAATGTCATTAAAATCACCCGTAATGATCCACGGGGTTGATTTGTCCGTAGTAAGACCTTGAAGTCTCTTCCAAGCTTCTACTCTTTTTGTCCTATTGGGTTCACCATAAAGAAATGTAGCAAAGAAGTATTTTCCTTTTGCTTTTATTCTTGTGTCAATATAGTGGGAACATGAATTAATGATCTCAACCTCAATGTTTTGTTTCCAAAATAGGGCTAGTCCCCCAGCTCCAGGAATCAGTGGAGGAACCAGATGATTGCAGGGATAATCAAGCCATTGAAGGGATTGGAGGACCGAATCATTTGTGTTTTTCGTCTCCATGAGGAACAACAGGTCTGGGAAACACTCTTGCGTATTTCCCGAATTCTCTGGACTTTTATGGGGTTCCCCAGCCCACAACAGTTCCAGCTAACCATTCTTAAGGAACTGGGGTTAGGGGATTCTAAAAATCCGCCTTTCTTTTCTTGATTGCAGGGATAATAGGAATAACTGGTGGCCCCGATGATGAAGGTTGTTAGGAGGATGATCGAGGTTGAGTGGTATTCGTCTGAGGACAAGGATTTGAGGTCTGAAGCTTTGAGGTTTGGTTCTTCCCTTTAGGGGATTGCTTTGATGTTTTCTTATGAGATGGTTTGGAGGGGCCTGATTTCTCTAACGCTCTCGCAGTAGGAGTTTTCCTTGGGGAGCCCTGAGCAAAATTGCGTTTTTGTTATTTTGCTCCTGGCAGCTTTTGGGAGGGGGTTTTGGTGCTTGTTTATGAGCTGGGGGACGGTCTCTATCTCGTTTACGTGGGCCGCCAACCTCCTTCACTATCGGTGGGGGAACATGAACAGCAGGGCATGAACCTTGTAGATTACCTCTACTAGGGAGTGGCCTTGTGGAGTATCTACACCCGCATTAAGCTGGTAGGCAAAAATAGAGTCAGCTGTTTTTTCCATAAGATATACTGCTTCACTCTGCAGGACCCGCATACGCCGAGCAGCACTCTCTGAGGGGTCCGGACAGGAGATATATTGGATGGTAACTTCCATGAGATCTTCCAAAACTTGATCTCTACGGATTATCCGCTGGTGAGCATGGGATCGATGGGACATGGAACCTCTAAAGCCATGTGATGAGGTTGTCAAGGGACAAGGTGAGGATCGACGGTACCGAGAGTTTTGTTTGGCATCTCCTGAGTCTCTGCGGTTATGGTTGTATGGTATGGAATCGGAATACGACCTTTCCTTACTCTCCAGACAGCTTAAAAACTTATATTGATGCTATCCTTGGAAATTGTCCAAAAAAAAATACAATGTCTAACAAAACCGATTGCACGTAAAATTTTATCAAACCTTTTTAATTATCTTACAATACGATCATAAATCATGTGATAATAACTAATAAGTGATAACACGAGTCAAGAAGAAATATAATCAAAAGCTCATAAATGTCGATCTAAGAAGTTCTTAGTAGCTAAAACCATTACGATTGAATTATCACATGATATGCATTTTTGATCTTGTAGACTTGTAGTTGTCTAAAAATGGTTTTAATTTAATAAGGAATATTATTTCTTTGAACTATTGACATTATGGGAATTGCTCGAACATTTTTCATATTGTGCAATGATACATTTGTTTATGTGTTTATATATATAGGAGTGGCTACCATGACTATATTTTTAAATTTTAAAAATGGATAGATACAAATCATATGATATCATATAATATTATTTTTGTGACAAAATGTCTTATATATATCAAATAAAAATTAATATATATAATATTATATGGTTCTGGTATCATATAATGCTTTTTGTACTGCCTTTAGGGAGGAAGAGCTGTATTGGAAACAAAAAAGTAGAGTCATCTGGTTGAAAGAGGGTGATCGGAATACAAAGTTTTTTCATGCTACTACGAAGCAAAGAAGAGCTTGAAACCGTATTTGCAGCTTAAAGAACAGAGAGGGTGCTTTGGTGGAGTCGGAGGAAGGTATCGAAACAGGTGGCGACTCAATACTTTCAGGAACTGTTCTCTGCGTCGAACATCACAACAGTAGAGGAGGTTCTCCGGTATGTCACGAAAAAAGTCACACCTGAAATAAATGCATCTCTAATTAGTTCTCTATCGAATGGAGAGATAAGAAAGGCTGTGTTTGGTACCAACCCTGACAAAGCGCCTGGTCCAGACGGGATGACAAGCCTCTTTTTCCAGCGTTTTTGGAAACTCATCAGCAAGGACATCATTAAAATGGTTAAGGACTTTTTTGAGGCTGGTTCGTTTGATCCAAGTCTGAACGAGACAAACATCTGCATGATCCCCAAATTTAAAAGGCCGAGGGAAATGGGGGAGTTCAGACCCATTAGCTTATGTAATGTAAGCTATAAGATCATCTCAAAAGTCCTATCCAACCGCCTGCAGAAAGCTCTCCCGAAGCTGATCTCAGAGACACAATCAGCCTTTGTGGCTAGACGTCTAATTACAGATAATATCCTTCTAGCTCAAGAGAATTTTCACGCCCTACGTACAAATACAATATGCAGGTCAAAGTTTCTTGCTATCAAGACGGACATGAGTAAGGCGTATGACCGAGTGGAATGACCTTTCTTGGAAAAACTTATGTGCAGGTTGGGATTTGATAACAAATGGATCTCGATGATGATGTGTTGTATATCATCAGTCTCTTATAAAGTGCTCATCAATGGGGAAGCAAAAAGAAATATAATCCCTACAAGGGGATTACGCCAAGGCGACCCGCTCTCCCCATTTTTATTCATTTTATGTTTAGAGGCTTTGATAGCACAAATTCATGGTTCCGAGGTAGAAGGACGTATTACTGGTCTAAAAATAGCTCAAGGGAGTCCACCGGTGTCGCATTTGCTCTTCGCTGATAATAGCCTCTTCTTCTGTCGAGCTGATATCCAGCAATGTGTTGAGCTTCTTACGATCATAAACAGCTATGGGGCAGCATCAGGACAACAACTGAACAAGGAAAAATCGGCTATCCTTTTTGGCAATAAGGTGAACCAAACTCTCAAAGCAGACCTAAAAAGGGCGATCGAAATCTCAAAAGAAGGTGGAATGGGGACGTATTTGGGGCTACCTGAGACGATATGTGGTTCCAAACAACAAGTTTTTGCTTTCATACTGGACAAGTTAAACGTCAGGATAAATTCCTGGTCGGCAAAATTCCTCTCAAAGGGCGGCAGAGAAGTCTTGATAAAGTCTGTTGCACAAGCCCTACCATAGTACGTCATGTCATGCTTCCTCCTACCTCAACAAATTGTTAACAAACTCAGAGGAGCAATAGCTAGATTCTGGTGGAGCACAAAGAACAATAATAAAGGCCTACACTAGGTGGCGTGGGACAAAATCAGTGTCCCTATGGAGCAAGGTGGGCTTGGCTTCCGGAATCTAAAGGAATTCAATCTGGCTTTACTTGCTAAACAGCTATGGAGACTTCTGTGATACCCTGATTCTTTACTAAGTCGAGTATTAAAGGGGCGATACTACATATATACAAATCCTATAGATGTGAAAAAAGCAAATTTCCCATCTTTTGGACGGAGAAGTATGATGGCAGCTAACCTCTCCTTCAGCAGGGCTTACGGAAAAACATTCGCTCGGGGTTTAATACTCGTGTATGGTTGGATAATTGGATTCCTACAATACCTGCACAACCAGCGAAGGATCAAGGCACAACAAGAGATCCAAATGGGTATGTGAACCACCTAATAGACTTTGAGACAAAGACTTGAAAAATGGACAAGCTAGTTGAATTGGTGGACCCGCTGGACATTTCGCTAATAACTTGCTTACAACCTAGCAGGAGGTTTATGATTGATGACTATGTTGGGAGTTTCACAAAATCAGGACAATACTCTGTAAGGCCGGGTTACGTTATCGCTACCCAATCGAGCCATGAGGTATCAGAACCAAGCACAATCAAACTTAAGAGTCAGGTCTGAAGCTGAAGTCGTCGAGAAAAATCAAACACTTCTTGTGGCAAGCTATTTCAGGATTCGTGGCTGCCAATAGTCGACTAGTAGAGCGCCACTGTGGATCAGATAAGTCATGATCTAGATGTGGAGATGAGGAGGAATCCATCAATGATATCCTATTCAGGTGTCCGCCAGCATTACAGGTATGGGCTTTGTCCAATATAGCAACTCCTCCGGGTGTGTTCCCGAGTAATTCCATTTTCGAAAACTTTGATCATCTACTTTGGCGAGCTAAGGAACAGGGTGTTACGGAGGAACAACTAGAGGTTTTTCCTTGGATCTTGTGGTACATTTGGAAAGCGAGGAATGAGAAAATGGTTAACAGCAAGGACATCTCCCCGATTGATACTTTGGATCTTGCATCCGCTGAAGCATTAGTGTGGCGATTGGCGCAGGTCGCTGAATCTTTTGAGGAATCTGAAGATGGTCAACCAGGTGACATGGAGGAGGACGAGGCGATCCTAGACGAGGCGATCCTAAGGGTCAGTTTGCAGGTTTGGGTTTTGTTTTGCAGAGTTCTACAACCTATTAAGGGTTGAAATGCACGAGACGACACCTCTCAGTTCTTCATTCTAAGTTGGAGGCACTACTCTGGGCGATGGAATCAGCGTTACAACATGGATTGACATCAGTTCATTTTGAGACAGACTGTGCAACCATTATCAACGTCATTGAGGAGATTGATGAGTGGCCTAGTTTTTCCAGGGAGATAGATAGTTTTTGTGATCTAAGAGCTAAGTTTTCGATTTTTTCTATTTCCCATATTCATAGAACAATAAATCACTACAAGAAAACAGTCCATTCCCGACTACAGTTAGAGTCGTTAAGTAGTCGCTAATTTAATGTTTACGACTCAGTTACGACTAAAACGTGTAGTCGTAAATCCTTAGTCGGTGAATTAGTCGTAAAAATAGTCGTTATTTAACGACTACTGTACGACAAAATTCCGTAGTCGTAACAGAGTCGTAAATAATTACGACTACGATACGACAGAGTTACGATTAACCAGCAGTTATATAGGCAGTTGTAAAGGAGTCGTAGTGTAGTCGTAACATTTGAAGACTCGGTTAAGATGGATTTACGACTAATCATGATATACAGTAATTTTGCTTGTAGTCGTAACGTAGTCGTAATATGCTTATTGATTTACGACTATTTGGCTACTATTCTAAACAAATTAATAATGTAATTTTAATTTGTTTAGCGACTAATGTTTTGTGGAAAACAAATTTATATATGTTTTAAATTGAAATTGGTACCTGTTTCTCAAAATATTATGAAACCAATATTAAGGCAATAAAGTCATATTAGAACAAAAACAAGATTAAGGCAATAAAATCATATTAACCATGATTTATAATACAAACCTAAAGACCAAGTTTCTCACAAGACAAATATACAAACCAAAAGAGACAAATGCATACCAAGTATACATGTGTCTCAACAAAGAGACAAGTTCAACAAAAGAGAGAAGTTCAACAAAAGAGACAAGCTAATTAGTTAGGTCTATGAAATTGTAGGTGAGAAGTTAACCTACAAAGCATCACTGTTAAGGAACCGGATTTGAAGGTGGAGCTGTTGCAGGGAGTGTGGTTGAGAGTGGCTCTGTGGTTGCTTCAGCTGATTGAGTCTTCATAAACTCTATAAAGGCAGGGTCAGTTTTGCGCAGGTACTTCTCGACTAAGGACAAATGCTCTAACTTGTCCTTCTGCTCAGCCACAGCTTGGAAATGTAGTGCTTCACGGGCAGCAAGCTCTGCATCACGAGCAGCAACCTCTGCATCACGGCGAGAATTATAAGCAGCCTGCTCTTCGATTTGACGTTGAGTTTCCCTCATTTGCTCTTGCAATGACTGAAACATTGCAGACTCTTGTTGTTGGTTTTCCTTGCAGAGGTTGAAGAGTATGCTTAAGACTTCCAACTCCATACAGGTTTCCTCGTGAATCTTTCTGAGTAGACTACAAGAAAACAAAGAGAAAAACAAACGTTAAAGAGGCTGTAGAAATCGAAAGATAATTCAATGTGGGTTGTGAAAAGTGATATTTACTTGAATAAAGATGTTTGTGTAATCATCTGCTATGAGCTCTGGAGGCTGTGAAGTATGTTCCCCAAGGTCGGACAACTTCTGCTGCAAGTTCTTCTCATAATTAAGAGAGATTTGCTCTGCCTTCCGGTCAACATAAGTACCATCTGGCTTGGTATGTGTCTTAATAAAAACCTCACCAAGACTAACCGGTCTTCCCAATTCCTTTTCCTGCAATGTTACAAAAGAATCAAGGGTTATGACATCATTTAAAGCTCCAAATGTAAAGAAAAACAAAATTTATAGGTATATAAAAGTTATTAACCATTTCGTTATGGATTTGTTGATAAGACTTTGGCCCTGATAAGTGGATGTGAGGACCAAGACCACCACGATCAGACATACGAGCTTTAGAGTAGGTGACACTCCTTTGTTGTGCTTCTTCAGTCTCCCAATAATCAACCATTGTTTGCCAAATAGTATATCTGATCCATTTTGGTCGCTCTCCACTAGTCTTGGCATTGCAAATCATGTATTTCATCCGGCGTTGGCAGATGAGCTCGAAAAACTGTTGAACTGTCCCAGTAATCAAAGGATCCCATGTGTGTGTTTTCTACATAGCAAAGACAATATAATGATGTTAGTGGAAACTCAACAAGTAAACCTATATGTGAAAAGGTTAAGAGAGAAGAAAACTGTACAGCAAACTCAATGAACCATCTCTGTTGTCTGTCCCGAGGCACACATGTCCAGCTGTAGTATGGACCATCAAATTTATTTGTAAATTTTTTAGTAATGCTCCTTACCAGTCGCGATTTTTCGTCGCGAGTAAACCTGCAAACACAAAATAGCAAAAAAGATCTCAATGTTTTAAAACAGATAAGGACCAACACAAAACAGATGTCAAAACAGATTGAGTACTTATACTTATGTATATACAACCAACACAAAACAAAACCTATACTTATGTATTTGATCCATTATGCTTAACTTATGCCAGTTGTGTTGCTTCCCATAGCCAGCAGTCTTCTTTTCATGACCATTTCCACCAACGTCCTTGGTTTTTGGTTGTTTTACTTCAGCCAACCGCTCGTAATAAACTTGCTCACCGGTCAACGACTGAGGTGGATACTCTCTCGAAGCATCTTTTCCCTTGAGAAAGTCTTTCTTATTCCTCCTTAATGGATGACCGTGAGGAAGAAATCTCCGATGACAGTCAAACCAACACACCTTCCTTCCATTAGGGAGATAAATCGACTTCGTATCTTCCATGCAAACTGGACAAGACAATTTTCCATGGGTTGTCCATCTTGATAACATGCCATACGCCGGAAAGTCACTAATCGTCCACATTAGCGCTGCCTTTAGATTAAAATTTTCATTCAAGGAAACATCGTATGCATCGACTCCAGTAGACCACAACTCTTTTAACTCCTCAATCAAAGGTTGGAGGAAGATATCCAGACTAGCTCGCGGATGATTTGGCCTAGAATTCAAAATTGTAAGAAACAAGAACTCTTCGTTCATGCACATACCAGGGGTAGATTGTATGGAGTCAAGATCACAGGCCACAATGAATGATTACGAGACACGCCAAACGTATTGAACCCATCAGTGCATAATCCAAGATAAACGTTACGGGGTTCTTCTGGAAATCGAGGATTTTGTGCTTGAAAATATTTCCACTCTGCTGCATCTGAAGGATGACACATTTCTCCTTCCTTAGATTTGTGCTCAGCATGTCATCTCATCGCCGCCGCAGTCTTGTGGCTCTGGTACATCCTCTTCAATCTATCAGCAATAGGTAGATACCACATACGACTGTATGGTACTTTGGTTCTACGTCGAGGATCCTTTGGCTTCCATCTTTGAGCACCACAAAACAGATAAGTCTTTTCCTTTTCGTCATCTTTCCAGAATATCATACAATTGTTAATACAAACATCAATTGTATAATATGGGAAACCTAAATTGTGCATTAATTTTTCCGTCTCGTAATGTGAACCCGTTGCCTGGTTTCCTTCTGGTAAATACTAATTCAATATTTCGCACACCGAATCCACTAACTTTTCACTCATATTATACTCCGCCTTATTTTGCATGACTCGAGCAGCTAACGATAATTGTGAGTGACCTTCATGGCAACCATCGTATAGTGGATTTTTTTTGCCTTCTAACAAGTCGTAGAATTTCTTTGAATGATTACGTATTGGTTCTTCTACATTTTGAGAACTACCCTCATGATAGTTATCATCTAAACCCACATTATAACGAAATGCATCATTCACCATATCCACATATGGATTTTCTACTACATTACCCACATCTACATTACCCACTTCTTGATCACTACCAACATAACTTGTTCCTATATCCATATTGATTTCTTCCCCATGTCTATACCAAATATAGTAATCAGGCATAAATCCATTGCTAAAAAGATGATTCCAAATTCTTTTTCCCGACATAAACTTATCGTTCTTAGAACGACTACAAGGACAGTGAAACATACCCCCATTATTCTGTGCTAGAGATTGACTATTTGCAAATTCCATGAATTGCTCCAACCCCGTTGTAAACTCCGCCGAAAAATTGCCCGTCACTTCATCGAACCTCTTATACATCCACTCTCGAGAATTACTAAAATTGTAATTCCCAGACATTATACAAGAATATAGAAAATATTTTTTTTCTTTTTTTTTTTGGAAGATTTTTTTTTTTAAATTTTCACAAATGTGTTTGTGTTTTTATGAGTGAGAAGAGAAGAAATGGTGAGTGAAGAGAGAAGAAGTGGTGAAGCTCGTATATATAGGCAATTTTGGCGACTACCGAGCGACTATTAAAATTCAGTCGCATAATACAAGTACACCAACCCCCAAACGAAGAAAACGTGAATTTTAATACCGACATGTTACGACTATTATACGACTACGTTACGATTCACCGAAAGTATCGCATAATAGTCGCTAAATAATGACTACTAAGCGACAACCTATACGACCCGCCGATATTGTCTTAATATAGTCGCCTAATTTGGTGACTTGTATGTGTCTACCTAGATAGTCGTAACTGAGGGACTACATAACGACAAGGTTACGACTGCGTTTATAATTTTACATATTAGTCATAACGTAGTCGTTAAATGGCGACTATTTTTACGACTACTGAATTTTGTCGCAATTTAGCGACTACTGTACGATCATTTTTATTTAGTCGTAAAATAGTCGTAACGGAGTAACCAAATAGTTGCTAAATTTAGCGACTAAAAAATAGTCGTAAAATGTAGTCGGCTATGGGCTGTTTTCTTGTAGTGAATGTCCGTGCCGATCGCCTTGCCAAGGGGGCTCAAGTACAACTTTCTTTATTTTCCCATGTAAACTTAAGGGTTCCGGAGTGGTTGGTTCTATAAACCAACCTTTTCGAACTTGAGTAATAAAATATGGGGTTTCAAAGTCAAAAAAAATATATATATATATCAAATAAAATTTAAGTGATTAGTTGAAAATTTATGTCTCATGTATAACTGTCCACTTGAATATGTGAAGTGGAGAAAGATCTCACAAAAGATGAGAAAATACTTGTATAGTGTATAAAGGGAGATGTTTTAATTTATTAATTGTCAATTGGTTTTGCGTCATATATCCAAAATTCCTAACATGACATTAAAGCTAAAACACACGTTGATCCTTTAACTCAGCCCAGAAAATGGCTTGGTCACCTCACTAATCAAGGATCCAAAAATGCTCAACATGAGTCAATCTTTTCATTGTCAGCTAGTTTTGAGGTAGTAAACCCATAAAAAGTTAACAAATCAAATTCAATTTTCACCTTATTTTACAACATACTAATGTTGCATCTTATTTAGAGCCCAAAAGCATTTACCAATTCATTTCTAACACTCCTAAAGATCTACAAAATAAATGAAAAAAGAAAAGAGAAAGAAAAGGAAGAACATTCAAAAGAAAGTACAACCCTGCACCTACAACTATGTTAAATTCACGTTTTGCTAATCATGGATCAGCTTTGTTACACACTTACACTATCTATCTCTGTATAATATTAGACGGGCGAGCTGAATCAGGGCGTAGGCGATTTTCAACGACACTGTTAGCTTCCCAGTCTAGCTAGTTTACTTTGCCTCGCTCATACATGCATGTCTGTCTTATACATGATTTTGATTTGTTGACCAATGTGATACAATTACAGTGAAAAACCGAAGAAATGGAGGGCAAAGCAGATTTTTCCTGGTCTAGCCATTACACCAAAAGACAAGTGTGAATTGGTATTCATTGAAATCTTGCGTACGTACCTCCTAAAATTGATTCACACATGTGCATGACCATTGAACCCATCAATCTGGCCTTTAACCTCAATCACGCTGTATCTCCTAAACAAAGTACTCTTCAGTTATATCAACTTCTATCTATCTTTCACTGGTGTTCCAAACAATGTCCTATTTACCAGTTCTCCCAACATGACAATGTCCGAGAACACATGAAGTTCATTTACCTACATAACCCTCTCAAAATCTTACCCATAACCAATGCGTTATTAGTCTCTCTAGGATGCATAAATCTTATATAATATGAGAAGGTTTTCCTCAATTTTAGCTAAGGAGATGACACTTGTCATGCTGTATATCTGACATATGTATGCATTTATTATTTGGACCTAATTAATTTGTTATTTGGACCTTATTAACTTAAATTATTTGTAGTTTGGACTTTAGTAACTACAGGCCCACAAAAACAAAATTTTTTTATATTTCCTTCTTATATAGATATTTTCAGTTTTGCACAAAAAAATATATAAATATAGAATGTTTGGTTGACAAAAAAAATATATATATATATATATATATATAAATATAGATATTTTCAGCAAAATGTATATTCTAGATTTTTATCGTTATGAAGATGCATCAAACAAATGATCGATTTATCTGCTATTCTTATCAAGTGAAAATGGTTTACGATCATTATTTGTTTCTTATTTGCTTGGACTCTTTGTAAATTTGTCACTAAACTGCTTTAAATATGAGCATAATTATGAGACCAATGACGGGGGTTCTGATTCGATAGTATTTTTTTCATAATCGATTGTATGTATTTAATTGTATTTAGATCTATGTGGATTTGCTCTTTTTATTATTACTTATACCAATTAAGTGGCTCATAAGTATCTGGTAAACAATTGTATTATGTTTTTTTCCTTAGTTTATCCAGTTAAAAATTAAAAGATGTAGCTAATAAATACAAAAGATAAAACAATGAAGAAACTCCGTTAAAAAGCATCTGTAATTTTTTATGGATTTTTTCTTTGCTACATATTTACATAAGGAAGTGGATCACTTATTTGGAGACACTACTACATTAGTTACAAAATTACGAAGAAAAAAAAAACTGAGGAAACATAAATTATATAGAAATTAGAGATAAATTGAAATTGCCAAAATTTCAAGAGATAAACTAGAAAAACTGAAGATGTAATTTGTGAGAATCTTAAAATATTATGTAATTTAAAATTAATTATTAGATTTCAAAAAATAAATTAGCAAATTGTAATGTGTGAGAATAAATTAAGGTAATCAAATTATGAAAAAGGGGGAAAACAGAAAAATATTAAGAGATATATTAGGAAAAAATATTGATCTGTTTTGTGGGAAAGTTAAAATATATCAGAGTGAAAAACTATAGAAAATGGGGTTTTATTTGGGTTATGGGGTGTTTGATTAAAGAACAATAGTGTATGTGATTTTTGTTAGAGATTGTTCTCAATTGGAGAAAATGGTGTTAACATCAAAGAAGAGACCTGCGTTTTTTACTTATTTGGAGAAAATAAGGAGAGTAAGAAAATGTTTTTTTTTGTATCATATATCATATATAGTTGATTTTTAGATAAACTAATGTTAAAACAATCACACGATATTTGTGTTCTGCTACATTTTTTTTGTATATGTAAACAACTATATTTTCCTCAGTCTTGATGCTATGAATTAATATTAATTTTAAGTTAATCTTTTATTATTATAATATTAATTTGTGTCAAGTATTAGAAAATATGATTTTTGGAGAGACGACACAAAAATTTTAAAAACCTGCAAATATTTAAGGAAAAAGTAAGCAACATTGCATGTGCACAAAAAGTAAGAAAAAAGTATTAACTGTATTGAACAAGAGAAAGAAGATGGCATGTGCACAAACTTGAAGTGGATTTGTGTAAATTACAAGCTTGAACAAATTGTTAGCAGTGATTTAAGACGGTAAGTCTTACTCTCACTATATCCTTTTGTTAATTTTAATTGATGATTAAAGTTGTTGCATAAAAATTAAGATATTATATAAATTTTGTTTTCCTAAATTAAACTATTATTAATTAACTATTTTTAAAGATATATCCTCTATATAAAAATCTGCATAATACAAATGATGATAAAACACATATAATTAATGATGTATTAAAATTTAGAAACATCAAATAAATTTTGTATGAGATAACGAATAAGAAATAACTACTTAATTACTTCAACTAAAACTTTTTACCGAGATATCCTATTTATTTTATTTTGCGTCAAAACATGAAGAACACATATTAAATATTTTTTAAAAAATTTGAACATTAAAATTTTAAAATTATTTATCTAAATTTAGGATATATAAAAATTAATAAAACTATAAATAAAATATATCTCGCCCATCGGGCGAGCCTACTTCTAGTGTAAATATATGATAAAGTGATCTTAATTGGAAAGTGACATGGCGAGTTGGGGCTGTTGGACTTTCAAAAAGCTGTACTTTTCTGTCTGTTGCTTCAAAAGAACAAAAATCTCCTTTGATCAGTAAACTTTTGATGCTTTTATTCATACGAAACATGCCTTTAAATAGTCTACAAACTTTTAACGACAATAACAACAAAAGAGAAACTGTATCAAATTCACAAAAAACCTAAACACCTCTTTATACTGCATAAAAGTCACGAGAAAGTAACCAGCGTACTTGGGAAAAACGTATGGCCGCTGTAGCATGACGTGAGGGCCAAGGACGAAGATTGCCCAAAGGAAGAATAAAACAGATATAATGCAAATGACGATCAAAAGCCACTTCACATGACCAACTGCAGTGAGCACGCCAAAAAGGAATGCCAAAGGCATGCAGAGTAGAGCAAAAAGCAGTAAGGGCAAGGCCACATGTAAAGATTTGCGGATGAGTAGTGGATCACCCAACTGCGCCCAAATAAGAGTACCTATTGTTGCAACGGAACTTTGCATTGCCAAGATGTCAAGAAGTAGAAAAATGCAGAGAGTTGGGTTTTTGGCCAAAGTTGCCCTCCCCAAGTTTGGAGCAGAGCTGTTAAACCCACCTGGCATTGTAAAACCTGCAGCAAACGTCATTGTGGCTACAAGAGCCGATACCAATAGAAGAGTATTGACGTAATCTCTGTTATTCTTAGGGTCTAGTGGCTCTGCCGGTCTTGTTAATGAGTCAACAGATTCGAAACCCTTTGAGTGAATAGTGTACAACAAGAGCGCCAATGTCCACCTCTGTAATACAAAAAATGGGTCATGCTATAAATCATTTATGTAGTATCAAACGTATTCTATGAAGTAGAACCAAACATACCTCCTGAAAGATGTAGTTGGGTTTCAGCTCTGTCTCGGCAATATCCCTAGCTCTGTAGCCACTTTTGTTTCGTAATTTCAGTATCTTGCTATCCTTAGCAAGCAAAGTAATTGACCTATAGTGCCATTTCATGACGGCAAGGTGCAAAGGTGTATTCCCGTCCACATCTTGCCCAACACCCAAATGTTCCGTTTCTTTATTGTCCATCAACAATTTTGAAACCCAGTGTCGCCCCTTTTTTGCTGCAACGTGGAGAATGTTCTGACCAAGTTTGTTAAGTAGGTGTTTTGAATCTGGACACTGTTTTATAAACTCTTCAACAATTTTTTCATGACCTTCCTCTGCAGCCCTATGAATTGCAAAAGAGCCATCTTCGTCACTGACATACACACTCTTTGTTGACCGGTGTAAGAGGTTGCATACTCCTTCATAATACCCTACATATGCTCCGAGTGTAAGACAAGTCATACCATTGTGATCTCGCTCGTCCACAAGACTTGGATACTCATCAAGAATAAAATTAAGGAGATCTGCTCAAACAATTGGGAACAACAATTAGTATATATACATATTACTTAGGAAGACTTTACCATCTCGAGGAGCCAGTATTACATAATTTGAACAGACGACTAAAAGCAGTTTGTTTAAGCGAAAAACAAACCTTTACTCTTGGCCATCAAAGCAGCGTGTGCAAGATATTTTTCCCTTGTAACTTTGAATCTAAGTTAGACTTCTTCCCTTCAAGGTCCTCGTTGACAATAGTTTTCAAAATGGCTTTCACAATGGAAACATCTCCACGAGCTACTGCCATAAACAAGGAAGATAATCCCTTGTCATTTCCAAGAAAAGGAGCATCCTTATTCGCGTCCACCAGACATGCAGCAATCTCTAAATAGCGTCCTTTAATGGCCAAGTGCAGGGCAGTATTTCCATTTTCATCCTTGAGAACATATGGATTCAGTCTCTCACTCTCTTCAGTACACAGTCTAGCTGAAGCAAATGTTACCAACTTAACAAAAGCATCAACAACAGTGGTATGACCGCCATGAGCTGCCAAATGAAGCGGTGTCTGACCGCTGGAGTTTGGCTCCAATAGAAGGCAGGGGCATTCAGATACAATCTCCTGAACCAGTTCTAGATGGCCCCATGTAACAGCAAGATGAAGAATGGAATCTCTTGTATGGCTCCTAAGACATGTCATTGTTGTTTTATCGCTTATCAGTTTCTTCAGACATTCTTTGTTCCCATCACTTATTCCACTAAAAATTTCCGGAGTCATCTTGATATCTTCACCAGGGAGAGCGAAAAGATCTGACAATCTAAGGTTAGTAGGAAACTCTGACACAGGCGTTGCGTCATTTTCTCCACTTTGAGAGAAATCTTGTGAATTCGAACCAAGTATGTTCATGGGGAAGAATGTTACTTTTCGTTGATCATGAGACATTTGTGCCTCTAGATCTGCTTCAGAACTGTCCATCTCAAACCTAAAATCATGACATAAATTGTTTGAAAACACAGATTTAAGTTACTTACTTCCCGACCACTAACAAAAAAAAGTCAACCATTGCATGAAGTGGGGGCAGAGAATGTGACTTACCAAGTGCAGGTGAGTGAAGAAGATTAGTAATGCAAGATGATTTGCTAAAAGGTTGACGAGATTGAGACGGTAAGTTTGTCCATTTATATTAGAAGTCATTAATGTCTCGAGCCATGTCGAGTCATTATGATTGGAAGGAAAAGTCTTCTTTAGTCACCTATAAAATTAGTTAATTAAGGGAAAGTCTTTCTTTAGTCAAAAATAATTAGGAGAACTATTCAAGATAGTGATTAAAAATGACCACAAAAAACAAAAAATTTACCCGATTTACTCACTCATTAAGTTATAAATAAAGACTTTCAAGTCGTGTCCTAATATAATCTAGATTTGTATTTTTCTGAGAGAAAGTGACAACAAATAATTTGACTTGACGAAGCAAGTTTAAGCGGAGATGCTCTGACATAACACGTAGGCTTGGCTGGCTATTCGGGTACGCAGACTAGACTTGGGGTAGAAACCGATAGAACCGATAGAGTTATAATATTTAGGGCAGAGCAGCTTAAACTCTATTTTAATTATAAAATGTTAGATCTTGTTTCGGTTCGCGTCCTGTCGTTTTTGAATTTGAAATTTCATAATTTATAGATATTAAAAAAATTAGCTACTCTTAGATCGGGTATTTTGTATTCGATTGTATTCGATTATCCAAAATTTTATCCAAATATTATTCGATTATTCAGAAACTCTATGCAATTATCCAAAAATTTATGCAATTATCGAAATTTTACTTAATGACTCGATATATATAAATTAAATTTGTATATGGATATGTGTATGTACGCAATTATCCAAAATTTTATTCGACTATCGCAAATTTTACTTGATTACTCCAACAGTCCAACTCCATATATAGATAAAGTTTGTGTATGTAATTTTGGGTAATAACCCATTCGAATAGCAGGTAACACGCGGATCCGATCTACTATCCATGGATACGACTACATAAGACCTACTAGGGTAAAGTGGTCATACTCATACTCGACCCAAACCAATTTTTCAGGTCAATTCTGAACTGGATTTCTGTTTACAGTCTTTTTGTCCAGGCCTAATAACACCGAGAATATATCTTATATAATAAGAGAAGGTTTCTTCTAAACTTTGTTTGAGGCGATGACATTTGGCGCTTTGTATAGTTGACACTTGTCCATTACTAATTAAATATTGCCACAACTGTCAACTTAATCCTTTGGTAATTAAAAAATTTGTCTTAACAAACAAACAAATAGGATCTGAACATGCAGCACCTGTGTTTCTCTTCCTCCCATACGGTATTTAAATTGAAGCTCGAATTTAGTTTTAGTTTTGCATTCTGCTTTTGAAAACGTAACGTCTTGCCATCAAAGTAAATTAAGTCATTTGATAATTGCTTTCTTATTTATTTCCAATTAAATATTAGTAATTTGTTTTCCATAAAATTATAATCTAATAGAATTCAATTTCTGATTACTTTTATTATTATTATAATCGCCTTCCCTCAATCTACTGGGAATCAACACCCCCACCCCATACACTAATTACGCTTTTAAAAATGTTACAACCTAAAAAAATTTCTCTCTACTCTACTCTAGAATTACTCTCTAACGATGAACACCAGTAAAAATATGATTGTTTTTGGGAAGCTCCATACTTTAGAAGAAACAATCTCTTATTCAGCTTTAAATGTCTCTTTCTAGACGAAAATGTAAATAACCTACCTAATCCACAATACACCTATCTCACATACTGTATATTAAAAACTTCCTCTCTAACTAATTTTTTACTTGTTTTCAGACATGCAACTCGCCTATCTAAGTTCGAAGATTTGTTGATTCGGGGAAAGCAGTGTCTCTCTTTGGGAAAAACTTGCCATTGAAACACATGCCAAACTTCTTACACTCTGGGCAGACTATTTATATTTAAATGCAACATCGTCAACCCAATATTTTTTGAACTCCAACAATTCCGCAAAAGATATTATATTTCATATACATCTGGTTAATTCTGTATTTGTTTTTTCCCATTCTCCAACATGTAATATATATTGCTTCCAATTAAATCAGTTTTTGTCTTACTTTGCACATCAGTTTTTCCCAATATTCGTACAATAATCTTTTTAAATGAACAACAATCTTATAGTCTTTAATATTTTCCCCAGTAACTATTTCAAGGCAAGTCATGTCCCGTCAATTTTAGTTGCCAAAATTTATTAAGACCCAAAAGATTTGTACATGATTGAACAAATAGAGACTTACGTCAAATAACAAGGATGGAGGCCAGGTAATATGACCAATTTATATTTTATTTTTACTACTATTACTTAAAACATCGTCTTGATATTTTTAAGGAACATTTGTTTTTGGTGTTAAGCGAAAGTGGTTGAAGTTGTGTATTGACAATAGGTGACACTACATTTTATGCACTAACTGTAATTTGAAAATGAAAAACTCTGGTTTGACCTTGACACGTTACACTTTCTCTCCATTCGAAGCTGTGGGAATACTCCGGTGTGTTGTTTTCAATGAGTCCGTAGTGTGGCAATCCGTTGTTTCATAGTTCTTTTCATATGTTTTTTTATTTTATTTTGTGTATTAACTATTTGAAGGTACTATTCAAACTAAAATTGCCAACCTAAGTCACTTTTTTATTCTTAGGCCAACTTAGATGAATTGGATGACGAGGTGGCTTACCTCATCAAAGACTTAATAGGGAAGACATTCTATTCCAATGTCAAAGAGTCTACATACAATTTCACGGCTCTCTATGTACCAGAGTTTCACTGTCAGTCTGTCACATCTATCAAAGATGATCAACACCACTTACCCTTAGAACTTGAGACACACATGTGGAAAAAATTTCAACAAGGAATCATAAACCATTTACGCTTGAATTTTAACATTTTCAATTTTACATTTTTCTCTTAGTTATTTTAATTTAACAGATAATTACTGATGATATAAACCAAAGCTTAAAACCGAGGTTGAAGTTTCTCCAAGATTTTGCAAGGGATAAAAGCATTGATTGGGGTTTTAACATTACTGGTCTATTGTTGACAGAAAATACAATAACAAAAGTAAAACAACTTCTGATGTTGGGAAAACCAGTAGGAAAAGGGAATAAAATCACTTGTCGTTTCATCTGCGAAGCAAAGACAAATACAAGCCACATAAAAAGAAGACAGTACAAATTTCAAATTTCACCGTATATATATTAAAAGTTGGTAGCATCCCAAAACAACACATTCTAATTGTAAAACAGAGAGATATTTTAATCTTTTATACATTTTGTTATTTAATAAATTAAACAAGACTAATAAATTAAATTATACATCAAGGTTTGTTTTTAGTAATGGAGTGTCGGTTAGGGTTGGGTATGGATAAATTATTATTTATGCTATAGATTGTTCAAATCTCCTTGTGATGATAATGTCAAATATCGAAAATTAGCCGATCTTTTCATCACAATTGAATGATTTTAGGTTTTTAGAAATTGATATGTTGAATTTGTATTAGACATATCTCTTAAGGATAATATATGTACCAAGTGAAATTTACAAGAACAGGAGGTTTCTATTTTTCTCACTTAAGCTTGTGGGTAACTCTCTTTTGAAGAGAGAAAGAGTCTTTTTCAATAATTTAATATATGAGGTTTGATTGTAAAATAAAAGTAAAATTAAATCCGTGCGTAGCACGGAATAACCCTCTAGTGATATATATGGGAAACTTGTAAACAAGCAACAAACTAGTCAAAAAATTTTAATGACTGTTCATTAATTAAAAAAAGAATTAGTTAGAAATGTTCTTTTTTATTATTATTTTTTTAAAATATTTTCGTTTTTGTTCTCTTTACATGATTACAATATGTTAAATTAATTTTTAAAATTTTATTTTTTAGGTTTGGATTCTCTATTTTACATTTAGAGTATAGTTTTTAGGGGTAAGGTTTAGTATTTGGAGTTTAGGGTTTAGAATTTAGTCATTTTATATATTTAAAAAGGGTATTTTTGAAAATAGATACCATGAAAAGGTATTTTTGAAAAGTGAAATAGAAAAGAGGTATTTTTTAAAAAATCCCCCAATTAAAAATAAATAATTTATTAGTTTTTGATATAATTTACTATAGTAAATTCAGAAAAAATAATTTCTCTTCTTTAATACCCATTATTCATTTTTACAAAAATATTTTCTTTCAATATTTCGATAGTCTTTTTGACGAAATCCTATTTTCGTATATTTTTGCTAACATAGATAAGAAAATGAAACCTTACTCCATCCAATTATCTTTAGTATATAGAGAATTTTATTTTACAGAAAGCAACTAAATCTGAAATAGGTGAAAACTCTGCTCAAAGAGTTAGTACTTGAGATTTGCGTGTACCAAATATATTATGTTTGATGGATTTAAATTTTGACTGCTTGCATATCGCTTTGTAGAGTATCACCAACAATGCAAAACCAAAATGTATGTTGCATGATTGGTCTGGTACTGATGCCAAAGTTGCGGAGGGACTGATCATGATGTGAGCGCCGGTCGGCTCGCGGTACGGACGGAACGTCGGTTTCTCGAGACAGTCGGTGTAATGGAAACTTTCTTCGGACCAGACGGTGGGGAACGAAAGCGGAGATGAAATGAACGATGGAAACGAGATTTCGGAGCAAACGAACGAGTGGAACACGGACTCGATCGAGCAGCTGCGTGATAGCGGTTGGTCGGACGGATGAACGCGGTAGCAGATGGATGGTACGGTTGGAAATGGATGGCGGCTAACGAACCGAGTAAGAAACTCGACTTCGGTTCACTAGGGAAAGATGGAGTCGAAGCGGAACACAACGAATGGTCGAGACCGAACGCCGTACGGTAGAGATGGACGGAAGGGTGGATCGATGCGACGACACATGAGAGATGGCTCGGCTTGTGATACGGTCGGACTAGGGGATCACGAACCTGGTTCGTGAATCTCCTAGGGTTTCTCAAGAGCCAAGTCCCGGACTTGGGCTAAGGAGAGGGGTGAGACAAAAAACAAAGATTCTCTCTTTGGGAATTTTAATTCTTATTCAAGTCTGAGTTTTACAAAGAGGGTTTAGGCCTTTATATAGGGAGGCTTACATAAGGGAGACACTAAACCCTAGACACGCGGCTAAAGCTAAGGAACACACATGTCCCTAAAAGTAAAAGCAAAAGCAATTCAAAACAAAGACCAATCCAACGGTCATAGAAGGTTCAAAAAGAAATTAAAAGGAAGGAAGGGAAAGTAATAGGATTGCCACGTCATTGGCTGGACGCGGTGATAGGATCTTCACTTCCCTGGCTCCTAAGCATGTCGATGAATGTTCCCAAGTCATGAGCCAAGCGGGAACGAAGTGGAGATGCACTAGAGCTCGCTGCCTCGTTAAAACCTCTTTGGTAAACCCATTGGGACAAACCCAAAGTAGGAAAAAGAGTACAGCTCCTTCTAATAACTTAGAGATGTCTTCACACTAGCTTGTTGGTGAAGACACGCGTATCAAGCTTCCCAAAGCTGGTCGCACCCTAGGCTCTTCTTTGGTGATGCTAGCCATGAGCCTTTGGTGTAAAGGTTGGAGCTTGGCCTGAACTGCCCATTAGGTGACTTGTCTTGCTCCTCCTTGATGATCCTTGGGGACTCGTTGGTGCCCCATATTGCTAGGAGGGCCGGTCCCAAGTTGTCTCGCGAGTGGTACGAGTGGCCGAGAGGTGTCCGAGTGTTATCCGAGAAGTGGCCGAGAGACGTCCGAGAGATGCGAGTGTTCACGGCCGAGTGACCGATCCCGTGCTCACATCAGATCATGTCATATGATCCTGATGACTATGTCATAGATACTCGTTTAGGGCCTAAGTGTTATAAGGTGTTGGTGCAAACTGCTGTCATTCGAGAAGCATGGTTTTGGAGACCTTCACTTTAGATATATACTGTTGGGGAAGCAGTTGGATCAATTATTGCATGGCCTCAGAACTTTACTATTGTTATAGACGAAGTGATACCAAAAGACATTGCTCCTAAGGTTTGAGTTTCTTTCATATGTTTACCATTTATTTTACATTTTAGATAGCTATAATCAGCTTTTCTCTGCATATGTTTCTTAGAGTCTAAGCCCAGAAACTATCAACTACTGTAGACTACATTGGGGAACAAATGATGAAGAAGTTATGGCAGAAGGTCGGTGGCAAAGCAATGATAAGGAAGCATTGGTTAATGGAGTTCCTATCGAACCAAAAGCTGTTAAAATATTCCTAGATGTTGTGCTAGAACCTGAAACATTTATATGGAGGCCTAATTCAAAATTGACAATCCTGGAGGACTGTTTGAAGTATTTTGTAGCATGGCCTGAGGATAAAGTAATGTTCTTCAGAATAAACCGTGAAACACCAGCACGTTCAGTTCAGTGTCTCATTGTCAACGAGATTCTGCAGATCCTTACCATTTATTTTACATTTCAGATAGCCATAATCAGCTTCTTCTCTGCATATTTTTCTTAGAGTCCAAGCCCAGAAACTATCAACTACTGCAGACTACATTGGGTAATAAATGATGAAGAAGTTGTGGCAGAAGGTCGGTGGCAAAGTAGTGATAAGGAAGCATTGGTTAATGGAGTTCCTATCGAACCAAAATATTCCTAAATGTTGTGATAGAACCTGAATCATTTCTATGGAGGCCCAATTCAAAACTGATAATCCTGAAGGACTGTTTGAAGTATTTTATAGCATGGCCTGAGGATAAAGTAATGTTATTCGGAGTAAACCATGAAACACCAACATGTTCAGTTCAGTGTCTCCTTGTCAACAAGATTTTGTAGGAACCCCCCCCCCCCCCCCAGCTCCTTTGAAGAAACCTCGGAAGGATTCTCAATCCTTTTCACGATCTCTTACTCAACAAAGTCAGGTAACATCTATCAAATCAGTTTAGATAAATTATAGTTTTTATAGTTATAAAATTATGACAAAGTACTTCTTTTTGGGGAAACATTGCAACATAACATTCCTACAGACGATGTTGTCAACGAAAATAAGAAGTGCATGTTAATGGATGTTACTGGAAAGAGTAGGGTAGTTGCTCAAGGAAGATGGTCTTCAAACAGTCCTGACGTAACAGTTCACTTTGTTCCTTTGGGCCCTGATGGAGTTCGTATATGGGTAAATGTAGTAAATGTCAATGATACAGTGGTTTGGAGGCTTTCTTTTCAGATTGAGTGTATGGAAGATGCAATAGGTACCACCATAGTATGGCCAGCGGAAAGTGGTCATCATCTAAGATGGAGTAAAACGCATTATGTACTTTCATTTTTTTCATGCTTGAACGTTTGGTTGAGACTTGGTACTTGAATGGTTAGATCAATGTGAGTTGTTTTCAGACTTAGTACTTGAATCTTAGGAATGATATATGTATGGTATTTTGAGTCTTCAATAAAATTCTTATAAATTTAATTTCTTGCAAAGCATTATAAATATATATATATATATATCGATTATAGAGCAGAGCAAAATATCATAGCTACATAACACTAAATTATAATGTCAATTTTGTGCAACAAGAATATTATAGCAATAATATATAGCTACAGTTGATAAAACCATAACAAAAATATTAAGCTACCATTAATTCCATTATAGCAAATAAAATACGCTACTTAGAACATTAATATAGCAAAAATATAACGCTATTATAGAGTGACAATTAATAGCATAGGTAAAAAGCGCTATTGTATGTGCCCCATTTAAGATAGCATCAGCAAATACAACATTTACGAAATCGCTATCAAAACGATATATTAGCGTTTTTGTGTGCTAAAAATACGCATATTTGTTGTAGTGACACAAAGCATGAATGAAAATCAGGCTCTCACTTTGAGAAAACTCTCTCTTTGGGGATGCCTTCCCCTTATACAAATCGATTCCTTTTACACATCAAAATGGGTAGATTAGGGTTTGTTAATCTTGGTTTATACCTTCCTCAAATCCTCTTATGTTCCTCTCATATCTTCTAATGGATTCTATAAGGATTATGAAACAAGAGAGATCTTCCGCCTCTCTTGTTTAGTGTTGAGATCTTAAAGATCTTGTGGATCTTGCAGCTCACTCTCTTCAAATTCTAACATGGTATCAGAGCAGGCTTTAGATCTGAGCTGCTAGTGTCTAAATCCGCAAGAACAAGCCATGAAGATGGCATTTTGAAGCTGTTATTGAAACCCATGAAGTAGATCTCGAAGACTACTCATCTTTGAGTTATCAAGACAGATTAGGGTTGCATCTTTGAGTTATCAAGACAGATTAGGGTTGCAGTTTGGAGTAGCCATGAAATCCACGAAGTAGAAACATTCCAACTGCTTGTGGAGTGTATCATGGCGTCTTGGAGTTAGTCCATTAAGGGGAACTGCTTCAATTCTCATGCCCATTTTGTTTATTAACACTCAAAAACTTAATCTCCTTTTTATTCCGCTAAATCTCCCATTCTTGGTTACTAAATCTCTCATTCTGGTTACAAATACTTTTGGTTAATTACTAAGTTACAAGTTCTGGTTACTCTATTCTCGGCAATAAGAAAAATATCCGCCGAAGCGTCTCAAACATCGACTTGTATGAAGGCCTTTCACTGATACTCAGCTTCCGCGTTTTTCATAAACGTTATAAGACATTGAGTCGTCTCTTCAGTGGAAGTGAAATCATCTCCATCCGAGCAACCGATCGAAAGTGATGCCCAATTCAGTGGGCATATATCAATCTGACGCGGCTGAGAAGAAGCTACATTGAATTCCTTACTTGAAGCACACGAAGTAGAGGAGAATCTGCTCGTGTAGATTAATCAAGAAGGTGCCAAAAGGGTTATATCTCTCTCAAGTTTCAAAGCTACAAGAATATAGAAAGAAGCAAGACAAGCTGTTGGAGTTGAGAATTGATGTTCATCAAGCCTTTGATACTCCATAAGAGAAGACCAAGCATAGTAATAAACATCGGCAGTAAGGACGACCCGAGGGAGAGCTAATATAGTCCTTTCAAGCGAGGTGATCGAGAGAGATAAAACTTTGTGGAAGATCAAGTGGAGATATTAAGCTGGTGGCAAACGATGGATCATCTCCAAAACGTTTTGGTGCCTAAGAAAAGAAGATCAGCACAAGAAGGTGCTAAGAAAAATAAAAATCCAATCTAGTCAAGCTCAAGGCAGACCCAAGAGGATGACCTAAGGAGGTGAACCCAAGAGCCTGACTTAAAGAGGAGGGTAAGGTGGAAGAAGTGACCTAACAGAAGGTGGTGTACGTACATCCATAGAGTCATGTAAGTAGAGCATTTGGAGATGAAGAAAGGTGTACAAAAACTTCAAAGATTGGTTCTCAATCAACTTTCAAGCCAATCTTGAGAGTGATAAAAGTGTACACAACCCTCATGGAGCTCTAAAAGAAGGTTGAAGCAAGCAAACAACCATGAAGAGGAGACCCATGGGACAGAAACTCAAGTGGTGGTGCAAAGAGAGTCTCAACCAAGACATGTCAACAATGAAGACTAAAGGTTATCTCTAAACCCTTTAACTCTTTCAATATCTTTTAACTCATTACTCATATTTGAATCAGATTAGCCATGCATTAGAAGTGAATTTGTCATGTTAAGAATCTGAATTTAGAGAATGAATTTTAGGCTGTGGTTTTAGAATATTGCCTTGTGTTAATGAAGCTTATTCATGTTCCATTTGTCATGTTTAAAAAAAAAAACTGTCTTTAGGAATTATTTCATGATTAAAATCTGAAGTTTGTATTGTTCAAATTTGAATTTATAAACTGAATATTAAATCGAATTTAGCATGATTTAAAATTGAATTTGCATGTTTAAAATTTGATTCTTCTAAAGTCTTATAAAGTCTTGAGTATTATTCTTAATGTTATTATTTTTTGTTACAATATGAGTTATTTTTTGTGTTAAACTGGGCTTAGTAAAAATTAGTTCATTTTAAAGTTTGTTCTCTCAAGTCTCAATCGAAGCTTAGTGTTATTCTCATGGCAAATATACTTAAGAGTTTCTTTACATGTTTTGTTGAAAGTGCAAAAGAAGAAGAAAGCCATTCAAAAGCTAGATGAGAAGAAGGGAAGCGGTTGGATCATGGAAGCTATGGTATGGAAAGGTGCGAAGCAAGACAGATGGAAGCTTGAGTCCATGAAGATCAATTCATGGTGGTGACCGAGAGGAGAAGACCCTCAAGCGAGTACTCACATGGAGGATTAGAGTTGAAACAACCTGACCCATTTTTTTTTAATAATAAAAACAATATATAATTAAGCATTCCATTCTACTTAATTAAACCAACCCAAACCACAACTCAACATTAAACCAGCAATAACCATTAAGCACAGCGGAAACATACCAATAATACAAAACTAATACATCATCAATACAATGACACTCCTAAACATCCTATCCAACAACCTAACACAACTCTATCCAAGGTTCCAATATAAACAATATAGCCAACAACACACAAATGAGACCCTAGATCATCCTCCTACTCATCGTCATGATTCCACGTCACATAGCACACCACAAACAATAATCGAGATGCGTAAGTATTATCATAAATACTTAGTGAGGCAATCCTCCTATCTATTGGGCTATACAACAAGCAACTGAGATTCCAATATTTAACAAACAACAAGCAGACACAACAAACCAGGAAATCACGAATCAAGTAAGTTGGTGTCGACCGACACCAGAGAGGTGTCGATCGACACTGGCCCAAACATGGTGTCGACCAACACCCACTTGGTGTCGATCGACACCGACCTCGCAGACACGTTCTGCTCGAAGCTGATCGTCGAATCTCCGTTTCCAATCATCTCCAATCCATCCCAAACTCACCCAAAAGCTTCATGAACCTATAATAACCATAACCCACCACCACAAGCAAGAACAACACCACAAAACACAACAAATCAAGCAAACAAAGGATTCTCAGGCTTAGATAAGCCATGGTCATGCACTCACCTCTTTGCAGGAAGATTCTGACCAAAGGATGACGAATTCAACACCTTAGGAAGCTTCTAACACTTCCTCGGCCTCAGATCTTCCAAGAACACCAAGAAATCTCACCAATCTCCCCCAAAATCTCAAGAACAATGTTTTCTCCTTTTCTCTTGTTTCAACGGCGAAAAAACAACAAAACACGACCTAGGTCGTTTTTTCACTTAAATATGACGGTTCAATGGTTTTCCTTAAACCAAACCGACCCAATCGACGAATTAAACAATCTGGTCGAACCAGAAAAGATGGTGTCGATCGACACCCATCCCCAAAATCCCCAATTTTGGTTCACGGATGTTACAAGAGTCTCAACGTAAAGTTAGATAAAGAAGTCAAAGCAATCTCATTCAAACCATGGCCATAGCTACATTATTCAACCCTGAAGGCTATACTCTTTTTCCCTTGGCAAAGTTTTATCACAAGAGGTTTTCTTTGCTAAGGTTTTTAACAAGGTAGTCTTTTCTGTGTTGCAAGATTGGCTTTTAGTACCTGCAGCCCAAGCTTGAGGGGGAGTATTAGGGAGGAAGAAGCAAAGCTTAAACCTTAAGCTCAGATGGATGGAGTTCAGTAAAGGCAAGCCATTCAATTAGGTTCATGTATCTCCAAGCTTAACCTCTGATCTCTCTACAATTAAGCTTAAGGGGGAGTATTGAACCGGATGAAGAGGTTACACATCCGAGATTTCACTCGCCATCATCATAAGAAGCAAAGGACCATGACCGGAGCTTACTAGATGAAGAGCAAGAGAGAACGGTCGGTCTATATAAGGAGAACGATCGTTCCTAGAGTAAAGATGTGCATAACCTAGGTGAAACTACCAAAGAACAATATTCAAACCTCGGTTTACAAGAAGACAAAGAAGATCAATATTGGAGCAAAGCAACAAGAAAAACAACTAAAGGTTTCTATAAGTCGTTCATATCGTCCTTAGGCGACCACAAATATATCAATATAGACGTTAGAGCAAAGCAACAAAGAAGGAGAAACCTCGACCAAGTGATTTATAGCCATTGGATATAGGTTAGATGGGATACACTTATATAGATCTCGACCAGAAAATATTACTTGATACACTTATACACATATCATCCTTATATAGGAAATATTACTTTACTCTTTTCCCTTACATAGATCTCGACCAGGTGATTTATAGCCATTGGATATAGGTTAGATGGGATACACTTATCCCTCTTTTATTTTGTGTATATATATGTAACACAAAGCATGAATGAAAAGCAGGCTCTCACTTTGACAAAACTCTATCTTTGGGGGATATCTTCCCCTTGTACAAATCGATTCCTTTTACACATCAAAATAGGTAGATTAGGGTTTGTTATTCTTGGTTTATACCTCCAATCCTCTTCTATTCCTCTCATATCTTCTAATCGATTCTATAAGGATTATGAAGCAAGATATCTTGTGGATCTTACAGCTTACTCTCTTCAAATTCTAACACCCTAGAGGTTGGGGAATTGTTATAAATACCAAGAGGGTGCTTCAGGAGAACGTGCGTGCCTTAAGGTATTCTTGAGAGATGCACACAAAGTGTGTGGCGTTGCCCCATCAATAAGATAGAGAGATCTTTTGATGGTTTATACATCTAGAAAAGAATGATAGACATAGTAGTGCTCAATATCAAAACAATTGTATTTGAAATCTTGTTCTACTGAATTTGTTCTTGACTAGGTCTCGAGGGTATAAGAAAAATTGAAACCCGTTAACAAAGCTTGATTGTTTTATTTATTTTATGCTTTTACATAGACGCACTCAAACGTTCTTATACCTTAACATAAAGATAAAGCCACAAATATGCGTTTTTAGATGTTTTTACAACTCGTAGTTGAGCTTGCAAAATAGATTCATTGTCTTGGAAGATGATGATTGAGGATTGCTTCCCATGAGGCACACCATTTTGTTCAGATGATGACAACATACATATTTTTATTTTTGTCAACAAAAAATCAGCTCAAACGAGCCATATGGGTGGGAAATTTTTTACAAATAAAACATGGTGCAGACAGGTACGCGCTTGGCGTGCCAAAGAATCTACACTTACATTAGCAGTTCTAGAAATTAAAGATAAAGAGAAAGATGAAAATTTTTCCCTATCAATCTTGATGTCTTCAAGGTACGCCGATAAAGCTGGCCAGTCCGAAGGACAAGACACCATCTTCACCAAGTCTGAACAATCTGTATAGAAAGCCACATCTCTATCATGGCCGATCATGCAGCGCATCGCCCAAATGAAAGCTTCAACTTCAACATGTAATGGAGATAGAATTCGCCGGAAATTCATGGCTCCCAAAGTTGGCGACGTAGTCTGGAACGAGGTACAAAACCGTCTGGCACTTGCAAATGGGTCACATGTTGTAACATCCATGAACTGGATTATGTGGTTTTGTAGGAGTGTCGACCGACACCCTTGTGGCATCGATCGACACCACTAATCCTGGGTTCGTCGGGTTTGTTTTAATTCGCGATTTTGCTTTGGGTTGGTTGGTTTAGTGACCTAAACCGAGTATTTAAGTGGGGAAGCGACAAATTAAGGGTTTGAGGGTGTTTTGTCGCCGTTTATCAGAGAAAAGAGAGAGAAAAGGAGAGAAATCGTTTCCGTGAATTTCTGGGCTTGTTCTTGGTGTTTTGGGAGAGATCTGAGGCTGTAGAAGGGATAGCTGTTGCTGGGAACGAAGGAGAAGCTTCTGGAGGTGTTGATTCCATCGTTTTCTCAATCCAATCTTCTGCTTTTGAGGTGAGTGCTTGACCATTGGTTATCTAAGCATGAGATCTCTTTTGTTTGGGTGTTTTCTTTGTTGTTTGTGTTGTTTTGTTGCTTGGGTTCGTTGTTTTCATGATTCTGAGAGATTTCAGGTAATTGGGTGAGTTTGAGACGGATTCGAGAGGTTTTGGGATGAGAGATCGACGTTCGTGTTAGCGTTGAACGTGTCTGCAGAAGAGGCATCGATCGACACTAGGGAGCATCGGTCGACACCATTTCGTGAGGCATCGGTCGACACCGTGTAGCATCGGTCGACACCATTGTATGTAGCATCGATCGACACCGTTGAAGCATCGGTCGACGCTAGTCTCATCCGAGACTATTTTTCCTGGTTTGATGTATTGTTGTGTGTTGTTTGTTTTGCTTAAACAAGAGAGCCTCATATGCTTGTGTGTATAACCTACTAGATGGGAGGACGGCCTCACTAAGTATTTATGATAATACTTACGCATCTCAATTGTTGTTTGTGGTGTGCAGGTATAGACAAAGTGTGATCGTGGGATCATGGCGATGAGGAGGAGGATGATCTAGGGTCTCGTTTGTGTGTTATTGGATTTATTGTTTATGTTGTTTGAACCTTGGATAGTATCATATTAGGTTGCTGGATAGAATGGTTAGAAATGTTATTGTGTTGGTTTTGTATTATAGATATGTTTCCGCTGTGCATGTTATCGGATGTTGGTTTATCATTGGTTGGTTTGTGTGTGTGGGTTGGTTTGTTTAATTAAGTAGTATGGGATGCTTAATTATATATTATATTTAATTATTAAAAAAAAGGTTGGGTTGTTTCATTTTGGTATCAGAGCCCTTACGGTTCTAGGATGGTTAAGTGAATGGTTTAGAGCAGTTTAGGAATTTAATTGGTGGAATTATTTTCTGGTTGATTGATGCATGATGTTGTGTGGTGGAACTGATTATGAGTAGTTAGTCAATTTGCATGTGGTATGGAGTCCTAGTATCATCCTCTTCGAGCCTTCAATGAGATTCCACGGTAAGTTGTTTTTTTTATGTTGTTAGTTGTGTAGTGTTTTTAGCTTCTGTGCGGAAGGTGCAGTTGGCTATTGGAAGTTGTTAGAAAGTGGTGGATCACGCCGGTATCGAGAAATACCGTTGGCGGTGACTTGTGGAAGTGGATGTATTGCAAATGGAGTTCATTTGGATTTTTGACTCGTATATCATGTGGAAAGGAAATAGCTCGGGAATTCTATAAATGGAAAGTTTCCATAAATAGAAGGTTGCTATAAATGGAAAGTTTCCATAAATAGAATGTCAATTTAAAAAGAAAGTTTCTAAAAATGGGAAGTTTTATGAATAGTTAAAGCTTGCCTATTAATGGAAAGAGTTGAGGTAGATCTAGTCGGGAGATACTCGATGACATCAGACTTGTTTGCTCAGGATTGTGTGGGCCCAACTCATGTGATACCGATAGCTCGATGGACTTTGTGGCCAGAGAGTGGGAGTGGTATGTTTGCTTCGGATGACGATCCAAGAGCGCGCTTTAGGGTGACGACCCAAAAGCGGGATTATGAGACTCCCTGGATACCGTAGCTGTGAGCCGCGGCTCGGCAGTGAGCCGGTATGTCTCGAGGGTTGCGACCCGAGAACGGGGGGAGTGGGCGTGTGAGACTCCCTGGATACCGTAGCTGTAGGCTATGGCCTGGCAGTGAGGCGGTATGACTCGAAGGTTGCGACCTGAGAGCGGGGGGAGTGTGAGTGACTTCCTGGATGCCGTAGCTTAAGGTGGTTAGCCTGATAGCGAGCCGGCATGATTCGTTGGTTGCGACCACGGACGGGGGAAGCATTGAGTTGTGAGCAAATACTGTCTAGGATGTGAGTATATTGACTAGAGGGAGACCTCATAGTTCAGTCGGAGGTGTGCGGGCTGTTGCGACAGTTGCACGGGAAACCTTGACTGGCGGTGTTCATTCCGGTCGGAGGACGTGCGGGCCGTGTTGACGGTGGCACGGAGGTCCTTGATGGATGGACGGTGCTGTGGGATTCGAGGACGAATCCTTATTGGTGGGAGAGATTTGTAACATCCGCAAACCGGATTATGCGGTTTTGTAGGAGTGTCGACCGACACCCTTGTGGCATCGATCGACACCACTAATCCTGGGTTCGTCGGGTTTGTTTTAATTCGCGATTTTGGTTTGGGTTGGTTGGTTTAGTGACCTAAACCGAGTATTTAAGTGGGGAAGCGACAAATTAAGGGTTTGAGGGTGTTTTGTCGCCGTTTATCAGAGAAAAGAGGGAGAAAAGGAGAGAAATCGTTTCTGTGAATTTCTAGGCTTGTCCTTGGTGTTTTGGGAGAGATCTGAGACTCTAGAAGGGATACCTGTTGCTGGGAACGAAGGAGATGCTTCTGGAGGTGTTGATTCCATCGTTTTCTCAATCCAATCTTCTGTTTTTGAAGTGAGTGCTTGACCATGATTGATCTAAGCATGAGATCTCTTTTTTTTGGGTGTTTTCTTTGTTGTTTGTGTTGTTTTGTTGCTTGAGTTCGTTTTTTTCGTGATTCCCAGAGATTTTCAAGGTAATTGGGTGAGTTTGAGACGGATTCGAGAGGTTTTTGGATGAGAGATCGACGTTCGTGTTCGCGCAGATCGTGTCTGCAGAAGAGGCATCGATCGACACTAGGGAGCATCGGTAGACACCATTTCGTGAGGCATCGGTCGACACCGTGTAGCATCGGTCGACACCATTGTATGTAGCATCGATCGACACCGTTGAGGCATCGGTCGACGCTAGTCTCATCCGAGACTATTTTTCCTGGTTTGATGTATTGTTGTGTGTTGTTTGTTTTGCTTAAACAAGAGGGTCTCATATGCTTGTGTGTATAACCTAGTAGATGGGAGGACGGCCTCACTAAGTATTTATGATAATAATTACGCATCTCAATTGTTGTTTGTGGTGTGCAGGTATAGACAAAGTGTGATCGTGGGATCATGGCGATGAGGAGGAGGATGATCTAGGGTATTGTTTGTGTGTTATTGGATTTATTGTTTATGTTGTTGGAACCTTGGATAGTATCATGTTAGGTTGCTGGATAGAATGGTTAGAAATGTTATCGTGTTGGTTTTGTATTATTGATATGTTTCCGTTGTGCATGTTATCGGATGTCGGTTTATCATTGGTTGGTTTGTGTGTGTGGGTTGGTTTGTTTAATTAAGTAGTATGGGATGCTTAATTATATATTATATTTAATTATTAAAAAAAAAAAGGTTGGGTTGTTTCACTTGTTTTCCAAGAGCCATCTATAAAGAACCGATAATCCGAAAAACCTTATAGAGCATAGCAGCAGCCACCCTAACCGGTAGTCCTGAAACTACCGCCGGGGGGGGGGGGTGGGGGTGGTGGGATAGACCTCCAAATCGACCTCTGCCTGAGCCTGCTGCCACGCTGATGCCTCACCCTCTGCTACCATAACAATATCCTTCTGCCGCTCCACAATGTTTAAAAAAATGCGTGCATTTCTCGCTTTCCAAATATACCACATAAGGCAAGGGAAAGCCGCAACATGAGCCCTAGGATTCCGCTGCCCTAAAAATGATCAACATTTGCATACACCGAATCCGTCAGAAAGGAAATTGGCCCCACCGACATGTGTGCTAAAGCCCAAACCTGTCGGGCCGGAGGACAAACAAAAATTGCATGATTTATTGTTTCCTTATCAGCACCATACCGTACACATCCTAAATCGCAAGCAATATCACGCTGTCCCAAATTTACCAAAACTGAAATACATCCTGATAAAACCTGCCACATAAAATGCTGGATTTTGGGAGGGCAACGAACTAGCCAAACACTAGCCAAGAGTGAGGTAATTTCTGGGCCACAACCAAATGCCGAAAAAGTCTGTGGTACGAGACATGTCGTGTGATAGCCTGACTTAACTGTATACATCCCAGTTTTCGTAAAATGCCAACCGAATGGAACATCCTTTTAGTTACTTTCTAATGGTATAGCCCTTATCAATGCAACATCTAGCGGATCAAAATGCTCATTGAACATATCCATACACCAAATGTTTGTCTGTCAATCAATTAACTGATTCAATTGATGATGACAACATACTTATCAAGAAATCCTTACTTGCCAATATGAATAATGAGTTAATGTCTGTGCTGCCACTGGCCAGTCAACTAGTTCTTTAACAATCTCGTGTTTAATGAAATGTTTTTTTTTTTTTTTTGGCTCAGCAACAACTTCTACATTAACAAATATTCGATTAATGAAATGTTTTAGTATACATATATGAGCTAAAATCTCATATCACTTTTTCTATCAAAACAATTTAGAGAAATACCCTAAAATGGCACACATTTGGGTTTTTGTTCCAAAACTAGCACACACGCTAAAATGTTCCAAAACTAGCATTTCTTAATACTGAGTAATTAATAGAGAGAAATATTATTATTTCTGGGCTTTATTAATTATACAATTATTATTATTTCTGGGCTTTTACTTCGCCTTCGTCCTCAACAATTTTAGATGAAGATTTCTGGGCTTGCGATGAAGATTCTGATCTGAGATCTTCATTTCTGATCTCATATCTTTTCAATTAAGTGCCAAAACAATCGACTAAAGCTTCAATTACTTGCCAAATCGATCGACGACTGAAGCTTCTCCAGCTCCATTAGATCCACATTGAGATCTCATCTTTCGACCTCATCATCAAACCTCCTCTTTTTTCCTCTGCCACCGCCACCATCGTTTCAGTCCTGCGAATTCCCACCGCCACGACCGCAAAAATGGACTCAGCGAAGGTGACCTTCATTGCTATAGTGGGACTGTACGGACCACCAAACTGTCTAATCTATGATTATGGGATTCATAATTTATGTGTATTAAGCTCTCTGTTTTGTTGGATTGTTATATCTATATGTGTATTAAGCTCTCTGTTTTGTTGGAATTGTTATGGTTTAAAGTTTCAGAATTGAGTGGGATAAATTTAATTACGTTTTCAATCTTTGTGACCCTTACGATGGAGCATCGAGGAACTGATTATTGGAAGTGACGCTCTGTTCCATTGCAAAACACAATCACGATTATTGGAAGTGACGCTTCATGAAGGCTTTCATGAAATTCATATTGGCTTTCCTGAAATTCATATTGGTACATAATTCATATTCGTGAAGGCTTTCCTGAAAAGATTTGAGCGCCTATGAGGTTTGTATGAGCGCCTATGAGGTTTGTATGAGCGCCTATGAGGTTATCTGATATGAGCGCCTATGAGGTTTGTATTTGATAATTATGATGGAACATTGAGTAAAACACTATTCTGTTGACTTTGATCATACTTGTGAAAACTGATACATCTCTCTCTCTCTGTCTCTCTTGATTTCTTCAGGTTGATTTTGGAACATATGCTAAGCATTACTCAACTGAGTTTATTGTGCATAAAAATCAGGTTGATTCTTGATTTATGTGACAGATAAGGAACTCAAATTTCATGTTGCACTAAGAAAAAGGTAAGTGCGTCCACTTTCAAGGAGCTGCATTGTATGTACCTATATTTGATTTTCTCATATGCTTGTCAGTATGTCTTGATATGCTTGTCATTTGTTGTGTGAGTGCAGGTACTTTAATACACTTGACAACAAGAAAATTGAACATTTTGATATTTTACAGTGGTGAACCCACACCTGAAGAAAATGTTCAAATAGATGTTGGTTTCAGACAATTAGGAAGACCTTCATAAAAGTTAAGGTCATTATGGAATGTCTTCCTAAATTTCAAGAATGTCTTCCTAAAAGCTATTGAATCCTTCCTAAATTTTTTAAAAATGTGTTTTTAAATTTCTTTAAATGTGTTTTGTGCCTTATTGTATCACATTGACATATTACTCCATTAATGATGTATAATAATTTGATTTGGTGCACATATTGATGTTTTACAACAAAGGTAGAAAATAAGAATATCTAGCATGATGTTTTATTTTATTTTTATGAAGGTCTTACTAAAATGCGAGATATCCTTCCTAAATATTTTATTGTGCATAAAAATAGGTTCCATAGTGTAATATAACTGGGTTATCAACAAAAGTTTAAACGTTCTGTAGTAATGATAGATGTTGTTGGTTTGGTTTTCCAAGTTACAAGAACAGGAGAAGGTAATCTACAAGCTATCAAGGAACCATCTATAAATAATGATTTTATGAAAATAAATTTGAATTCATGAAACAAAGAAAACTTCAACATAAAAACTGAGCATTACTAAAAAAAATGTAAAACATAGAAAGAAAACTCCATTAGTAAAGGGTAATGGTATCATTTATGTGTTACCCTAGTGTTTACCAATATCCAGAATTTTTATGTAAGTCATCCTGAAATCTAAATTTGTTATGAAGGTCATCATGAAGTTCTAAGAATCCTTCCTGAATTTCGTGTAATCCTTCCTGAATTTTGTGTAATCCTTCCTGAATTTCACCAGTATCACGACCAAGTGACATCGTACATTTTTTTGCTGCAACAGTTGCTGATCCTCCTAATGAACCTCCCCGTAAGAGTTAAATCCCACAGATTCGCAGTTACCTTTGAACACAATCTAAGCACTCCCTTGACTGAACACAATCTCAACCACAATAGTCTATGAGATTGTAAGTGTTAAATAAGCTGTAACCAAGAAAATTTTTGTAAGAAATCAGAAGTTCATAACCAACCGCCCAGCTTTATAAGAAGGCCTTGAAGGAAGTGAAGATTGAGGCTTTCAGGGTTTAGTTAAGTCAAACCTTCTCTTCCTTCTTCTTCTTCTCCCGCTCAAGTTCCTCAACTATAAGGATCGTCTTCTCTGCTTTGGACTGCGAACTAAGAAAACAAATAAAATTCCATTCTTAGAAGAATTTCACAATTCAGTGGTAATCAATGACAGTGTAAACAGAGAGAAAAATCGCAGTCGATGATTCATAAAAGCCAAGACTAAGATGCTGCACAGGATACAAGACGATAAGCAAGTCTAACCAGTTCAAAAAAGTGAATTCAACAATTTGAGAGAGAGAGAGAGAGAGAGAGAGAGAGAGAGAGAGAGAGAGAGAGAGAGAGAGAGAGAGAGAGAAGCTAACGCCCAGCTGCTCAAACGCGGAGACGTCTCGATTCAAACACGGAGACGTCTCGATTCAAACGCGGAACCATCTCGATTCGATTGTGCCTGAGAATAACACATATATTTTCGCTCTTCGTGTCTAGTTACCGATTTGTGGGTGGTGTTCATATTGAAATCTGGGCAAGGGATGAATCGTGTCGGTGTAAGCAGAGAGGAAACGACATAAACTTTAATTTATCGATAATTTAATTTTTTCTAAAATTAATAATATATAAATGTGTGCTAGTTTTGGAACATTTAAAAACATATGCTAATTATGGAAAAAAAAACTAAAAAATGTGCTATTTTTGTCAATTGCCCAACAATTTATGTAATTAGTGAATTAGGGATGATGTAATTAAAATATAATAAAAAAAAAAATAAGAAGAGGAAAAAACAAAAAACGGAACATTGGAACTCCAATTCGCAATTCCCACAATCCACACACACATAATTCATCTGAGACCTTCGTAAATCCATCTTTCACCTCCGCGTCGATATTTCAGAAAAACCCATCTCGAGGGCTAGGCAAAGGCTGCCGGAAATGTCGTTAGGGCAAAAGAGTGCGACGGATCCTGGTGCGATGCTCACTTCCCTTTTAAACAAGCGAGAGAAGCTTCGCCAAGAGTTACGGAGCATCGAGAAACAGGTTAGGGGCATTTATGTATGTTCTAGAGTTAGATTCAATTCTTCAATTGGCACCGCGAAATGTTTGAATTTCGAATTTCAATTTTATCGTGGGTTCTTTGTTTTTTTTTGTAATCTTTAGGTTTATGAGTTGGAGACAAGCTATCTTCAAGAATCGAGCCATATAGGAAATGCTTTGAAAGGCTTTGAAGGGTTTTTGTCTTCCTCCAAGAGCAGTGCCAGGTCTCTTTCTCTCTCATTCTCTTCTTCTCTTGCTTTTGTGGGAACAAATTTGAACTTATATATGTATTGTGTTTTGCAATTGATTGTTTTTGCTTTAGAGAATGTGGTAACTCTTCTCAGTTTTTATTAAGTTTCTTGTGATTGATTTTGATATGAACCCATTGTGCAGTGCTAAGAGGTCAAGGAAGTTTCAGCCTGAAGACAGAGTCTTCTCTTTGTCCTCAGTCACATCACCTGCTGTATGTTCTATATCTTATCACCTTCTCTCATATGCAAAAATGGTTTTCTTTTGTTTTGTTTTGCTTTGCTCGCTCTGTCGTGTTTGTGGGCAATCGAATCACTGCCAAACGAACCATTTGTTCTTTTGATAGGACGTGGTTTGGGTTGAGGATACAGTTTCTTGAGATATCGTTGATTACTACTATATGGCTAATATCTCTAGTAGATTTCAAACAAGTGTGAAAGATGAATCAGTAATGTGAAAGAGCTAGAGTTTTGTGAAATGCCTATGTGTCTTGTCTTGTGACTGTCATTTGTTAGTTTACTACTCTACCTTCTTTATTCGAAAGTTGGTTTGCATTCTTTAGTGAAAAAGCTGTTTGTTTTCAAGTGGTAGCTTACAGTCAACCGCAGTTTTTTAGACTGGTATGTTGATCTTCCCTGGTAATGTATTCAGGCTGAAGAGCTTGGTGTTGGAAGAGAAGGTAAACGCAGCTGCTACTGAATTCAATTTTGCTGATTATGAAACGTTTTATTACACGCTTTATCTCTGTATTATTTTATAGATGGACGAGCTGAGTTGGGGCCAGGGCGATCCAAGGGTGGTTTGTCCAGTGCACAGTTAGTTTCACAACTTACCTTACCTTGTTCAGACCTGACCTGTCCTAATACATGATTTTTTGTTTGACCAATATGATACAATTACAGGGGAAAGCCGAAGAAAGGGAGAGGACAATCGATAGCCAGAGAGGCAAAGAGAAGCAGACCATCTACAGAACCAGATTATGAAGATGAAGATGATCCGGATTTGAATATGTATGGGCATGGTTCACTCATGTAAGTTGGCATTTTCTGTTTTGATGCCTGACACTGTAAGAAACAAATCAGCGTGTAGCCTTTTTGTTTTGCATCCCAGAACAGAACTGAACCGATCCAAGTAAATCTAGGAACTAATATGCCAGCTTTACATTATCCATTACTATGAAGTTGCAGTGAGGGTTTTATCAAATATTTTAATCTGTCTAGAAAAAGTGAAAAACTATATGATCATATGAGGTTATGAGAGAAAGCAGTTCTAAGAATGTTAAGAGTGGAATTGGTTGGCATGTATCATCATGATTCATCATTTGTGATGGAAGCTTAAAATAGAATTTGTTCTTCTGGGTCCAACTTAGTTGTACTTTCCCTTTTCTTGCTTTTTTTTATATTACTTTTCTAATTTGCATTCATATAAAAATATAATATAGAAGTGAAATTATCTATGCAGAAGAAGAATGTTTATACATTAACAAAAAAAAAAAAAACAAGAATGATTTTTTATCCCACGCATTAAAATTTTTAGAGTGGTGAGCCATATTGTATTCACATTACAACGGAAAAACAAAATGAAGAAAAAAGTTTGTTAACACTTTTGAAAATTCACGAATTTTTTAACAAAGAAGAAGGAATGAGAAAACAAAGTTCTTTTTAGAAAATTTAAACAAGAGAAATCAGAAGAAGAACATCATGGGACACAATCAGGATGAATGTGATCGATCAAGCACTTCGTTTTAACCTTTCTTGGTATTCAAGAAACGACCTCTCTTTCTCTATCTTCATACTTTCTCTAAACTTGTAGATGAACTCGTCGGCTCTCTCGTCAACCTGCAAATGCGGAGACGCAGCCACCACTCTCCTCCAAGCATCTTCCATCGAATCAGCAATCTCCGGCATCCCATCTTCGTCTTCTTCTTTTTTCTTCTCTTTTGTCCCCACAACTTTCTCTTCGCTACCACTCGTCCCCTCGCCACGTGTTTGGCTTTGGCTTTGGTATTGATAGATTTGAGAGTAATAGTCATCCTCGTATCCATAGTGACGACGCTTTGGTTTAGTGAGAGATCGAGAGGAGAAGTTGAGAAACTGCCGAGAACTTTCGTTGCGGCTGTAGTAGTATTTGTGCGTATAGCTATTGTTTTGGAGGTACCTTGTTCTAAAAGCAATGAGACGGCGAGAGATGAACCGGAAGACACGAGCCGTTGATTCTCTGACCGATGAAGCGATCTCCATGTCTCTAAATTTGGACTTGACCATGTTCGTGAAGTTTTTCCATGCCCTCTTCGCTGGATGTTGCTTCTTCTTTTGCCGCAACGAAGCCATTCAGAGACTTTACCTTTTTTTTTTTTCTTGAAATATGTTTGGCCAAATGTGTATTATTGTCAAGAAATGGTTTATATTTTGGTTCAGGCCCTTCATTTTCCGAATAAAATACTAAAACCCCATTGCTTTTGGGTAAAAAGTAGGGAACAAAAAGTGGGTTCTCTTAGCTTACTCCGGATGGCAAAAAAACTCAGATTCTGGCTAAAAAAGAGCATATTGTTTTTGCACATCTTCAGGTCTTAAAGCGTTTTTATGAGGGTGTTAAATATTTTTCATAATATCTGAAAATAAATTTTTATATCTTTAACTAAAATTCTTCACAGTGTCTTTAAAGATGTATGAACCTGAGTTGTTTGGAAGCTCTGTAAAGAAACATTGAAAATGAAAGTTGAAAGTAATGCTCCATGAAGCTAACCATGTGAGATCCGACCAAGGGAAGGCCCATAAGTTTTATTGGATAATGACTAGTACTAATAAGTTGTAATTATTGGAATGAGACTGTTGAGCTAATAATTATTATTTTAACCAACAAACCAATCAATCAATCATACATTTATCTGCACATTTCGATTTTTCTAATTAACCATAGGGCATAGGCCCATAGCTTTATATTCCTCATTCATACCAACCAATTTGTTTAAGACATGTCTTTGACATTATCTGCTTAATTCTGTCTACGTATTTTTAGGACTTCGGAAGTAAGCTTATTTTATTTAAAAGTTACAATCATATAAAAAAAAATGAAACTATCATCATTTCAAAACATGCATCTGGCAAACTTTAAAACTACAAGAAAGAATGCCACGAGAGAAAATCAATATATACAGTAATACTACTAATCTTTAACATCATAAAATCTACTAATCTGGTTTAGGATTTTAGGAATTAGCATATTATAAGCTGAGCTTTAAGAGTTGGTGTAGCTTAAAAGTGAGTCAAAGTAGTTTGTAACTAGTCCAAGCTTGGTTCGTGTGGATCCGTGTGCATTAGTGATAGCTTCTATATTTTTTTTAATGCACATAAATTTTATGAAACATAAAATATGTGTAATCTTATAATTGTAATGTTATTTATGCGAGTTACAGGAAGCTCTAAAAGACTAAAACAGTCAGTAACCCCTATCCTACTCCTAAAAATAGACATTTGCAAACACCAAAACACCCACCTAGTATGTTTTTTTTGTTTTTTTTTTGACACAGTATGTTAAATAAATAAGAAAACGAATTAGGCGGAGAGTGAAATGTGGATGGAGAGGGGAAATGCGCTAAAAAAGTGTGAGGTTATTTGCATGGGAGCTTCAAACACTTCTAAAATTGGCGATCCTCCTTTAGAAACTATCTTCTTCTTTTTTTTAAAATGTTTATTTTAAACCATTCTCCTGATTTCTAGGATCATTATTGACACTCAAAACTATTTTTTTTCAGAGTAATCTTTCTTATTGGTTTCAAGGTTTGTAAACTCTGCCATCGATTAAATAGAATTAAGATTTAGGCCATGAACGGTTGAGAGAGTTTTTAAATGGTTTTTAGATTTATAGTTTTGGGCTCTTAGTTTTGGGCTTTGATTTTTGGGAAAATTATTAATTAGGCATTATTTGTAAAGCTATTACCAAAATAGGTACTTAATACAGTAAACGTAAACAGTAGACAAAAAAATCAACTGTTTCTGACTACTTTGCCCTTGGCAATTGGCAAATGATCGAGAATATGAAGGTGGAGAGAGAGAGAGTTCTCGACATCATCTTCTTCTTAGATTCTGTTTTGTTTCAAAATTAATCATCAGCTGTCAATAATATGTTCGGTTTTGTTTCATCAGTTAGATCCAAGAAATCAGAGGTGATTTCAATCGGGTTTACAATTACAACGGCGATAATAACAGAGGTTGTGTTTCACCGCTATTAGTGGTGGCGAAGAACAGATTGAAGGTGGGGACACATCTAACCACGACGGAGAGGAAGCCACCGGTGGTTGAAGCTGGGTTACGGCGATGAACCGGTTGGATCGACGAACCAGATTAGAAACAAAGAGATTGTCTCCAAAGATGAAAAATCATGGAACTTAGATCTGTTTTTGTAAAAAAAAATTAAACCCTACAGATTGGACAAAAGAGAACCCAAACACAATATTAAAATTTCGTTTTTGATAGAATAAAAAAAAAAAATTCAGTTTCAGATGGGTAGAGAGAAGATGAAGCAACGGCGAGAGGAAGAAATGATGCAGTTAGAAGAAGGGTATAATAGACTTTTTACAATGTAAAGATACCTATTTTGGCAAAGTTTTTGGAAAGTACCTAAAACGAGAAGGAACGAGTTAAAAAGTACCTTATTTGTTAATTTCTCTTGATTTTTCAGTTTTTAGTTTTTGTAATAGATTTTAATTTTAGGTCGTTTTCTTTTTATATACTCCCTCCGTTTCAAAATATAGGATGTTTTAGTGAAAACACGTATATTAAGGAATAGTTACTTTTAAAAAGTTTAACCAATCACAAGCAAGTCTGCATAATATAAAATATAAATTTAATCTAAAAGTTGCATAAAAAGTTGAAAACATCCTATATTATGAAACAAAAATATTTCTCTAAACATCCTATATTATGAAACGGAGGGAGTATTTTTTTATGAAATGTGTAACTAATTGTCAAATGGTAAAGTTATGCACAAAGAGCTGCAGATGCTTTACAATAAATTAAAAGAGTAACCATAGGCCCTTCGAACAATAGAGCATTTTGAATTTTATTTTTTATTCACCAAACTACAACTGGACAAAAACTGACTTGGTTAGCTTCGGAATACACCAAAATTGCTGAGTGAAAAACACTTTATATTTTTATTGTATTTATTCGATCGACGCTAATAGAACCGAACGGTGCGGGTAATATAATAAAGTAAGACATGGTTGTGTTGTGCTACTGATAAGGGAATTTATAAGAGCTAACGCATTTGTAATATGTAAACTAACAAAATAACATGGGGCAATTGCATTTTGTAGATTTTTATTTGGCAATGCGATAGTAGACCCTATATTTGATATTTGAGAAACATAATCATTAAGGCTACTGAAATTACTGTTGACTCCCTTACAATCAAACAAAAAATAGAAGCCGAAATGACATATGTAACCCGGAGAAAATCTGCCACAGATTTTTTTCAAGTCGATTACAATTGACGGCAACAAAAAGACATAAAAAGATGTCTACTCCTTAATTATAGTTTAAATTTTAATTAAAAAATTATAAAAAAATAATTTGATAACCATATAGACTTCCTGCATTGAATTAAAATAAATTTACATATAAACCAGTAAAATTAAGGGATGAAAGGTTGATTAGGCTAAAATTATTTGATTTAAGGTTTGCTTAAGTAGACTTCTCTGTATAATATTTGTGGTTGACTTTGTTATGCCATCAACCAGTAATATTATATTATCTTAATTTCATCGGTAATTTAACCAAACCTATAGCTGAACCTAACTGAATGCGTACTGATTCCTTGATTTTAACCTAACCGGATAATTTAACCATATATATACTTCTTTCTGTAAGTCAACCCTAGTTTTTTATGTGATCTCTCTCTCTCCAAAAATTTTCTCTCAAAAATTCTGATATTGTTGCTCTCGAAAATTCAGATTGTTTGCGTTATGAATTATTTATATGTAACTGTTCATTGTAACTGTTCATTGCAACCGCTTCGTCTCAAGTATATAAACCTAGTCTTGGACCTACTGATTATTTTAAAACTGCAACCGAAAAAGTTATCAGCAAATCATTTCATTTCTCTCAAAAAAAATAGTCAGTGGTTCATCTTTACGACGGAGAATTGGAGATTGAAAGTCTTTCAGTACCTGTATCGTTCAATCTAGAGAATTAGAGACTGAAATCATTCACGGTTGGGTAATTCTTAGAAATTTTCTATATCACTTCACTTCAAACGTATAAGTGTAGAAGTTTCTATATCACTTCACTTCATACTTATAAGTGTAGAATTCTATTTTCTGGGCCTACTGATTATAGAAACTCGTTTATTCGTTGTTAACAATGTATTAATTTGGCTGATTAGATTGATTTGCAGTTTAAAGTAGGGTTTAGTTTCCCAGGAAGAAGTCTTCATGATAAGTCTTCAGCATAATCAGTACAAATATTAATTTGATTTAATTGATTTGCAGATGGTTCAGTTTCCCGTGGAGAAGTCTACCAGAGAAGTCGGCAACATAATCATTACAAGGTTTAAATTGATTTGACGTTAGGTGGCGGTAATATATATATATATATATATGTTTAATTTAACGATAAGCAGGAATTGGTTTACCGATAAGTGGGATCCGGTTTTAATCGGTTTTTTATAATTTTCTAGTACTGTTTTGAATAACCCGGAATTGGTTTTTTAAAACCAGGATTATTATAATTATTATAATTTTACACAACAAAAACCATGATAACAACTATAGTTATCTCTAATTCCGTCTTGCTCATATTTTTGTCAACTTTTCTCTTCCGCTTATCACTAACGGTTGATTTTTCCATTATTTTTCGTGTTAAACTTAAATCTCCATCTTTCGGGTTGTCTTTTTGCTTACTTCGCTTAACGTTTTTGTACCAGATCTCGCCGAACTCTGTATTCTTCAGCCCCGCCGCTTCATCTTCGCCGCAACGTCTTCGCCTCCGTTTCTTCTTCGATTAAACTAAAGGTTGACTTCTTTTTCGATTTTAGACTTCTTTTTCAATTTGATTGTAGACTTATTGTATTTGTCTTCTTCCATCTCAATCTCTCTTTTTCTAATTTCCCGCCAAACCTAATCTTATTTTGCAAAATGGAGTAGACGAACATTCCAGAATTTCCTCGGAGGTTTTACACGAAGGGTGAGGAGTCGTTTCCGTGTAAAAGCATCGGCTATTACAGCAACGATACAAAGCTGTTTGATGAACTGTACAAAGCTCTTGAACCGGATGAATGGGATGAGGTTCGTGACTCTCGACTGGGTGTCTTCCGACAGTTCAACCGTTTTCAATTCGAATGGGCTTCCAAACTGGTTCACCATATGCTCAGCTTTCAGATAGTCTGCAACAAAAAGTACGAGATATGGAGTCTGGTTAGATCTAACCCATTAAAATTTTCTTTGAATAAGTTTGAAGCCATCACTGGACTTAACTGTGAAGATGTCGAGTCCATGGAGCAGCCTAGATTTTTAAAAGGTTTAATAATATTTTGTTAACTTTTGTGTGTTATTCTAGTAAACAGATTTTTGGATGTGCTATTTGAGTCAATAACATACTTTTATGAACTATTTGAATAACTAAGTCATTCTCTTATTCTGATTTGTTTCATACTTCTTCATGGTTACAAAGTCTTTACATCCACATTTTTTTCCTGCATAGTAATTATCTTTCAGAAAAAATCATTCAGGTTTATGTTCACAAAGTGGCCAATTATATTATATCATAACTCAACATATCTTCATTACTAGAGTTGGATCAAATAATTAAGGACCTCCACATTGCGCCATTATTTCTGCAACACCACTAATATTTTGGTCCTCTAATACCCTATTAACATTATATTGAATTCTCATTCATAGTCAATAACATATACAATGAGAAATACAGAAACTTACAAAACTAATTTAATGCTATTTAAATATTTTACATATTTTCAACGGCTAGCTGATTTCTCCAGCGGCATATATACTTTTCATTTATTTTAGAAATAAACTAGTCGATATGTTTTCTCAGCCCGTTGGCTAACTAAACGTTTGAAAATGCTTGTGAGAACTAACCATTCGTCTTTTATTGATCTCATTTTAAAGAATTAGTTTGCTACCTAAATTAGGAAGATGAACTAAAATTAGTAAAGCAAACTCATAATTTTCGTGAAAGTTGGATTTATTCAATCTTAGTTTTGATGATATTATATAAAGAAGGGAAAATAGACTCTATTAGGTTCTCAAACTAGACACCCACTTGCGCATATTGACATTAATTGTTTTCCATAACTATTAAAGTAAGTAACTATATATTGCAATATGAAAGATGCATGCATCAAGATCTACTTAGGTAGTTAGGTAGAAGCATGAGTAGCTTCTAACTATCCTCAAGATCACTTAATCAGCTAGTTAAGTAGAAGCACGAGTAGCTTCTAACTATCCTCAAGATCACTTTATTTTATATTATATGTTACAATGCTAGACCATTTTAAAATAAGAAATATGATTCACTGCCAGAGTTTATAAACTAGGCGTAGAATCTTGTCTTCACTAACAGAACTGCGATCAGAGTCACTCTAGTAATAACGTCATACATTGGCATCTTGAGTTAACTTGTAATGACGAATCTAGATAACTAGTTCTTATTGGAAAATAATAATGATGAGAGTCTCATTATAAATTGAATAATTTCACTAGATGATACTAAACATTTCACTCAAATTTCCAAATAATGATTATAGAAGATTTTTGTTTATAGCATACCTTCAAATGGATGAAAATGTCTGAGATTCTTCATAATTTAATGTTTTTTCCACTGACACTATATATTTCATTCTTAACCTGCCATAATTTCTTCAATATGACGCAAAATTTAACTATCTATGCTATTTGTAAACATTCTCTCTTTATCACGATTCTACCGATAAATTTTTTGTATACACTGTTTTGGAACCCTTTTTTATAATTTTTATCAGTTTTGATTTAAATGATGAATAAATTATGACCCTTGAAATTTTTAACGTGTATGCCCCCACTTACGATAGAGTTGGAACACAAACGTACAAAAAATAAAAGGACCCACGGGAAAAAATGTTACCATAGTAAAAAGCACGTAAACGGTAATATATAAATAAAATATCTTGTCTATAAAGGCCGTAGTGCCACTCAACTCACTAACTCACTCTTAGTACATACAAATATTTTCAACAATGGTTTCTCCTTCTTTAACCAAGCTAGTCTTCGTAGCTTGCTTTGTTCTGTTCACATTCTCAGACAAACTCGTGGCTGAAGAATCCGACAAAGTTCAGCTCTATCTTTACTACGAATCACTTTGCCCCGGTTGTCAGATGTTCATCGTCGATGGCCTAGTCAAATTCTTTGACTCCGATCTTGACACGATCACCGATGTGAAGCTCGTTCCATTCGGTAATGCTAAAGTCTCCGATAACATGACCGTCACTTGCCAGGTTCACTTCAATTTCTCACTCTTTTTGTGTCCTACTTTTATGACTAAACTCAGTTTCTATTTAACCTATTGTTTGGGAAATTTTGTGAAGCATGGTGAAGAGGAATGCAAACTTAACGCCTTTGAAGCTTGTGCTATAAAGATTTTGACTAACCCGGTATGCATTTATTTCTAAACTTTTTTGGTGAAACTAGGGAAAATTGATGAGTGTTACAATATTTTCTAACTTTTGTAAGATGGTGATGGTTTCCGAACACAGAAATCGCAGTACACGTTCATAAGGTGCGTTGAAAACGATACGGAACACTTTCAACAAGAATGTTTCCAAGGCTTTGGAGATGAGAAAGACGTCAATGATTGTTACAACAGTGATCTCTCTAAAAAGGTTTGCATAATAATAATAAAAACATACATTGCATAGTTATCAAATATTATAACTTTTTTTTTGGTTATTCGTTGTTGTAATTACAGCTCATACTTGAGAACGCAAAACAGACCATGAGTTTGAAGCCGAAACATGTATTCGTACCATGGGTCACACTCAACGGCAAACCACTCTATGACGTACGTATATATCTATCTCTTTTAATAACTCTTATTTACATTTTTAGAACCAATTTAAAACTGTCTTTTTGTATGTATTATTTTTGTCTATTGGGGGTGGGGGGGGGGGGGGGGGGGGGGTGGGGGTGGGGGGGGGGGGGGATGCAGAAGCTAGATGATTTGGTGTCCCAGGTCTGCAACACGTACAAAGGAAAGGCTCCACTCCCAAAACAATGCAGTTCCTCTGCTTTGTCTGAGAAGAAGACTACGGCAAAGCTTCAGTTCTCCTATGCCAATGGTGCTATCAAGTACTAAGTTAATTATCAATCTACTAAGATGGATGAAAAAGCTTATGTCAGTGGAATAATTAAATAAATATATTTTTCTAGAATTTTATGTTTACGTGGTCATGAACCTTCTGACTAGTATATATCTTATATAATATGAGAAGGTTTTTCTCAATTTTTTCTAATAACATGACATCTGGCTTCTTATATAGCTGACACATATCCTCATTCTCAATTTAATTTAAAACTATGGGTTAAAAGAAACTTAAATAGATCCATCTCAATTCCCTAGCCAACAAGACATAAATTCATTTCAATTTTAATTCAAAACTATGGAGCAAAAAAACCAAAAAAACCAAAAAAATAGCATGTTCCCTAGCCAACATGAGTCACATAACTAATTAAAAAAATTAAATATATTTTCTTTCTTCTCCATGCCTCTCGACTTCTACGAACTTGGCATCATTTCGAAGCATCAACTACATAATCTGAGAATGTATTAATGTTTTACTTATGGTTAGTTGTCCCTCATTTCTCACATCATCATCAATTCTATCACCTGCTTTATTCCTCTTTGATGACCTAATTGGTTAAAAATCACAGTATTTATTATATAGAAGTACTCAGATTTATCTTCTTCTACCAAATCTTTAATTATTTTTTGTTTTTTAAATTTAGTATTATTTCATAGCAAAAATCTATATAGTTTACTTTTGTTAAAGAAAAATTAATCTATTAATCTATTTTGTTTTTACGATTTATAAAATTTTCACTTATTTTTTTATCGCAATCGGAACTTTATTACTTTACTATTTTTATCGGTTTCACATGTCAATATTTACTATATATTAAACTATAATAAAGTAGAGTTGTGAAAATCGTCATTTGGCATCCCTCTATTTTTTTTAACATGTGTCATTTTTCTTTCAATTTTAATGAAATAAAAAGATACATTATTGCTAATCTAAAACTAAATTGTCTACACACATTTTTTTTAATTTGGGACATTTTATATGTTCAGTTTCTTTAGATTTACATTTACTTCTCTCAATCAATTACCTTTATGACATTATGGGTGGACGTTTTCTTTTGTTCAAACTGTTCATGTTGAAATAATGCATATGACCAAATTAATTATAATTAATATGCTTTATAACTGTATTTATTGCCATGAATGTGATTACTCAGAATAATGTGTCAATGAAATTCCTTTTCCCATCATTTCCCATGGTATTTTTAAAATATTATTTCTTATGAAGTTTTTTTAAAAAACATGATGTCTTGCACTATGATGATAAACATATTAATTTCTCTAGGACTATTTGAAGAAATCGTTTACAAAGCCACAATGTTTTTTTTTTTTTTTTTGATATTATAGTCTTGTCAATATTTATTAGCCTCTTTCAAAAGATTGTGTTTTATGATAGTCATGATTTAAAGTTTTTGCATTGTTTTGTAATGTGATTTTTAAACTTTCTAACTATATTTGGAAGTCTTACGTGATGAAGATGAGCCTAATGCTTGTTGAACTAGTATAGCTACTAACTCGGGGATGACAATTAAGAAGGGCGAAACAAAGGATTTTTATTAAGATAGTCAAAGATTGTCGAATTACAATATAACCGTTATGAGCCGATCGGCTAATTACAGAGACTTGTATTCTCAAATTGACTAACAGGACTATAGCTTAGAATTGGATTTACTCCTGACTCTTGCCCAATGTTACTTGATGGCTTCTGCAAGCTGCTCCCTCGGTATTTATAGCTGATGGGACGCTTCATCTCTTCGCCTCGGGATCGATGTGGGATTGTCTCTAAGTAAAGTCGGCGGTCGTTCTTATGCGGGCCGTCACTTATTGGGCTGTCCGTCTCAATTGGGCCTTCTGGGAGCTTTGTCGGCCCGGTAAGAGTGTTTTGTCAGCCGATATTCATGGACTTTGGGGTGACTTATGTCGATAATGGGCCTGTAGGAAAGCCTGTTAAGGCTGGGTGAAACCCATATCCAACAATTGTCCCCCCCTTAGTTCATTGTGGTCAGCCTTGGGCCAATGAGCTTGCTCGGGAATTATTAAGTCTGGCTCATTATTGAAATGTCGGTCTGAGATTTTATACTTTGTCAGGGAGAAGAAAGTCGAAACGTCACTCCCTAGGGTTACGTCGTTTCGCGCCCAATCGCCGCTTTTAAGGGTTTCTTTCCCCGCCGCTTATAAAAGGAGACTCTTTAGGGTGCCCTCTTCACTTCTTCTCCAGCCGCAAAAGTCGAGGTAACCCTTCTTTCTCTTTTTCTTAGAACCTTTCTCTTTTTTCCTCTGCTTTAGTTATCCTTAGGTTTTTAGTGTAGTTTATACTTGCCCCCAACCGGGTTTGTTGTTGTAATTGCCGATTCGATTTTGATGTCGGGTTCTTGTGAGGAATATTTAAACGAGCGCTCATCTACTGGCTCTTCTGAGGCTAGCCCGTCAGTGCAGGCTGCCGATTTGCCTAATTCCAGAGTCTCGGCAGAATCGTCTAGGCTTCATAGACGAAGTAGGAGAGTACAGTCGCGGAATCGTTCTCCGGAACCTAGGGTTGACCCGGAATTTCTTGTGTCTTCCGGAGTTCCGGTCAAACCAGAGGCGGACGATCCTAGTCCTGATCGAGTGGGCTGCCCTGATTCGCCTCACTCTCGCGATGAAGCCAGATCTGCTCATTCGTCCAACATTGTCTCTCTTGACGACGAGATCGAGATTGGTGAAGGGACTGATTATCTGGACGCGCCTTTTGACTCGGAGAAGTCACTCTGTGATGCCGATTCTCTCTCTGCTATGACTGACTTTTGTAATTCTCCCCGGCGCGTTTATGTTGTATGTCCGACTCCTGAGGAGCGTGTATTTAAGTGCCCTGATGGGTATATTAGTTTATACGAACCGTTTTTTACAAAGGAAGGCCTTCGTTTCCTGATTCCAGCCTTCCTGATGGAATATTGTTGGCGCCGTCAGATTGCCATTACGCAGCTCACCGTTCATACAATCCGTAACATGGTCGGTCTTAAACACCTTGCTGACCAATGCGGGATCAATCTGACTGCTTATTTTGTCGAGGACATGATGCGTTTCACTAGGCAGAAGGGGTTTAACGGAATTTGGTATGCTAGTGCGACGCCCGGATATAAGCTGATGGACCATCCGCCGTCGAAAACCCACACCGGACTGAACAGATATTTCTACGCTAAGGTTGACGATGCCCTGGTAGAGGATACGTCAATAGGTTTTAAGACTGAGTGGAATTTGTCCCATGGTAGTTTCTTGGGTGATCCTTACTTTTTCCTTTAGCTTCGGTTGTTGACCGGTGATTACCTTTGTTTTTTGTTGATTTTCAGATTTGGTTGATAAGTCTGCCGATCCACCGACTCCAGATTTCTTTGAGGTTAACGATCTTTTAAGGAGGCAAACGGTTCTTGACTGGAGGACTATTCCGCAGCTAGACCAAACTAGGGGCAGGAAACCATCAAAAGGTATTGCCTCGCCGTGCTTGTCGGTTTTTGTCCGGCTCATTTATCATGTCTCTTTTATTGAGGATCCTCGTTTGTGTTGATAGGAGGTTCGAGTCAAGCAAAGATGGTGAAAATGGGTGTTCCCAAGTACTCCGGCAGGCCAGTCTCGAAAAAGAAGAATGCCGCGGAAGAGAAGGAACTGCAGTTGGCTCTGAAGAGGAGTATGGTTGACCACTCGTCCATTCAGAGTTCTCACGTTGGAGGTGCCTCGGGTAGCCGATCTTCAGATGGTAACAAGTCTTCGCGGGACAAGGGGAAGATCACTGACGCTGTTCGGCGAGATAAGGATATTGTCCCTATCGATCTCATGGTTGAAAAGGATCGCTCTTCGGCAAAGAGGTTCCGGCTAGTTTTGATGGGGTCGTTGTGTTTAAAAGGCCTAGGACCTCCTCGCTGGATCCGAAGGACAAGGGTGTCCAACCTTCCTACTCTCTCCACTTCTGTTATGTGAAGGACACCCCTTTTCTTTCTGACAAAAGGGAATGTGGTGCTCTCATTCGCGAGGTCTCCAAAGTGCCGGGCGATAGCTCTGAGGGGGATTTGAGGGAGGATGACGCGTTCGACGAGTGGGCTCGGCACCATCTCCAGGTTCATCCTCTTTCTTCTTTTTTTTTTTTTTTTTTTTTTGTTAAACTTGGTTTTGTTTTGTCTCAATCAGCGAGCTCGTCGTACTTGATGGCTTGCCGTTATGAGCGTAGGCTGAAGGCTGCCGAACGTGAGACTGCCCTCGCCGAGACTGGACTAAAGGATTGCCAGAACCAGGTCAGCAAGTATCGGTCTGAGTCAAGTAAGGCTTGGCGAGAGTTTGATCGTCTGAAGGAGGAAAATCGCCAGTTGCAGGGGTCATTGGAACGTTCTTGTGCCGACGTTACTCGCTTGGAAGCTTCCGTCCAGCGAGCTGCTGATGAATTTGGCCATCAATTGAACTCTGCAGTCGAGAAAAGGGCCGAGGAGGTACGTCGTGAGGTGAGGGAAGGTTATCGCGAGCGGTCGAACCAAATTCGCCAGCATATCTGGGATGTGAGGTGGGCTTTTAATCTGATGATGATGAAGGCTCATGCGAATGGTATCTTAAAGCAGGTCGAAGACCTTATGAACGATGGTTGCCCGATTCCCGCTAAGACGGTCCAATTTGTCACTGATTGCTCGGCTTTCTGGGATAATGTGGTGGACGGTATTGAGATCATCCCGCTTGCTAATGACGGGTACGTGGTGACTCCGACTGCTGTGCATGTTGCGGCTAATCCTCGGCGTATTCCTGGTTATGATGAGATCGTCGATTTTGACGAGTATGGCTCGAACATGCCGTCCGCTACGACCGAGGTCGCGGAACCCGAACTGCCTGATATTGATGAACAGGCTCCAAATGTTGAGATGCAGGTGACGACACAGGAAACGCCGGAACGGGACATTGTGACCGGCCTTGCTTTGGCGGATGCTGCTATGGCTCCGATTTCTGAGGGGATTGAAGGTCATAGCATCCAAATTGTCGGGCTCGTTAGTGATGCAGCTGTGAGGGATCCGCTAGCCCCTGTTCCTGCCGTTGCTCCTGAAGGCGAGGGTGAAATTGTGCCTGAATAAGCCCTGTGTGGCTTTTAAATTGTGCCGTTTGTGGCTTGCATCCTATGAAGACTTATTTATGTGTTATTTTAAACTTTTTTTTTTTATGGTGTCTGACTTGAATATTTTGAGGGTGGTTTGTTTCTACCCCCTCCCTTTTGGTCGTGGATGATGGTAACGATGGTTGAGTTTGCAAAGTTTAACATTGCCATTTATGTTTTTTTTTTGACGAGCTGGGGCGAGGCTTAGGCAAAGTTAGAATTTGCCATAGTTCCCCCCTTTTTTAATGAGCTGGGACAAGGCTTAGACAAAGTTAGAATTTGCCATAGTCCCCCCCCTTTTTTTATGAGCTGGGGCGAGGCTTACGCAAAGTTAGAATTTGCCATAGTCCCCCCCTTTTTTGACGAGCTGGGACGATGCTTAGACAAATTTAGATTTTGCCATAGTCACCCCCCCCTTTTTGACGAGCTGGGGCGAGACTTAGGCAAAGTTAGAATTTTCCATAGTCCCCCCCTTTAGACTAGCTGGGGCGAGGTTTAGACAAAGTTAGATTTTGCCATAGTACCCCCCTTTTTGACGAGCTGGGGGGAGGCTTAGGCAAAGTTAGAATTTGCCATAGTCCCCTCCCCTTTTTGACGAGCTGGGGTGAGGCTTAGGCAAAGTTAGATTTTGCCATAGTCCCCCCCCTTTTTGACGAGCTGGCGAGGCTTAGGCAAAGTTAGAATTTGCCATGGTCCCCCCCTTTTAGACAAGCTGGGATTTTGATACGTTAAGTGGTTGCGACTCTCGGACTCTTCGACTCTCGGACTCTTCACTGAGGATTAAATGCTTGTTTTGAATGGTGAGTTGCTTTTCCAAGGCGTTTCTCATCATTACCGCGTGCGGATGTTGCGTGTGGCGCGATTTTTATTGCAAGGCATTGGTTGGCTGAGGAGGGAGGCGCATTAAATGCGGGAAAGTGAACGGGCGTCTAATTAATATGGTGTCGCTTCGTGTCTGCCTCGTCCTTGCTATATAAAGGGAGGCATGGGTGGGCAAAAGTAGATCACGCAACTTTCTCTCTATTTTCTCTTTACTTTGGATTTTTGACAATCTTTTCTTGCTTCATACTCTCCTTCCTCCTTCTCAGCTTGATTATGAGTGACTCTGACGACTCGGGTGAATGGGTTCCGGTGAACCGCAACGACCGGATTGTCTTTGGTCGTCCTCGAACTGACCAATTCGTGTCGATCCGGCTCAGCCTAGTGATGGGTCAGGTCGTTTCGTTGAAGCTCGTCCCAACGACCTGTTCTTCCCGTGGAGGAGCCCGTCGGTTGCTGCTACGTCACCCCTGTTTTGGCCATTGCCGCGGAACTTCGTGCCGGGTGTTGCTGAAATTCCGGTGGAGTTTCTTCAATCCTTGACTCCCGATGAAAGGCGTCTGGCGGTTGGCTGGTTTAGGACGGTTAGTTTGTCATGTTAAGTTTATTACCGCCATGTTCGAGTTCCTGACTATTTTCGCTTCCTTTCTTCTTCTTTTGGTTATTGATAGATTGAGATTCAGCATCATGCCTATCGTCGCCGACATGAGTTTCTGGTCAAGCATATCATGGATCTTGAGATGGGGATGCAAAAATTGGAGGCTGGGCCAGAGGATTGGGAGCGGTTCGGGTTCGGGAAGTTTTGTGCGATGCTTTTCTGGCTCTGTGATCGAGTTCGTGCCTATAGCCGTGGAGTTCGTGGAAATCGCTGAGGATGTTCGGCGTATTATATGTCTTGTCGGTTGACGAACTGTTTTTTGTTTTGGCACCCGTGTGTTGGGCTGCTAACTCTTTTCGGAACCCTTGTCCTATGGTTGGTCGTAACATTTTTTTTGCTGAACACTTCACCCGATCCACGGGTTTTGTTTTAAGATGTTTTATGTTATATTTTGGTTATCTTCAGCAGTGAGACGTCTCTCATCTTATTATGTCGAGCCGAAAGTCTTCGTTCGGAACCACGTTTTTTTTTGTCTGCTTTTGCAGGGGGTAGTTGTTAAATTTTGGGAGCCGGAAGCGTTGAATTCGCATATTAAAGCCCGGCTTATTCCCTACCTTGGGTCGAAGATATTGCGCGCTGGTGGCGGCTTATTTTGCTCATCGGCCTCGGTTTGTTTGCGAGCAATGGTTGGAGCCCGGCTTATTACTTACACTTCGCGTGGAGTGTAATTTATTTATTTATTATTTTTTTTTAGTCGGAACAACTGGCCAAATTGCCGACCTTGCTTGGATGTATTCTTTGTTTTGGTTGTTATTTGCGTGATATTTGTCGATTTTGTAAGACAGTATGCTTAATAAAAGAAAGGTGGAAGTTCGTCAAAGAAGATTTCATTCATAAGTAGTGGCTGCACCTTTTCAGGTTGCCTACGTACCTCCTTTCTCTTAAGAGGATCAAGACGATCGTAGTTCAAGTTACATAGATATTAAATACTCCTAGATAGAAATAGAAATATAATATATGTATTTTTTTAGTAGAAATATAATCCAGCGTTCCAGGATTGCGGGATTGCCTCGCCGGACATGGTAATTAGCTTGTAGACTCCTGGGCGGACGACTGTGGATACTTGGTACAGCCCTTCCCATTTTGCACCGAGTTTACCAGCATTAAGTTCGGCGGTATTTTCGAACACCTTGCGTAGAACGAGGTCTCCCTCGCTGAAAGATCGCAGGTTGACCTTTTTGTTATAGTGACGGGCTGCCGCCTGTTGGTAATTCTGAATCCGGAGCAAGGCATGGTCTCGCAGCTCTTCGATCTCGTCGAGGCTGTCATAGAGCATTTCGTCATTTAGCTCGGAATTCTTGACTAGCATGGTCTGGCGTAAACTGCCGACGCTTACTTCGGCTGGTGCCATTGCTTTCAGGCCGTAGGCTAGTGAGAATGGTGTTTGTCCTGATACTCTTCGTGGAGTTGTTCGGTGAGACCATAGCACGCCGTCTAGCTCGTCGGCCCAGAGACCTTTCTTTTCTTCGAGTAGCTTTTTAAAGCCATTTATGATCGTCTTGTTGGTTGCCTCTGCCTGGCCGTTACCTTGAGGGTACCTCGGAGTCGACTTGCTGAGCCGGATACGCCAACTTGCGCAGAAATTGTCGAATTTCTTGGATATGAACTGCGATCCGTTATCAGTTACGATCTCGTAAGGCAATATGTGTCGGCATATTATGTTTTTCCACACAAAATTCTGGACCTCATTCGCTTGGATTTTCTTATAGGACTCCGCTTCGACCCACTTGATGAAGTTGTCAGTCAATATAAGAAGAAATTTTTTGTCGTGCGACGCGGGCAGTGGTCCGACGATATCCATTGCCCATCTCATGAATGGGTATGGCGCTGTTGTTGTAGAGAGCAATTCCGCTGGGGCATGTATATCGGACGCATGTCTCTGACACTTTTCGCATTTCACGGCAAATTGCTTGCAGTCGCTGACCATGGTTGGCCAATAAATTCCATGTTTTCTGATTTTTAGTGCTAGGGCGTGTCCGCCAGAATGGTTTCCTCCGGTTCCTTCGTGCGTTTCCTGCATTACTCGTTGGGCCTCTTCTGCCGAGATGCAATGCAGTAATATGCCGGCCGCGCTCCAACGGTAAAGGCGTCCTTCAACTAAGGCGTACTGTGCCGCTTTCTTTTTTAGACGTCGGGACTTCCATTTGTCCGCCGGGACTACTCCTTCGTTGATGTACTGAAGTATTTCCTAGCGCCAATCAGCGGGCTCGACATCATTGTTAGCCGTGTTTCATCGTCCGGGTCGGCGTGTTCCATCGGGTCGGCGGATATTACGTTAACTTGAGCTCCGTCATCGATGCTACTTACTTAAATACTCTCGACTGGGATTACTCGACGTAGGTCCGGATCTGAGGTTGACGCTAAGATGGCCAGAGCGTCTGCGGGAGCGTTGGCACTTCGAGGTATCTTGTCGATCACAAAATGGTTGAACTCCTGTGCGAGCTCCTTTACTATCTTTAAGTATGCGTCCATGCGGCCGCATTTGGTACCGTACTCTCCATTGTATTGGTTAGCGACGAGCTGGGAATCACAGTAGGCGTGAAGCCTTTTTACGCCGATCCCCGCTGCAACCCGCATTCCGGCAAGTAATGCTTCATACTCCGACTCATTGTTTGTTGCGGTGAAGTTGAGGCAGAATGATTGCTCAACGACCTCTCCAGTAGGGGATGTCAGGCGAATCCCGATTCCTGAACCATGCTGCGACGAAGCTCCGTCGATGTACAAATACCAATTTTCCTCATTTGAAGTGGGAGAGGTGAAATGTTGAGGCAGCTCGACAATGAAATCTGCTATTACCTGAGATTTCATGCACGTTCGGGCAAGGTACTCGATGTCATATTCACTTAACTCGACTGCCCACTTTGCCATGCCACCTGATTGTCCTGGGCTATGAAGTATTTGCCGCAGAGGTTGGTTCGTCAAGACCGCGATTGTATGCGACTGGAAATAGGGTCTAAGCTTGCGAGCCGAGATTACTACGGCGTAGGCTATTTTTCCAAATTCGGATAACGTAGCTCGGCCCCGTCAAGGGTCTTGCTGACAAAAAAATAGGCTTTTGTTCGCCCCGGTCATCTCTGACTAACACCCCGCTAACTGCCGACCCAGAAACAGCGATATACAGGTAAAGCTTTTCTCCTTCCTCAGGCTTCGAAAGTATGGGAGGGGTGGTCAAATAAGTTTTTAACTCGACGAACGCATGGTCGCACTCAGCGGTCCACTCATACTCCTTATTTGTCGATCGCAGCAACTGGTAGAACGGCAAGCTCTTGTCGGTTGACCGTGAAATAAATCGGTTTAAGGCCGCTATTCTGCCGGTCAGACGCTGGACTTCGCGCTTGTTTCACCGAGAGGGCATATCAAGTATAGCTTTGATCTGCTTCGGGTTTGCCTTATTCCCCTTTTTGTGACGATGTACCCTAGAAATTCTCCTGACGTCACGCCGAATGAGCATTTTGCCGGATTGAGTTTCATATTATATTTATTCAGGGTTTGAAAACATTTTCGCAGATGCTCGACATGGTCGTTTGCATTTGCGGACTTGACTAACATATCGTCGATGTATACCTCCATAGTTATCCCTAATTGGTCAGCAAATATCTTATTGACGAGACGTTGATAGGTGGCTCCCGCGTTTTTCAGGCCGAACAGCATTACTTTGTAGCAGAACGTGCCTTAATCGGTGATAAAGGCGGTTTTTTTGTGGTCATCGGTGTGCATCAGGATTTGGTTATATCCTGAGAAGGCGTCCTTGAAGGAGAGCAATGCATTGCCTGCTATGGCTTCGACGAGTCTCTCTATATGTGGTAACGGGTAGCTATCTTTTGGGCAGGCTTTATTGAAATCTGTAAAGTCGATGCAGACTCTATTCTTCCCATTTTTCTTTTTAACCACTACCGGATTTGCTAGCCATTCAGGATATTTGACCTCCATGATAGATCTGGCAGCTAACAACTTTTTGACCTCGTCATTTACCGCCTTGGATCGTTCGGGTCTGAGCTTACGCCGCTTTTGCTTGACAGGTTTGTAGGTAGGGTCGAAGTTAAGTTCATGACTTGTGACGTCCATGCTAATTCCAACCATATCGTCAAAAGACCAGGCAAAGGTGGAGGCGTTGTCCTTCAAGAATTGAATCAGGTCGGCCCTTATTGCCGGGTCGAGATCCGCGCCGGTCCCAACGCATCGCTTTGGGTCACTCTCGTCGATATTGATTTTGTCGACCAGGTGGTGACTTGGAATTTCCTCGGGGCTGGGTGCTGGTGACTCGTCCAGCGCTTGTTGTGATTGCTATAAGTCAGTGGCCTTCCGCAACTTGCATTCGATTACGAAACAGTTCATAGCGTCCGCTTAATTGCCCTTGATAGTGAATATCTGGCCGGACAAGGGGAATTTAACACACTGATGATAAGTCGACGGGACGGCCTTCATGTTGTGAATCCAGGGGGATCCGAGAATGATGTTATAGACTGCTGGTTTGTCAACCACGACAAACTTGTGCCACGAAGGTACGCCAGATACGTAGATCGGCAATTTGATTATGCCGGACGTCATCATGTAATTTCCGTCGAACCCAGTGAGTGGCCTGATCGATGGTTTGATTTCTCTGTTATTAACCTCCATTTTGTCGAGGACGTCTCTGAAGATAACGTTGACGGAGCTTCCTGTGTCGACCATGATCCTTGTCACTTCGCTCTCACCAACGTGTAATTCGATGATGAGAGGGTCGTTGTGTGGAAAGTTAACTCTATCCAAGTCGTCTGCAGTGAACGTGATCGGAGGTACGAAGGGTGGGACTTTAACTGGCCATACCGCGGCTGTGCTGGCCCTTACGTAGTCACGAATTGACCGTACGGAATCTCTGCATGCTGTCAATCCTCCCATTATCATGTCGACATGGCGAAGGGGTGGCCATTGGGTTGCCGTTGGGTTGGCGTAGAGGGTGTAAGTGCCGAATTATGTTGGGAATTTAACACACTGGTGGTACGTGGAAACCACAGCCTTCATTTTATGGAGCCAAGGCGTCCCAAGGATGGCGTTATACGCGCTTGGTCGGTCGATGACTGCGAAATCGAAGAGGTGGACCGTACCACCGACTCGCATTGGGAACATGACCGTTCCTAGAGAGGTAAGGGAGCATCCATCAAAATCAGTCAAGGTTTGTACTTCGGGCATGGTCAGGTTCAGGTCAACCTTTATCTGCGGGAGCGCCCTCAGGAAGATGACATTCACCAAACTCCCTGTGTCAACTAACACATCCGAGACTAAACAATCGCCGATATTTATTTCAACAACGACAGGTCCGGTGGGCGTGGTTCACAGCTCGGCAGTGTCTTCTTCTCCGAACATGATCGGGAAGTACGATCGGCATATAGGTGTACTACCAGGTAACCAGTCGCGCTCGGCTCTTTCGACGTCGTGGACGGGATACACGGTACGAGGCCAGTTAGGGTCGTATGGGAGACTTCCCCTTATGACGTTAATTCTACGACGAGCTGGAGGTGGTGGCGCGTCAGCCGGCTGGTTTTTCTGTCCGCCTATCTGGTTACCGGCTGCGGGCTGGTTATTCGGCGCTGGTCCGTTGTTGAAGTGGTTATTTGGACCTTGTCCTTGCTGCCCGTGGCGTCCTCGACCTCGTCCTCGTGGGGCATTACTTTTATATTGGCGCAGCTCCACTTTGACCTCGCCGTTGAGGTACTTGCCCAATAGCGCATTTTGTAAATGTCGGCAGGACTGTGTTGAGTGTCTAGTGTACTCGGGTAACTCGCAGTACAGGTTATGGTCGGGCTCCTCTCTGGCCCCTTTTGGTGGGGTCGTCGGTATCATAACTGACGAGCTTGCTGCCGGGGTCGGCGGAGCGTCATTGACGAGGTATGTTGCGCCGCGCTTCTTACTGTCCGCGAGGTATTCTTTGTCGAGGTGTTGGCAAGGTTTGTGGTATACCTCTTTTGCCTTGCCGGTTGATACTTGGACTCCGGTAGAAGCGCGTTTTTTTGTCGTAGATGACTTTTTCTTCCTCCATTTCAATGTGGACTCCTGCTTGATGGAGGGCATCTTGGAAAGTAGGAAATCTGTTCAACTTGAGATCCTCACGGAACTTTGATTCGTACCACAGAGCCTTTTAGAGGGCGGCAAGCGAAACGCTAAGGGGTGCATTCACTTGTGTGGTGATCTTTTTAAGCCTATCCATGAACTTCCGCAGTGGTTCATGCTCGCCTTGCTCGATGTTATGGAGGTCGGCGATTGTCGCCGTGGGGACGGCCAAAATCGAGTACTGCTTCAAAAAGGTTAGCGAGAGTGTACGGAAACTGTCGATTGAGTCAGGCGGCAAAGAAGAAAACCAGCCGAGGGCGTCACCGCTCAGGTTTTCTATAAAAAGCTAGCACTTCTCGGCGTCGAGCTCTTCTGGGGGAAACTCGCAACGGTGGATCGCAATCTCGAAGGACGTCAAATGATGGGTTGGGTCCGAGTCTCCTTTGTATGGAGGTAGGTGCTTTATTTTACAATCAGGACGATCGACGACCCGGCGAATCCGCTCAGTGAACGGAGTTTCTGGGATTGCTCCAGCATATGGTCTACATCAGGTGCCGTGCTGATCGCCTGGTGGAACTTCCTTGTGACATCTTTCATTTGACTTTTGAGCTCGGCCAATTCTCCGCTCTGGTTCTTCTCGGCACTATTGGGATCGGCTCTATTGGTGCCGTGCTGATGTCCGGCATTTTCTTGTAGTTTTGCGCAGACGCTAGAGAGAGTGGCGAATCGTTCTTCTGTCTTCCTGTCCTGGGCGTCTATCTTTTCCAGGATGCTTCTCATTAGTGCTCCTACATCGAGGGCACTGGTTCCTTCGCCGATCGATCCGTTCGGCGTTGCCGGGGGCCGGGTCGGTAGTATTGGAAGTTCCTCGTGGGCCTGCTGGATGCGGTCCGGCGTGTCTGCCACATACCCATCGCTGCCGGTCGTCTTTCTTTCTCCCATTGTTCAAGACGTGCTCCGTCGATGTTGGACTCTCTTCAAAAGTTGCCCTTGTTTCTGTTCCCTGGATGCGCACCAAATGTTGAACTAGTATAGCTACTAACTCGGGGATGACAATTAAGAAGGGCGAAACAAAGAAGTTTTATTAAGATAGTTAAAGATCGTCGAATTACAATATAACCGTTATGAGCCGATCGGCTAATTACAGAGACTTGTATTCTCAAATTGACTAACAGGACTATAGCTTAGAATCGTATTTACTCCTGACTCTTGCCCAATGTTACTTGATGGCTTCTGCAAGCTGCTCCCTCGGTATTTATAGCTGATGGGACGCTTTATCTCTCCGCCTCGGGATCGATGTGGGATTGTCTCTAAGTAAAGTCGGCGGTCGTTCTTATGCGCGCCGTCACTTATTGGGCTGTCCGTCTCAATTGGGCCTTCTAGGAGCTTTGTCGGCCCGGTAAGAGGGTTTTGGTCAGCCTATATTCATGGACTTTGGGGTGACTTATTTCGATAATGAGCCTGTAGGAAAGCCTGTTAAGGCTGGGTGAAACCCATATCCAACAATGCTTGACTCCTAAAGCACGATCTCTTTGGCTTTGAACATTCACTCATAATATTATAGTTGTAAGTCCCTTAGATTTCTCCTCTTATAAGTCCTTTGATCTTCAACTACAATATATTTCTAAGTTTATGTTTTGTAAATTTGCTTTGTTTTTCATTTTTAAAAGTTCTTTATCCCCATTACAAAAAGAAATTTTACTCTGCATATTGATAAAAAGATTGAGCCAAATATTACCATGTAATGCATATATAAATGGTCAAAAAATCACATATTTCTTTATGTCTCTTTGGACTCACTTTCCAAACTTTACAACATCTTTTCGTATTACACGGAAAAACATTACAGAGACTTAATGTAAAATATTTAATATATATATACACATATTGTAACCTCAATACTTTCATCATAGACATATGTCAATCATTAAAGTCCTCTGATCTTCAACTACAATATATTTCTAAGTTTATGTTTTGTAAATTTGCTTTGTTTTTCATTTTTAAAAGTTTTTTTATCCCCATTACAAAAAAATATTTTACTCTGTATATTGATAAAAAGATTGAGCCTAATATTATCATGTAATGCATATATAAATGGTCAAAAGATCACATATTTCTTTATGCCTCTTTGGAATCACTTCCCAAACTTTACAACATTTTTTCGTATTACACGGAAAAACATTACAGAGACCTATTGTAAAATATTTAATGTATATACACATATTGTAACCTCAATACTTTCATCATAGACATATGTCAATCATTAAAAGTGGTACAAATTATAGTAGATTAACTTGTACAAAAGCAAAACTACTTTTATATCGCACTGGTATTGTTTGAGTTGCCAATCATACCTTATGTCTATTTTCCTGTAACCTTACTCCATCTGCCATTATGCCGCAAAAACCTTACACAATTTCCAATGGTTATCTATATTTTTATATTTTACATTTAGGGTATAATTTTGAAGATATATGGTTTAGTATTTAGAGTATAAGATAAAAAGCATGATGCTATTTTAGTATTTTTAGAATTTAGAAATGATTTGCTAAATTTAAAACCAAAACTTATTTTTATGCAATATGTAAAAATTGTCCTTTTTTAACACACTTCATATTTATTTACTGATAAATGTATGTATTTAAATTCTTTTCAAGGCATATATAAATAATATCATGAACATTTCATATACAATTTAATAAAATTTTATTTTACATACAAAATATTTGATTTTATAACCTACGTATCGCGTGGGTAACTTTCTAGTAATTACATATATATATATATATAATGGTGCAATTTAATACTGTTTTTAAGCTTACAATAATTAATGCACAACGTGAGTGCAAACATTTTAAAAGTAAACTGGATCAGTGGATCCTTAGACATTTATATATATATATATATATATATATATATATATATATATATATATAAAAAGACAAAAAGATATTGTATCATTTGACAATGAATTCGTCAAAGTGGTCGATCGATGTATATCCATCACCAAAGAACTCTCACCTCATTTGTTTAACTGTGACATTATTTCGTAAGTTATTACAATTGATTATATATATATTAGGATATACTGTATCTATCTTAAAAATGTTTGATTTTCAACCATTGTTTTATTCTTATAATTCCAAAGTATTTATTTTACCAACATCATGGAACTATATATCCTCTTCTTCGAATAAAACGCACGTTCAGACCATAGAAATGATCACTGCTAGCTTGAGAGTTGAGACATTCGAAACAAAACGTGTTTTCATTCCTTGGCTCGAAATGCCCTTAATTTATAATTTGACTTCTTCTCTCTTTCCGTATTAGCACCATAAAATAACTTCATCTCTCTCTTTCTCAGAAGTCGTCAAAAGTCAATATAATGGATACGCGTTTTTCAGTTGCTTCTTCATATCCGGCTCATCCAGAAGCATTTGTGTATATGTGATCTTGAACTTTTCTAGCCATTTTATCCCATGGCTTCTTCTTCGCCCCGCACCTGGAGATACCGCGTCTTTGCGAGCTTCCACGGAGCTGACGTCCGTAAAACGTTTCTGAGTCATTTACGTAAAGAGTTTAACTACAATGGGATCACGATGTTCGATGATCAAGGGATCGAGAGAAGCCAAACCATTGCACCTGCTCTCAGACAAGCGATTAGGGAATCAAGAATCTCAATCGTCTTGCTGTCGAAGAACTATGCTTCTTCGAGATGGTGCTTGGACGAGTTGTTGGAGATTATCGAGTGTAAGGATGCTATGGGACAAATAGTGATGACGGTCTTCTATGGAGTAGATCCATCTGATGTGCGGAAACAGACGGGAGAGTTTGGGATGGCTTTCACTGAAACGTGTTCCCGAAGTACGAAAGAGAAGAGGCAAAGATGGAGTCAAGCTTTGAACCATGTGGGAAACATAGCTGGAGAACACTTCCAAAACTGGTATGTTTTGTTTTTTTTTTTGTTTCCTTTTAATTAAATTTTGATTGTTTCTTTCTTGAAATTATTCTTTCTCACTTGTTAGGGACAATGAATCAAAGATGATTGAAAAGATTTCCAGAGATATTTCAAACAAACTAAACACTACAATCTCCAGAGATTTTGACGATATGGTTGGACTTGAAGCACACTTGGAGAAAATGAAGTATTTGTTAGATTTAGATTACGAGGATGGAGCTTTGATAGTTGGAATATGTGGCCCTTCAGGCATTGGTAAGACAACCATTGCCAGAGCTTTACATAGTTTACTCTCAAGTAGTTTCCAGCTTAGTTGTTTTGTGGAGAATCTTAGAGGAAGCTATAATAGTGGTCTTGACGAGTATGGCTTGAAGCTGCGTTTACAAGAGCAGCTTCTATCAAAGATTTTAAACCAAAATGGTATGAGGATATACCATTTAGGTGCAATACAAGAAAGGCTATGCGACCAAAAAGTGCTTATCATTCTTGATGATGTGAATGATCTAAAGCAATTGGAGGCTTTGGCTAATGAGACTAGTTGGTTTGGTCCGGGAAGTAGGATCGTTGTGACAACAGAAGATCAAGACCTTTTGAGGCAACATGGTATCAACAATACTTACCATGTGGGTTTTCCATCTATAGACAAAGCTCTTAAGATATTTTGTCAATATGCTTTTAGAAAAAGCTCTCCACCTGATGGTTTCAAAAAGCTTACAGAAAGAGTAATAGGTATTTTTGATAACCTTCCATTGGGTTTGCGTGTCATGGGTTCATCTTTACGTGGGAAGGGGGAGGGTGAGTGGGAAGCTCTATTGGACAGGCTAGAAACTAGCATTGATCGAAATATCGAGGGAGCACTTAGAGTTGGGTATGATTGTTTACATGAGGAAGAACAAGCTCTATTTCTCTACATTGCAGTCTTTTTCAACTACCACAAAGATGATCATGTGGTTGCAATGCTCGCTGACAGTAACTTGGATGTCAAAAACGGGTTGAAAATCCTAACCAATAAATCACTTATTCATACATCTACTAGTGGGATAATAGTAATGCACAAGTTACTACAACTAGTGGGTAGACAAGCAATTCATAGACAAGAGCCTTGGAAACGCAACATCTTAATTGATGCAGATGAGATTTGTTATGTCCTCGAGAATGATAAAGTAAATTTTTTACTTCGATTTGAATTATTTTTTGGTAAAGGTAAGCATTCTTTTCCGTTGTACTAACAAATTCTTAATTTGGAGTATATATTTTAGGATACTAGAGCTGCTTTAGGCATATCCCTTGATACATCTCGAATCAATAAAGTTTTCATAAATGAGGGAGCTTTCAAAAGAATGCGTAATCTTCGATTCCTAAGTATCTACAATGCAAGATATGTCAAACATGATCGAGTGGACATACATGAGGAATTTGAGTTTCCACCTCATCTAAGGTTACTTCACTGGGAAGCATACCCAAGAAATGCTCTTCCTACTACATTTCATCCAGAATATCTTGTAGAGCTTGATTTGCAGGAGAGCCATCTTGAGAAGCTTTGGCAAGGAACACAGGTTAAACTATTTACTTGGAATATAATATGTACGTTTACTTTCTCATTGTGTTCTTCTTATGTTTTCTCTTTGCTTGTGTTTTAAAACAGCCACTTACAAATCTCAAGAAAATGGATTTGACACGATCCTCTCATTTAAAGGAACTTCCAGATCTTTCAAATGCTACAAATCTTGAGAGATTGGAACTGAGCTATTGCAAGAGTTTGGTAGAGATTCCTTCCTCCTTTTCGGAACTTAGAAAACTACATACGTTGGTAATACACAACTGCACGAAGCTAGAAGTTGTTCCAACTCTCTTTAACTTGGCGTCTCTTGATTTCGTCAACATGTATGGATGCTCACAACTGAAAAGTTTTCCAAGTATTTCTACGCACATCTCATGGCTCGTTATAGATGACACACTGGCAGAAGAACTACCTAAATCAATAATGCTTTGCACTCGTCTCACGACTCTCCTTATAAGAGGTAGTGGAAACTTAAAGATATTAACACATCTCCCTGAAAGTCTAATGTATCTAGACCTAAGGTGTACGGGTATTGAGGAGATTCCAGATTGGATCGAAGATCTTCTTGAGCTAAACTATCTTCATATAGGGGGCTGTAGAAAACTCAAATCGTTGCCACAGCTTCCTCTTACGCTCAAGTGGTTAAATGCATGTGACTGTGAATCACTAGAGAGTGTAACTTTCGCGTTAAGCTTAAATACATATGTGGACTACAATTTCACCAATTGCTTCAAACTGAACGAAGAAGCACGAAGAGATATTATCCAACAATCCTTCTCTCAAAGATTGAGAGTTTTACCAGGAAGTGAAGTGCCCGCGACCTTCGAGCACCAAGCTAACGGGAATTTCTTGACCATTCGTCCAGAGAGTGATAGTCATTATACTTCATCCACAAGGTTTAAAGCATGCATCGTGATTTCCCCTACAGGGGTGATCACTGCGGGGAAAAAGCTTATCAGTTTATTTTGTCATCTCAAAAGCAAAAATGGTGACTCCATCAACGAAGTTTATCATTCTTGTAACTTACCTGAACAGTCCCCTGGCATACAGTCGGAACATCTTTGTTTATTTCATGATGACTTGCTCGAAACAGGTAGTTGTTTTGAAGTGGACGACAATGAGATATTGTTCGAATTTAGTTGCACACCCTCTGACGTCTACGAGATTGTTCAATGTGGTGTTGGAATATATGGAGAAGAAATTCAACAACAGAGCGACTGGAGCAATGCATCTAAAAATATTTCTAAAGATGGCCATTGTATAGATAGACATACATGCAACTTCAAATCAGAAAAGTGTCTGAAGAAGGCAATGTCAAAGTACATAAACGTAAAGGTTTTTGGAGTTGGCTACGTAGAAAATAACATTTGTTTATGTTTATTTGCCCATTGTTCTACAGTAAATCCAATAATGAAAAACTTCGATTTTTTTTTACTAGGAGTTTTGTTTCAAATTAACTAGAACAGGTTCTTCATATTCTTCCTCATCTCCCTATAGTTGCTTTTCCTCATCTCCCTAAGTTGCTTTAGCCGCTCTTTCCCTTCTTTAATGTTTCGATCTTGAGCTCTTTTGCATTTATATATGTTCCGAATAAGATCAGGTTTAACTCTCACGAAGTCATCATTTGCAAATTCCCGTTGCTCAGAAAGAGTCAACTTTTTTAAAGCCGTATTGATGAAGCAACTTGGTAATGAATAAAAAATCGTCGAGACAGTCAATATATATCGTGGAGACAGCAGATATCGTGGTGTTCAAAGCCAAAGAATCTTAATGAAACATCTCTGGAAAGTCGAAAGTGCAGATGGATGGATTCCAAACGATGAAACTCTTGCCACTCTCGCTCCACGAGATGGTTGAATCAGACAAAGAATCATTCACCATCTCACATGTTTTATCAAACATACTACTAAAACTTTTATAAATTAATAAATTTTCATGGTCTAACATTATTAATACTATGACTCAGACCCCCGCGATATCGTGGAAGAAGTATTTTAGAAAAAAAAGTAAATAAAATTTAAAATTATATATTATAAAATTATTTGAATGTAATAAAATAGTTTGAATACATAAACATTAAACATAACTGTTACAAAAAACACAACCATCAAAATGAAAATTTATAACAAAAAATATTATGTAGAATAGACGCAACTTTGCAAAAAAATATTGTTTAAAGTATTATAAATATAAGGTTTTTTTATGAAGAATAATGGTAAAGCTACAATTAAAAAAATCATTATGACAAAGTAATGCTAACTGAGAATATTGAACTAATGGTTGTAATGAGTAAATATAATTTTCTATTAAATAAATATAATTAAAAACAAAATAATACTCCCTCCGTTTCAATATATACGATGTTTTGGCCTCTCTTTTTTGTTTCAAAATATAAGATATTCTGTAATTTTCCATGCAAATTTTAATATATATTTAATAATCTGTAATCATTTTTTTAACAGTGTTCTTTATGATTAGTTGAAATTTTTTAATTTAAATATATATGATACTTTTTAAAAGAAAAATAAACAATCTTAATATGTGTGCATTTACCTTAAACATCCTATATTTGAAACGGAAGAAGTATAAATTTTAAATATTAAAATAATTTTTAACGAAAAGTTACAATAAATAGATGCAACGCAACTATAAATTCTATATTAAGTTTTATTAAATTTCTATATTGCTATAATTATTTCTAAAATTTTAGTTAGATTATAGAATAATATTGAATATTAGATATTAATATTCAAATTATTTAGATTAAACATAAAAAACGGAAAGGTGCACAAAAAAAAACAGAAAAACGGAAAATTTGTTTCAATGATTGATTTGTTAGTTATTGATGAAAAAGACAAATATATAGAAAGTTTAAAAGACATGACTATTTAGATAGACACACCTATTAGAACGAAAAGTTGTGATAAAAATATATGAATTAAATATAGTTAAAAGACACAACTCTGAAATGAACAGATACAACTGTTTGAGGTTTAAGAAAAGGATAAAACAATTTTCTTACAAAAATACTAAGCAAAGTCGCAATTGTTGTTCGTATTTATTCAGATTGTTATTCTTATTTTTAAATATTAAACTATTTTTTTAACAAAAAGATACTATAAAAATAGACGCAACTGTAAATTCTATATTAAGTTATATTAAATTTCTCTATTGCTATAATCATTTCTCAAATTTTAGTTAGTTTATAGAATAATGTTGAATATTAGATATTTAATTATTTAGATTCAACATAATATGGATTTAAAGACATGACTATTTTAATAGACACACCTATTAGACCGAAAAGTTGTGATGAAAAGATATAAATAAAATATAGTGAAAAGACACAACTTTACAATAAACAGATACAACGGTTTGAATTAAAAAAATTATGAAAAGGTGCTACGAAAAATCGCAAATGTTGTGTCTGCATTTGATTTCACCTAATAACTCATATAAACTGTTTTTAAATAGAACACATCTTTATTAGTATATTGAGAACTCAAATTCAAAAACTCACTATATAATCCATCTAAATCTTGGAAAAAAATTCTAAGTATTTTCATGAAATTTTTATATTTAAAATTAACTAAAAGTTGTAAATTAGATTCGTCATTCCAAAAATCTTTTGTTAAATCAAGAATTGGAGGAATAGTTTTACTTTTAAAAGAATGAATGCCAGAGAACAATTAGAAAGCTGTAAAAGCTGTTGATATTGAAATTTTATATTATTTTGTGTCATGGCAAAAAAATGAAAATAGTTCAAAAAGACAAATATATCTAAATTTTAAAAGAGACGAATATTCAAATAAATACAACTCTACCATGAACATTTGCAACTTTACAAAAAAAAACCGATACAATGAATAATCGCAACTTTTTGTATAACACACAATTTAATTTTTCTACAGATTTTTAAAAAAAATATCCAAAAGGTGGTTGAAAAAACACAACTTTTGGTGGCATTTATTCAGATTGCTATTATTTATAGAAATTAGTTTTTTATATTTAAAATTAACACAAAGTTGTAAATTAGATTCATCATTCCAAAAATATTTTGTTAAATCAAGAATTGGAAGAGTTTCTTTACTTTTAAAAGAATGAATGCTAGAGAATAATTTAGAAAGCTGTAAAAACTGTTGATATTAAAATTTTCTATTATTTTGTGTCATGGCAAAAAAATGAAAACAGTTCAAATAGATAGATTTCAAAAGATACGAATATTTGAATAAACACAACTCTACAATGAACAGTTACAATTTTACAAAAAAAATCGTTACAATGAACAATCGTAACTTTTTGTAAAACATACAATTTAAAATTTTTTACATATTTTTTTAAAAAAATTATTCAAAAGGTACGATTGAAAAAACACAACTTTTGGTGGCATTTATTCGGATTGGGTTTAAATATATTGAAATATCAAATCCAAAAACTCACTATGTAATCCATCTAAATCTTGGAAAAACACTCTAGGTATTTTTATTAAACTTTTATATTTAAAATGAACTAAAAGATGTAAATTAGATTCATCATTCCAAAAATCTTTTGTTAAATCAAAAATTAGAGGAATTTCTTGACCTTTAAAAGAATGAATGCTAGAAAAATGTATAAATCGTTGAGATTTAAATTTTAGTTGATTTTGTGTCATGGCAAAAAAATCAAAACAGTTCAATTAGACAAATATATAGATTTCAAAAGATATGAATGTTCCAATCAACACAACTTTACAATGAACAGTTGTAACTTTTCATATATAACCATTCTAATGATCCATCACGACTTTTCAGAAATTATCCAAAATGTACGATTGAAAAAACACAACTATTGGTCGCATTTATTCGGACTGTTATTATTATATAGATTTTCGATTGTGTTAAATCTGTCAAAAAAATTAAACTAAATTGATGCCCTCTGATTAGTATATATGCTTGTAAGAATATATACATTTTTCAGGTGGAATTTGTATGCACAATATGCTAAAAAAATTTACAGAACTTAATATGAATTATGCTGAGAGTGAAATGTGGAAAGGAATTTGCATGAGAGCTTCAAACACTCCTAAAATGGCGATGTTCCCATAGAAATTGTCCTCTCTTTTTTAATTTATTTTTTACCATTCTCCTAATTTTAAGGATCATTATAGACTCTCAACCTAATTTTTTAAATTGGTTTCAAAAATTAATATTTTTAGTTATCATTATTGTGTGTTAAAATTCGAAGAAAACAAAAATTGAATGAGCATAGTAGTGGATCAAGTAGGAGAAGGAATTGAAGACGGATGCATCTATGAAGACAGGTGAATCAAACCACCTGATGCTTGTTGAGCTTATTCTTCTCTACGGCTTTCTTCTTTTGAGTTTTCTCAGATGGAATGGCAGATCCCTCTAGCTATGTCAATCACGAGCGTGACATCGACCAAGTTTGTTTTCTCCATCTTTATTTTTTTTCATAAGTTTTCTATTAATTTTGAATGATTTTATATAGTAAAATAGACACCAATCAAATTAAATTCTTCCTCTAGGAAAGATTTTTTTTTAGCTTAATCAACTCTCTCAAATCGCCTAACAAAACTTCAATGTTCTTTTAGAATTCATGTTCTTCTTTGTTTTTTATTTTTTTAAATGACGTTATTACAGTACTACAACCAGCCATTAATTTTAAGTTTACGCATGTTGGTACTGAAACATCATTCATTTTTAAGTCACTTTTTCTCAAGAGAACCAGAGAAAAAAAAAAAAAAAAGGATTACAAAACTACAGAGTCTGTGATTTGGGTAACAAAGAAGATGGATTAAACTCTATTTTAGGGATATTTCTTGTTTTGAATTTTAGATGCAAAAGCTTCATATGTCCATTTATATACATTAATTTCTTGTAGGCACTCATTGCTTTGAAAAAAGGAAGTCAATTACTCAAGTATAGCCGCAAAGGAAGGCCAAAGTTTCGCTCATTCAGGCTTGCGCCGGTAGAAATCTACTCCCCTTTCTTTCGCACATATAAGTGTTTCGACAATATGACATTCGTATGCTCTACTACAAAAACAAAAACATTTTGACTTGTCATCGCGCTTTTACAGGATGAATCGACATTGTTTTGGCTCTCACACGGAGAAGAAAAAGGTTTGAAGTTATCTACAGTTTCGCGAATTCTCCCTGGACAAAGAACTGTGAGCATACCCCAAATATTTACGTAGTTAACTCTCTTATTTAATAAAAACTTATTTTCATGGAACTCACTATTTTTATAGGCTGTTTTTCGGAGATATCTACGCCCAGAAAAGGATTACTTGTCATTTTCTCTCATATATCACAACGGAGATAGATCTCTTGATCTGGTTAGTTAACAACATAACATATTAAAAAAAAAATGATTTTTATTATACTCTTGAATTTATCTTATGCGTTCATGTTTACACTTCACAGATTTGCAAAGACAAAGCTGAAACAGAGGTTTGGTTTTCAGGACTTAAGTCTTTAATAAGACAAAACCGTAATAAGCACGCTAGAAGTGAGATCCCTGAGGTACGTATGTCTCTCTGTGTGACTTTGTTTTTGTAAATATTATGTATCCATAATTTGCTAACCTCTAATATTTGTAACTATATATATAACTCATTTTCAGATACATGACAGTGAGTGTTTCTCCACTGGTCGTCCTTCTACTGCATCATTAGATTTTTCACCAAACAATACTCGACGAGGAAGAACATCCATTGATTTAGGAATCCAGAACTCTCCAACAAAGTTAGGTAGCTCAGATGTGGGATATGAACGTGGAAACATGCTAAGACCAAGTACTGATGGTTTTCGAATTAGTGTCTCAAGCACACCAAGTTGTTCAAGTGGAACGTCTGGTCCTGATGACATAGAATCCTTAGGAGATGTTTATGTTTGGGGAGAAGTTTGGAGCGACGAGATATTACATGATGGGATCGTGAACTCTACGAGAACCGTAAAAACAGATGTACTGATTCCAAGACCCTTGGAATCAAACGTTGTTCTTGATGTTCATCAGATAGCTTGCGGCGTAAGACACATCGCTCTTGTGACAAGACAAGGTGAAGTCTTTACATGGGGAGAAGAAGCTGGAGGAAGGCTTGGACATGGTATTCAAGTAGATGTTAGTCGTCCAAAACTTGTAGAGTTTCTTGCACTTACCAACATAGATTTTGTTGCTTGTGGAGAATATCACACTTGTGCTGTATCCACCGCTGGAGATTTTTTTAGTTGGGGAGATGGTATCCACAACGTTGGGCTGTTGGGACATGGTAGTGATCTTAGTCACTGGATACCGAAAAGAGTCTCTGGTCCTGTGGAAGGACTTCAAGTCTTATCTGTCGCGTGTGGCACATGGCATTCTGCGCTTGCGACTGCTAATGGAAAACTATTCACTTTTGGTGATGGAGCTTTTGGTGTTCTTGGACATGGAGATAGAGAGAGTGTTTCATACCCTAAAGAAGTGAAAATGTTGAATGGCCTTAAAACCTTGAAAGTAGCTTGTGGCGTGTGGCATACGGTAGCTATAGTTGAAGTTCTGAGCCAGACTGGTACAAGTATGCCATCTAAAAAGTTATTTACTTGGGGTGATGGTGATAAAAACAGGTTAGGACATGGAAACAAAGACACTTATCTGTTTCCCACTTGTGTCTCTTCACTAATTGACTACAACTTCCACCAGATAGCTTGTGGTCATACATTGACAGTTGCACTCACAACTTCAGGACATGTTTTCACTATGGGAGGGACTTCACATGGTCAGCTCGGTAGCTCAATGTCCGATGGTAAATTGCCTTGTTTGGTTCAAGATCGACTGGTTGGTGAATTTGTTGAAGAAATATCCTGTGGGGATCATCATGTTGCTGTGTTGACATCTAGAAGTGAAGTCTTCACTTGGGGAAAAGGTTCAAATGGAAGACTAGGACATGGAGACAAGGAAGATCGAAAAACTCCGACATTAGTTGAAGCTCTAAAAGAGAGGCATGTGAAGAGTATAGCATGTGGCTCTAACTTCACATCAAGCATTTGCATCCATAAGTGGGTCTCAGGTGCTGATCAGTCAGTTTGCTCTGGCTGTCGTCAAGCATTTGGTTTTACGAGAAAAAGACATAACTGTTATAACTGTGGTTTAGTCCATTGTCATGCATGTAGTTCAAAGAAAGCTTTGAAAGCAGCATTAGCTCCTACTCCAGGGAAGCCACATCGAGTATGTGATGCTTGCTACGCAAAACTTAAAGCTGGAGAATCTAGTTATAACTCTAATGTTTCTAATAGAAATTCCACAACTCCTACGCGGTCACTAGATGGGTCGGTAAGACCAGACAGAGATATAAGAGCGTCAAAGATCTTATTGTGCCCCAAAACAGAACCTGTCAAGTATTCAGAGGTTAGGTCATCAAGATCTGAATCTTCTATTGTCAGAGCCTCACAAGTTCCAGCTCTCCAGCAACTTAGAGATGTTGCATTCCCGAGCTCGCTTAGCGCAATTCAAAATGCCTTTAAACCCGTTGCCTCGACTTCGACGACACCTTCCTCAAGTACAAGATCATCAAGAAGATAGAGCCCTCCTCGCAGTTCTGGATTTTCCAGGGGCATGATTGATACTTTGAAGAAATCAAACGGTGTTATAAACAAAGAAATGACAAAATTGCAGAGCCAGGTTTGTAATATTATCTTAGGTTTATGAAACATTAAACTGGATCTAATACATTGACTGACATACACTTTCAGATTAAAAGTTTGAAAGAGAAATGTGATAGTCAAGGTACAGAGATCCAAAGACTAAAGAGAACAGCAAGAGAAGCTTCTGAATTAGCTATAAAGCATTCTTCAAAGCATAAGGCAGCAACAGAGGTCATGAAATCTGTCGCTGAACATGTAAGCTCCTTACAAAACATCCTTAAAAATATTGTTTTCTTGAACACCAATCAAAGAGACTTTACAAAAATTAATCACTGTTTTATTTATTACGTACAGTTGAGAGAGTTAAAAGAGAAACTACCTCCTGAAGTATCTAGATGTGAAGCTTTTGAATCCATGAACTCTCAAGCGGAAGCCTATCTAAATGCGAGCGAAGCATCTGAATCATCTACACCTAGAACAACCTTGGGAATGGGTCAACAAGACCCAACCCCTTCTGCAAACACACGAAATCAAAACATAGAAGAACAAGCATCATCCAGTGGAGGTAGCATGAGGTCTCAAGAACCCTCAAACATAGCAGAGACATCAGAAGCTTCATCGCCGTCTAAAGCAGGAGGCAAAGAACTCATTGAACAATATGAACCTGGTGTTTATGTTACTTATGTATTGCACAAAAACGGAGGAAAGATCTTTAGAAGAGTTAGATTCAGGTACTTTAAATTACTTCATCAAATCGTACGTCTCCTCCTCTCTATCTAGGTTTGTGTAATATTGGGTTTCTTTGCAGTAAAAGGAGATTTGATGAGCATCAAGCAGAAGAATGGTGGAATAGCAAAAAAGATAAGTTGCTTAAGAGGTATAGTAATCAGGCTTCAACATCAAGTCAAGCGGCTTCTGATTCAGTTCCTACACCATCTCAACCTCAACCACCAGCTTCTCCTACACAACCAAATTCTGATCAAGCAGAGGATTCAAAAGCAGTTCTTGAAACCTAGCCATCATGTTTGTATAATAGCAGTTAATTTGGCCATATAGATTGCGCAACAAGGCATTATTGGAATGTCATTAATGTAGATCCGAGTCATCCAAAATATACACAGATACAAAGACTTACTGTTTTCTTTCGACTTTAGATTCAAAATTTTATGTAACAAATACATTTCAAAATATCAAGGTTTTGATCCACGATTTTTCTTAGTTGGGAAACAAATCTTGATTTATAGTTGTCTTTTCGTTAATGATTTACTAGGTGCTTCCCCACGCAACGCATGGGTTGTGGTGTAGTTGGCACTTTCTTGTTTTTTTTTTGGTCTTTTTCGTTTTTTCTTTTGTATTATTTCGTTTTAGTTAGGCATATATGGGCTTTGCCGTCACTTTTATTTATACACTATATGTTTATACCATTTCGTTTAGATGTGTATAATTGTGGCGTTTATTTTTTATGAATTATGAAGATGTTGTTTCTTGCTTTTGAGGATCCAATCTTATCATTGACTGATATTGTTTCCAATACATTTATTGTATTATAGATTTTCTAATTAACTGCTTATGTAAACCCGTCATACGTTGATGTTGCAATAATAAGTTATTTTTTTTAAATATCTTCCGTGTAAGTGATTATATTTGTTTGCCCATGTTTTGGTCTAATATCAATAAGATCGTTTCTGTTTTTCTTTAGTTGGCTTTGAAACCAATTTTGAGTTAAGCAAATAATGGGTCGAATTATGGTGTTAATAAGTAATATAAATTCTTATGTATATATATTGTATATATGTGACTATAAATTTAGCTAACTAAAAAATTATGTAATATTTAAATACAATCTTGAACATATATATATATATATATATATTATTTATTTTTTTTGTGGGAGGAATGTATGAAATTATTGGATAGAAGTTATTTTTGAGTTAAATGACCTTTAATGTCTTTAAAGTGAGTTAAATATTAATAAATTTTTATATGTGTCTTGATTTTTTTAAAAAGGAATACCAAGTGTTTCCTTCCAAATTTGAAGTGACATAGTATCTTAGTTTTCTTATATGATTTTATGAACTTCAATGTAAAAGTTTTTCAAAGTAATAAGTACACTTACTGATTGAATTATAAAATTTGGATAAATGTTTATTTCAATTAATCATCTGCTCTTTTAAATAAATTTAATAAGTATGTTGTTATTCCTACAAATAGGACAACATATATTATAGTTTAACCATGGAGTTAAGCAATGTAAATGAAACTTGTGATTGCAAGACAAAATGCTTATATGTTACATATTGATCGTTTAAAAATGAATAGGAACATCTAATTCTCAAATAAAGTAGATTCAAAATTTAGATTCAAAGATTTATTGTTTTCTTTCGACTTTAGATTCAAAATTTTATGTAACAAATACATTTCAAAATATCAAGGTTTTTTTTTTTTTTTTTGTCTTCAGATAGAAAAAATTTGTGAAAGTTTGAACAAGGAAAAGCAAAAAACGAGAACAGAAAGCAAAAACTTAAAACGCCTCATCTCGCACTTGATCCTGAAGCCAAGAAGGCCCTCCAAGTGAGAGGTAAGACTGAAAACGACCATCTCGTGTGACGCTTGAAGCAATCGCCGTTGCTACCTTGTTAGCAGAAGTCACAACCGAATAGCATCTCCACGCATGAAACTTGGACAGAGCTAAGTGTATATCGCTCAGCACCAAATGGAACCGTGGCCAGGCTGCTGGATTATTAATGGCTTCAGTGATCACATTGTTGTCCGTGGCAAACTCAACTTTAGGTAGCTGCAAAATCTGAACCGCTTGAATTGCCCACAAAAAAGTTCTTAGACCCGCGAGGAGCCGTGAGTCAGAGGCCGTAAGTGCATCCCTAGCGTGGAACAATACCTGACCTTGATGATCTCTCACAATCCAAGAAACACCCGACAAGCTTGTTCTTGTTCTCCAAGAGGAACTAATATTACACTTGACAAAACCGAGAGGAGGCTTGCCCCATTTAAGCTCCAATTTACCCTGTTTAACTTCGTTTGTTGATTCAGCATAGGATGGTAAGGCCTGTACCGAATACCAATGTGAATAGTTGTCTTGTGCTATAGTAACCAACTGTCGCAGGTCACCCCGCTTCCCTTGAAAAACCAATGTGTTACGATGCTTCCAGATTCCCCAGAGCAGCCAAGGGATAACAAAACGTACCTCTTCTGGGAGTGTGTCATCCTGAATCAAAGACCAAAGGTGTTCCCAGTTTTTATCCACATCAAACAACGAAAAACCGCCACTGGGTAAAGGAATATTCGCCAGAGCGAAAACCTGTCTTGCCACAGGACACACAAAAAGCAGATGGCAAATTGTTTCTACTTGGAACCCACAACATGGGCATCGCGTATCCCCTCCACATCCTCGAGAGGCTAGTCGTTCCGTGACAGCTAGTGCACCCGAGAGCATACGCCACAAAAAAGTTTTGAGCTTTGGAGCCGCCCTTATCTTCCATACATTCGCTTTAAGCTCATTTTTATGGTTGCAATTTGCGTCACTAGGATCATATCGGGAGGGTAAGTTCTGTTTCAACCAATAACCACTCTTGACAGAGTATGAACCTGACCTGTTGTAAGGCCAGATATACCTATCCCGGCTTCCCACCTTTATCGTCATGGCCAAAATTTGTTTCGCATCATCTGGGGGAAACAACTGTTTCACTTTCTCTTGATCCCATTGAGACTGATTAGACTGACGAAGGTCTGACACACACAGATCGACTTGGAAAAAGGTTTGGTATCTGTAAGGAGCTCTGGGATGCTTATCAAAGATCCACTTGTCCATCCAGACCGAGGTATCACAGCCATCACCAACAGACTTCATTAGACCTTGTTTCAAAAGTTCACGCCCATGGAGAATACTTCGCCACGCGTATGACGGTCTCGAACCAGAACCGCAGTCCAAGAATGAGGACTTACGAAAATACCTGCTTTTATAGAATCTCGCAAGCAAAGACTCAGGAGCATTCAAAATCCTCCACGCCTGTTTAGCCAACAATGCTTGGTTAAAATCACCCAGGTCCCTAAAACCTAAACCACCTTCTGATTTTGATTTACACAGCTTCTTCCACGCAACCCATGCAATCTTTCGTTTCCCCTGACAGTTACTCCACCAAAACTCACACATAGCGCTTGTGATCTTTCGACAGAGGTTCTTGCTCAACCTAAAACAAGACATGGCGTAAACTGGAAGTGCCATTGCCACCGCTTTGAGTAACACCTCTTTACCTCCCAAAGACAAAGACTTCGCAAACCACCCCTGGAGACGGTTTTGAAGCTTATCACCAATAAAACCTAAGAGAGCTTGTTTGGAACCACTGAAGCATTCCGGTAAACCCAAGTATGAACCTGTGCCACCCTCTTCAAAGATATTCAAGGTCTGTTTAACCATGTGCTTCACCTCATCAGTTGTCTTCTTACCAAAGGTAACTGCAGATTTTGAAAAATTAATCACCTGTCCAGATGCCAACCCATATAACTTAAGACAGTGAATAATCTCCTCACACTCTTCTTTACTGGCTCGGCTGATGAATAGACTATCATCAGCAAAAAGAAGATGTTGTACCACAGGACAAGAGTTATTAAAACTAAAACCTGTGAGTCTGCCTTGCCTCTGACTTCGATGCATTACATGAACTAAGGCCTCAGCGCAAAGGATGAACAGGAAGGGAGATAGCGGATCTCCCTGTCGAATCCCACGACCAGGTTTGATAAAACCGTAGTCACAGCCATTAATAAGCACAGAGAATGTAACAGTCCGGACACATGTCATTATCCAGCTTATCCACTGATTATGAAACCCCATCTTGGTGAAGAGGTGCTCAAGAAAATCCCACTCAACTCGATCATAAGCCTTGGACATATCAGTCTTGATGGCTATGAAGCTCTCATTGAAACTTGCATTAGTCTGGAGCGCATGTACAATCTCGTGAGCGAGTAAGATGTTATCTGATATCAGACGGCCTGCTACAAAGGCACCTTGAGTTTCCGAGACTAAAACCGGTAAGCATCTTTTGAGACGTGTGCATAGGACTTTCGAGACAATCTTGTATAGAACAGAACATAGACTTATCGGTCTCATATCAGACATGAGGTTAGCATTTGGCTTCTTAGGGATCAAACACAACTGTGTATGGTTCCAGTCCTGCGGGAAAGAGCCAGATGTGAAGAATTCCTGAACCTCCTTAGTAATATCCGGACCAACTATCTTCCAGTACCGACGAAAGAATGCACCAGTCCAACCATCAGCACCTGGGGCACTGTCCCCTTTAATGTTGAAAGCCGCTTGTTTAATTTCTTGGTCCGTGACTGGAGCAACCAAGAGTGAGTTCATATCTTCAGTAACCCTCGGCTCCAAGCCTTCTAGTAACTCATCAAAAGCAGATGGATTTGATGTCTTGAAAAGCTCAGAGAAATATTCCGCCGCCACATTGCCTTTTGAGCCTTCCTCAAAAACTTCATTCCCATTTTTGTCAACAAGCGAGATCAGCCGATTCCTCAAACGCTTGTACTTGACACTTCCATGAAAATAAGCGGTATTCTTATCACCAGCCTGAAGCCAGGACTCTCTGCTTTTGAGCTTCCAATATATCTCCTCTTCACGAAAGGCCACAGATAGAGCCCACTTAATCTGACGGAGTTTCTCAAAGTTGGGGAACAATTTAGTTGACTCCTCCTCCAAATCCTTTCTGAGCAGTTGAATCTGCAAAGATGAGTTTGTCGGGTTCCTGTGCTTCCAACGGGATAAGGCACGTCGGCACTTAGCTAAATTCGCAGTAACTGATCTCTGAGAACCCCGAGTTCCCAGTCGCCATTGTTCTTTGATGATCTCCTCTGTATTCGGCTTATTGATCCAGCGTTTATCAAAAATAAACCTTCCCTTGTATCTTGTGTTGTCTTCAACCAATCTAGTGATTATTGGTCTATGATCTGAACCCAATAGCTCCAAGTATTCAGTGTTCACCCGAGGAAACAGATGAAACCATTCACTGTTACCAAAACTCCTATCCAATCTACATTGAACCCAAACATTGTCTCTTCTACCTCCCCAGGACAGCCTATTTCCAAAGCTTGGGATCTCTTTAACTCTGCAATTTCTTGCCATTGTCCGAAAAGGATAAAAAGAGCTCTCTGATCTTCTAGGACCTCCCAACTTTTCAGAGTTATCCATAATCTCGTTAAAATCACATGTAAGCATCCAAGCTTCATCTCGTGTAATCCCTATCCTCGTTAATCTTTCCCATACCTCCTGTCTTAAATGGCGAGCTGGATCCCCATAAACAAAGGTGATGAAAAAATTAATGTCTCCTTTGGTGATTTTAGTATCAATCATCCTAGAATCAGAATGCAAAATCTCGACCACATACAGGTCTTTCCAGAACAAGGCTAGTCCTCCACTCAGCCCATTCGGATCTACGATATGCACTTGGTCATACCCCAACCAATCCTTAACACCAACCACGTGATCACTGGAATTTTTAGTTTCCAGGAGGAACAAAAAGTCAGGAAAATGCTCACGACGCATTTCCTTAAGACGTCGAACTGCCGAGGGGCTCCCCATCCCTTGGCAGTTCCAACTCGTTACACTCATTGAGTATTGGGTGGTTTCTGGAAAACCACCAAACCGCTTTGACTGTCAAGACTGCTTAAAACATTATCACCTTCCTTCTGAACTTCATTCTCCTTTTGATTCTCATTCATATTCGGTATCCCAGCTTCCGGCAGAACATTATCCCTCTTCATTAGCTTTGAGAACACTTCCCGGTCTCCCTCGGCTTTTCGCTTGGCAACCGCATTTCTAAGAACCTCCGCTTCTGTTTCTCTCCCAATCAGACCAGCTTCTGCTTGATTCCCGGTGTGTATATTGTTGACTGTTCGCTTCCAATAACCAACCTTCTTCTAACTGTGATTTCTCCTTTGGAAAGGATTTACCTCAGGGGTATCAGTAACACCTGTACAGAAACCAGTCGCAGTCGCAACTTCCATATCTGTCAAACCTTGCACAGGAGGTACATTTTGTTTCTTCCCTACCCCGTTTTCCAATTGCTCTCGCAGGAATGGCTGTTGGTCTCCATTTGGAGGAATGTGGGGAGTAGAATTATTGACTACAGGAATCTCAACAGCATTTTTAACTGTCCCATTCGGGAGCGAGAAAACCAGGCCTCTCTCTTTCTGCAGGCTGTCCGTAAGCACAAGAGGAGGTTCTAATCGCAGCAAGGAGTTTTGAGCCCTTGTATCATTAGCAATAGATTCCAGAGTCATACGCAGCGTCTGCTCACGCTGATTGAGAAGTGACGGATCCCCCGAGTATAAATATTTTCTCATCTCTGATAGAACATCAGGAGCTACAACATTGGATCTCTGAGAGAAACCTGGGGGTTCTGCTTGTGAAAGAAGAGGCATTACTGTCCCTGCCAAGTCCGCCGGAAAGCGGTTATCTCGTGTCGAGCTTCTGACATCCACCACATGAGTTGGGATTCGATTGGTACGATTACCTTGCTCTAAAGGTTCCTTCCGAAGAAAGGGGCAAAGATGTTTCTCGTGAGTTAGACGGAAGCAATGAAAGCAGCTTTTCCGGACCCTTTCATACTCAATACCAACAGAGGCTAAAACTCCATTAGGGAGTTGGATGGATTTGGATTTAACCAGCGGGTTGGCTACAGCAAAGATCACCTTCACTCGTATAAAAGCATTGTATTGGGATCTCTCCGGGTCAAAGGCTATTTCCTTGACTTGACCTATTCTCCCAGCAATGGCCTCAATAGTCTTAGTTGAAAGGAATTGCGGAGGGATATTGCTGATTCTAATCCATACAGGGAATGTGGAAAGGAAAGACTCTGGAGGATTCTCCGTCCATCGTTCCATGACCATCCCCCAATCATCGAAAGTCCAAAAGCCAGTCTTCAGGACTCTTACAAGATCACTTTCTAGTTGAAATATAAACTGGAAAGTGTCTCTAGATAATGCTATACCTCTTACCCGTTCGTACACCCCCCACACCCGAGGCATCTTCATAATCATCTTCCCCATGTTCTGACACGCCGGGTTCAGTAGACGGCCCAAGACACTCAACCGGCACTCCACAGCAGCCCCAAAATCACCTTCCTCCGTGAGAATGATAGGACTCTCATCCTCAATAGACATCGTTTCCAGAGCTTTGCCCAATAGCGCCTCCATCACCAAGAGAAAAATGCCCAAATCTGTTCCGGGAACCCTTGCTTGAGGAAAAACAATTAACAGTAACGGCGGAGGAGCCAACCAGATGAAAAAATTTGAAATTGGAAGGCATAGATCTTGATAATATTCGTCGAATATCCATCGAACAAGGAAGATTTTGTGAATCTTGTGAGATCCCGAGAATTTCTCAATACGATTAATCCAAATTCCGGCAAAAAGATTTATTTTCCGGCTAGATAACCCACTAACGGAGGGGTAAAGAAAGACTCTCGTAGAGAGAGAGAGTCCTAAGCTCAAGGTTTTGATCCACGATTTTTCTTAGTTGGGAAACAAATCTTGATTTATAGTTGTCTTTTCCTTAATGATTTATTATTGTTTACTAATGGTTTAACCGAAGATAGACATTAGTTTTTGCCAAAGTCCTAAATAGTTTAAAACAACAATTATTTTAACGGCAAGCTTATTATATGGAGTATCTCCCTTTGAAAAAATAATTTTTATAAGCTGATGTTTTTAATATACAAGGTTGTTTTTGTCTTTAACGATTCAATGAAAACACCATTGAAACCATGGAGAATCAGAGATGTCATGCATTGACCGATACCATTGTTTTTGGAATCAAGAGAGCCATTAATCTCCTAGCTATGAGAAGAAGAGCTATTCCTTAGCATTCCAATCGTCAACAAGGAAGTGGCAGCAATACTGGCCAAAATTGAAGATTAATGGAGGCAGGACACCCATAAAGGATAAAATCATATAAATTTTTTTATGAAAAAATAAGTAAAATATAAGCAAAAGAAATATAAATTAGAAATAAAACATAGGTTAAGTTTCAATATTTTTATTTTTATTTATCTGCATTTTTATATTATTCAATGGTGTATTAAACATGTAATATTTCGTGGATCCTGTTTTATCTTATTGGAGTTTAAAAAAAAAAACAGCAAAACCTCTATCTTATTATATAAATTATTGTATTAAGAATTAATAACTCATTTGATCGTGACACGTGTCAGTTTTATTAGTTAGAAATTTTGTATGTTAAACAAATTGTTTTTTTACAATAAAGATAATTAGAAGAAAAATTTATATTTAAACAATTTTATTAAAACATATACTGTACACACAAAAAGAATTATGTATTTTAAAATGTAAAAATATTATAATAAGAAGATTATAAATTTAAACGATTTAAAAGCTGCAAAAGATCAATCTAATATGTATATAGTATAAGAAAAAATATTTTAAGTTATACAATAAATTAATTATTCTCAAATTAGTGGTTGTTTTTGCATTAAAAATTATTCGTTGAATTATTGTTTTGTTTTGTATGCTAAAAATATCATTGACCCCTAGACTGGATTGGAAACAGCCATTATTGGCGGGTCTGGGCAAGTCAGACGGAGGGACTTGGATGGGATGCTCTAGAGAAGAGCGGGTTGCCATGCTAAACAAATTTTTTTGTTTGTTTTTTGTTTTGACAATAAAGATAATTAGAAGAAAAATATTTTTTTAAATAATTTTAGAAAACATCTATACACAAAAAAGAAGTTATGAATTTAAAAAATGTAAAATTATATTATAAGAAGATTGTAAATTCAAACGATTTTCAAAAACTGGAAAAGATCAATCTAATATGTATATAGTATATGAAAAAGGATTTTAAACTATACAATCAATTAATTATTTTCAAATTAATGGATGTTTTTGCATAAAAATATATTTTATTGACTGATGTTTTGTTTGGTCTGTTAAAACTTAAAAGGACCATTGACCCCCAGATTAGATTGAAAACAGCCACCTATTAGTGGGTGTGGGAACAGAGAGACATGGATGGGATGCTCTAGAGAAGGACGGCTTGCCATGCTAATGATCTCATAGTGCAAAATAATTTTTGTTTTGCTTTTTTTGAGTTGTTTGATATTTAATTAAGTTACAAATAATTATATTTAATTTTTTTTCTCAACCAAACATTAAATAAAATAGAAATCTCAGATTGGTTGCCCAAACCGAAAATAAATACTCCTTTCGTTTTATATTACTTATCATTCTAGACAATTTCACACATATTAAGAAAACAATTAAATTATCTGTTTTACCCCTCAATAATATACTATTTCATTTGATAAAAATAATTAATAAGCTAAAAGTTACGGGTAAAATTGAAAATTTGATTCATAAAGTTGCATCGTAAATACAAAACGACAAGTAATATAAAACAAAAAATTAAGTCCAGAACGACAAGTAAAAATAAACGGAGGGAGTAGTTTACAAAAGAAGTTTCAGAAAGAAGAGATCTCGTAGATCGAGCAGGACAATCAGCCTTCAGATTAGACGCACGTGGGATCATAGAGAGGGCAAATAAAGGGAAGGGTTCCTTGAGTAGAGTGAGATCATCCAACAAATTCGAAAAAGTCGATCAATCTTCTGGAGCCTGCACCATCGCTAGTAATTCAGCACAATCTGTCTCAAACCTTTGACAACTCAGTCCCCTCAAGATAATACACTCCATGGCCCACAACAGTGCTTCGAGTTATGAATGGAGTGGGGATGGGCTTGGTATAATACACTTAGATCTCAATAATAAGGTATGCTTCTCATCATTACAACACCACCATCCCAAACCTAAATGGATATTTGATGCTTTCCAAGAGCCATCAACTATATTTAACTCTTTTTATGATCTCTAATGACTAAAATATAATTAAATGATAAATCGATTTAGAAATATATTGGTTTAACCATATTTATCAATTATCGAAAAGGTATGAGAAAAGTTATCTATCTTTTACTTAGTGTTGGGTTACCTCTCCATAATTGTTTTTAACTAGATATTCACCTGCGGTACACCGCGGGGTTATATTTTTGTTTAGAAAAGCAATATAGAATTTATATATTATATTAACTATATATGTAAATAATATTTTTTGTATTTTTTAAATCTACTATAGTTTTACATCAATCTATTATGTAGTGTATAACTTTCATTATCAACATGTAGTGGTGTATTATATAGTTAGGATATCCTAATTGTTCATTAAATTTAATTTAGTCAACAAATATACTTTTTGTGATTTTTCTTTTTCATTTACAATGTAGATATAATAGTATTACATAATATATTCTATTTTTATAATTATCTGAGTATACTATAATTTGATTTTGTAATTTTTTGTTGTTCTATATATCATTTAAAACTTTTGTATTTATAGTTGTGCAAATCGATTAAAATGGTGGAGTGTTTTTTTGTAAAGTTTTTTGAAATCAAGAAGTTTAATCGAAAATCTAGGCTGTTATTATTGTCTACGGTTAATCAATTGTGTTTAATATTTAGTACATTTTTTAGAAAATAGATTAATTAAATATAAAATATTTAATGCTAATGGGTGTTGGTCCGATATTTTTGGAAATTTGAATAAGAGAAAATTTTCTTCAATTAGATTCTGAATTTGATATTATTTAAAGTAAAAAATAATTGTAAAATTTAATACCAATGGCAGCCTTGTAAATAAATGTCAACTTCAGGATTTATTTGTTAAATGTACTTGAAAAATGTATATATAGATTATATTCACTTTTTATCTAGAACAATTATTATGTATGTTTTACATTTATATCTTTTTAACTCTATTTTTTCTTTTTAAATAATTTAAAATTTATTGTTAGTCTATAATTTTACATTAATGAATCATCTTCAGTTTGACTTTTTTGTAAATTTAAATTATTTGGAAATTTTTAAAATATATTCCTCTTCTTCTACTCATTGCCATATAATGGGTCTAGTCCTAGACTCCTAATCCTAATGAGAGATACATAAAATTAACTAAGACCGGTACTCTACTGATAATGTAACGGCGGGGTTGGATGTCTTAAAAATAATAATAATAATAGCAAATTGTAAAAGTTTAGACACTCAATTCTCTTTGTAATGTATTCCTATAGATACTGGGATCTCCTCTTTTAAACACTTAAATTAAACTAATAATAAAATTATTTATAAAAAAATGTTTGAGACCTTCATATTGGATAACCAATAAAGATCTAAGAATCAATTGAATACATTTCGTTTTTAATAATTTACCTTTTGACGCGGTGGACACTATTAAAATTAAAAATAATACTCAATGATTTTCTTGAGTCAACTCCAAAGTCCTAAACCTTTTGTTTTTTTATTAACCGGGTCAATTCCCCACTTTCTCCGACACTTCGTTGTTTTTGAACAAGTCACTCCAAGACAATTTGTTTGTTGTCTTATTGAAACAATTATGTATATTATTCCTGGATGTTGCCGCGTGTTTTCTTAGTCGTTTCTTTGAATATTTATGTGTTTCTCAAGTTCACGTAGTAACACTCAATGCTATAACTTTCCTCCTATATATATATACAACAACCTTATATATAAGTTATTTCACTAAACCAATACAATAACTTTTCCTCTTCTACACACAAGAACAAGATCAATTATTTCCCTCTTCTTCTAAGTTCAATTCATTTTAATAATATTAATCCTGTAAAGAAGAATGGGGCAACAACAATCACAGTGTAAGGAAGAGCTTCTGTTTCAGCAAGTGGGTTACAACGACGTCGAAGCTATCAAATCCCTTCGCCGTGAAGGTGCAGGACTCGAGGTCTTTAATTTCTTCCTCTCTACTCCATCGTTTTTGACTCTTTGTGTTTAAATTTTAAGTTATTGAAATTAAAAATCCTATAGAAATGATCCTCTTAGTGTTGTTGTTGTTTTCTGAATTTTTGGTTTTGGATGCAGTGGGTGGATAAGTTAGGGAGAACGCCATTAATCTCAGCTTGTATGAATGAAGATCTATATGATGTAGCTAAAACTCTGCTTCAGTTGGGTTCTAATGTCAATGCTTATCGATCCGGTATAGTCATCATTATTATCAATAATCTTCTTTCTTATTTGTTGCTTTCTTCTTTTTTGCAATGTTTGTGCTTATATGAATGTGGACATTTTGTGTTTTGTTGGTTGTGCAGGTCGCAATAGTGGGACTCCTCTGCACCATGCTGCAAAAAGAGGTCTCGTAAACACTGTTAAGTTACTTCTCTCTCACGGTGGTAAGTTTTGTTTTGATATCTTCTTTGCCAGTTTTATGATTAAAAAAGCTTTCTATGATGTTAAGAATATGTGTTTTTTTTTTTTTTTTTTTTTTTTTTTTTTTTTTTTTTATGTATGGCAGCAAATCCATTCAGACAGCTCTTGAGGTTGCTAGAGCTGAAGGTCATAGCAGTGTTGTCCGTGCAATCGAGGTATACGCTTGTAACGCTTATTTTGACATTTTATGCAGCATGAAATTGAGTGTCATGAGGTATAACTTTTAAACTGTTGATTCTGTAGAATCACACCTGCTTGTTCTCTGGTTGGATGCGTGAATTGTATGGCCCAAGCTTTCTTGAATTCTTTGCTCCTGACTTTTTTTCAAGAAGAGTGTGAGTATCCCATTTAAGTATTACACCATTTCTTTCTTAAGTTTCTTGTTGTTGAACATGAATATAAATCTTATATAGAATATGTGTTTCTGCAGATGGGTAGTTGTCGTACCAACTGGTTCACGAAACCCTGCAAAGCCTTTCAGGTTGGAGTTGGCTGTGTATGATAGTCTAAAGGTACTACAAGTTCATCATTTCTCTTGCAAGAGTTTTTTCAATATTTGTTGGATAGTATATATCATTGTTTTAAGTTTTGAGATTTTCTATACTTATGGAAACTCTGTTTACAATTAGGATGCACAACCAAGGATGGAGATGCCTTTGTGGAAAGCCAGTTTGGATGAACCAAAACCATCATCACAGTCTGATGATTCAGTGATGATTGCTAAAAACTCCACAAGTAATTTCCTGAACACTTTCCATTTTTAAAAGGAATCTGTTTGTTGATTGAACTTTGTTATCATGGATAGATCTAAGTGGCAGAAGGCAGGGACGACAAAGCGCATTCGTTTCTCAGGCGCGGCGTTGGGCTCAAGTCGATAGGCGTAAGTGTACACAATTCTTTAAGATTCAGTAATAACCATAAAATCGTCTACTACTGAATTAAAACCATGAGTTGCCTTTGTTTTAATCTCATTTTTTTTTTCTTTTCAGAAATGCGTCTGGCAGCTGAGAGAAAAGGCGACAAGAAACAGCTGAAGTGGTTTTGTGAGGCATGTAAAGGTACTCCACAGGTATATGCCATAAGATATATATATATATATATATATACATACAGCTTTAGAGTGAAAGATATATGCTATTTGTGTGTCTCTCTGACTCATTTAAACTTTTGAATACTAATTCGAAATTTATACAGCCAATGAATCCACCAATGTTTCTGCAAACATTTGAAACAACCTCTGCTCCACCTCAGTCTGCAATGAATGAGATGCCAATGCTCAACCATCCTGCTATGACTCCTGTCGACATCTCACTCCCTTCTGCAAACAGTGAGGGTACTAAAGAAGATGGAATGTGTGTGATCTGTGCGGATGCATCATCTGAAGCAGTGTGTGTGCCCTGTGGACATGTTGCTGGATGCGTTTCTTGCTTGAAAGAAATTAAAAACAAGAAAATGGGATGTCCCGTTTGCCGTGCCAACATTGATCAGGTCATAAAGCTGTACCATGTTTGAATAAAAAGGGCAATCATGTATATCTCATCGGCTTAAAGATATTGAAACTATCTCCTTTTTGTTTTTTAAAAAAAAAGTTTGTAATGAAGTCAAAGAAGTCGGAATATAGTGTGACACGACAAGTTTTTTTTATGTTTACTTCTTTCTGTGTTAACAAAGTTTGGTCAGAATTTTATTTTCTTACAACTTACAAGCTAAATAATGTGTTTTCTTATTCCAAATTTGTAGGGAAATAGAAAGAAAATTCTTATATAGAATAATTCGTACACAAGTGTAGATGGCATTTAGAAGAATCTAACATCAGGTTTCGACCATGGATCATTTAGGTTAAAGAGATAGGACCACTACACATATCTTCATTTATCATACTGTGTAATTAATTTCTAAATTAGGTTGCATTTTAAGTAAGACATTAAATTAGAAATCGGTTCAGTGGATTCTCTTGCTCTTTAAGAGAGTTTTCAAATTAAAAACCTTGAGGGAGAGATTACCTGGAGATGAATGAATAGTGTTCGGATTCGTCGAAAAAAGATGACAGTGCGGAGAAGACGACGAGGACTAGTCGGTAGAGAAGAAAGAACATGTGGTTGCTTTTGCAGGAGGTAGTCGTCGGAGAACGTGCGGCAGTGGTCAAAAGAGATGATGTCGTTGGGTGTGTGATATACATTTGCCAAAAGGTGGAGTTTGTTGTTGGGTTGGCATTGGGATTTTAAAAGGCCTAAACGACAATTGACGACATTCAGTTCTAGAGCCCAAGTGCACACTTACACATAAATTACTACAGAGTGAGTGAGAGAGTAATAAGGAGTGTTATTTTAAGAGATAGTTTTCTTTGTTTGTTGATCTTTGAGTCTAGCTAGCCCTGGGTAAAATACCCAGATCGAAAATCTGAACCTGAATCCGATCCAAAAGATCCGAACCGAACCCGTATCCGATATAAGAGAATATCTTAATTGGTCTAGGATTTATGAATTCCTGATACTCGAACCCAACCGGGTATTATCCTAAACCTGACCGGTTATTATCCGAAACCCGACTAAAACTCGATAAAAACCCGATGAGCTGAGAACCCTTTCGTATATCCCTACTCCTACGATCTCTAACCCTATTGCTTTCACTCTTACGAATCATTGTTTTGCTTTGTTGCTTTCACCTCCCACCACGGATTTGTTTTCCAGTTTTGCGGTTCTATAAACCCTATTTATCTTGATTTAGTCCCCAATTATCAAACTGAAAAACCTTAACTGCTACTCTTCTCCTCCATTTGCGACTTCACAGAGACAATCACAAGTGATTTTTGTTGTATCTTCTTTCAATTTTTGTCTGTGAGTTCTCCTCAGTTTCAATTTATGTTGTATCTTGTTTCAATCACATGTTCTTCACTTTTTGTTTTGATTGGGTTCTATTTTAGTTTAGCTTCATGTTTTATTTGAGGTTCTATGTATTCTTCTCTTGTATTGTTGAGTAAAGCGTAACTGATATGCTAATAAGTTCTGTTTTAGCTTCAATGGTGGTTTTGTTTTGCATGATCGATGCTAATAGTTTATGTTTTATCTTCAATGGTTAGGTTCTGTTTTATCTTTAATGGTTGGGTTTTATTTTGGGTGATTGATTCTGCTAATAGTCTAATAGGATCATTGGATTGCATGTGAGACTCATAGAACATGATAGTTTTATTTTGGTTAGTCTTTAATGTGTGAGCGTTTGTGTTCTGTTGCATTTATGATATGTTGATGGTAAGATCATTTTACTAACTTGCTTTACAATTTGCAGATGGATTCATCATCTCCACATCAACAAGACAGAGACAATGTTGTATATGGATTTGAGTTTGACGACCAAGGAGAATGGTTTCAGACTCCATAAGCAAATCAATGGAGAAAAAGAAAACAAATCATGAAGATGGAGATAGGTTCTGAACAACCTAAACCTCAGAGGATAATTACTCCAAGGTCATGTGTATGGGTTCATTTCACAAGGCTACCAAATAACCGTAATTTATGTACCTGCCACTTTTGCAAAAGAGAATTCAAGTGTCCAACAAAGTCAGGGAGAATAGATTGTATGCATTGGGAGTGGAAGAATTGTCCCACAGCATGGAGAGGACAATATTTACGTGGATATGAAAAACCGACAATCGTACTAGATGTTGTGGCTTCGCAAGATTTATGGATTTGGCATGCATTTTTTGGATCCTTAGGTACATTAAATGATATCAATATTTTAGACCGATCACCAGTGTTTGATGATAGACTAGAGGGTCGAGCTCTGAGAGTTACCTACGTTGTCGGTGAATGACAATACAAAATGGTGTACTACTTCACTAACAGTATCTATCCCTAATAGGCAACTTTTATCTAATCAATTACACTTACACAGGGTCAAAAAGCACACATCTTAGCTCAATGTCAAGAATCATGTCGAAAATATGTAGAGCATGCATTTAGAGTCTTGCAAGCTTGATTTGCAATCGTGAAGAATCTCGCGCTTTTTGAGATAAAGAAAAAATATGCCAGATAATGAGAGCATGTATCATATTGCATAACATGATAGGGGAAGATGAACGACATGAATACATTTTCTAAGATCCATCAGAGTTCTATCAGGGAGAAGAAAGCGAAATTTCTCATGTGAATTTATCATTTTCTACAGATAGGGCAGCGAACCACTAATATGATGAACATACAAATGATGTTTGTGATACGAAAATGCATGAACGTCTAAAAAATACTTGGTTGAGCATATTTGGCAAAAATTTGGTGCAACCCAACAATAGAACCGAGTTCATTTTTCCTATACTCTGTTTTCTCTATTATAGTTTATGTTCGTATTTGTTTTTTGATTTTGTAAAATATATATATAGCTTTTTAATGTAATATAAGTAAACTGAAATAATTGTTTTGTTATTTTACAAAATTGAATAAATAATAAATAATTGTTAAAATATTATTTTAATGATTAAGAAACCTTGATAGGGATTCTCTAGTGGAAATGTGATTTTGTTTTAAATTGTTAATGGGTTGATTCGATTAGTTTAGTATTAATTATATGATTAGTTAAATTATAAGCAACTTAATAGACGTCTCACTGCATTATTCTGCCAGAGTCAAATGGGAGCCACCACTTATTCACTATCAAACCAAGCTTTGATTCTTCATCCAAAATTTGAAATCTGATTTACGTCAACTGGGATGTTTTGTTATCATAAATTGTAGGCAAAGCCTTTGATGCACATGCACTATATCTAATAGATGCCTCTAGCTCAACTCCGAAGCAACACGTAGTCTCGGCACTATGGTCTCTACGATTTTGTCGCCACCGTCGTCTCTACGACTTTGTCTCTACCACCAACACCATACATCGGAACCACAGAACTCATCCGTTTTTTTTTCCGGTCAGTTTCGGTCTTCTAGTCACTGTCAATTTAATTTTGTGGTATGCTTGTTTGGCCAGAGAAAGAAAACGAGAGGAGAAGAAATAGAGAAACATAAAGAAAATAATAACGAGGATAGTTTTGTCTTCTGCATGCATATGAACAATCAATACATAATAATATTATCCAAGAACAAAATCGGGATTTTACAGATATATCTAATAGATGCCTCCCACGCGTGGTGCGGTTTAAGCAATCGTGAATGGCATCTGGAGCCGTCAACGAAAAGACATCTCAGTCTCAAAGATGGAGGGTAATTCATTACTTTTTAAGGTTTCCTGTCCAAATGTTAGGCGGCGTATTCTGAGCCAATGCCTATGGCAAATTGATGACCAATCCATGTTTCTCGCGAAATGGTCACCCGAGACACAACCCTCAAAGCCTAAGTTGACAATGGTCCCAGTTTGGTTAGATTTCGTCGGTGTCCCGCTGCAGTTCTTCAACTGTGATAGTTTCCAACACATTGATGGCCTAGTAGGACACCCAGTCTGCCTCCATCCCCACACTGAAAACCTGATCAATGTAGAAGTTGCAAAAATTTACACAGTAATTGACCTTAGGCAGCCTCTACCTAAAGCAGTCAATGTTCGATTCGAGTCTGGCCAGATCAAACACATCCAGGTATCTAGTCCATGGTTGCCCTCCCTCTGTAGTCACTGTAAGAAGGTTGGACACACTGTATCCCGGTGCTCCAAAGCTCCCTCCGCTTGTACAACATGTGGCTCGGTCAAGCATGTAATTTCAAGGGAAAAGGCCAATTCAAAGTCATCTCCCTCTAGTAGGCAACCCAGAAGTTGCTGCTCCAAACACATCCGTACCTCCTGTTCCTCTTGTTCCACCGGTAGACCAACCTCAAGTCGTTTATAACCAGGGACAGGAGTTGGTGCCTAAGGATCCAAAATTGGCTCCCAATCCTATGACAGCTCCAAAGGCTGATCATAAACTTCCTAGCCAGCAGTCACTCGAGGCAGCCTCCCCAAGGGCTCATGTCCTAGGTTACAATGATGGCCAGTTGTGTATTGATCTGAGGGAAAATCTCTTAGCTCATTTGTCACTTAAGACTCGTGATGAGGAAGACGTGGTGCCTGATTCAACCTTGGATTGTATGTCAGAGGAGGATGACAATCCATATGCTGTAGAAGACCGTTTTTTGAAAGTTGAAAGTTGTATCAAAGCGAATGTCGAGACAAAAGTTGCGGAGAGCTAGGCCAGGAGGCCGTTTAAACCTCTAATCCCCATTCCTTTATGGATATTTTTTGTTGGAATGTAAGAGGATTTAACCATAAAATAAAGCGTAGAGCATTTCGGAAATGGTTGAAGCTTAATCAACCACTTTTTAGTGGGCTTATTGAGATCCACGTCAGCCAACAGAATGCACAAGCTATATAGTATCTCGCGTCTTTCTGGGCTGGAATTTTGTCGGAAATTATGAGTTCCCGGATCTTGGTAAGATTTGGGTAATATGGCACCCGTTGGTTCAAGTTACTATTATCTGTAAGTCTCTGCAAATGGTCACTTGCTTAGTCAAGCTGCCTTTTGTCTCTCAGCAAATTGTCGTGTCTGTTTTTTACGCGTCCTCTACCTATAGTACCTCCAGAAAGCTGTTGTAGGACGAGATAGAGGGCCTTTCAGCGAATGCATCCATCTCAAACATACCGTGGATTGTTATTGGAGACTTCAACCAAATCCTCTTCCCCCAGGAGCAGTCGACAGTAGCCGCTCCTTCCTCTCCTCCTGGTATGTGTGACCTAAGTCAGTGCCTGCAGAACTCTTCACTATCTAATTTACTCTACATAGGTAATACCTTCACATGGACAATACCTTCACATGGACAAATAAGCACTCCGTCGGATAGAATAGTCATCAATGATGAATGGCTATCAGAGTTTTCTTCTTCACTGGCGGTCTTTGGAGACCTTGCGTTCTCCGACCATAGTCCCTGTTGCCTTTTCCTAGATGCGGGAAAACAAAAAAGCATTCAAGTTCCTAACACTCTTAAATCAGCACCCAGACTTTGCTCCCCTTATAAAGCTATGGTGGAATGTGATATATCATGGTTTTTAGGTGTTTTTAGCCATGATATAAGTCTTATCTATAGAGTCTTTTTGGTATTTTTAGAGTCTTTTGAGTCTTTATAGGATAATTGAGCTAAATAGGAACATTTGGAGCTTAATCAAGCATTGAGGCTGAGCTACGATGTTGGGAGGCGAATTCAGAGGATGCATCGGTCGACACAACACCAGCATCGGTCGATGCAGAGCCAAAAGAAGAAATTGGAAGTTTTCCCACAAGTTTTGAAGATTTACAAAACTGCTCCAAAGTTTTTCATATTTGCATCATTAGTCCCTGGACGTGTTTAGGAATATAAATAAGATTTTTATGGTCATTGTTTAGACCTAAGCTTTATTTTTCCCTGCAACCTTTGAGAGCAAAACCCTGAGAGATTTTAGAGAGATTTTGGAGAGAAGAATCAAGACTCCTTCATAGAACATTCAGAACTCCTTTACTTCTTATTTAATCTCTTTCTTAATGCAATTTATTCAGAAGATGTTTTGTGTTTCATTGATTATGTCTGAGTAGATCTGCTTGTTAGGTTTAGGGTTTCTCATTAGGGATTTCATGGATTGTTAGATTGATTAATTGTTTAGGATTCATTATCTTTCTTGTTCTTCACCATAGGTTGTTCTTAATGATAGATCTTTGATTAGTCATCTGGATTTAGATCTTAGGATTATTGATTGATATGAGAATATAATTGATTTTCCTAATAAAACCTTTGGTGAGCAAAATTACTTTTTACAAAGATATTTGATTTAGTAATTTTGTGAACTTATCTAAATCTGATTTTATTGCTAGTTTTTAACTTGAATTTTGTAAAGAGATTTGGATTTTTGGGTTTTAAAACTTAGATAATATTTGCAGTGAGAACTGATTTATTTTACAATTGTGTTTAGAGTTCAAGAACGGTGCTTAATTGTTGAATCCTGCTTGTTTAATTAATTGATCTGATTTTCCATGATTTCCTGAGAATTTCCCTAGGCCTAGCGTTTATTCCTATTGAATTACAACACTTTTATTTTCTGTTTTTGCATTGTTATTTAAATTACAATCTTGGTTTAGCATAATTAAAAGAATAATAAGTCTATTGTGTGAATCTAGAGTTCTTGTGGATTCGATCCCTAAGTACTACAATTAATCTCTTAATTTGAGAGAGTAGCTCTAGGGTAAATTTGAGCATATCAAATTTTGGCGCCGTTGCCGGGGACTCTTTTGATTCACCATTAGATTAAAATTTTTGATTTTGTCTAAATTTTTCTTTTTCTGTTTTACTCACACGCTTTTGTTTCTTTTCTCTTGTGTGTTTCAGGTACATGCCTAAGCCTAGCACCAGGAAAAATCCTACTGGTCCATTTGTTAAGCTTACAAACCAAGAGTTAGGAGAACTAGAGCGTCATAACACAAAAGCAGCCAAATCAGCAAAGATGGTCAATCCAATCATATTGAGACCAGACGCGGCTGGAGTTTTGAGGGATCAAGAGGGTCATGTGCGCAACGAATTAGGCCAAAAACTTGATGCTGATGGACGAGTCATTCAGGAAGAACTCGTCGTCGTTGATGAGAATGCAGATGGCGTCGATCGACGCAATGTCGGCATCGATCGACGCAACCAAGAAGGCATCGATCGACGCAATGTCGGCATCGATCGAGGCAATGCCAGAGCTGGTGCGAATGGAGCCAATTTGGACCTTCAGCCTAGACGGGACGACAATGGAGAGCTTGTCAAGACTCTTGCGGACTTCAACAGACCAGACTTGTTCTATGAGAACCGCTCCGCAATTGTCCCTCCTCCATTCCCAAGAAATGCTTTTGAGCTCAAGCCTGCCTACGTCGCTCTTGTTGGACAAAGGCCATTCCAGAACCTTCCACATGAGAAGCCTCTAGACCACATTGAGCACTTTGAGGACATAGTTACAAGCATCAAGGCTAATGGAGTCACAGAGGACTATCTCTACTGCAAGCTTTTCCCCTACTCTCTTGCTGGGGAAGCTTCTCATTGGCTAAGGCAGCTGAAACCAGGATCTCTGACGACCTGGCATGACATCAAGGTGGCATTCTTGAACTACTTCTATGATGATGCTATGTCTGATGAGCTGAGGATCAAGCTCTCCACCTTTAGACAAGGACCAACTGAATCTTACAAAGCTGCTTGGGTAAGATTCAAAGCATAACAGAGAGATTGTCCGCATCATGGGTTTTCAGAGGTGCAGTTGATCAGTATCTTCTTCAGTGGTATTGATTGGAGGTATCAGATGGCTTTGGATGCTGTTAGTGATGGGAATTTCAAGACAAGGTACCCATATGATGCTGAAAAGTTGATAGAAAGATTAGCATCTAGCAACAGTACTAAGAATGCAGACTTAGAGCGGAAGAGAGCACATGAAGGCCATGATTCAAATCAGTTTGCTGCAGTGAATGCTAAGTTGGATACAGTGCACAACCTTCTTGTTGGAAAGAAGCCAGTCCATTTTGCTGAAGATGTTGAGATTTTGAGCCAAAGCCAGAGACTACAGAAGCAGATGTCAACTATGTGTATGGAGCTAGGTATCAAAATCAGAGATGTGGTTAGAAGAATTCATTCTCAGGAAATCCAAACAACAATTTCACAAGGAACTATGGATCTTCTTCTTACCAACCCCTCCCTCCACCCAATTCAGAGAGCAAGATGGAATCAATGATTGGACAGATTTTGGAAGGTCAACAGAAGTTAACTGTAGACTTCAATGGGAAGATTGATTCTGTATACACTGAGCTGACTGAGAAGTTTGTTTCATTAAACACTCATGTCAAGAAGCTGGAGAATCAAGTGATTCAGACTGCTGGGTCTGTTAAAAGACAAGAGGAACTTCTTTCTAGAAGAACATAGTCGAACCCCAAGCATGCTTGTAATGCAAATTTGGTGAAGGAAGATTACAACCATCCGGTAGCTGATGTTGCATCGACCGATACACAAGAGCATCGATCGATGCAATCTCAATCAAGCATCGATCGACACAATGTCAGCATCGATCGACACCCCCCACAGACAGCTACGGTTTCTGTTCCAGTTCTACCATCTGATTCAGAAAAAGCATATAAGCCTAAAGTACCTTTTCCTAAGCCTAGGAGGTCTAAGCAGGAGCTTGAGGAAGCTAGATGCAAGGCTATGATGGATAAGGTGATGATTGAGATGCCTTTGATTGATGCAGTCAAGTTTTCTCCTGTGATTAAGAGATATGTGAAGAGGATGGTCACCAATGGTTTGAGTCCTAAGGAAGGAGCACTGCTTACAAAGGATGTCAGCTCAATTCTGTTGAAGCAGCCTCCACAGAGGAAGAAGGATAAGAAGCAGGAGGTGGTTGTCTCTAAGGAAGTAAGTGCAGTGATTCAGAGTAGGATTGCAGAGAAGTTACCAGATCCTGGAAGTTTTGTGTTAGATTGCTCTATCTCCACAGGAAGGTTTCCTCACTCACTTTGTGATCTTGGCTCTAGTATTAACTTGATGCCCCATTCTGTTGCTGTGAGACTTGGTATGACGGATTTTAAGCCAACTATGATCTATCTTATCTTAGCTGATCGATCAAGAAGGATTCCTGAAGGTGTCTTGGAAGATATTCCGATTCAGATTGGAGATTGCATGATTCCTACTGACTTTGTGGTGATGGAATATGACAAAGAGCCTAGTGATTCTCTAATCTTAGGACGCTCATTTTTGGCTACAGCTGGTGCCATCATTGATGTTAAGAAAGGACACATATCTTTGAATGTGGATGATTTGGTCATGAACTTTGAGATGGACAAGCTGAGAAGAGCTCCCACTATTGATGGTCAGACATTTTCTGTGGAGAATGCTTCTGATGATGATCCACTCATAGAGTCTCATGAAGACATTACTGCTGGGTATGTCAAAGAGTTGGAGACTGTTGAAAAAGTGAGCAAGCAAGCTGTCAAGCTTGAAGATTGGAGTGGAGATCATCTAATCAGTACTAGAGATCATGATGAGGTTCTGATCCATTACAAGTCGCTGGTAGATGATGTTTTTGCAATGGAAACACGGATTGCTAAGGAAAGCTGCAAAAACGTTGAAAAAACACGAGTTGCAGACCAAGCATCAATCGATGCAGCTGTTGCATCGACCGACACTCCTTCCAGAGATGGCTCGGACTCGTCCAAAACCGAAGATTCTCGAGTTGATTCCTTAGCTGCAAGTCCTAGACTAGTTATAAAGCTGAAATCTCACTATTCCACAGTCCAGAACCCACAGGTAAGGCCAAGGTATGCATCTCCTTCTCCCAAACCTTCTCCATTCATCAATAAGAATTTGAAAGGTACAAAAACTGTTGTGCAGTTAACCAAGCCGCGAGATTATCGTAGAGCGCTTGTTTCTTCTGTTGATGATTTTGTAGGACTTAAAAGAAAGCCAACCAAACCTAAGTCCCGCCCTGGTCATGTTCCTCACATCCTTGGCCGATCTCATGCACATACTGCCTACACACCCCCTTGGATGAAGAGGAAATTCTCTCGGAAGCATTCACTGCCATGTTCTGATCCACCGGATGCCTGAGATCCGACACAGTCAAGCTAATGACTGAAAACAAGCGCTTAGTGGGAGGCAACCCACTGGTAGGTTTATCTTTTTCATTTTTCTTTTAATTTTCATTTATTTTTATTTTATTCGCCAATTTCTTACTTGATAGCACTGGGGACAGTGTTGTTTAAGTCTGGGGGAGGCAGTTACTAACTACATTTTTGTTTTTGAGAGTCAGAAAAAAGTTTTATTGAGTCAAAATTTTGTTGGGAACTATGATTTTTCTTTTTAGTGTACTGCCTTGGTTGATTAATGCTGCAGATTGAATCCACAAATCCGACTAATGAAAAATCCAATGGCTGACCAGTGAACCAGAGACATCCGAATTTCCAACAGAATCCATAAAAGCTTGAGATAATTTATGTACTTTTCTTTTTACCTCATTATGGAGATTGATGTTCATAGAGCTTGACTCCTTGTTCATACCTGACAAGTAAGACTTCAGAAAAAAAATTTTGGTACTCCTCTCCCTTATTTAAGTTTAAAATATTTTTCCTGAGAGCTTTGTAAAGAAAAGGAGAATAAAAGATGAGATGATTTTGATCAGTTTAGAGGGTTAGGTAAATTACCTGTGATCCCATTATTCTACTCTTGAGTCAAATGATCACACAAAGCTTGGAAGCGAGGGATAGGTAAATTACCAATGACCCCGGTATTCGCTTACAACTTTGAAGAGATAAAAAAAAAAGATAATAAAAAAGCAAAGCTCTAAGGAAGAATAAATAGAATAAGTCTGGGGGAGAGAAAGAGTACCACATGTGGTAAAAGATATGTCTTGCTTGTTATGTTATTGTACGGAAATGAGTCTAGAAGGTTCTTGATATTGATCAAATTGATGAGACCCACCGATGAAGGCTTAATGGAGGAAGTAGTGAAATTTGGTTTGAATTTGGGATGCTATGAAAGTCAACGGAGAAGTACATGGTGGTTCGATTTGAATTTATCTGCTAAGCATGTGGATTAAGGTTTGGATGATCATGGCATTACTTTAAAAAGAAAAAGAGTTAATGTGTTTTCAAACCTCTTTCACATGGCTAAGTTTTTGATTTGCTTAAGGGCAAGCAAAAGCTAAGTCTGGGGGAGTTGATATATCATGGTTTTTAGGTGTTTTTAGCCATGATATAAGTCTTATCTATAGAGTCTTTTTGGTATTTTTAGAGTTTTTTGAGTCTTTATAGGATAGTGGAGCTAAATAGGAAGATTTAGAGCTTAATCAAGCATTGAGGCTGAGCTACAAAATTGGGAGGCGAATTCAGAGGATGCATCGGTTGATACAACACCAGCATCAGTCGATGCAGAGCCAAAAGAAGAAATTGGAAGTTTTCCCACAAGTTTTGAAGATTTGCAAAGCTGCTCCAAAGTTTTCCATATTTGCATCATTAGTCCCTGGACATGTTTAGGAATATAAATAGGATTTTTATGGTCATTGTTTAGACCTAAGCTTTATTTTTCCCTGCAACTTTTGAGAGCAAAACCCTGAGAGATTTTAGAGAGATTTTGGAGAGAAGAATCAAGACTCCTTCAGAGAAGATTCATAACTCCTTTACTTCTTATTTAATCTCTTTCTTAATGCAATTTATTCAGAAGATGTTTTGTGTTTCATTGATTATGTCTGAGTAGATATGCTTGTTAGGTTTAGGGTTTCTCATTAGGGATTTCATGGATTGTTAGATTGATTAATTGTTTAGGATTCATTATCTTTCTTGTTCTTCACCATAGGTTGTTATTAATGCTAGATCTTTGATTAGTCATCTGGATTTAGATCTTAGGATTATTGATTGATATGAGAATATAATTGATTTTCCTGATAAAACCTTTGGTGAGCAAAATTACTTTTTACAAAGAGATTTGATTTAGTAATTTTGTGAACTTATCTAAACCTGATTTTATTGCTAGTTTTTAACTTGAATTTTGCAAAGAGATTTGGATTTTTGGGTTTTAAAACTTAGATAATATTTGCAGTGAGAGCTGATTTATTTTACAATTGTGTTTAGAGTTCAAGAACGGTGCTTAATTGTTGAATCCTGCTTGTTTAATTAATTGATCTGATTTTCCATGATTTCCTGAGAATTTCCCTAGGCCTAGCGTTTATTCCTATTGAATTACAACTCTTTTATTTTCTGTTTTTGCATTGCTATTTAAATTACAATCTTGGTTTAGCATAATTAAAAGAATAATAAGTCTATTGTGTGAATCTAGAGTTCCTGTGGATTTGATCCCTAAGTACTACAATTGATCTCTTAATTTGAGAGAGTAGCTCTAGGGTAAATTTGAGCATATCAGAATGCGCTAGAGTTTGACGGATCCAAGATGTTTAACGTTTAAAAAAAACTGAAATTCCTAAAGAAAGTGATTCGTGACTTCAGCAAGTAGAATTACTCTGGTATTGAGAAACGGGTGCAGGAGGCATACGATACTCTTACCTAGTGCCAACAAAAACTTCTTGCTGATCCTTCTGATTTATTGAGTGCCGAGGAAAGGGAGGCACACTGAGTATGGTGTCTTCTTGCTTCCACAGAAGAATATTTCCTAAGGCAAAAGTCTAGAATCTGCTGGCTGGAGGAAGGGGATAAAAACACTAGATTTTTCCATAGAGCTATCATTTCCAGACTTCGCCAAAACAAAATGATACACCTTATTGATGATAATGATCAGGTGGTAGACTCTAAGCAAGGTATTCAAGCTCTTGCGGTGACCTACTATGAAACTCTTTTTCGTGACCAAGGGACTTTCTCCCCAGTTTCAGTCTCAGAAATTGCAGAGCTTGTTCCTCAGAGGTGTTCCATCTCTGCTCGTCAGCTCCTCAATGCCCCCTTCACGGCTTCTGAGGTTAAGAATGCAGTCTTCTCCATCCCCAGAAACAAAGCTCCAGGGCCTCATGGATACAATGTTGAATTCTTCACAGCCCACTGGGAAACAGTAGGCCTCGCAGTCACTGACGCAGTCTTAGAATTTTTCAGTTCTGGTAAGCTGCTAAAGAAATGGAATTCGAACATCCTTACTCTGATTTCCAAGACTCCCAATGCCCAGAGAATAGCGGAATTCAGACCCATAGCCTACTGCAATACCCTTTACAAGATAGTGTCAAAGATCCTCACAAATAGGCTTAAAAGTGTGCTTCCAGATTTGATCTCTAACTACCAATCAGCTTTCATCCCGGGTAGGCTACTTGTGGAAAATTTCCTGCTTGCTACCGAGTTGGTGCAAGGGTACAACCAGAAAAACATCTCATCAAGAGGAATGATGAAAGTAGATCTCAAGAAAGCCTTCGATTCAGTTCAGTGGGATTACGTGATAAATATGCCCAAGGCAATGGAGTTTCCTGATCATTTTGTATCCTTGATTCATCAATGTATCTCCACTGCTAATTACTCTCTATGCATAAACGGAGAGCTGTGCAGATATTTCAGAGGGTCTAAGGGTCTGAGGCAAGGGGATTCTATCTCTCCTTATCTCTTTGTTTTAGCCAGGAAGGGTTTCTCACAACTGTTAATGAAAATGTACAAAAATAATCAAATTGGAGCCCATCCTCAAGCCACTAATCCCCAGGTATCCCATCTCGCTTTTGCAGACGACATCATGGTTTTCTTTGATGGAAAAGCAAATTCGCTATCCCAAATAGATCTGGTTCTGCAAGAGTTCTTTGAAGTTTCAAACCTAGCTATAAATAAGAGCAAAATCGACCTATTTCTGGTGGGTGTGAGCCATCTTGAAACTTCTCAGATGATGTCTAGAGGCTTGGTCTACCGCTTATGCACAGATAACTTCAAATCGCGGAATATCGCCCTTTGCTGGAAAACCTATCAAAACGCTTTGCCACATGGTCAGCTCGTGCCTTGTCCTATGCTGGAAGACTGCAACTTATTTCCTCTGTGATATATGGTTCTATCAACTTTTGGATGTCTACATTTCTACTGCTGAAAGGTTGCATAAAAAAAATTGAAAGTCTATGCAAAAATTTCTTATGGAGTGGTGATGTAAGCAAGAAAGGGTCAACAAAAGTCGCATGGAGTATTATTTGTCTACCTAAAGAGGATGGAGGTCTGGGACTCAGAAACCTGGTCCAATGGAACCAAACCCTCTGCCTAAAGCTAATTTGGCGCTTGTTCGGTGCAGAGGACTCACTATGGGCTAAGTGGTTGTAGAATACAAAAATTAAGGATGGTTTTTTCTGGGCTATTGATGCAAAAAAGCAAACCTCTTGGACCTGGAAAACTCTGCTAAACCTCAGACACATAGCTGGAAAGTTTTTAAAGGTGAGATTGGGTAACGGGCAGCAGATCAGCTTCTGGTACGATCAGTGGACACCCTTTGGTTCACTAATTGAGTACTTTGGACACTCGGGACCAGCTCAAACTGGCATACCCATCCACGGAATAGTGGCACAAGCATGTTCTTCTTCCGAATGGCACTTAAGACCAGCTAGATCTAACCAGGCATAGGACCTTCACGTTTACCTTACAACACTGCAATCCCCAGCTCTCTCAAATGCTTCGGATGAGTACTACTGGTTAAGCGGCAATGAGGAGCACCTCAAGTTCTCCACAAAAAAGACTTGGGATATCTTACGGCCAAGACAAGCTCCCTCTTCGTGGGCCGCTCATGTTTGGTTTAAATGTGGAATACCTAGACATGCTTTCATAATGTGGCTTATGCATCTAAACAGGCTTCCCACAAGAGCTAGATTGGCAAGTTGGGGCTTTCAAATTGAATCAAACTGCTGCCTTTGTGGATCCCATCTGGAAACTAGAGATCATATGCTTCTCCGGTGTGAAGTCAGTGAGACGCTTTGGACTGAAGTGACAATACGGCTAGGATACAGACCTTTCTCTTTTCATACTTGGGAAGCTTTTACAGCCTGGCTGGATCTAAAAGACAGCAGAGTGTCTAGATGTCTGTGCAGACTAGCAGCTCAAGCCACCCTCTACACTATCTGGAAGGAACAGAACAACAAATACCACAACAACATTGCTACTGAGGTCCAAATTATGTTCAAGGGTTTGGATAGACAAATTCGAGACGCCATTTTGGCGAAGAAGAAGCGAAAGAACTTTCACGATCTTTTGATGATCTGGCTTAAATACAACTAGGTTAGTCTGTTCTTTATATTCTCCTAAACTTCTTCCTTGTTTTTACTTTTTTGGCAAGGGATGAGTTTCTACTGTATCTTGTATTTTGTAATTTCAGAAACTTATGTTTCAATGAAAATTCACATATTTATAATATATATATATATATATATATATATATATATATAATATGAGAAGGTTTTCTCCTAACTTTGCATAACACGACGACATTTGGCAACGTATATTTTCGACACTTGTCCTCACTTATCAATTATTAAATTTTTTTTAATTTCTTTTCTTCAAAAATAAATACATTCTTTTTTATATTCACTAAATTTATATGATATTTCTGTACTACAAAAAATATATTGACATTTATGCAATGTCCTTTTAGTGATTATATATAGATATCATTAATCAATATTTTATATAATTACCATAACATTATAATTTCGCAGAGGTATCATTTATCAATATTTTATATGATTACCATAACATTATAATTTAGCAAATAAGAAAGAATTAAATATTAATATTATAATTTTGGACAAAATAATTTTCCGATAATTAAAGATTTAAATATTAATATCATTATCATGGAAAAATATAATGTGATCGTTATTAAATTCTTTAGTAATTTCAAGCTATAAAAATATTATACTATTATAATAATTATTTGTTGACAAAAAAAATTATAATAATCGTTTCACAGTTTTTGTGTCAAAAGATCAAATCAATTTATTCTAAAATAATTTCAAGATATAAAACAATATGATATTTTATTTTTCTTTAATAGTAATCATTAAAACAATTTATTCCATATTAATTCTTTAAAATGTAACTCCCATGATGTTTGAAAAATTTTAAAAACAAATCTTTCATCATATGAATACACTTTAATTTATTAATTGCAATACAAATTTGTGTTTTACAAAAAAGAAAAAAAAAAAAAAAAAAAAAAAAGACAGACAAAAGCTATGGTATATTTCATCTTTGAAATGTAACCATAAGTCCCATGATGTTTGATAAAAAGAAAACTGAAAAACCTCTCATACTACTACAAATTTATCTATAATTAGCTAAACAAAGTTTTCACCAAACATTATATTCTACCTCTCACATAATTTTCTAAATTTTGTAATATTTAACTTTTTCCTTTATGTGACATTTGTAGGTTTTGAAATAAATAAGTTGAGTCTAAATTTTGGAGCATATCTAGAAGTGAACATGTGAAATGTGGTTATACATTAGAAAGTGTTAGATGAAGAAGGTCTTAGGCACATAACACATTCTCACTTGTATTGTTGTTTCGAATGCCTATTTTGTATATCAATATTGTAATTTGTTATTCTTTTGATCCATTTGATAAATTTTTAATATAAAAATTTTAGTTTTAGATCATAATTCATAAACCCTAATAGATTTTATATCTTAGTCACAATATTTATGCTACTTATTACCCATGCTATATTTTATACAAGTGTGTTTGTATGTATTACCCATGAAAATAAGTTCAAACAAATATTAACTGTTTCGAATATTATTACTTTAAATTTGTTCCTTAACGTTACAACTGTTTTTGTATGTATTTATTAACTTTCTTTCCGATAACCATTTCTGTAGTCCTTTATTTTATTTATAGGTTATGACTTTTGATGATGAGAAAGGTTTTGCGATGGTTTAGGGTTTAGGGTCAAGGAAGATTTGGACGTCTAGGTGATATATATCTCATGATATGGGTTCTCAAAGCCACGTGATTCTTCCAAATTCAGTTTATATTTTCTTACACAATTAAGTCTTAATTATTTTCTTAAAATATAATTTAACATCTAATTTCTTTTCACAACATTATTGTTTGGGTTATACTATGTATGAACTTATATTCTCTTCTCATATGTTCCATTATTTTTTCTAGCCATATTTGATTGTTGATGATGTGATGATAGTGCTTACCCGCAAGAAGAGCAAGACAATGGGATTTGACCATGTGTGAAAATTTCATCAATACGCATTTAACAAGACTCACCTCTACCACGTGATTATCAAGTCGAAAGATCCAAAGATCACCCTAAGCTAATCCCTATTTCATTCTAGAGAGAGACGGAGGGAAAGAGAGAGAGAAAAGATGTCTTGGTAAAGTAGAAAGATTTGAGTTATCTTTTCTTCCATCCATAACATGATTTTAGAAATAAAAACACAGAAGACAAAAAAAAGATTATCTGGTGAATAATTATTTTATGTTCTCTTAGGTTATGCAGTTAACACTAAAAAGGTAACTCGATAATACGATTGTATTTTTTTACTCTTTTTTTGTTGGTCATTTTGAGTATAATACAACATATATACAGTAGAACCTCTATAAATTAATACTCTTTAAATTAATACTCGCTATAAATTAATAAATTCTTCCGGTCCCGAGTTGGGCCGGTGTAAAAAATAACACATTTCGATAAAATAATAAGATAATAATTTTTTTGGAAATCCTATGTAAAAATATGGTCCCATCAATATCATAAATTAATAATCATATATACTGATATATATATATATATATAAGAAAATCTAATGAATATGACTCTATTGTTGTTTGCCTATTCTTGAATTTGCATTTTTGTTGGAGCTCATCTCTCATTTTTCATTGTTGCATTCTCAAATCGCATCCATAAATTGTGAAGAGTCATAGATGCGATAATTGCTTCTTTAGTAATTGGTTTTAAAGGTACCGCAATATCTTATGCGACTTCATCATGACCATGAAGGATAGTCGTAACAATTTTTTCTAAACTCTAAACTTCTAACTTTTCTTATTTTTACCTAGAGAATCAATTATACAACTAACATTCATCCTATTAAGATAACCAAAATTATAAATTAAGAAAATTCTTTAAAAATGTGAATAATAACAAAATTATTTTATTTTGTAATAGAAATTTTTCAAAATGAAAATAAGAAAATCTCTTCATAAATTAATATTTTATTAATTTATCGATAAATTAATAATTATTAATTTATCGATAAATTAAAACCTCTATAAATTAATAAAATTTCATGGTCCCGACCTTATTAATTTATAGAGGTTTTACTGTATATATATATATATTAACAGAAAAGTATAACACAAAAATGCAATTTTTATTTGCTATAATAATATATCAATATCTATTAACAACATTTTCTTACTCAATTCTAGACTAAAATTCTGTTTGCATTTAGTATGTTCAATAGATATAAAGTACATGATAAAAGTATAGAAATATCTAACAGAGAATCTCTTTTAAATGCAATTAATCAAAAAACAGAAAGAAATCTACTTCTAGAACACAAATGCATTTGAAGTCATTTGTATAATTCATTAAGATTAGAATATTTTATTGCTAAAACATTCAATTTATAATAATAAGACTTTTAAGCATGTGTGAAGCATGCTACCTTTAGTTATCTAATTAATAAAATTACTTACACAGAGAATGAAAGAAAAGCATGAGTTTCGGTTCAAGATGAGGTTATTCGAGAAATTTAAGCTATTGTCTCGTCCTTCTTGGAGGTATCTGGTTTTAGAAGATATTAATGTTTTATAGATTATGTTAAAAGCTGACAAACTAACACATAATGTCAATGCTCAGCCACATTTAATTTTATATGTAATCAATGTTCTTTTCCCTACGTAAAAAATGTTTGTACATCTTGATTGTGCATCAAAATATGAAGAGCTCTATATATTATGGGATACAGACTAAATATTTTAAAGTAACCTTTCATATTAACAAAAAATTTCAGTTTAATGCTTAACTAATTAATAGTCATTCATTTTAAGTGACTGAGAATACTTATTTATAAACAAAACAAATAACAAACATAAGATAATTTATCGAAACACAAAATTTTAAATTTTAAATATTTTAATAAATCTAAAAGACTAAAATATGTTAAAACTATTATAAAGTTATCTCGCGCATCGCGCGAACCTACTTCTAGTATATATATATACTAGATTATGACCTGCGGTACACCGCGGATAAGTTTGTTTAAATTTTTTGTTTGTTAATATACTATTTTAATATTAATTTTGCTAACATACTCTTTTGTTAATTTTACTGATTTAATTTTACTGACATCAGTTTGATTCGACATATTTTATATTGGTGTTGTTAAAACATTAAAATGAGGATTTAACCCATATTGAAATGTCATATTCCTGATAGTTTATTTTTTAGTATTATTAATTTAATCTTGTAATGTCATATAACCCGTCATGTAATATAACTCGTTTGTGTAATTTTGAAAATTTAATATGTTTAAATATTTATAATTTTAAACTTTTTATTAAATTTAGATATATTAATTATAAATTATAAACTTCTTAAAATTATATAATTTACTATATACAGTAAATTTACTATATATATGCATGTTGAACACACACTTTTATATTAATTGAATAATATATGTTTGTTTTAAAAAATTCAAATCACTATATATGCAAGAAAAATACACTTTTTTATTAACTTTATGTATTATATGATGATTCACTACATTTAAATTTTAAAATCAAAAAGAGATGATAGGAGAATAATTTTTTTTTAATCTGAAATAAATCTTCTAAATATCTATATTAATTATAGAACATTATATATATGAATATTTAAAATATTTTTATTGTGTTTGGTTATAAGGATAGTAGAGAAAGTTAACTAACTTTGTTTGGTAAGCATTAAATAGCATTTAATGTAAAAGTTTTCCAAAAAACATTTTTAAACAAAATCTGCTGCAAAAATACTATTATAGATATTTTAAACAAAATCGGAATTTGTTTTGATATTAATTAGAGGACTACGATTTTGATGTGTTTAGGTTCTTCAGATACATAGAGAGATTTGACTGTGGAACTTTTTCTCGTGGTAGCTTACAAAGCAAAACAAAACAAAACAAAAAAAGATGACGAGCGTTGGCAATAATCAGCTTATCTCCATTCAACCTAATGAACTCAAATTTCTCGGTAAGATTTTCTCATGCATGATCTCAGACCTCAGCTGCTAAATTCAAGAAGAAATCTATACCAAGTTTGTGAATATGTAAAAAAAAAAAAAAAAAAAAAAAAAAAAAAGAGAGAGAAAAAAGGGTTCTATAGATCTCTTTAATTTTGCCATCTTTTATTTTCTTCTCTTAGAGATTGCGAAATTGTGAAATCATTCATTGCTTTCCTTTGTTTGACACCAACATCAAAGGAAGCTTTGAGGTTCTGACTTTTAGATTACGTAAAATGTTGAGGGTTGATTCTCATGGTTATTATTAAGAATATATTCTTTGTCTTGATTTTGTTCTATGACATTGTTACAGTGGAACTCGAGTATGAAAGCTACTGTGATCTTAAAGTTGCCAATAAAACTGAGCACCATGTTGCTTTCAAGGTATATATAATTCTCCTGACCACCAACCAACCTTCACATGCTTTATGTATGATCAAGTTATTTCCTGTGGGTACGATGACATCTTCCTTTTCTTCACCGAAACAGGTCAAAACAACAGCTCCAAGGAAGTACGGTGTAAGACCCAAACGTGGTGTCATTCAGCCATGGGACTCTTGCATCATTAGAGGTACAATGATTCTTCATTACTCTCTCTTCTCTTCATTTATTGGCAGTTTAAAAACTTGAACATGGAGATTATTAACATCTTCTTCAAAATATTAGTTACTCAACAAAAGCAACTAGAGTATCCTCCAGACATGCAGTGTGAAGACAAATTTCTCCTGCAAAGTACCATCGTACCTCCACATACTGATGTGGATGAACTTCCACAAGACACAGTAAGAACTAAGAAATCCCTTTTTGATTCAGCATTTTTGGTAAACAAATTAACATTAAATGGTGCCATCTTTTTGTCTAGTTCACCAAGGGCGGTGGAAAGATTTTAACAGAGTCTAAGCTCAAAGTCTCTTATATCTCCCCATCTACAACTCAAAGATCCTCTGAATCCGGAGAAACAAATGGTGATCGACAGGACTCCGAAACCATCTCTGTGAGTAACAACTACACCCACCCCACCTATATAATTGAATCTGTGGTAATGACTTACTGAAATTCTGTTTATACAGCTGCAAACAACCTCTGCTTCACCTCAGTCTGCAATGAGTGAGATGCCGCCAATGCTCATTCATCCTGCTATGTCTCCTCTCGACATCTCACTCCCATCTGCAAACCGTGAGGGTACTAAAGAAGATGGGTTGTGTGTGATTTGTGTGGATGCATCATCTGAAGCAGTGTGTGTGCCGTGTGGACATGTTGCTGGATGCGTTTCTTGCTTGAAAGAGATTAAGAACATGAAAATGGGTTGTCCTGTTTGCCGTGCCAACATTGATCAGGTCATTAAGCTATAATACCGTGTTTGCAGTGCCGGCTCAAGGTTTATAGGAGCCCCTAGGTCATTTTTTTTTTTTTTGAATAAAAGACTAAATTTTTATTTTTGAACCTCTGTTATATGTTAAAAAAAATATGGATTTCATTTGGATAATATATTAACACTTGACAAGATTATAAAAATTTATTTTCGTTATACTGTTGGAATAGTTAAGATAATTATGGAATATGAAGAGTCTTTGGTTATTTACTCATAAAAATAAATTCTTAAAATATTTTTTGATAGACTATTTTTATTTTACAAATTTTGTTTTGCTCTCGTTTATCTTACATTATTTTTTGTGCCCCTTTATCTTACATTTTTTTTGTGCCCTTTCATTTTACAATCTTCGTAAAAAAAAAATTTATGCATCTATTAAATTTGTGAACCCGGGACTGTTGGAGTAGTAAAGATAATTATGGAAGATGAAGAGTCTTTTTGGTTATTTACTCATAAAAATAAATCCTTAAAATATTTTTTGATAGACTATTTTTGTTTTACAAATATTATTTTGTCCTCTTTTATCTCACATTTTTTTTGTCCATTTACCTTACATTTTTTTTGGGCCCTTTTATCTTACAATTTTTTTTATGACCTGGGGCGGTCGTACTGTTTGTTCCCCTAGTTAAGCCGGCACTGCGTGTTTGAATAAAAAAAGGACCATCATATTATATATCTCCTCTATGACAAGTTTATATATGCATCTTTTTGTGTGAAAAGTTTGATCAGAGTTAAATTTCTTTTAAGCTTTTTACAAGTTTGTTATTTATTTGTTTTACGAAAAGTTACGAGCTGTTTTTTTCTTAGTTCAAATTTAGCGAAATAGAAAAAAATCTTATTTTAGAACCATTCGTACATAAGTGTTGATTGTATTTAGAACAGTCTATAAAACCAGGTCTCGAACATGGATTTAGGTCAAAAAAACAAAAAAAAAAGGTATAGAGATAGGACCACTACACTTATATTTGATAATACTATATAACTAGATAGTTATCCGTGTTGTACAATACGGGGAAATATTTGCATAAACTTTATTGTAATTTGTTAGTTATAAAATAATAGTAAAAGTTTTATTTGATTTACTCTATACGTTTTATAATCTTTTACATTCAATTTATTTAGTTTTATACTCTGTTTTTAACCCGGTACATGATACAATTTTCAAATCCGTAAATTATCTAAATTTGGTAAAATTCATAAAATAAAACAAAACTCGTATTGAAGCGGTCATGTTTAGAAATCACGATTTGACTTTTTGATTTTTTTCTTGGTGTATATATTATATTAAATAAAATCTAACATTTTTAATTTCTTAGATTTTAATAAGATGTCAGTGACAGTGCAAAAATAATAATTAATTAATTAGATACAATATATTTTATTTTAAAATATAAGCAATGTTGTATCTTTTATTTTAAATATAATTTTCATTATTAAACGATTTAGGGATGCAAATATTTAATCTTAGTTTATAAATAAAATTAAGTTTTATAATTACTAGGTTTTGAACCCACGCTACGCGTGGATTTATTTTATATAAAATTACATATAACTGATGAGAGTTATGAAAATATTATCTTGTATAAAACTTTAAGTTACTACTAAGACAAAACTTTTATTTCAGATACACAATTTTTAAAAAATATAAAAATCAGTTGTGCTAAAAAATTAATTTGATCAAAAGAATCATGTATTTAATTGGACGTCTAGGCGAGACGGATGGACATTCGAACTGGTGACCTTGCATATAGTAAACTATTTTTTTGACTACCAGACAAACAAAACATTTTCAGAATCATGAATTACTCTCGTTTTCTCATATTTAATTGACTGCCACCATCTATGTCTTTTGTTTTTCACACTGTTTTCTTACTCTACATATTCTTTCTCGTCATTTTTATTGTTAATATTTCATGATAATTGTTATCATTACTTTTACCGTCCGGTTCTTCGTTATACTCTTCTTCTTCCTCTTTCTCGTTAGCTTCCTCACATTCTTCCACTGAATAATCATTTAAAACCATTTCTTTTTTTAGACTACCACATAATTTGTTAACCCATCAAACTTCAAAACCAAAATCATTGCCTCTTTTCTCATAAAATTCCATGGATCAGTATAGTCACCACATGCACTCAGTTATTGATCCTTTCACCCGTATACTTACTCGGTTTATTGAAACTTTTCGAACCAAAATCTTTAATACTACAATTGTAAATTAATTGCAGAGAAATTAATATGAACACATGTATAGCTAATAAAAATGTGTTGGTTGTCAATCATTTTTCTTTAAACCTCAAAAGTTAACTCAAACAACATCAAATCAAGGTCTTGTAACGTGATCCTTCTTTCTCGGACCCAAAAATAAAAATTTTACTAAAACAATATCAAATCACCTATCAAGTCATACAAAAAACATGTTTTACAGCTCATAAGAGATGTAAAACCCGAAAAGAGATAAATAAGTTGTTTTCAAGATATTAAAAATCAATAATATAATATTTAATAATACTTAAATTTTTTTTTAATAGAGTTTTAATATTATGGTATTTTAAAATTTAGATGTAGTTTAAATAAGTTATTTTCAAGATATTCTAACCGATGTGGGATGTTGTGCACAGTTATTTATAAAAAGTTTAATATAGAAATTTTACATAATTTCAAAAATGTTAAATATTAAGATGTATGATTTCGATTGGTCATTTTAAAAAATCTGAATATAGAAAATTCTAAGATTTTAAAAAAAGTTCATTAGTGAGATGTCGAATCCCTATTGGTTGTTTAAAATCCTAGGTGGACAGCTTTAAGAGCTTATAGCTTGTACTTTTATTTAGTATAGAATAGGTTTTGAGTTCGCGTGGGTTTTTTAAAAATATTTTTAGATAAAATTATATATAATTAATGATAGTTATGAACTATTATATTCTGGTAATTTAAGGGGGTGTTATTGGATTGTGGTTTTTAAAGGAGTTTGATGTATTTAAGAATCAGGTGTTATTCAATTGGGTATTTTTAAAAATCCATTAAAATCTAGTGTTATTCAATATCTACTGGATTTTGTGTGATTTTGGATTTCAACATACTTTGCTTCTAAAATATGAACAAACACAATACCACACTTTTCTCAATCATTTCATTTTCTTCTCCTCTCTTCAGATGGATCTCTAGCCTTTGACATATTATTGTTTGATTTTTTTTCTCAATCCTTTTATATAATCACACTTATTCATCAGATATGTATTATTTTTGAGAATTTTTTTTTGTGTTCTTTAACTTTTTTTATAATCACACTCAAAGGGTTCATGATCTATAACTTTTTTTTTTGGTTTATGATATAATCACACTTTTTTTTTCTGGGTTCAATCTCTGTTTCTTCCTCCTCAAACCCTTTGTATATAATCACACTTATTCATCAGATCTGTGTTTTTTTGTATTCTTTAATTTTTTTTTTCTGGGTTCATGACATCTGGGTTCTTTAATTACACCAAAAATCTGGATTGAAAACAAATACAGTTTAATTCAAGTTTTCTATGACATGTGTAAAAGTCTGGGTGTTATTAATTTAATATAATTTTGGTATATAACACAGTTTATGGATATATATATATTTTTTTCTAACAATAACTTTTTAAAAAATCCATAACAATCACCAAAAATACATTATCAATGACTTTCAAATCCACCTTATATGCATTATAAAGTCCACACAAATGCATTAGACTTTTAAATCCACTAATGTCCTGGGTTAATTAAAATCTATTAAAATCCTCAATCCAATAACACCCCCTAAGTTATTATGAAGACAATAATTTTATTTTAAATACACAATTAAAAAATATAAAAATCAATTGTGATCAAAAAAATCACGAACCAGTTTTGGTTTCTCATATTCAATGGAACACCACCGCTTATGTCTTTGTGTTTTTTTCATTTACTCTTTATATTCTTTCTCGTCATCTTCATTTTTCAATTTTGTATGGTAGTCAATTTTGGTTTCTCATATTCAATGGAACACCACCACTTATGCCTTCGTGTTTTTTTCAATTACTCTTTATATTCTTTCTCGTCATCTTCATTTTCACTTTTGTATGGTAGTTGTCATCGTTACTTTCACCATCTACTTATTCGTTATACTCTTATTCTTCTTTTTTCTTGTTCGATTTTCCACTTTCTTCTACTGGATAATCGTTGAGAACAATTTTGTTTTAAATTAACAGATAACTTTTGTCCGCTTCTTTGTTATACTTTTATTCTTCCTTGTCCTCATCTGCTTCCTCATTTTCTATCACTGAATAATCATTCAAAACATTTTTGTTTGAAGTACTACACAACTTACTTTTTGTTGGAAATTTTATTATTGTCTAAAATAAAGAACCAGAAATCAATTGTATATGTAATCTAAATTGTTGAAAATTTTCTTATTGTTAAAATATTAAAATGTTTAAATTCTCTAAAATAAAAAACCCAATTAAACCGAATAAAACTTTTAAATTTGGATGCATGATTAATCAAGCTTCCTGTTCATTTTTAAATTTTGTAAAAGCTATGACCATTGTAAATTCTGAACATTGTCCGATTTAAGCAACCTGCCTAAAGACACATACGAAACGGAACAGGCAATTTCGTTTTGACAAACGCTGGTTAGGGAAAGATGGTTTAGCAGGGGCAGTTGAGTCAGGATGGAATCGCACAAAAAATTTCCGGATTCCGGGCTTTGTGGACAAGATAAAAAATTGCAGGAATTCGATTTCTTGGTGGAGAAAGAATAATATTTATTCTGGCCCAAGGCTCATTTCTTCCTTGAAGGCGGCTTTACAGGAGGCGAAAATGGATGATCTGATTTCTCAGGAGGAAATTCGCGGTATAGAGAGGAAATTAAAGGAGGCGTATCGGGATGAGGAATTATACTGGCAACAAAAGAGTAGGAAGTTTTGGTTACGGGTTGGGGACAAGAACACAAAATTTTTCCAAGCCTCCACTCGACAGCGTCGGGTAATAAATAGGATCATTGGATTGTTTGATGCAGATAATGTATGGAATGAATCGGTTACAGGTATGGAGAATATTGCTACAAATTATTTTGAGGACCTCTTCAGGAATTCAAATACCCGCGGTGTTTCGGAGATGTTACAGGAGGTTACCCCTTTAATTTCGGATGTTATGAACAGAGAGCCTATTCGGGATATTTCTGAAGCGGAAGTTCGGAAAGCCCTGTTTGCTATGCATCCGGAGAAAACACCAGGACCTGACGGAATGACGGCTTTGTTTTTTCAACGTTTTTGGTCCTCCTTGAAAGGAGATTTGGTGGCGCTGGTCAGAGAGTTTTTCCGATTAGGTAGTTTTGATCCACGCTTGAATGAGACAAATATTTGTCTTATTCCTAAAGTTGATCGGCCGCAGCGGATGACGGAGTTTAGACCGATAAGTCTTTGTAATGTGAGCTATAAAATTATTTCCAAGGTTCTGTGCTTTCGGCTAAAACGTTTCCTCCCTGGCCTGGTTTCTGAAACTCAATCGGCTTTTGTTTCGGGCCGTTTAATTACGGATAATATTTTGGTGGCGCAGGAAATGTTCCATGGGTTAAATACTAATCATAGGTGTAGGTCGGAGTATCTGGCCTTTAAAACGGATATGAGTAAGGCTTATGATCGTGTGGAATGGGGTTTCTTAGAGGCGGTTATGATTAAGCTAGGATTTGATAGGAAATGGATTTCCTGGATCATGTGATGTGTTTCCTTGGTGTCATATCAAGTTCTTCTCAATGGTCAACCCCGGAGTTTTATTAAACCACAGAGAGGTCTACGTCAGGGGGACCCGTTATCACCGTATTTGTTTATTCTTTGCACAGAGGTTCTGATAGCGAATATTAAAAAGGCTGAACGGGAAAAGAAAGTAACGGGTATCACAATCGCTCGCAATAGTCCTACCATTTCGCATTTGCTGTTTGCGGATGATAGTCTGTTTTTCTGTAAAGCAGAGGTGGCTGAATGTCAGACGGTCATGGAAATTATCAGAAATTATGGCAAAGCCTCAGGGCAAGAGGTTAATTTAGAAAAATCTTCTATAATGTTTGGCAAGAAGGTTACTTCTGCGATAAGGGATCAGTTAAAATCAGTTATTGGTATTTCTAAAGAGGGAGGTATGGGTTCTTATTTGGACATCCCTGAAAACCTCCAAGGATCAAAAATGAAGGTTTTTGGATATGTCAAGGATCGGTTGGATGATCGCGTCAATGGTTGGAATGCAAAGCTTTTATCGAAGGGTGGTAAGGAGATTATGATTAAATCAGTGGCATTGGCACTTCCTACTCATGTAATGTCCTGTTACAAACTGCCGCAAGAGTTGACATCCAAGTTAACGAGTGCTATCTCCACTTTTTGGTGGAAATCCAATGATAGGGCTCGTGGTCTACATTGGGTGGCCTGGGATAATTTATGTAAGGATAAGTGTGAAGGGGGTCTAGGTTTCAGAGCCCTGGAACAATTTAATGATGCTATGTTAGCGAAACAGTATTGGCGGTTAATTCAACATCCGACGTCCTTAATGGCACGGGTGTTGAAAGGCCGATACTTTAGAAATAAACACCCTCTTATGGCAAAAAAAACCATATAACCCTTGCTTGGAGGAGTATTTTTTCATCTAAGGTATTGGTGGAACATGGAGCGCGGTGGGCGGTAGGCTCGGGTTGTTCTATTTCGGTTTGGAGAGACCCATGGATACCGGATACCCGTCCACGCGCAGCAAATGGTCAGGGACGACTCTGGTTACCGAGTTGGATGGTGAACCACTTAATTAATCCTGTTACGAAGGATTGGCATTTGCCTACTCTGGAGGAGTTTCTGGATCCGGGGGATATATTGATTATTCGGAGTATGGCGGTCAGTAAGGTCCAGCAATCGGATCGATTAGTTTGGCACTTTACCAAGTCAGGGAGGTATACTGTTAAATCAGGTTATCGGTTAGCCAGAGAATTAATGACGGAAGTCGAATATGGGCCGTCATGTATGGCCCTTAGGGCCCAGTCGTGGAAACTTGATGTTCCACCGAAGGTCCAACATTTTATCTGGCAGATTGCTTCGGGTACTCTTCCAGTGTTAGAACGACTTGCGTATAGGGGTGTCCGGTGTGATACTCTTTGCAAACGGTGTGAATCTGCATCAGAGACGATCAATCATGCTCTATTCGAGTGCCCCCGCTTGCGCGACGTTTGGGGGTTGTCACCGGTTCTGTTAAGCCCAGATAGTTTTCCTTATGCTTCAATCTATGCAAATTTAGATTTTATTTTCTGGCGTGCAGCTTCTCAGTCGGGGGTTCCCGATGTAGCTTTCCGCCTCTCCTGGATACTTTGGTCACTATGGAAGGACAGGAATAAAAAAGTTTTACAGGGGTTAGAGGCAGAGCCATTGGAGATTTTACTTTAGGCAAATAATGATAAATCATTGTGGGAAGAAGTCAAATCTTACTCAGACAATTATTTACATACTACGCCTCTGTTGGAGGACAGGGGGCGTTTCCTCGTTGGCAGATTGATGGTTCTTGGAAAGGTTCAGATCCTTTGCAAGGTCTGGGGTGGTGGTGTTGTAGTGATGAAGATTCGACGCTTCTCCTGGGAGCACGGAGTCAGAGGCGCAGTCCCACATCCTTACATGAAGAGTTACAAGCTTTGATTTGGGCTATGGAATCACTATTGGCAGCTGGAGTTGCCTGCCAGAGCTTCGAGACAGATTGTGCAGAATTGGTGGCGATGGTGTAGACTCCTGACGATTGGCCAGCTTTTTCGAACCTGTTGGAGGAGTTTTTGCGTTTAGATCATGCTTCCCTTCCTTCTCTCTGACCAGAATCCCTCGAGAGCTCAACATACGGGCAGATTGTCTTGCTCGTTCTTCAAGATCTTTATTTTCTGAAATTTCTTTTGTAAACTCTTTTCCTCCGGTTTGGGCAACCAATCTTGGAGTTTTATTTTAATTTAATTAATGTTTGGTTGAAAAAAAAAAAGCTATGAACTTTTAAAAGTTTCAATATTTATAATATTTTAAACTTTTTAAAAATTTAAATATTATAATATTTAGAAACTTTTTAAATGTTTTTATTTGCTCAAATAAAACATCAAATTAAACCGAATAAAACTATTAAAATTAGACGCTTGATAAATAAAGATTTCCTGTTCATTCGCTGTTGGAAGCATATTAGTCTTATTTATAATGGTTATGAACCATTGTCTAAAAATTTTCTAGCCGATGTGGGACATTATATATATGTCTTTTATTTTTATAGATTTAAATTTGTCCATTTTCTAAAAAAAATTAATAATATAGAAACTACATTATTTTCAAAAATGTTAATAAATGAGATGTCTAATCCCTATTGGTTGTTTTAAATATTATGTGGACACCTTAAGTAAAAATGTTAATTAGTGAGATGGCTAACTCATATTGGCTGTTTAAAATCATATGTGGACAGCTTAAGAAGCTTATAGCTCCTATTTTTATTAGTATAGACTAGGTCTTGAATCCACGCTATGAGTGGGTTTATTTGATATATTTTGGTAAAAGTTATATACGATTGACGACAGTTATAAAATATTATCTTATAGAAAATTTAAATTTGTATTAAGGCAAAACTTTTATTTCAGATACACAATTAGAAAAAATGTATATATAAATCAGTTGTGTTAAAAAATCAAATTTAATCAAAAGAATCATGAATTTAACTGGACGTCCATGCAAGACGGATTGAACATTCAAACTGGTGACCTTGCATATCCTAAACCATTTCTTGGACCATCAGACAAACGAAAATTTTAGAATCATGAATTAATCTTGTTTCTCATATTTAATTGACCGTCACCATCTATGTCTTCGTGTTTTATTCACTGTTTACTTACTATTCATATCCTTTCTCGTCATTTTCATTGTCAATTTTTCATGATAATTATCATCATTACTTTTATTCTGGTTCTTCGTTATACTCTTCTTCTTCCTCTTCCTCATCAGCTTCCTCACATTCTTCCACTGAATAATCATTTAAAACCATTTTTTAGAATACCAAAAAACTTGTTAACCCATCAAACTCCAAGACAAAAATCATTGCCTATTTTCTCATAAAATTTTATGGATCATCAGTCATCACATGCACTCAATTATTGATACTTTCACCTATATAATTATTCGGTTTTAGATCCACATGCATTCAAACTTCTTGAACCAAAATCTTTTACTACAAAATTGCAAATTACTTGCAGAGAAAGTAATATGAATACATATATAGCTAATAAAATTGTGTTTGTCGCCGATCCTTTTTCTTTAAACCTCAAAAATTAACTCAAAGAACATCAAATCAAGGTCTTGCAACGTCAATCCTTCTTCCTTAGATCCAAAAATTAAAACAAATTACTGAAACAATATCAAATCACCTATAAAGTCATACACAAAAACATGTTTTACAGTTCATAAGAGATGTAAAGCACAAAAAAGAGATAAATGATAGTTAAACTTTTGATAGAGTTTGAATATTTTTAATATTTTAAACTTTAAAAATGTTAATCAGTGACATGTTGAATCCCGATAGGTTGTTTAAAATCCTATGTGGACGGCTTAAAGAGCTTATAGCTCCAACTTTTATTAGTATAGATAATTATAATATTTTTAAATTTGGATGTCTGATAGATTAAGGTTTCTTCTCATTCGTAGTTGGAAGACTATTAGTCTTTTTTATAATGGTTCACAGCCATTGTCTAAAAAATTTCTAACCGATGTGGAACGTTGTACATACATTTATTTATAATTGTTTTGATATAGAAATTTTACATAATTTCAAAAATGTTAAGTATTGAGATGTCTGATCCCGATTGGTTATTTAAAAAAAATCTGAATATACAAAATTCTGGAAATTTTTTAAAATGTTAATTAGTGACATGTTTAATCCCTATTGGTTGTTTTAAATTCCAAGTGGACTTCTTAAGAAGCTTATAGATCCTACTTTTATTAGTATAGATTCTAAATAGTTTGTTATTGTTTCCTAAGATTTCGGAAGCAATAAATAGAAACTGTTAAACAATTCTATTAAATAATTTTGAAAATATTTTATTATTTTATAAACTAATATAAGCTTTTCTTTTTTTAGTTATTTTTTATAATATATCACATGATAGTAGGTTAAACTTCTAACAACATTGCTTAGATAAGTATATAGAAATTTAGTAGAATAAAATTAGATTGCATTTCATGTTAGACACTAAAATAGAAAAGGGTTAAGGTGTTGTTCGTTTCTTCATTGGGATAAATCATCTAAGTGAAGATGAAAAATGATGTTTGTTTATGCCAAATTAACAGATCAGTTAGATGAATCAGTTGAATGATTTTTTAAAAACTCATACAAAAAAAGTTAAAAAAAAAACTAGTTGAGTCTCATTGGTGCAGTTAGATGGAGCTGATTCAGCCAAAATTGGAAAATTTCAAAAATACCCTGAAGAAAACCAAAGAATTACATCAACCCAAAAATATCTTATTTAGTTATTTCTTCTTCTTCTTCTCCTCTCTCCTTCGACGAAGCTCTCAAGAGCTGAGCTTCAACAAAGCTTCAACAAAGCTTTGTTCTCTCGGAATCTCAGAATCTCTTCATCGTTTCATTGTCTCTCTCGTTCATCTCTCATCGCTTCATCGCTTCATCGTTTTGTTTCTCAATAACAGCTCTGATCTCTCTAACAGCTCCGATCATCTCAGATTTTGGTGTTTGATCGAAATCTGTGTAACATTTGTTGTTTGCTATACTTAATTTTTGATTCTGCATCTGCTTCCTTCGATTTCAGCTGGTGGGTTTGTCCAAATTTGTTTTGTCCTACTAATTTTGGTCACAGGTCTATCACCTGGAACTGAGGAGCAGTCTTTGAAGGCCTTTTACTCTAGCTTCATTCAAGTTCTTTCTCATATTATTCATTATGCAGGTACATTTTGGTTTTTGTTTAAGTTTAACATTAGGCAGCTTTCGAATGTTTAAGTTTCATGCTAACCACTGATACCATTAGATACAAATTGTAGGAAACGTTCAGGTGTAGGATTGAAGATGATGACATGGATTTGGTATTAGAGGAGGAAAACTACATGTATGCTCTTATAGAAGAAATGTATGGAGTGAAGGAAGTTAATATTGACAGACAACTAGTGAGGACAAACAGAGGTGAAGGATGGTGCTGTGTGCATCGGTTTATGTTCGAGTCTAAGGTACAATGCTTTGATATTCTACGCATGAACCAGTCAATATTTAGGAGTTTATGTAAGAGGCTATCAAAACAGTATAAGTTAGAGGGATCTTGCCATATTTTTCTTGAAGAGAGTGTTGCGATGTTTTTAGAGATGGTTGCACAAGATCTAACTGTATGCGTCATAGCTGAGCGATATCAACATTCACTCGATACAGTGAAGAGGAAGTTGGATGAGGTTTTAAGTGCTCTATTAAAACTTGCAGCAAATATAGTGAAACCTAAAAGGGATGATTTGACAAGTGTTAGTCCTTTTCTAGTGAATGATAGCCAGTATATGCCTTATTTTAGAGACTGCATTGGTGCCCTTGATGGTACTCATGTGCCAGTTCGTCCTCCATCAGGGAATGTGGAGCCATTTAGAGGTCGAAAAGCAGAAGGAACAATGAATTTGCTTGCAATATGCAATTTCAGTATGAGATTTACTTATGCTTATGTTGGAGTTCCCGGGAGAGCACATGACACAAAAGTGCTAACATATTGTGCTACACAAGAAGCTTCTTTGCCTCATCCTCTGCCTGGAAAATACTATTTAGTTGACTCAGGGTATCCAACTAGAAGTGGTTACCTAGGCTGTAACGCCCCCGAACCGTCCTATGACCACGCAGGGCACGGACAGCCACGGAACGCCACTATGGGAACTGCGCCGAGGTGGTCCAGTCGAGGGACGGAAGCTGCAGACTTTCCGACCGGTCCTCCCTAGCACAATTCCACCCGCAACCGAGACTACTTAGGCTTTGCAACCCTCGCGGCCTGGTGCGTTGTGTTGGCCCGGACAATGCTGGAACCAAACGAAACCACACAACTTAAATAAAACAACTTCAACTTTTAATTACTTAACGGAAATACGTTCACAAAACATTAACATCGTCTTTGGTACCAGGCCTAGAGCCAAAACATGATAATTTAATTTTACAACAAAAAGACAACATCTTGCAAAGGCAACGCAACTCTACACCGGCTGGCCTAACGTCTTGTGCGCCCCGCTAAGGCTTTTCCCACTAAGGTTACCTGCAACACAAAAAATATGGAGTCTTGAGTGCTACATCACTCAGTGAGTTCGGGAACCTAACAAGAACCAAAACCCAACCCCAAACCCCGCAAGCATCACACAACATGCAAGCTAAACAAACATCAACTACACTACATGCAACACTCAAATGCTACATGCAAACAAAAATGCAAGAAAAACAAGCAAGATAATATGCAAGTTAGTCAAGCAAACTCCAAGTATACTATCAAAGTATACGCATGCGGAAGCTAACAACTCTTCTTCATCTCCAAGTCCAAGGGACCTGATATGCTCAAATTAATCCATAGAGCTACTCTCTCAAACAAGAGATCAATGCAGTACTTAGGGGTCGAATCCACAGAGACTCAAGATCAAACACAATAGATTGTAAAGTTTTGTAAATTACGCTAAACAAGTTAAATTGAATTAAAATAAAGCAATGCAAATATTAAAATAAAAGTGATGTGAATTCAGAAAATCAAAAGAGCTAAGCCTAGGGAATTTCTCAGGAAATTATGAAATATTAAACCAGATAAATTAATTAAGGTTCAAGCAATAAAAATCAGATCTAGAACTCTAAACTTTTGGTAAATTAAATCAGTTCTCACTGCAAATAATATCTAAATTTAAAACCAGAAAATCCAAATCTCTTTGTAAAATTCCAAGTAATAAATCAGCTTTAAAAACAGGTTTAGATAAGTTCGCAGAATTATTAATTCAAATCTCTTTGTAATAAACAATTCTGCTCATCAATGGTTTAATCAGGAAAACAATTATATTCTCATATCAATTTATTTCCCTAAGATAACAATTCTAGGTGATCAATCAAGAACTATTGTGAAGAACAACCAAAGATGAAGATCATAAAAGATTAAGAACCCTAAAAATCTCAGATCTAATAAATCATAAAAACCCTATGAAAAACCCTAAACCTAACAAGCAAATTACTCAGACATGATCAAAGAAGAACAAATCATAATTCTGAATAACATGAATAGATATTAAAAGTAAAAGAAGGGAGTTCAAGAAATCTTCTCTCTACAAAGCAGATCAGATCTCTCCCAAAAAGCTCTCAATATCTCTCTCTCAAAAACTGCTAGAAAATAACTTGAAGGTTTGGAAAACCTAAAAACACTATTTATATGTCCTAAAACACGTCAGGGACTTATGTTGCAAATATGGAAAACTTTGGGCAATTTTGTAAAACTTCCAAATTTGAAGACTTGTCTCGATTTGCAATGGGTGTCGACCGATGCTCTTCTAGTGTCGATCGATGCCCTTCGTATAATCAGACTTCAAATTGATTCTTCGAGATTTATGCTCCAAAACAATCCAAATTGCTCCATTTCGCTCCTTTCATGCTAAAAACCTATAAAGACTCAAAAACAATCTAGAAACAAATGAAAAGACACTAAAAGACTCCTTATATCATGGTTAAAAACCACAAAAACCATGATATATCAACTCCCCCAGACTTAGCCTTTGCTTGCCCTCAAGCAAAACATAAACTTAGACCTGTGAAAGAGGTTTGAAAACTGGGAACTCACTCAACTGCATAATGATTCTTATTTGCACTCTTCATTTACCTGACTCAAGAACTTACTACTTATACTTAACCATGATAAGCATCAACATTCCTTACTCAAATCCCACAATCCTTTGGAATCTCTGAAATCTCCATTGTCATCTCATTAGTCAATATTAAAGCACAAATAAGGTGAATTCTTACCTTGGGTGTATTGATCAGTGGCATGTGGACTCTCTTCAGGCCAAGACATTCTTCTTACATCTCCTTTCCTCTCCCTTTTCTCACTTCCATTTTTTTTCTTTTCTCTCTTTTCTTATTTTTTTTTTCTTCTAATCAAAGGTGTAAGCGAATACCGGGGTCATCGGTAATTTACCTACCCCTCGCTTCCAAGCTTTGTGTGATCATTTGACTTAAGAGTAGAATAATGAGGTCACAGGTAATTTACCTACCTCTCTAAACTGATCAAAATCATTTCATCTTTTTTTTTTTTTTTACTTAAAGCACTGAAGGGAAGAGAGAGGGGAAACATACTTTGAAAAATTGCACTGTCTTATATGGCCCAAAGAAGAAGTCTAGTCCACTGATTTTCAACCCCAAAGTAAGAGATTAAGTCCGGTTAAAATCCTGATAAAAGTTGAGACAACGTTAGATCAATCAGATATCCATTGAATAAGGGCTTTCAGGATTGTTGATAAGGCTCATAGTCTTTCTAAGATTCAGTTTTGAGATCAAGCATAAACAAATAATCATTAGAGTGTTAGCCAAATAAGAGAAATTATTAGTCAAGATCATAATTCCCAAAGACAAAAAGAAAAATTTGAAAAATTTGACTCAAACTTTATGGTTTTGACTGACACAACTGAAACTCAAAAACAGAAAACATAGTTAGTACTAACCTCCCCCAGACTTAAACAACACTGTCCCCAGTGTTATCAAGTAAGAGGAAAGCAAAAATAAAAATAAAATAAATAGAAATCAAAAGCAAAAGAAAAAGAAAAACCTACCAGTGGGTTGCCTCCCACTAAGCGCTTGTTTTCAGTCATTAGCTTGACTGTGTTGGAGCTCATGCATCTGGAGGATCAGAACATGGCATTGAAGTCCTCTTCATCCAAGGTGGTGTATAAGCTTTAGGTGCATGAGGCTTGCCAAGGATGTGAGAAATAGGATCAGTGTGGGATTTAGGGATGGGATTGCTTCTCTTATGCCCTGCAAAATCATCAACAGAAGAAACAAGCGCTCTACGATAATCTCGTGGCTTGGTTAACTGTAAAACAGTTTTTGTAGCTTTGAAGGTCTTATTGATGATAGGAGGAAGTTTAGGAGAAGGAGATGCATACCTTGGCCTTACCTGAGGGCTCTGGAGTGTGGAGTGGTGACTCTTCTGTTTGGGAACAGGTTTCTGACTTGGAGCATCAGTTTTGGAGCTGTTCTATCTCGGTCGTGGAGGGGTGTCGATCGATACCCTCTTGGTGGCATCGATCGACACTGAGCCTGATGCTCGTGTTGCAGAAACTTTTTCAACAGAAAAAGTCTGTCCATCAATAGTAGGAGCCCTCCTCAGTTTATCCATCTCAAAATTCAAACTTAAACCATCCACATTCAGTACTATGTGTCCCTTCTTCACATCAATGATGGCACCAGCTGTAGCCAAGAAAGATCTTCCTAAGATGAGAGGATCTTTAGGCTCTTGATCATACTTCAGCACCACAAAGTCAGTGGGAATCATGAAGTTGCCAACCTTAACTGGAATATCCGCTAAAACACCTTCAGGAGTTCTTCGGGAGCGATCAGCCAAGATAAGAGAAATCTGAGTTGGCTTGAATTCTGTCATCCCAAGTCTCACAGCAACAGAATGTGGCATCAAGTTGATGCTAGAACCAAGGTCACAAAGTGAGTGTGCAAACCTTCCTGTAGAGATAGAGCAATCAAGAACAAAGCTTCCAGGATCTGGTAACTTCTTAGCAGTCTTACATTGAATGATTGCACTCACTTCCTTAGAGACAACCACCTCCTGCTTCTTCTCTTTCTTCCTCTGTACAGGCTGGTTCAACAGAATTGCACTGACATCTTTTGTAAGAAGTGCTCCTTCTTCAGGGCTCAAACCATTGGATACCATTCTCCTCACATACCGCTTAAGAGGTGGTGAAAGCTTTACTGCATCAATTAAAGGCATCTCAATCATTACCTTGTCCATCATTGCTTTGCATCTAGCTTCCTCCATCTCTTGCTTAGACTTTCTTGGCTTGGGAAAAGGAACCTTAGGCTTGTAGACCCTTTCAACTGTTGGAACCTGAGATTTCGCAGCTTCTGGTTCCGTCTGAGAAGAGTGTCGATCGACACCCAGATGGTGTCGATCGATGCCATCATCTGGATCCGACAGATTGGCCGATTTTTCTCCTTGTTCTGCAGAAAACATTTCACCATCATCTTCATCTCTCACTGATATGGCATTGCAAGCATGTCTGGGGTTTGACTCAGTTCTTGCTGGAAGATAATTCTCTTGCCTTTTTACAGACCCAGCAGTCTGTGCAACTTGAACTTCCAGCTTCTTAACATGAACATTTAATGCTTCTATCTTCCCATTCAGCTCAGTGTAGACATTGTCAATCTTTCCATTGAATGTCACTGTCAGATTCTCTTGTCCCTGAAGAATCTGCTCGAGCATGGCTTCCATTCTACTCTCAGAAGAAGTCTGTGGAGGCAGAGACTGATATGATGAGTTCCCATAAGTCCTTGTGAAGTTGCTCCCTTATTGCTGCTTCTGGTAGTCCGGTTTGGGAATGTAGCCTGAAGAGTTCCCACTGTAAGGCCTGTGGCCTTGCTGATTGCCAAATCTCTGACCTTGATTGCCATATACAAAGTTGACATCTGCTTCTTCATTCCCAGTCTCAGGTTGTGGCTCAAATGATTCAACTTCAGCAGCAAAGTGAACTGATTTCTTACCAACCAGGAGATTATGAACTGAATCAAGCTTAGCATTAACAGAAGCTAGCTGGTTTGCATCAAATCCTCCATGCAATCTCTTCCTTTCAGCATCTGCTCTCTTAGTACTATTGCTAGCAGCTAAGTTCTCAATCAACAATTCAGCATCTTCTGGCATTCTTGTCTTGAAATTTCCATGACTTGCAGCATCTAAAGCCAACTGATACTCCCAGTCACACCCTCTGAAGAAGATACTTAGCAGTTGAACTCTTGAGAAACCATGGTGTGGACAGTCCCTTTGGTAAGCCTTGAATCTCACCCAAGCTGCTTTGAAAGCTTCATCTGGTCTCTGCTTGAAGGAAGACAGCTTGACTCTCAACTCATCTGACATTGCATCATCATAGAAGTGGTTGAGAAAAGCCACCTTGACATCACGCCAGCTTGTCAATGATCCAGGAGGCAGCTGTTTCAACCACTGTGATGCCTCTCCTGCAAGTGAGTAAGGGAAAAGTTTGCAGAAGATGTAGTCCTCAGTTACCCCATTAGCCTTGATGCTAGTCACCAGATCCTCAAAATGCTCAATATGGTCCAAAGGCTTCTCATTGGGCAAAGCAGAGAAAGGTCTCTGCCCAACTAGTTGAAAGTATGCAGGTTTCAACTCAAAATCATTCCTCTGAAAAGGGGGAGGAACAATAGCAGACCGGTTCTCATACACCAGATCAGCCCGATTGTAGTCAGCAATGGTCCTGATCAGATCCCGGTTGCTCTCCTGTCGTCGAACAGGGTTCTGTACGTGGTTGGCAGCTCCACGCACGTCTGCAGGTTGGTGTCGATCGATACCACCTGGTTGGTGTCGATCGACACCCAGATCCGGATTATCAACGACACCAGCTTGTTGGTTCACAACAGCCTGCTCGTTGACAACAGGTTCAGGGATCACGTTCCCTTCTGCATCAAGCTTTTGGCCCTGCACATTGCGCAAGTGGCCCTCTTGATCCCTCAAAACACCAGCTTCATCACGCATCAGAATGATTGTATTAACCATCTTCAGAGATTTAGCTGCCTTTCTGTTCTCACGTTCAAGCTTTTCCAACTCTTTGTTTGACAAATTCACAGTAGGACCAGACTTGTTGTTCCTTGTGTGAGGTTTAGGAGGCATGCACCTGAAACACCAAAGAGAAGAAAAAAAGACAAAAACGTGTAAGTAGAAAATAAAAGAAAAATTTAGACGAAATTAAAAACTTAAATCTAATGGTAGAATCAGAGAGTCCCCGGCAACGACGCCAAAATTTGATATGCTCAAATTAATCCCTAGAGCTACTCTCTCAAACAAGAGATCAATGCAGTACTTAGGGGTCGAATCCACAAAGACTCAAGATCAAACACAATAGATTGTAAAGTTTTGTAAATTACGCTAAACAAGTTAAACTGAATTAAAATAAAGCAATGCAAATATTAAAATAAAAGTGATGTGAATTCAGAAAATCAAAAGAGCTAAGCCTAGGGAATTTCTCAGGAAATTATGAAATATTAAACCAGATAAATTAATTAAGGTTCAAGCAATAAAAATCAGATCTAGAACTCTAAACTTTTGGTAAATTAAATCAGTTCTCACTGCAAATAATATCTAAATTTAAAACCAGAAAATCCAAATCTCTTTGTAAAATTCCAAGTAATAAATCAGCTTTAAAAACAGGTTTAGATAAGTTCACAGAATTATTAATTCAAATCTCTTTGTAATAAACAATTCTGCTCATCAATGGTTTAATCAGGAAAACAATTATATTCTCATATCAATTTATTTCCCTAAGATAACAATTCTAGGTGATCAATCAAGAACTATTGTGAAGAACAACCAAAGATGAAGATCATAAAAGATTAAGAACCCTAAAAATCTCAGATCTAATAAATCATAAAAACCCTATGAAAAACCCTAAACCTAACAAGCAAATTACTCAGACATGATCAAAGAAGAACAAATCATAATTCTGAATAACATGAATAGATATTAAAAGTAAAAGAAGGGAGTTCAAGAAATCTTCTCTCTACAAAGCAGATCAGATCTCTCCCAAAAAGCTCTCAATATCTCTCTCTCAAAAACTGCTAGAAAATAACTTGAAGGTTTGGAAAACCTAAAAACACTATTTATATGTCCTAAAACACGTCAGGGACTTATGTTGCAAATATGGAAAACTTTGGGCAATTTTGTAAAACTTCCAAATTTGAAGACTTGTCTCGATTTGCAATGGGTGTCGACCGATGCTCTTCTAGTGTCGATCGATGCCCTTCGTATAATCAGACTTCAAATTGATTCTTCGAGATTTATGCTCCAAAACAATCCAAATTGCTCCATTTCGCTCCTTTCATGCTAAAAACCTATAAAGACTCAAAAACAATCTAGAAACAAATGAAAAGACACTAAAAGACTCCTTATATCATGGTTAAAAACCACAAAAACCATGATATATCAGGACCTTTCTCTCCTTCACTTTAACGCCTCAACGCTTCATCACCTCCTCACTTCATCCCTTCCCCCATACCCGTGAACACCTATACTCACAGCCACAAAGGCACGCGAGTATAGAACATCACATGCGAGTTCCTCTCAACAGGCGGTCTCGCCTACACCGTCGTGTAGTACTTGGCCCAAGGCTGCAATCCCGTCTCTCCGAGTCTTCGTAATCCGCACCGATTACGGTCATTGGGGAAGTCTTCTCCTGCACAACCTCAACACACAACCAAACAAACCTGCAAAGCACACAAGCTACATGCAAGCTACAAACAACAACATGCAAGGCACACAAGCCACATGCCAACAACTACCACTAACATGCAATGCACACATGCAACCACAAACAAACAACATGCGAGGCACACAAGCCACATGCAACCACAAACAAGCAACATGCAAGTCTTAGTAACTAGAGAAATATCTAGAAACTAAGCGCTAGACACAACCTCACACCAATACGCAAACAAGCAATAAGCGAGACTTAACTTCCTAGAACTTCGATCTAGAAAGAAAAGAAACAAATCTACCCAACACCCCAACGAAAATGCTTAGATTTCACCCATAAATCCTAAGCGAAAACAACCTAAAATCCCACCTATCATGTGCCATATCACATGCTTCGAAACTCACCTGGCTTGGCTGAGAAGAACACAATCTACTCGGACTCCTAGCAAGGACTTGACGTGAATAGCTCCTACGGCGGCACTTCGCTAACACGCGCGGATGAGAACTTCTATGGGAAGAACTCTCTTGCTCACTCCTTAACTTTCTCCCTCTCTTGCTCTTTCCCTAACTCTCTCTCTTTCTAACTTCTCTTAATTTTTTCTAAGGGAAAGAAGGATGAACGAAAATGAGCTCTTAAGGACCTAAGGCCTCTATTTATAGCGGAATGGTGAGTGCTTTGGGCGGCGGATTCGACCAATGCATGTCGCATGCACTCTCCTCATTAGTGTGTATTAGTGAACCACTTAACATTTGGAAGAAAACCACTTTGCCACCTTGATTCCCACTTAGCTCTTTTGATTTCTTTAATCCTCCCACTAAGCTCCACTATCTCCACTTTGATTTAAATAATCCTCCACTATCTCAACTAGCTGCATGAAATCTGATTGGTTGATTTATCATAAACCACAATTTCCTTAATTTTTTCGGAAATTCTCGACAGTTCGATCGATCATCTCTCGGTACTCGATCGGGTACCTCTCGGCAGTCTTCGGCAATCATCGGATACTCTCGGACAGTATCGGACGGTCCTCTCGGCATTTCTCGGCAACGCTCGAATGTTCCTCTCGGCAATACTCGGTCTTGGTCCGGAAAACTCTCGACACTATCGGATACACCTCGGTCTTTCTCGGAAAATTCTCTTGATCCTTTCAAGCTTCTCCCGATCCTCTCAGTCATTACCCGGACAACTCTCGGCCCTTCGGACGACTCGGACAGTATGTCGCGGTCAACTCGGCCCTTTCTCAATTCGCTCATAATTTCTCGGACTTGTCTTCAACAATTCTTTTAATCTCCTTGTTGGCTTCTTTTCTTGGTCTTTTGGCCTTGGGTTTTCATTTTGCAATTTACCCCTTGGTGAGGGTCACTACATAGGCCCTCATCGCATAGTTAGATATCACCTAGACCAGTTCAGCAGAAGAGGACCACCGACCAACAGTAGGGAGCTTTTTAACTGTAAAAATTCTGGTCTGAGATCGATAATTGAGAGAACCTTTGGTGTTTGGAAGGCCAAATGGAGAATTCTTGACAGGAAGCACCCTAAGTATGAACTGAATAAATGGATTAAGATTGTGACAGCAACAATGGCTCTCCATAATTTTATCAAAGATTCACAAGAGGATGATATTGATTTTTTACATTGGGAAGTGGTGGAATCATATGAACATCATGGTGATGAAAACGATGGACATGTTCCATACATACCTGCTGGTGATAGAATGATGGAAGATGTGCGTGATTCTATCACTATGGAGATGGCAGAGGGAACTACACTTCCATATTAGAAGGTATGTGCTTGGTTTTATGCTTTGTATCTGGGGTTGTTTGAGTCTCTGCTTCTTATCCGATTGTGAATTTTACAGCTTTTTCTGAGCTGTGTGTTTTCTTATCCGAAGCAGAGACTTCGGTTAGTAAAGCTTTGTGGTTATGTTTTTTTGTTTGATGCTTGAACTTGTGGTTAGTAAAGCAGAGACTTCGTTGTTGTGGTCTGTTTGATGTTACGTAAAGCTGTGTGTTTGTTTGATATTACCATAGTAGGATTTGGGATTGTCACTTAGCTTAAGGATTTACAAACTTGATTGATGTGTTCTCTTATCCTGGTTGAGATACATAACTGACATAGATGCTTGAAGTTGTCTTTGTCGATGTGTATTTGTAAAAGAGTTAGGATTTGGGATTGTGGGTTAAGTGGAATGATTTCAGAACAAGAACAAGAGAGTGTTATCGTTTGTTATAGTTACCTCTTGCTCGGCTTTAGTGAGATTCATGATTAAGAACAGTCCTACTATGGTTTTTGCAGTCTCATTTTTGATTTTGGTTCTGATTTTTGCAGTCTCTCTTAGTAACTCTGAATTTGTTCATTGGTTTTGCAGGAAACATTTGGGAGTTGGATGATTACACAGATTCCTCTATAAGCAGGAAAAAATCTTTATTGAGCAAAAGTGATTCCTCTCCTTTGCTTCACAAGTCCTTTATTGTAAAAACTTATAAAAATTTGTTATAAAGAATTTACAAATAATTTACATTGGCATAACATGTTTTATATCTTACAAAAAAATTGTTATAAATAATTTTATATTGGGATTTCTAGAGTTTTTGTTTGGTTTTAAATGAAAATTTATGTATATATATTTTAGATCAATATTTAAAATTAATATGGTTAAGATTAAGAGTAAAAAATTGTTCAATCAAAACATGGGTATTTTAGTCATTATTCTAATCAAATCCATTTAGATGAGAATGTAAAATAACCTAACAAACACATTTCCATTCAGATGCATCATCCAAATGAACCAATTTTTTTGTTTGTTTGTTGAGTCATTTGACATTCAAATGAATCATTTGGATGAAGCTTTTGAATAGATCATTTGAATGAACATGCTAACTAGTGAAACGAAATAGGCCTAAGTGGATTATTTTGGTCTTAAGAGCTTAACAAGATAGATAAATAAGATAAGCTAGCTAGGGATTTCTTTACTGCAAGAACAAAAAAAAAGGTTGTTTCTAAGAAAGAGAATTGCTTGAAGTGGCAACTCTATAGGTTACATTCATTATTCTCATAACAATCACAGTACAGTTACAGTGGGTTAGTTGGCTTGAATTTGCAAATATGAAAGAAAAGGGGTGTAATACAAACAAATACATAACTTTCCCAAACATGAGAAAGAGTTTAGAGAACGCCGACAAATAATATTTACATTTTTTTTTTTTTTGTCGTCTCAATATTTACATAATTTATATAAACCGATGAAGAAAATAACGACCTCCACCGATCCTCTTCTCTCTCTCTCTCGTTCACTTGCAGTGTCGCTTGCTGCTTTCATTCTTCATTTGACACGAAGACACACAAGTTGGTCTCTTTCTTTCCTAATTTAGAAGATAGAGAGAACCCAAATCTCTTTCAGATCCGAGTCTCTCTCAATCTGACAATCTCCTTCTTTCTCTCTATCGATTTTCATACACTGCCTCGATCTGTCATCTGTCTCTTTCGAACCTCTTGGGTAATTGTGTAAGTCCCTCTTTTGTCACTTTTGATCATCTGGGTCATTTTTATGATGGTTTGATTTTGATTTGATACCAGTGGATAACGTGATTATGAATCGATCCGGTTCTGTTTCATAGCACTTCTCTGTTTCTCACACCAGATCTGTTCTTATTCTAGGAAATATTTGTAGTGTATTCCTCCTAGTGGAACAGATTCGGACCAAATAGTTTGTAATAAAAAGCACACCAACAGGACACTGAGGATCAACTGTTTTGTCTATTGAGTGCTTGCTTGCTTATTTATTCTTTCGTCGTGTTGATGGTTGGATACTTGAGTTTCTCTAAGTGATCTATCATTCTAAGTGAGTTGTAGAATACGTTTCTTTGTTTTTTTGTTGCTTTGGTATTTGAATGGTTAAAAGTGGTATATGTGTTTGTGTGTTTTGAGTTTTATGATCATTTTTTTGACATGTCTGTCTCCTTAGTTTCTAGAATTTTAATCATGGTTACGTATACTGATCATTGTCTATTTTTTTTACATGGAACAGATTCAAAACTTTTGCAAGTGGTGAAATATCATCAATTCCTTTGCAGTACTGGAGTCTTCAATTACTAGTAGTAGTCTGCATCCTTTAAGTCGGAACATTGGATCTCCGTTTGGCTTTATCTCAAAGAAAAAAGGGATGAGGGGAAGATCCGATGGAGGGCAAAAGAAGAAGGTGATTGCTTTGGTCTGCATTGCAGCTGTAGTCCTTGTTTTCGTTTATCTCTTCTATGGCTCCTCTGATCACAGAGCATCAGCTATTGAATATGGGAGAAAACTAGGCTTGGGTGGTGATGATGATGACACCAAACAGGACGATACTTCAAGCTCGTTTAGTCTTGATGATGGTTTCACTCCGAGAAGCTTTCCTGTGAGTCTTTTTAGCAATTTTCTCGTTTCTTCTTCTTCTTCTGTATTGATGGTTCTAGGTTCTAGGTTCAAGTGGTAAGTATTATTATTGTTGTGCTTTCTTATTCCAAGGTGTGCGATGATCGGCATTCAGAGCTTATTCCTTGCTTAGACAGGAATCTCATATACCAAATGAGACTAAAGCTTGATTTGTCTTTGATGGAGCATTATGAACGCCATTGTCCTCCTGCTGAAAGACGATTCAATTGCTTGATTCCTCCTCCTAATGGATATAAGGTGGGGTATATTGTTACAGTTCTATTTGATATGAATAATCAGAGTCTTGACATAACTGTTTTCTCTTCCAATATGTTTTAGGTTCCTATTAAGTGGCCAAAAAGCAGGGACGAAGTGTGGAAAGTGAACATACCTCATACTCACCTTGCACATGAGAAGTCTGACCAAAATTGGATGGTTGTCAAAGGAGACAAGATTAACTTCCCTGGTGGAGGCACACATTTTCATTATGGGGCTGATAAGTATATTGCATCAATGGCTAATGTAAGGCAGTTACTTGGGTTTTGTACAAATGATCTATATATTCACTGATTTTATCCTCGAAATTTCAGATGCTTAACTATCCGAACAACGTTTTGAACAACGGTGGAAGGCTAAGGACAGTTTTTGATGTTGGTTGTGGTGTTGCGAGCTTTGGTGGTTATCTTCTATCATCTGATATCCTCACAATGTCATTGGCTCCAAATGATGTGCATCAGAACCAAATCCAATTTGCTCTCGAGAGAGGGATTCCAGCCTCCCTTGGTGTGTTAGGGACGAAGAGGCTCCCATACCCAAGCAGATCGTTTGAACTTGCTCACTGTTCACGCTGTAGAATCGATTGGCTTCAAAGGGATGGGATTCTTCTTCTGGAGCTAGACAGAGTACTCAGGCCTGGTGGTTATTTTGCATATTCATCTCCAGAAGCATATGCACAAGATGAAGAGGACCTCAAAATCTGGAGAGAAATGAGTGCTCTTGTAGAGCGTATGTGTTGGAAGATAGCAGCGAAAAGGAACCAAACTGTTATTTGGCAGAAACCTATGACAAATGATTGTTATCTGGAAAGAGAACCTGGAACTCAGCCTCCTCTTTGCCGTTCTGATAGTGACCCTGATGCTGTGTGGGGCGTAAACATGGAAGCCTGCATTACTCCTTACAGTGACCGTAAGTTTTCAAGCTTCTGCTCACTTTTTTAACAACAGTGTATATATTTTTCCTCTGGAATCAAGTTTGTGATAGAAAACTAAAAACAGATCCCCACTGAACTCTCTTTTTTGGGTTTACTTTAGATGACCACAAAACCAAGGGAAGTGGATTAGCTCCATGGCCAGCTCGGTTAACCTCTCCTCCTCCTAGGCTTGCTGATTTTGGATATTCAACTGGCATGTTTGAGAAGGACACGGTATATAGAAACTCATAAGTTCTGTTTAAACTTGCAACTGACAAACTAAGAACATGGGCTAATTAGTCACTCACATCATATATTTTTATTTGTACAGGAACTTTGGAGGCAGAGAGTGGATATTTATTGGGATCTCTTGAGTCCTAGAACTGAATCAGATACAGTGAGAAACATAATGGACATGAAAGCGAGCATGGGATCCTTTGCTGCTGCTCTGAAAGAAAAAGATGTCTGGGTAATGAATGTTGTCCCCGAGGATGGACCTAACACACTTAAACTGATATATGACAGAGGTTTAATGGGCGCCATTCATAGCTGGTCAGTTTTCATATTGCGTCTACACCAGATCTGATATCATAAGCATGTTTTTTGGTTTTAATCTCTTGGTTTCAACGTTCCACAGGTGCGAAGCATTCTCGACATATCCAAGGACATATGATCTCCTCCATGCTTGGGACATTCTATCGGATATCCATAAAAAAGGGTGTAGTGAAGTGGATTTGTTACTGGAGATGGATAGGATACTGCGCCCGAGCGGGTTTGTAATCATAAGGGATAAACAAAGAGTGGTGGATTTGGTGAAGAAGTATCTGAAGGCTTTGCATTGGGAGGAAGTAGGGACAAAGACAGATTCAGATTCAGATCAAGATTCAGACAATGTTGTATTCATTGTCCAGAAGAAGCTATGGTTGACTAGTGACAGCCTTAGAGATATGGAGTGATGAAGCCACACAACACAGTACACGGACATTACGACCAATGATCCATACAACCAGGAAAATTTCATTATTTTAGCAAACAATTATTATTAACGTTGTTTTTTTTTTTTTTTAACTATTGTTATTTCTTTACATTCTTATTAATGTTTGTATGATTTGGTAGAGAAGACTCGTAAAAGTAAAGATCGATACAAAAACTCCAAATTCTTTTTAATTGTTATGGTATAAGGGTTTTTAATTGAAAATTCGCATGTAGTTTATCAATTTTTTTTTAAAAGGACTCGTACATTTTTAAGGATTACTTACAAAAGTCAGAAACAGGATTTCAATATTGATTTTGTGATCTCTCTCACAATATTGTATTGCCATTAGAAAAACCTTCAAAGTAATGAAGAAGGAACTATATAAAATGTAAAGAGAATGCGTAGTGTCTAGTCTAAAACGTAGTTTGGTTTTGAGTTTTGACACCCGAGCGACGTTGTCGTTGTTGGAAGAAATCGTAAGGTTATGTCCAAAGCAAAAAATGGAACAGTAACAAAGCAAATAACCAGTGGCGGAGGTAGGGTGCAAGCATGTGGGTCAAATGACCCTGGTGAAATTTTAAATTTGGCTGAAATTTTAAGAAAAAAATCAAATTGACCCATGTAAAATAGTACAATTGACCCTGGTAAAAATTTTAAATCACATAATTGACTCCAATAAATTTTTTTTGACCCGGATGTGATGATTTTCTAGCTCCGCCACTGCAAATAACGACTGATCCATTAAACAAACTAACAATGACTTACTTAGATGAGTATATAAATTACAAACGGTTTTTAAGCTCCTACAAGATCTTCGTTGTTCTCCCACAATGGCAAAGAAGACCCCAACTACCTGTGAAATGAATACGCATCTGACCTAAAACTTTCATTTTTTATCAACGTTATGGTTTTCTATTTATTTTAAATCTAATACGCACAATAACATTTACTACATCCCTTTTTTAATAAAATGGAAGTACACAATATAGTTTTTGTGGACTTTATATTATAAATAAATGGTTACAAATAGGTTATAGATAGGTTATAGATTAATTCATATATTAATATTAATGGTTACACCTAAATATTAGGGATATTCCAAACTGATAATTGATATATTTATCTGAAAATACACTTTGGTCATATATTCCAAACAAATAAAATCATGGATATTTCAAACTATATTTTCAGATTATTTTAGTCATATATCACGTTGTTTCCAAAGATCTTTACAAACATTATTACAAAAAAAAATTTCCACAGATTTTATCGATAGACTACAACATTAACCAAAGATAGATTACGAAATTGATAGATTGATTGATTACAAGTTAAATAGTGGGTTACAAGATAGATTACAAAATAAAATTTAACCAGTGTTATAACACGGGTACTTATCTAGAAACATTAACAATATAAAACTTACAAAATATGTATTTTTTCAATCCTTCATATTTAGCATGTGATTTTATTGCATAATTTTTTAGCTATATACTTTTTAAAAAAACAATCAAATAAATTATATTTTATATAAAATTACAATATAAATAAAATGAATTTCAACCCGTGCTCTAGCACGGGTCTTAATCTAGTGACTTTAATAAAACAAAAAAAAATCATGGCTAGATGTTTGGTAAGAATCTATATTAACATTTTTGGAGTACATTTTTGTGCCATCTTTTTTTATGTTTGTATCCAAACAAGTCCCAACTAAATTTTATACAATCTTTACAACCAAACATAATCATTTTCTTATTTGATAATATTAATTTCAAATTTCCTAAAATCTATCTACCTAATTTAAAGCAATATGTAAGATTAAAATATAATTCTCTTTTCACTTTTATTTAATCTTATATTTAATTATTTGAATTACTATTTAATACATAAATTTAATAAAATTTTAGATTTTTTTCAGCATATGATGTAATTTCAATTTTTATAAACGGATATATATTTTAATTTTCTTGAGGATTTTTGTAATCAAACAAATATATTTGGATATAGATTATTTTACATTTGAGTTATTTTAATATATAATGAATATTTACACTTAAAAATTATTAGTATCAAATAAATATTTTCTATATTTATTATAGTTAAAAATAGAGGAACTAATTAATTGATTCGAAATTATAATGACATATTCGAACTTATAATAAAATATTTGAATTAATTTCTTCAGAATGCACGGGGTTATTGATTTATAAAACAAAGAAAAAAAGTAAAAGAAATGAAACCGTGGTGTACCACGGAGTAATTCCTAGTCTTTAAAAAGGAAAATTAGCTATAAAAAACCGGATTCTTACACAAAATACCATTTACTGAATCAAATCTTTTGTTTTTGACACACTTGTCTCAATAATTTTCAATTTTGCCATTTTTAAATATAAAATATTTCAGAATTTTTTTTATAAAACACAAATTTTATAACAAAAACTACACATCTATACCATAAAAACATAATTGGAACCTAATAAACCCAAACATCATGTGTAAATTTGTGTTCTTAAATAGAAAAAGTGACATTTTTTAAAGTTTTTTGGACAAATGGCAAAACCTGTAAACACCCCTCAAATAAGTCTCTATCTAATAATTAACTCAAAAAAAATTATTGATTGAGTATAAACAAGGAGTCTTATCATATTGAACCTTCCAAAAAAATCACAAAATGTTTTACAAAAGGAAAATAAAATAATAGTAAAAATAGAACTATGATGTTGGACTTAAGATGTGCCAACAAAACACTAACAAAGTTTTTTTAATTTTATTATTGGGCAAAAGTCTTGTGAGAAAATAATAATAACTCAGCTTTTACTTATTGTCTCATCAATTTATTTATTTTAGAAAAGAAAAGAAAAAATGTCAATAAGTTTGACATTTATTCTTTGGCTTTTGACATTGCCATCGAACATATTTCCCGTGGTGGGGTCCACGCGGTTATAATAAAGCCTCTCTCTCTTAATATATATTTTTTTCATTTTTGCTATAAAATCTTTTTTTTTTTGTATAGAAGAACCAATTAACGAATTAAATCCTTAATTTACGGTAAATCAACTTTAGTAACTAAAAAGAAAACTATTAATCAGTACTAGTTAATAGTTATAACCTCCCCCAAATATTTTTTTACTATTAAATTTGCTCTGAAAGAAGAGAGAGAGAGAAAATAAAACATAAAAACAACTGCGAAGAAGAAGAAGAAGAAGAAGAGTAGTTCCTGTTCCTGAATAGTCTCTTCTGCAATTCATATCTCACACATAGAAAGAAAGAGAGAGATTATTATAAAGTTTCAAACTTTTTTCTTCTTTTTACGATCTTCAAATTTGAAACCAAAAACAAGAGCAAGAATTGAGGAATCGAATCCCAAGAATCGAGGTCTTCTTCTTCTCCTCTTTCTTTCACTTTTTTTTTTTCTTTAGTTTAATCTTTTGTTTCTTCTTCTCTCACTACCACAAATTACGGGTCTCTGTCTTTGTGTCTGCGTTTTGTCTCACCATGTTCTTGTTCTTGTCAATTCCCTAATCTAACGCTTTCTTCTTCTTCTTTACAAAGCTTCTTCCTTTAGGATTGAGATCGAGCTTTTTTTTTCTTTGTTGATTTTAGGAGGTTTGGTGCATTCATTCTCGCTGACTCAAAACTAGGGTTTCTTGTTTGATTTCTTATTATCCCCCAATTTTGGTATGCATTTTGGTATTTCTTCTGATTTCAGATCTATTAGAGGTTTCTGTTCTACTTTGGATTTGATCGTGTAATTGACTTACTGTCTATGGAGAATTCTGTAGTTTTAGATTCTATGTCTTTGATTTTGGGTTTAAGGATTAGTGTGTTAGATAAAGTTTTCAGCTTTGTGCTCGTTTAGGATACCAACTTCACTGCCTTTGTTATGACTTTGCAAAGCAGTTGAATTGCTCTTGAGTTTCTATTCAATGTTTGGAGTTGGTTGGATCATTCTTATTACTTCCATTGTGCTGTTGGAGTCAGTATTAACTAATGTGTGTCATCATGTTGCAGGTGTGAAAAATCTAATCACTAGGTGCATGGCATATGAAAGCTGATATACATAACTGGAGTGGGACTCGTGCTTTACGCTTATCAAACCGTCTGGTCGCTTGTACATAACTAAATATCTGGTTTGGAAGGGGGAAGCTGAAGGGGGAGAGAAATGGAGACTGCCAAAGCTTGGCTGACTAAGTTAAAATCCAAAGACAAAGTGAAATACTCAAAAAAGAAGGAGACCACCACAAGTAATGTAAAGGAAGGACCCAAAACAGCTGGAGGTGATGAAGCACTTTCAAATGTAACCAAGGAGAAGGCTGCTGCTGCTAAACTGTATATTGAAAATCATTACAAAATGCAAATGCAGAGTCTGCAAGAAAGAAAGGAGCGGTATTGTTTCATTACATGCATCTTTTTGAGTAAAAAAACTTCAATCCGTATTCTTAGCTCATCTCCTGGTAATTACATTTTCATGCAGACGCAAAATGCTAGAAAAAAAATTAGCTGCTGCAGAAGTCTCTGAGGAAGAGCAGAACAACTTGCTAAAGGATTTGGAGATGAAGGAAACTGAATACATGCGCCGTCAGAGGCATAAAATGGGAGCTGATGACTTCGAGCCATTGACAATGATTGGGAAGGGTGCATTCGGAGAGGTAGCATTGCTTTATCTCTTTTTATAGATCATATTTTCGTATCTACAGCCTTTAATTGGCATTATCTACAGACATCATCTTAAAAGTTCTTATCGCATTTTTTGGACTGCAACCTGTTAAGTATTTCATGCTAACTTTAATCTCTCTCTTTGCAGGTGAGGATATGTAGAGAGAAGGGAACAGGCAATGTTTATGCAATGAAGAAGCTCAAAAAATCTGAGATGCTTCGCAGAGGCCAGGTATCGAATCACCTCCAGCTGGCTTTCGATTGACATTAGTTTGGTTTGTTGATGTATTTTTGGAATATGGTTTTCAGGTGGAACATGTAAAAGCAGAGAGAAATCTACTTGCAGAAGTTGACAGCAATTGCATTGTCAAATTGTATTGTTCTTTTCAAGATGAAGAGTCCTTATATCTCATAATGGAGTATCTACCTGGTGGGGACATGATGACTTTACTTATGAGGAAAGACACCCTTACTGAAGATGAGGCCAGGTTTTATATTGGGGAAACTGTCCTGGCTATTGAGTCTATTCATAAGCACAACTATATCCACAGGTCAGTGAAGCAGGATAGTTGTAGCTCCTTTTGTTAATTGTCATTGGCTGTTAGGTCCATTCATGTGATTTATTTGTAGCTCACTTTGTTATTTTGTTGTTAACGTCATTTTTTTCTCCAATGTGATACAGAGATATCAAGCCTGATAATCTGCTGCTTGACAAAGACGGCCACATGAAATTGTCAGATTTTGGATTATGTAAACCATTAGACTGTAGTAATCTTCAGGAGAAAGACTTCACAGTTGCTAGAAACGTTAGTGGGGCTTTACAAAGTGATGGTCGCCCTGTGGCGACAAGACGTACCCAACAAGAGCAACTACTAAACTGGCAGAGAAATAGAAGGATGCTTGTAAGTTTCACTTATCTATCATTTTTTTTTTTAGAGATGTCCAAACAATTCAGTGTGTTTCGCTCACTGAAAAGATGTTCGCTCCATTGATATAGACATCTCTGTCAGATATAATTTATTAGGTTATTGCTTTCAGGCTTATTCCACAGTTGGAACTCCGGACTATATTGCCCCAGAAGTTCTGCTGAAAAAAGGATATGGAATGGAATGTGATTGGTAGGTGAAGCCAACCTATTCGGATTTGTTTTCTTTGGTTGTTTGGTGCAAATAATTAATATGGATGAATAATATTGAGAGCATTTTTATAGGTGGTCTCTTGGCGCCATCATGTATGAAATGCTTGTGGGGTTTCCGCCATTTTATTCAGATGATCCAATGACAACTTGTAGGAAGGTAAGATCCATTGCTTTGTGTACCTTTCATTTATTGGAGGCACACTGGTGATATCAACTCTTACGTTCATTTTAGTCTTTCTGTATCTCTTTGGTAATTCTATTTCTAATGTGGAAATTTACCTTTTCTCAATATGTTCACCCTTATGCAGATAGTAAATTGGAGAAATTACTTGAAATTCCCAGATGAGGTTAGACTATCAGTAGAAGCCAAGGATCTTATTTGTAGGCTTTTATGCAATGTTGAGCTAAGGCTTGGAACAAAAGGAGCAGATGAAATTAAGGTGTTGTGTGCTTTGTTCAACTTTGAATTTCCAACCTTATCTTAGATTATTGTGCGAAATCCTAATAAAAGTTTGACTGGTTTCTTTCAGAATCACCCTTGGTTCAGAGGTACAGAATGGGGAAAATTGTACCAAATGAAAGCTGCCTTTATTCCCCAAGTCAATGATGAGTTGGACACCCAAAATTTTGAGAAATTTGAAGAGGTAACATACTGATAGTATATTGAAACATTGGTGCAATATTTGCCACCAATGATGTGTCATGATGTATATACTGAAATATTGGTGCCACAGATGATTTCTATGCTCCTGATAAGGAATAATGTATAATACTCTTCTTTTGATTCCTTCCGGAACAGACTGACAAGCAAGTTCCAAAGTCAGCAAGGTCAGGTCCATGGAGAAAGGTACAGCATAAGCCCTGACTTTTTGGCATCATGTACCATCAGATTTAACCAGCTTATTTATTTTTTTATCTCGTAGATGAATAGCCATACTTAAAAATTTGTATATGAGTGGATTCCTCGAAATATATTGTTTTATGATAATATTATAGACATAGCTTTAAAGATTACATGCAACAAAGAGCTCAGATAAATAAGAATCTGTCATTAGAATGCGTGTCAGGAACCATAAGGAAGCCTTTGAAGTTATATTTTGTCTTGTCTTGGGCTTTCATAATGTGAATTTGGCTATCTTTTTTCTTCTCCAGATGCTCTCATCCAAGGACATTAACTTCGTTGGTTATACTTACAAGAACGTAGAAATCGTAAATGATGACCAATTACCAGGGATAGGTATTCACTTAACCCCCCTCCTTCCTTTGTTGAAGAAGAATACATAACTAGATTGCCTTGTGATTAACATGGCTTGTCTGCGGCATTTGTAATCTGTTTTTATTGTGCAGCTGAGATAAAGAAGAAGAGCAACAAGCCAAAGCGGCCATCGATTAAATCCCTCTTTGGTAAATCATCTGTTTGGATGCTCTATATAAAATCAAGATGATTACGATCCATGTTTAAATCTCTCTAACCAAATTATGGAAAATAAATGAACAGAAGATGAAGCATCGGGTGGGACAACAACACACCAAGGAAGCTTCTTGAATCTATTACCGACGCAGATTGAAGATCCAGAGAAAGAAGGTAGTAAATCAAGCTCATCCGGGTGATTTCATTTGACACATTGCACAGCCTGAAACAGAAGACTCTTCTTATATAACTTGTGTGTTGTTTGATTTCGTTGAAAGCCTTTTGTTTGCTCCAAAAGACTGTTAAAAGTTTGAGTTAGCAAATGGGGATTTCAACAAAGTACAGTCTCTCCAATGGAAGCGAAGGCTCTCCCCAGAGGAGAAAGATTGATTTGTTTAATTGTTTCAACATAGAAAAAAAGTGAAGTGAAGTAAATATTCTTTTCGGAATTGGCTTTGTTTAATTTTTTTCACAGGGAGAAGGAGAGCTTTAGTATTTGATTTTATTGTTTTGGTTAAATGAAAACTTGGTTGTACTATTTATAGACCTCAAGATGAAATCTTCACCCACTAATTATGACCAAAGTCTTGTTGTCTCTCTTCCTACCTTCGCTCACTTTTGGAATATATTTAGTTATGTAATTAAAAGTATGTTTTCTTCATATTAATAATGTTCGAAAATACTAACCGGACGTTGAGGTGCTGCCAAACGCATTTGTCTGCATCTATGTCTACCTTAAGTAAACTCCAACAGCGGAGTGGGTGACAATTTTGTTGGCTTAATGGTGCCTCAGGGAGATGGGGAAGAATATGAAGAACCAAGACTTGTCACGTGTGGTTAAATGAACATGTGACCTTCTGCATCATGAAGAGAGGATTGTTTGTGAACCAAACTCAAATCTGCAACTTCTTTAAACTGCTGCTGCAAACCCGATGCCTTCTTCCTTTAAGCCTTCAAATCCATTGATCTTCAATCTCCAGATCATGATTAATTCATAGTTTCCACCTTGATTGTAGTTTGAATGACTTGATGTGAGTTGTTGTTTTTAAACCTTGATATATTTCTTCTGTACCTATGTTATATCATTTTTTCTGAAACACAAAATTCAAGTAGTTCTGTTCTGTGTGTAGATATTTCTCGCTGACAGAATTTGCAACGCTAATAGCCTAATATCTGCAATAAGTGGCAACAATTCTACTCGGTTGTAAAATACACATGTGAATATAACTCAAAGTTTCAATATTGTAGGAAAGAAAAAGAGAGTAAAATACACATGTGAATATAACTGAATGTTAGCAATACCTTGTGATAAGGTTGAAGAAGCAATTGCAGAGATGACATAATCATTGAGAGATTTCATTCATTCACTGAATAATAAAAAGGGAAATAAGCTACAAATTAAACTTGACAAACATGGATTTGCGTTGGAGAAAAACATACAAGTTAAAGATACTAATAATGATCATCGACACTGAGAATATATATAAATGTGAACTACATTGTTGTCAAACCCTAGTTGATCGTGCTGTTCTTCATGCCCTCAAAGTCAAAATCTAGAAGACGGATCCGAAGTCTTCTATAACCGGTGTTTGGTAGCTCGACATAAAAGAATCAGTGGGAAGTGGATCGTAGCCAGGAAATAGTGAAGAAAACTCCAAATCCATCCCACAAAGATCCCAAAGACCATCGACCCCAAAATTATCTGTGGGCGGCATTGGAATTGGATCCACCGGAAAATAATCGCCGAACGTAAAAGGATCCAACAGAGAAGAATCCTCGGAAACACCGACATCCGTGAAAGCAGCATAAGATCCCAAACTGGAATCAGTTTCGTGGTAGTTAGGGAACTCGTCAAACCCTAATCGATCTTCCGGCATCATAGCCACGTTACAATTTGTAATGGTGGCGTTTTCTGAAACCCTAATATGATCATCTTCTTCCGTCTCCTTCGGCTTAGGGTTCTTCGAGTCTCCTCTTCTCAATACACATATCTTTCGTTGCTTGATTCCAACTAGCTGAGAGTTAAGCTTATCGATATGTCTCCTCAAATCCTCACCCGACAAACCATTGATATCAGAGACGAAGTCGTAAAGATCGCAAGCGTGATTCTTTCTCTTCTGATCGCTTAACGCATTGAACTTTCCAACGATCCCTGTTAGGGCTTGTGGGTTATCTTGCGGCTCGGGCCAGACTTGGACATCGTTGTTGGGGCCGTAACAGATGAATCCGACAGAGTTGCCGCATAGAACAGAGAGCTCTGTCGCTTTCTTCTTAAAGCCTGGAAACCTCTTTTGGAAAAAGTTTTCTTCTTCTGCAAATCAACATCAACATCAGAGAACTTACGAGGAGGAGCCATCGCGGTGTATTCAGAGAGAAAGTAAGAAAAAGTAAGTTTCGATCGCGGTGTATCCAGAGAGAAAGTAAGAAAAAGTAAGTTTCGATCGTGAGAAGTGAAAACCTAGAAAAAAGTAATATATTATATATATAGAGAGAGAGAGACGCTCTATCTCAATCCCACAACTATCTCGTATTTTCCTTTTTTTCGTTTCCAACTTTTTTTTTGTTTAGTTTTATTATAATTAATAATTGCATTCCAAGGGTAATTATTATGTGAAAAATGATTAATTTTTTTCTTCAATTCACCGTAAAAAGTTATCTATATATACATTTTTAAAGTAAATTTTAGGATTTACCCTTTTATTTGTACTTATTTACAAACTTAATCCCTAAAAGCATAATTATCGGCAGGTTGTTATAAGGGGGTTCTTAAATTTTTTATGAATTAATTTAAAAGAAACTTGCAATCAAATAGCTCTCAAGAAGAAGATAGTCTGAATGATTCATCTTATTCGATAAGGGAAAATGGCTTCTTATAGCCTTACAACATTGACTCTCAATTACTGAGAAAGATACGTAACGGAAGCAAACAACAATTACTGAGAAAGATACGAAATAAAGATACAGCTTAATTAGCTCCTGAAATAGTGCTAAGAATTATTAGATGATTTGACCAAACAACAAGAAACTTCCAACAAATTCCTCCCCTTAAACTGAAGCTCACCTGCATCAGTTTAACCTTCGAACTCCAAGGAGCTGCCTCAGCTTTTCGTACTGATCAAGTTTGATTGGCTTCGTCATGATATCGGCTATTTGATCATTAGTTCCGCAAAAAAACAACTTCACGGCTCCTTCACTTACCAAATTACGCAAGTAATGATACCTGACATCGATATGTTTTGTTCTACGATGCATAACTGGATTCTTTGACAGCTTTATCGTCGAACTGTTATCACAGAGGATATCACTGCAGGCTTCCTTCAAAAACTCCAATTCCTGCAACATGCCCGTTAGCCAAACACTGTGACAGGCTGCAGAGGTAGCTGCAACGTACTCCGCTTCGGTAGATGAAAGAGTAACAATGTCTTGCTTCCTCGAACTCCAACATACAGCAGCTCCATTCAATAAGAACACATATCCAGAGGTGCTCTTTCTATCATCCACATCACGAGCGTAGTCACTATCTGTGTAACCCACCAGCTTCATGATTGCTGATCTCTCATAAAACACTCCAAAATCCAAAGTACCTTTTAAGTACCTGAGTACTCGTTTGGCAATCAACATGTGCTCTTCCTTAGGATCTGCCATAAAACGAGCTAACAGACACACTACAAACATCAGATCAGGCCTTGTCACTGTGAGATACATCAAGCATCCAACAAGCTGCTTATAGAGTGTTGCGTCAACTCCGCCAACTCCTTTCTTCGTAATGATTGCACCTGGAACAATTGGATTTCTAACCGAGTTACAGCTCCACATGTTGAATCGTTCTAAAACTTCTCTTGCGTATTTCTTCTGACAGATATGTATCCCCTTAATACTCTGATGAACTTCTACTCCAAGGAAGAACTTCATCTTACCCATGTCAGTCATCTCGAATTCTCTCTGCATTGATGACTTGAACTCTGCACATAGGAGTTCATCATTGCCAGTGAAGATCAAATCATCGACATAGAGACTTACCACCAACCAGGTGTCCTTTGTTTTCTTGTAAAACAAAGTGTGATCATAGCTACTTTTCTGGAATCCTTCTTTCACAAAGTAAGCCTCAATACGGCTAAACCAGGCTCTTGGTGCCTGTTTTAGGCCATACAGAGCTTTTCTCAACCGATACACTTTTTCTTCCTCCCCTGCTCTGCTTAATCCTTCCGGCTGATCAACATAGACCTCCTCCTTCAGCTCTCCATACAAAAAGGCACTTTTAACATCGAGTTGATAGACACACCAACCTCGTTGAGCTGCAACTGCTAGGAGACTCCTTATTGTATCCCAGCGAGCAACAGGAGCGAACACCTCTGTATAATCAATTCCAGCAGTTTGAGCATATCCCTTGACCACCAATCGAGCTTTACATTTCTCCACATGCCCCTTTTCATTTAACTTTGTTTTGTAAACCCACTTCACACCGATTGACTTCGCATACGCAGGTAGAGAAACGAGCTCCCATGTGTGATTCTTCTCAATGGATTGAATTTCTGATCTCATTGCATCGATCCACTTCTCTTCCTTTTCAGCCTCATAAAAGTTCACCGGATCATCACTGACAGTAGATAACGCAAAAACAACAGCAAAATTCATCCCGCTCTCTTCTTCTTCACTTAATTCCTCACCTGTTACATAATCTTGCATCCAAACAGGTTGTCTTCTCGGCCTTCTAGAGTGTTCTCCAGCTCCGATTTCTCTATTTTCAACTCTTTGGGGGCTGATTGTTTCCTCAGTTTCTGCGTTTTCAATTTCTGCAGGAGCTGGTTCTGTTGCAGTTTCTGGCTCAACTTCATCATCGGTTTCATCTTCTTCAGTCACTTCATCATCTCCCCAAACGAGTTCCTTCTGCTCTGGTTTGCTCAATTTCCAATCCCATTTAGCATCTTCTTCAAAAATAACATCTCTGCTAATGACGTATTTCTTTGCGATTGGATCATACAGCCTATAAGCCTTGGATTCCTCACTGACTCCAAGTAAGATACATTTGTGACTTCGATCATCAAGCTTGATTCTCTTCTGAACCGGAATGTGAACATGACCAATCGAACCAAACACCCTGAAATAACTGACCTTAGGCTTCATTCCCGTCCATCTCTCTTCAGGAACTTCATCCTTTATGGCTTTTGTCACACTTCGATTCAGAATATAGGCTGTCCATCTTGCTGCATCGGGCCAGAATGATCTTGGTAGTTCTTTCTCGGACAGTAAACAGCGAACCATGTTCATTATAGTTCGGTTTCTCCTCTCTGCTACCCCATTTTGTTGAGGAGTATATGCTGCTGTCAACTGTCTTTTTATGCCATGATCTCTGCAGAACTGATTGAAATTCTCAGATGTGAATTCACCACCTCTGTCCGTGCGCAGTCCTCGTATCATGGTTTTGGCTTCCTTTTCCACCAAGTTTTTGAACACTTTAAAGGTTTCAAAAGCTTCTGATTTCTCCGTAAGAAAATAGATCCATGTTTTTCTTGAGAAATCATCAACAAGAACCATTAGATACCTCTTTCCACTTTGCAATGTAGGAGTAATTGGTCCACATAGATCGGTGTGAATCAATTCTAGCTTCTCAGTTGCTCTCCACTTGCTCTTCTTTGGGAATTTTTCTCGCTGCTGCTTCCCAATGTTGCAAACAGAACACACCTTCTCTTCCATTTTCATGTTTGGTAAACCTTTTACCAATTCCTTTTTCTGCATGATTTGGATGGACGTATTGTTGAGATGTCCTAACCTTCTGTGCCACAGAGATCCCAAATCTTCTTCCTCCACCTTGAGACACTTCTCAGAGACCGGTTTCTCCTTGGCGTAAATCAGGAACATGCGATTCAATGTCATCTTAGTTTCCATGATCAGACCTCTTAGAGAGTGAAAAATTCTGCAGGTTCCATTCTCGATCACAAACTTCAGCTTCTTTTCTTGTAGCTGTCCAATGCTCAACAAATTGTTGGAGAGATTGGGAATGTAATAAACATCAGTTATTACTTGAATAATGCCTTCTGCTTCAAATCTGATATTCCCTTTCCCTTCAACAGCCAATCTTGTATTGTTTCCCAAGCGAACTGAATGTTTAAAATCTCCATTGAGTTCTGTGAACCATGATTTTTCACCAGTCATGTGGTTGGAACAGCCAGAATCGAGAAACCACACTCCTTTTCCCTCTGCTTTACTCATGTCAGCGTGAGCCATCAACAACAACTCTTCTTCTTCGTCAAACTCAACATAGTTTGCTTTTTCTGTGCACTCAAAAGAATAGTGCCCCTTCTTCTCAGAATTGAAGCAAGTTATGGTGGATCGATCCACGGAGGATCTGCCTCTTCCACGTCCTCTGTAACTGCTTCTTCCTCTTCCTCTCCAGTTTCCTCTTCCACGAGCTCCCTTCGGCTCGTCCTCCACTTGCAAGACTTGCTCTTCAGTTTTCTTCTCGGTCACTTTGCTTTCATGTATCTACAGTGACGCCTGCAACTCATCCACAGTGAGTGTGTCAATGTCTTTGGACTCTTCGATTGAGCAGACCACGAAATTAAAGTTTTCAGTGAGACTCCGAAGAATTTTCTCCACAATCTTGACATCATCAATGACTTCTCCACAATTTTTCATGTCATTGGTTGTCTCCATGACTCTCCCAAAATAGCTGGCCACCGTTTCTCCAGCTTTCATCTCCAACATTTCAAAGATCTTTCTGAGTCTTTGAAGTTGTGCTCGCTTCACTCGAGCTCCTCCCTGATTTTTCACTTTCATCGAATCCCACAGCTGCTTAGCCGTCTCCTTCTGAGTGATGGTTTTCAAGATGGTTTTGTCAATTGAGTGGAACAAATAGTTTTTGGCTTTGAGGTCTTTGAGCTTCGCCTCTTCAAGAGATTTTTGTTGTGCCTGATCAGGCGCAGCAAGATTACTCAAATCATCATATCCCGGATCAATGACACTCCAGTACTCCTTCGATCGGAGCAGATTCTCCATGACCAAACTCCAATGGTCATAATCTCCGTCGAACAGCGGAACGGACGGTGTGGTGTGATTCTTTTCTGACATTCTCACAAAAAAAGTTTCTCTCTGTAAACACTCACAATATTTGCTCTGATACCAGATAAAAGAAACTTGAAATCAAATAGCTCTCAAGAAGAAGATAGTCTGAATGATTCATCTTATTCGATAAGGGAAAATGGCTTCTTATAGCCTTACAACATTGACTCTCAATTACTGAGAAAGATACGTAACGGAAGCAAACAACAATTACTGAGAAAGATACGAAATAAAGATACAGCTTAATTAGCTCCTGAAATAGTGCTAAGAATTATTAGATGATTTGACCAAACAACAAGAAACTTCCAACATAATTGTGTATTGTTTTGAATATTCTCTTAGATAAAATTTTCTCCTCCATTGGTAAGTTCTAATTTTGGATCCCTTATTTTTGAAAATATTATTTTTTTTAATTTAAATTTTTTAAATAGAATAGAAGTGGTATAAATGTGTAAACATTTAAGATTTTACAAAAATAGAAAATATAGCATTTAATTAATTTTCAAACATACAAAACATAATACAAATATAAATACATATTACAATAGAAGTGCAAGTTATGAAGCCAAAAACTATCATTTGAATCTCTTTCACTATTCTCCACCATTGATTCCCTTGGTTCTCTGCATCGACATCTTCATTTTCATTTGCTCGTTTCCCGTTATCAGCTTGATTCTCTTGTCCCTCTCAGCAAAAAAAATAGAAACAAATTGGTTCAGCATGTGTTGTTTTCGTGATGCCCTCAGTTAACCCCATGACAGAGAGGTATAGAAAGCAATATACATGGAACTGCATCTTCATTTATTGGCATAGCAGCTGCGGGATCATTATCAGCTCTCGCAGCAGGTCTACGAGGTCGAGGTGGTGGTACTGCTGCTCTATGCATGCCTTGTGAAAGCCATCGCACAAACAGTGCAAGAGCTCTTTTTGAGAACAAGAAAAAATCATAATTAAGAACAAGAACCAACGAGAAGCTAACACAAAAGAAGAGACAACTAACGTTCTTACAACATCAAGTCAAACCTGCAACAAAATAAAACCAGTACACTACAAAGAATGAACAAAAACATATCAAAACTTTTGTAACAAGCCAACGATTTCCAACTGAGCAGCTAAATCAGAACAACAATCATAAGCAAAACAATGAAGCTACAGAGAAAATTGTTCTAATCAAATCCAACAGATAGGTTCATTTTTGTAGCTAGAAGAGTACCTGTTCGTGGAGACTTTTCAGGGAACCAAAGCCCTCTCCTCGAACCATCACCCTAAGCCCTGGGCAAATAATCCGAAACCGAATAAACCAATCTGAACCGATCTGAATAAACCAATTGAAATCGGTTTCGGATTATCAGTTAAAACCGATCGGTTTCTGTATTGAATGTTAATCAGATTTCGGTTTTAAACCAAACCGAACCAAAATCCGATCGGTTATCCGCTAAACCGAAATATACTATTATTTTCTATACATTTAGGTTTATATGATATTATTTTCGGGCCTTGGTAGAAGCCTATTAACTATAAATAGATATTTTTAAAAAATTTTGAGTTAAATTACCATGCTGGGGATTCGAACCGGAGGCATTGAGGTAATGAAACACACGCCCTAGCCGTCTGAGCTATTCAAACTTTCTGTTTTTACTTTCCAAAATCATATATATAACCAATTCGGTTTCAGTTTGGATTTTAGAAAAAAATTGAAAACCGATCCGAATCCGAACGAATCCGAACCGATCTGATCCGATTCAGAGTCGGATTCTAAATGGATTCTATATATGTCAATCCGAAAAGTCCAAAATCCAAAAAAACCGATCCGATCCGATCCGAAAATCCGAACGCCCAGGGCTAATCACCCTCATTCTCTGCTTCTTTCTCCTGTCGACTGCAACAAAAATTAGTACACATTATTGATAGAACAAAAAAAACTGATTCCCAGCAACTAACCTCTGCCATAGCAAGCACTTCAACTGCATCAGAATACATTTCCATTTCTATTAAACTTTTTGCTTTAGTGTGTAACATAAGACCCATCATTGCACCACTGTGGAACAAAAACAAAAAAAAACAAAAAGACTTCATTAGCATTCATGTTTGCCTAGCAATTCCGTTTTCCAACCTGTACAGTCACCAATCATTAGTACAAAATCAGGCTAAACATACTCACTTGACATAAGAAGTGGCAAAATTAAGACTTTATACTGCGCATGGCCAAAGAACTAAAGACACAGATGATCATTACACTATGCATCAGAATACAAACAAAAATCTTGTTCTAGTTTAATCCAAAATCAGAATTGGAAAATTGGGTTCTTGCAAAAAGACACATGAAGTTTAAAAATTCAGACTTTATAACCAAAGATGATCAAGAGACTCACTTGACACGAGAGAGACGACGGGACCTTTCTTCCTCTGCCATAAGCGATTTGCCTTCTTTGGGTGCTTATGATTTCAGCAAGCTCACACACGAATCCTTGAAAAAATCTGATTAGCAAAACACCAAACAACTTAGTAATCAACAAACGCAAATCCAGATTCATGAGATACTCAAAATTCAAAAAGTTTATTAAATCCCTCTGTTTCTAATCAAAAAAAAAAACAGAGCCAATGTACATACAGAAACCAACAAAGTATAAAGCTCGATTCAAGAATTAAGAAAATAATCAATGGAGACAAACCTGAAAGTTGTTGTGGATTTGGTTCACTGAATTCGCAGATGGTGACCACCGAATTGTTATGGTTTCATCATGACGACCCTCGGAATGAGGAGATGATGATAATCGAATCACCTCTCCTACATGCAATCAGAGCTGACAGCAATCTCCTCTTCCTCCACACCCAGACGATTCCAAAAACAATTCTTTGTTTTCTCGCAATCGCGAGAGAGAGAGAGAGAGAGAGAGAGAGAGAGAGAGAGAACGAAAGAAATGGAAAGCAAAAAAAAAATTTCCACGTTTTCTATTTTTTTGTCCAGCCAATAGCACGCTGACACGTAGCGTCCCTTAGAACACAAATAGAGATACTATATAACAATTCCCCTTACATTTTTTCTTTTGTTTTGCTTTATTTTTTGGCATAAAAAACTAAGAAACTGCGGTTGAACCCACCGATAAACAAGGTCTAAACTTAATCTCGCTTAATTACGAGGAGTCATTGCGTTGTTCGATCCTAATGTAATGATGAGAAGCGAGAACCTACTATATATAATGACGAAGCGAGAACCTATATAACGACTAGAAGCGAAAACCTAGAGAAGGCTTAGATCATGTGCATTGAGTTTTTTCATCATAAATTTGATTTTTTTATTGTATAAAAAATTTGAGAACTCTTTATTAATTAAAAATAATTAACTCTTTTTTAATGTTATCTTATTTTGCATTTTATTTTAAATTATCATTAAAAATAATTAATAATTTTAAAACATATTAAATATGTTTAATTTTATTAATTAGTTATATTTTATACCATATACTATATTATCAATAATACAATTATAAATACTAATATAGTTAGTAAAAGTTTTACAAATAGTATTTTTTTTTTCAACTCTCATAATTTGTTTATTCATACTAACATTTTTATTGTATCAACTAAATATTAATTTTAAATTATACATATATAATATAAACTTATGCATAATGGAACTTGTTTGAAAGCTAATTTTATTTTATGATTTATATAAAAAAAATAACAACAGATAAACTATTTATTTGAGTTTTTAAGTTTTTGTGGAGTTAGTTTACTATAATAAAATATAGTAATTAAGATAATGACATGTGTCACTATATGAAAGGATATCATGAGTTTCTCAAGATTTCTCATATGAGAAACCTTGTCAATTTTACCATTTTTTAATTAAAATAATAATATTATTTTCTTATTAATTTATTTTAATTATGAGAAACTCAATGAGCAACTACAAATGCAGATGGTCATGGTTCTATAATATATTTTATATAATAATAGAGAGACTCAACAAAACTGATGATCTCTCTCAACCGCACAACGGTCATTAGAAGATATTATAGCGCATACAAATCTTACACGATCTTTTCTAAGCTCTCGTACTGGTATTTTCCTTTTTTAATTTTAACATTCTTGGTTTAGTTTTATTAATTGAATACTAAAAGAATATTTTTGATGTGAAAAAGGTTACATATTTTTTTGAATATACTGTAAAAATTTATTATATATGTAAGGTAATTTATTTATTTCTTATTTTATAATAATTCTTAATCGTAACCAGTTTATGGGATAGTGGAATTTGTTCCTTACAAACATATCGAAATTACTGTATATCGGACAACGGAAGCCATGGTTGTATTCAGAGAGAAAAAAACAAATTGCGAATCTCAGAGTCGTGCCTTGCTAGAAAAAATAATGTGTTAATAATAAATTAATAGAAAGCATATATTGGGCTTCAACGATCCATCGACCTGGGCTTAAGTAACTAAAAAATGATTACTTAAATAATTAAGGTGTAAAAAAGGATTAAACAATTGAACAATAATTGGGTTCACTTCTAGGGGTGAACCTCTTCATTCACCTCCTTATAAAATATAAATTTTGTTAAAAATACCCTTTTAATATATCCATTTTCAAAAATACTCTTTTTGGCTATTTTTATTTTTGCCCTCTTTTAATTTTTACTGACTATTTTCTTTACATGAAAAATATTTTAATCAATAAAATGAAAAACAAAATTTTCCCGCCAAAAAAATTTCAAAAAATAAAAGAGATTACTAGATCTTATTATATAAAGCTTGATGTCAAAATTACTAATTAACAAGATCGTGACTTGTGTCAATTGTATCATTCAGATGTTGACACGTGTCAATTTTAAATTTATTAAAATTATAAAAAATAAAAATGTAAAAATTCAAAACCTACCATAAAAAGGTTTTATATAAAAGTAAAATAGAAAAAAGAAAACCTAATTTTATTTAAAATATTTAAACAGTTTTAAAATTTAGAAAAAATCATTATAAGGAAATTATATATATATATATATCATAAAATTTGAAATTATAATATTGTTTACTTATTTTAATTTTAAGTTGCTAATTTTACAAAAAAAAATATTACTTTTTATATAAGAAAAAAATGATTGTGAAAATTATACAATTAATTACTGTTTCTAAAAAAATGTAAATACTCACCTTTACACAAAGAAAAATATTGTTGAAAAAAAAAATAGATTATCTCATATTTTTTCACCAATCAAAATAATTTATTTAAAAAGACTGCTATTGTAATATATAAGATATGAGTATGTAAGATTAACATATGCATTTTTGTAATTACACAAATGTTAGAGTAAAGTGACATATAATATATTCTTTAATGTGTTCATAAAGACAATTTGTTGGTAGTAGTAAAGACTAAAGAATATATTTTATTGTATATTTTAACAATAAAATATATTTGTGTGTACAAATACACTTTTAGTGGTGATGTAGATAGTAGATTTGTAAATAGATATACATTAGTGTATTATAGTAAAAAAAAAAACAAATATTTTCTATAATTAGAAGTTTATCTCTTTACTTTTATATATTATTTTTACTTACGAAAATAACTAAATATATATTCTTTGTTAAATTTAATTTTATTTTAATAACTTTGAACTCATCTATATCTATTTTCTTTAACTAAAAGTGAATCTATTTACTGTTTTTTATCAATCAAACAATTAAAAGGAAATTTCTCGGTTAGCTGCCCAAACCGGAGGGAAATGATTTACAAAAGAAACTTCAGAGATAAGAGAACACGAAGCACGGACAAGACAATCCGCCTTCGTATTTGACGCACGCGGGATCCAAAAGATGGAGAATAGTGGGAAAGACACCAGCGAGTTAAACTCATCGAGCAAGTTGGAGAAGGACGGCCAATATTCAAAAGACTGCACCATAGTGAGTAACTCAACATAATCAGTCTCAAAACATTGACAAGCGATCCCTTCAACATGTATCCGCTCAATGGCCCACAACAACGTTTTTAACTCCGAATGCAGGGTGATGGGCTCTGTTTTAGACACTTGGCCCCCAACAACAAGGTTCGCTCCTGACCAACGCAACACCACCAGCCCAATCATGAATGCACATTGGTTGCTTTCCAAGAACCATCAATCTGACAACGAGGTGAAGAAACCTAGATATCTGAATACGAAGATGGTGCTGACATGACTGCCGTAAAAGAGAGCGCCTATTCCCAGGCTAAATTATCGCCCAAAGTCTGAATATCATTCGCCTCTATCTCTTAACCTTGATTTTTTTTAATGGCCTTCCAGATTGCCAATAAAATCCATGGTAATTGAAGAAGTTGATCAGGATCACCCTCTTGAGAGGCGTCTCTTGAGAAAACAAAATCCAAATTCGAGTACACTGACTCATATGGTAAACCCTCTGACAAGACCAGTGTCAGAGATAAATCCCAAACTTCACACGAACGAGGACATTCAAAATAAAAACATGATTAATAGTTTCAACTGTAGAGTCGCATCTTTTACATCAAATATCACATTGGACACCTCGGTGTATCTATTTACTTACTAAAAATATTTAGTTTATATTCTTTCATAAATTTTATTTTATTTTAAAAATTATAAACCCGCACATCAAACGGGTCCTAATCTAATTAGATATAAAGGGTAAAAATATCTTGCATGGTGTGGAAAACTGACGACAGTTAATAGCCAATGAAACTTATAATGAGTATTTCGGGCGAATCGAGACTGTGAGCGACCAAATTAGTTGACACACCGACAAAGTATGTGCGATATAGTGTGAAGAACTCAATGAAATTGTGTTACCGGTAAACATTCTTGCAAATTTTGTGCCTCTTAAAAAAAAGATAACTTTTTTCTTTTTTAAATGAAATAGTAGTGTAATTAAATGTTATAATTATATTGGTTGTGTTGAAATTCAAAAGAAAAGAGGCGAAAAGTGTGTGTTTTTAGCCAATGAGGTAAAAAATGTCACAACAAATATCGGTAGTAATGAAAATTTGGGTTCTCTTTTTGTTTTCTGTTTTGTCTGAATCTTTTCTAACACCTCGCGGGTATACATAAATAAAATCTTACTACAGGATGTCCAACCGACAAGTAAACAACGAGTGTGACAAATGGACGAATAAGAGCAAAAAGCATATGCCACTAAATAAAACCAAAAGCCACTTCGTCTACATGTTGCAGTAATCTATATAGTATACATATATAAGTATAACCTAGTCAACAAAACAATGTAAGCTTATAAACACTATACTAGTATACCTGATGACACAATTCCAAGGGTGACTAATAAAACACATTGTCAAATTTGATATTAATATACTGATCATACGCTGCGAAGTGGACACGCAAAGCATCATATTATAATCCGTACAACTAAAGCTTACTTACTTTACTTATAGATAATTTAATTTTCTTATTCTCCTTGACTTCTTTTGCCTAGCTTTTTCATTGACCATTATGATAGTTTAACACTATACCGAAAGTTTAACAAAATATATATTAGAAAACCTTTTAAGTCATTGTATACAAATAACATTATCAATAAGTTTTGTTTCCCATGTGAAAATATGACTAGACTCGAGGATGAGTGGACCCAAAAAAACAAACTTAATCTAACAGAGAAAGAACACTATGGGCTTGACTGGTTCAAACGCTGCGGTTGCGGTTGCAGTTGCGGGAGATTGCGGAAGCGGGCGATTGCGGTTTCAAGCGTTATTAAGCGTTTTGAACGACTAGTTTAGCGGTTTAAAATTGATGCGTTTGCGGAAGGTTTACGACTGGTTGACCAGCGGGTGCAATAGCGGTTGGAACATAAATAAATGTGATATATAATTATATAAATGTTTTAAAATATCAAAAACTTTATTAAACTTGATTTATAATTAAAATTTATTAAAAATACTAAAATAATTATTTTAAAAACAAATAAATTTCATAGTGAAATACTTATTACTTTATGCATTTGAGTTTTTACCAAAACTTTAATCAAGTAATTTGATAAATGACTAAACATATGTTTTAGATCGTAGATCTTCTTTCTCAAATCTCACACACTCAATAAGTTCTGTGGGGCAGTATTTGCATCGGTAGTAATGATCAAGCGAGAGTTGAGAAGAGTCACTCGTGATTTGTTTTATATTTTTCACAAATAATCTTATTTACTTAAATTTCTGATGAAATGTTATATTTATTTAGATTTTTTTGAACTTATGTGCGATGTGCCATTAAATTTACATCAAGTTTTCCAGATTATTGTTAATTGAAATCTTATTTTCTTCCAATTGTTTATTTTTTAATATTCTCAATCGTATCCGTAGTTCATTTTCTCCTATCCTTAATGAATAAAATTGTTAGGTAAAAGATATATATAAAAAATATTTCAATATCATTGATTTGTTTCAAGTTAAAAAAAAAAAAAAATTCCAAACGCAAACGCCTGCAACCGCAAACGCTTGCGGGAAGCAGCTTTTGGAATTCAGTGGTTGGGAGCGATTGGGAGCGGCTGGGAGCGATTGGAAGCGGTTTGTGTGATTGGCACCAATCGCTAGCAACCGCTACCACCCGCAAACGCAGCGTTTGCGGGAGGCAGCGGGAGAACCAGTCGATACCTATATGTTATTATACTAGTTGGAAACTCATGAATATTCACAGTATTCATCGAGAATATCCACTAAGGGTTCGAATGGTAACCGCGGATTTAGTAGTGCGGGACAAAAAAAATTGTTAGTGCGGTACGGTTCAACTGCGGTACGTGCGGGACAAATGTATTTGCGGGACAAGTGCGGTTATTTCAAAATAAGCGGTACAAAATAATGTTTGATTGGTGAAAAATTATTTGCAGTGCGGTTTTCATATTATTCTAATAATAATTAATAAGATTATATATTTTAATTTGTTTGGTATAAATAAATTAATATCTTTATACATATACAAACCTTAAATGCCTACAAAATAGCAAAATACATATTATAGATAAAATATAAGCATATATATTATAAATTTAAATAGATTATTATTGATTTAAAGTGATTATTATTGTTAATGAAATAACATTTTCATCTGTTATATATGAACTACAAAAAAAATGAATTTTACCTAATCATGTAAACTTTATGTATAAAAATAAAATTTTGTTTAATTTCATTTTATTTTAATGATCACTATGATAATTAAGTATCATTAACAAAAATATTATTTACTTTATCATTACTAACATTCACTATGTTATTGAAATTTAAACCACCTGTTATAAAATTATTTGTTAATATAGAAGCTGAATTTATAATCATATATATTAATCATATTAATATAAAATCTATTTTTTAACATATGTATTCTTTGTGTTAATATAAATCAAGTGTTATATAATAGTGTTTAAAAAATGTTACATATTAGTGAGAGAGTGAGAAGTACGAATACTAAAGAAGAAAGATAAAAAAAATGACTTTTTATTTTATTTTTTATTTGATATATATTATTTAAAGATTGAAAAAGAAATAAAAAACTGTATTAGTTGATGTGGTTTCAAAAACCGCTGGGTAAAGGCTGTGGATTGTTTAAAAGGCGGTTCACCTTATAATCTGCTGGACCAAAACCGCAAATTATTTTTGTTTTTCTCTTTTAAAAAAACGCTTATTTATCTCAAAAAACATGATTGGTGACTATAGTACGTATTTGACCAAAAGGAATCCAAAACCGCTTTTTCACCGTCGCCATTCACTGCCTAAGAATTGAAGTAAAAAAGAAAATTTCTAAGATTTGACAGCCACAATTGATGTGTCTCAAAACAACAACAACATACTTATCTCTCACTGTTTGTATATCCAACAATTTCGAAATGTGGTAGAGATTTTGAAATATACAATGGTCACTGTCTACCTGACTGTTGTACCCACAATCTGCCATCTCGGGTAATAGGCAAGAGGGCCTAGGCCGGGCTTGTCTAATGGGCCGAAAGCATGTTACCGATCGGCCCATCAGGCCCGGAGAAAGAAAGAGAGCGCGGAGACGCTTCATGCTGGTCAGCTCGCAGCTCGGACCCGGTCAAAGATTCCTGCATTCAAGAGGATTAATTAGTCTGCGCAAATCGTGTCTTATTAATTGTACATTAATTGGGTAATTAATTGGTCGGTATAAATATGTAAGGGGGGTGTCACTTGTAAGGGATCGAACCCTTTTTCCCGAAAAAGCAATACAAAATCAAATACTCAAAAACTCTCTCAAATCAGTTCGGAATCACTTAACGGCGATAAGCTCCTCCACAGTTAAATCACTTCGGAAGGAGAAGCTCGTTTTCAGTTCTCACATTTGGCGCTAGAAGGAGGGGAGTTATCGCCTGACTCTCGTTAGTTCCGACTTCATACACAAGTACACTCCACACAACCACCGCTATGGCAACCGGCTCTCCCAATCAGGCATCCTTGGAGGTGATCCAGAAGCTCCTGTAGGACTTGTCCGAGAAGTCCGAGCGTCAGCAAGCCGCCTCCGCCGCTCTTACTGAACGTTTCGACAGCTTGGAGGGCCAGATTTCCACTCGTCTGGAGGAAATCACGATGTCCGTAGCCGATCTCTCGGCCTCCCACCGCGCGTACGCCGACCGGGTCGACCTCCTGTCCTCCGACCAAAACCCGCATCGACGTGCTTTGGATTTCTCCGGTGTGACTCCACCTTCCACCTCGCAAGTGGCAGCAACAAATGTCACTCCGGGAGATTCGTTCCTGCCCCAAACCAACACACAAACAGAGCCACCGCTGACTGGCGATGGCCATACTCCGGTTCAGCCTGGTGTCCTCCGATCTTCTGACGGTATTACATAGTCCGAGCCAATCCGGACGGCTAGCTAAATGGTCTGTCGAGTTGAGCGAATATGACATCGAGTTCCGGACTCGAACCTGTGCGAAGTCACAAGTGCTGGCTGATTTCTTGATCGAACTCCCACTAGCCTCTTCGGCTAGCGACAACGTCGAGGCTCCATGGACGTTGTATGTTGATGGTGCTTCTTCCAAATCGGGGGCAGGAATTGGGGTCCGCCTCACTTCTCCTACAGGCGAAGTGATCGAGCAATCATTCTGCTTGGCTTTCAGTGCGTCCAACAACGAAGCCGAGTACGAATCTTTCCTTGCTGGCTTACGCCTCGCAGTGGGGATTGGTGTCCGAAAACTTCGGGCTTTTTGCGATTCGCAGCTGGTCACCAACCAGTTTTTGGGGGAGTACGAAACAAAGGATGGTCGTATGGAGGCTTATTTATCCACAGCTCGGGAGTTAGTCGCCAAGTTTGAGGAGTTCGAAATCACTAAGATCCCACGAAGTGAGAACTCCGCTGCGGACGCTTTAGCATCTCTGGCATCCACTTCGGATCCTGCGACGACAAGGATCATCCCTGTCGAAGTCATCCAGTTCCCAAGCATCCGGCTGGAGAGCACACACGTCGTCACCCGAGCAATGAAAAAACAGTTGGCCGCTAAGGAAGCAGCTCGTAAGACGGCTGCGGACTCTTTACCCTCGGAAGATCCGGACCCTGTCTTGCCTACTCCAATGGAAGTTCACCCATCTCTCGCCGAGCTCAACGTAAGTTCAACTCCGAAATCATCGAGCTCACCAGCTGATAATCAAGCTGTTATCCCACATGCCACCTCGAGCGGCACGAATTCTAACAGCTGGGGGGCAGACGACTGGCGGAGCCGACAAGTGGGCAGCTAGGAAAAAGGGGAACTCCCAGCCGACAAGTGGGCAGCTAGGAAACTCAAGGTCATCAGTGCGCGGTACTGCATTCACAACGGAATACTTCTACGCCGAAGTATAGCCGGTCCTTATCTAACGTGCGTGGCTGGCAGAGAGCCCGCGATGCTAATGCAAGCTGTTCATGACGGTCCCAATGGGAATCATTCCGGAGGTCGGACTCTGGCTTTCAAAATCAAACGGCAAGGTTACTTCTGGCCTACCATGGTCACGGACTGCGAAAAGTATTCTCCAACTTGTGAGAAGTGCCAGAAGCACGCCCCGTCAATCCATCAACCTACCGAGCTCCTGTCTTCGGTGTCCGCACCTTACCCTTTCATGAGGTGGTCTATGGATATCATCGGTCCATTACATCGAGGACCAGGAGGAGTCCAGTACGTGCTCGCTCTTACCGACTATTTCTCCAAGTGGGTAGAAGCGGCAGCCTATGCGAAAGTAACAAGTGACGAAGTGGAACAGTTCGTGCTTAAGAGCATAATCTACCGCTACGGCGTCCCGTGTGAAATCATCACGGAAAATGGCCCACAGTTCATCTCCTCGAAGTTCGTAGAGTTCTGCGTGAAGTGGAAAATTCAACTCAATAAATCAACTCCTCGTTACCCGCAAGGTAATGGGCAAGCCGAGGCGATGAATAAGGTCATACTTGCCAACTTGAAGAAACGGCTCGATGCCCGTAAAGGGCGCTGGCCGGACGAACTGCAGGGCGTCCTCTGGGCGATCCGAACAACACCTCGGCGGGCCACTAATGAGACACCTTTCTCCCTGGTTTACGGAGTTGATGCCGTAGTCCCAGCCGATACAGAAGTGCTCGGAGTCCGTACCTCGCTAAATCCACTTCGCGCTAAGGAGAAATAGGAGTTCCTACAAGATACTCTCGACACAATCAACGAGCGTCGGGATCAGGCCTTGGTTCGGATCCAAAATTACCAGAACGCAGTAGCTCGGTACTATAACTCCAAAATCCGAGGCAGACCCTTGGCAGTTGGCAACCTAGTCCTCCGGAAAGTCCATGAGAACACCGAGGAGCTCAATGCAGGAAAACTGGGAATTAACTGGGAAGGTCCATACAGAATTACTCGCGAAGTCCGAAATGGGGTCTATCAGCTCGAGGATTCAGAGGGAAAGCCAGTCCCGAGGTCATGGAATTCTTTACACCTTAAGCTTTTTTACAGCTAATTTATTTTTATCGAACTATGATTTAGCTTGATCCCGATAAGGGTACGTAGGCAGCCCACTTCGGGTTCAGCTATCCATATTAATAAAATTTAAAGTTTTCTTAAACTTTTTTTTATTAATAATGGTCCAAAAAAAAAAAAAAAAAAAAAAAAGCCGAGTTCCAACTTCGCACCTATCATTTAAAGCCGAAGTCCGACTTCGCAAACCTAAACCGAAGTTCTCATTTCGTACTCAGCTTTACTATAAAAGCTTAATGATTGCGAAAACTCCAAACCGAAGTTCTCACATCGTATTCTGTTTAGTTTCGCAAATTCCTATCTAAACCGAAGTATTCACTTCGTACTCAGTTTTACTTACTAAAGTTGGGGGTGCCATTTTTCGAACTATTTAATCGAAGTTCTCACTTCGTGTTCTTTTCTGCTAGTCATCTTTTCAATACAAAAGATTGTGGAAGTTCAGTTCACATTTCGAATGGCACAACAAAAAATGGAGTGGTCACAACGACCAAAACACTCCAAAGCAATCTGATAATAAATACTACAAACGGGGGGCACCTCGTGCCAAAACAACCCCAAAATTAAAAACTAAGGATCAGGGAGAGCGGGATCTGACGCCGCTTCGGATAGGGCCAGGCCCATCTCTGCGAGCTCCCCTTCCGACCTGGTGTTCGCTAGGTAGTCGTCCGTCCCCTGGTTCGAGATTCGCCCGAGGTTAGTACCAGACTCGTCTATGGTGACACTAAGCGGGTGCTCACTACACAAGAGGTCGGGCGTATCCGCCAAAAGATCAGAGAAGGCAGCAAGGTCGAGATCACGAGGAGTTACCTTCGAAACCTTTTCATCGGCTTCTTCCTCGTCAGTTTTCAGGAGTCCGAGCTCGGCCTCCATGTCTTGGATCTCGCCTCTAGAGATCTCCTCGGCCAGCATCCGGTTAGCCCTGATCTCGGCAGCTCGGATCTGGAGCGGGGCTAGTTTCTCCCTTTCTTTGAAGGTGACCTTCACCTCCTCAACCAAGGGGCGGAGAGTTCGCCTCATCGCCTGCCTTTCCTCCCTCCGTACCCTCTCAATCTCGCAGCTGTTGCCAGCTTCGAGTAACTGGTTTCGGAGCTCGATCTCGTGCAGTCTGTTTTTTGCTGCCTTGGCATCTTCCGCCGCCTCAAAGTAAAGGTCCCCCGCCTTCTTCAATTTGTCGCGAAGGTCTTCATTAGCAACCCCGAGGTCGAGCACATCTACCTCAGCCTTCTTCATCCAAGCTCGGATCCGTTCGGCTTTCGCCACGGTGTCAGCGTTCTCGGCTTCCAGTCGGGCATATTCCTTAACCTGAGCTTCTAAGTCAGCGATCCTTTCTTGAAGGAGGTGTACTTCGGAAGACGAGGGGGAAGCGAACAGTTGCTCCTCATAGGACGCAACCGAGGAGTTAAACTCGATCATCAGTTGAAAAGATAGCTTATTAAGCGACCGTTGGGCAAAAACAAAAAAGGGGGCAAAGAGAAACAAAAATATTTACCTCGCCGATTTTATCCGCGAAGTGAAAGAAGTTTGCGCGATTGACCTCGGTCATGTCCGCGAATGCCGGGATCCGAACTCCGGGACGAACGTAGCTCCGCATTAGATCGGCTGGGGACGCAGGAGGGGCTGAAAGATTTTTTGGGCAAGTCATTTCAGTAACAACTATCGAACAGTCAAAAGTATAAAAGTAAATGTTAAGAAAATTTACCTCGGGCGAAAGGACGTTGTTCCTTCGGAGGATTTCGTCCGGAGTCTTTAGGCGGTGGGGCCTCCTTAAATCTCCCCTCCGAGGAAGGACCCCTGTCTTTCGAGCTAGATTTACTTCGCTCATCCCCTGACGGGCCAGTCCGGGCTCGCCCCTTTTCACGCGAAGAGGAGGCGGTCTCAGGCTCCTTCCTCTTCTTTGATGAATCAGTTTGCTGAGAGGAGGCCTCTTCGGAGGATTTCTTTGGTATTGGGGGGGGAAGGAGCGACCTCCCGTGGTTCATCACTGGAATCAGCAATGACAATCACGGGGGGGATCACCGGGCCAGCAGGAGCCCCGGTTGATTCAATACCAAGCTCGGGAGAGCCAGTTGGAGGCGCGGAAGTCCCGCTCACCTCAGGAACGGAGGAGCTGGAGGGATTCTTGCTAGAAATGCGAGCTTTGCCTTCGGCGAGGGCCATCGCCATCTGTTTCTTCGCCTTTTTTTCGGCAATTCGGCACGCCCTTTCTTCCCTGTAATTCATCTCCGAAACGCTCAAGGGCGTGAAACAGACGAGAGAACGCCTTCCGAGCCTCACCACGGACTCTCTGATCCTCTCGCAGGAGAAAGAATCCCAAGTGATCTGTCCCTGGCTACAGAACCTCGAAAAGAACTCAGCAAACATAGGGCAAAGCAATCCGCGTTCGAAGTGATCTGAAAAGGAAACAATTAAAAATGAGACAAGAAACAAAATTACACTCGAGTTGGACCTAGTAGGAAACGCTAGTCTACCAATTTTCGAGGTCCACTTCGAAACGAACGAGCTCGTGCGATGGCCGAAAGTGAGCTCGTTGACCGGGAAGAAGAAGTAAGATTTTCTCCATTTCTCGTCTTTCTCAGGCAGGTCGTCAAAGACCTTCAGTCCGGAGAGCGGGCTCACGTAGAGTGTACCCTTAGTGCGACCCTGAAACAACCCGACCCTTTTTTTTTATAATAATAACATTAAATACAATACATAATTAAGCAGCCCATACTACTTAACTAAACCAACCTAAATCACAACTCCTCTTTAAACCAATAACAACCAATACACACAGCGGAAACATACCAACCCTACAGAACCATTACAACATCAATACAATATCAATCCTAAGCATTCTATCCAACAACCTAGCATATATCTATCCAAGGTTCCCAACATAAACAATATAGCAAAGACCAACAACACACAAACGAGACCCTAGATCATCCTCCTCCTCATCGCCATGATTCCACGTCACATACCTTTACCTGCACACCACAAACAACAATTGAGATGCGTAAGTATTATCACAAATACTTAGTGAGGCAATCCTTCCATCTACTGGGCTATACACACAAGCCACTGAGAAACCAATGCTTAACAAATAACAACCAAACACAAACAAACCAGGAAATCACATAACAAGCAACTTGGTGTCGACCGACACCAGAGAGGTGTCGATCGACACTGGCCAAACATGGTGTCGACCGACACCTAACTGGTGTCGATCGACACTCCCTTCGCAGACGCGAACTGCACAAATCCGAACGACGAACCTCCGTTTCCTATCATCTCCAATCCGTTCCAAACTCACCCAAAACCTTCAGGAACCTATAGGAACAATAACACAACCACCACAAGCAAGAACAACACCACAAATCACCACCAATCAAGCAAGAACAACACCACAAAGCACCACCAATCAAGCAAGAACAACAAAGGATTCTCAGGCTTAGATAAGCCATGGTCATGCACTCACCTTATCTACTGATTATAACAAACAATACAACCAGTTGAGACCCTCCTAACGTCTGAAACAGCCCAGAAACGCCCTACAACAAGCCACACAACCAAAAACGACTTATAACAAAACTGGACAGAAACATCAGAAAAGAACAGTCTCAAAGACGAAACCCTAAAATAAAAACCAACCGTTAACTATCAAATCGCTCCGGTGAAAAGCTATCCCTAGACGTCACGAAGCTTCCCACAAAATTTCAGCACGATCAGACACCACACGAGACCACGATCTCAGTTACAATCTCCGATGGTCCCAACTCGCGTCTGAGAAAACGTGTCTCACGAAACTGCCAATAACTCATCGAGTTTAAATCCAAATCTACTTCTGTAAAAAGGCGAATGACGATGAAACACTTGGGAATAAACCTACCAAATTTCATTACCTTTGAGAACGATTTGATATACCAAAACTGTTTTCTCCCAAACCCTAACGATTCTGATCTTTCTCCTTTAATCTCCTTCACACCACAATAGCCTCTCTCCTCTCTCTCTATCTCTGAAAACGGCGACAAGACACCCTAAAACCCTTAAATTTGTCGCTTCTCTACTTATAACACGATTTAGGGATTTTTCCTTGAACCAAACCGAACCAAACAGCAATTAAAACGAACCGGACCAAACCAGAAAACATGGTGTCGATCGATGCCACCAAGGGTGTCGATCGACACCCACACCAAATTTACAAAAATTGGTTCGCGGATGTTACAATTCTCCCCCACCAATATGGATTCGTCCTCGAATCCCGCAAAACCGTCCAACTATCAAGGACCTCCGTGCCACCGTCAACACGGCCCGCACGTCCCCGACCGGACTAAATAACGTCAGCCAAGGTTTCCCGTGCACTGTCGCAACAGCCTGCACACCTCCGACTGAACCACGAGGTCTCCCTCTAGTCAACATACTCACATCAAAGACACTATTTGCTCACAACTCAGTGCTTCCCCCGTCCGTGGTCGCAACCAACGAATCATGCCGGCTCGCTATCAGGCCAACCGCCTTAAGCTACGGCATCCAGGAAGTCACTCACACACACACTCCCCCCGCTCTCAGGTCGCAACCTTCGAGTCATACCGGCTCACTGCCAGGCCACAGCCTACAGCTACGGTATCCAGGGAGTCTCAAAATCCCGCAAAACCGTCCAATGGTCAAGGACCTCCGTGCCACCGTCAACACGGCCCGCACGTCCCCGACCGGACTAAATACCGTCAGCCAAGGTTTCCCGTGCACTGTCGCAACAGCCCGCACACCTCCGACTGAACCACGAGGTCTCCCTCTAGTCAATATACTCACATCAAAGACACTATTTGCTCACAACTCAGTGCTTCCCCCGTCCGTGGTCGCAACCAACGAATCATGCCGGCTCGCTATCAGGCCAACCGCCTTAAGCTACGGCATCCAGGAAGTCACTCACACACACACTCCCCCCGCTCTCAGGTCGCAACCTTCGAGTCATACCGGCTCACTGCCAGGCCACAGCCTACAGCTACGGTATCCAGGGAGTCTCACATGCCCACTCCCCCCGCTCTCGGGTCGCAACCCTCGAGACATACCGGCTCACTGCCGAGCCACGGCTCACAGCTACGGTATCCAGGGAGTCTCACACGCCCACTCCCCCCGCTCTCGGGTCGCAACCCTCGAGACATACCGGCTCACTGCCGAGCCACGGCTCACAGCTACGGTATCCAGGGAGTCTCAAAATCCCGCTCTAAGGTCGTCACCCTAAAGCGCGCTCACGGATCGTCATCCGAAGCAAACATACCACTCCCACTCTCTGGCCACAAAGTCCATCGAGCTATCGGTATCACATGAGTTGGGCCCACACAATCCTGAGCAAATAAGTCCGATGTCAACGAGTATCTCCCGACTAGATCTACCTCAACACTTTCCATTTCTGGAAACTTCTATTTTTAGAAACTTTCCTCTTTTAGCATTGCGCCCTCACGAAAACTCATATCCCGAACACCACCATGACCACCACCCGGTCACCCTGGAACACCCTACCCCCAAGGTATTTCCATACACTTTTAAAAAAATAGAAAAGCTCTAACTCCTATAAAACTTTCCATTTATAGCAACCTTCTATTTATGGAAACTTTCCATTTATAGCAACCTTCTATTTATGGAAACCGTACATTTATAGAATTTCCGTGCTATTCCTTTCCAGTGGTTTTTCCACAATTCCCAAATCCAAAAATAACTCCAACCTTTATTAAAACCTCAATGCAATAATCGTTTACAAAACCAAACGAAAATACAAAATGAAAGAATGAAAAACAAAAGCTAAAACTAAGCGCTGGAATGGGCACCCGGTCCTCCCTTCGGCTGTGCCACAACCTCCATCATCTGCCTCCTCTTAGGACAGAAATGCCTGATATGCCCTTCCTCCCCGCAATGATAACACACTCGACGGTACTCCTGCGAATCACCTCCCCTGGCCCCGCTTGCCGACACGTGATCCATGCTCCCGCTCCCATAACCTCTCTGACCACCTTGGTTCGCCACTATCGTCTCTTCCCGCTTCCTTTTACGCCTTTGCTCCAACTGCCTATCCTTGTTTGGAATGCTCTGCTCCAATGTCTCCTCTGAACGAACCGCTGGACTGACCACCGCCAACTGTGACCTCAATTCATCCTCTATCCCAGCTGCAACCTCAACCAGCTCCGCCCTCGTGGCATAGCTCCTCACTCTGCACCGTGTCCTCAAATCATCTCGCAAAGCCAGCAAGAACCTCCGCACCTGAGCCGACTCTGGCTCCCAAGCCCGGCCTGCATACCCCACAAGCCGACTGAACTCTGCATCCAGTTCCCGCACTGTACGGTCCCCCTGAGTCAAACCCAAGAACCGTGCCTCCATACGATCAAGAGCCTCCTGAGGAAAATACTTGGAGTTAAACTCCCCCACAAAATCTCCCCAAGACATACCCCGCTGCACCCTCCGTGCTGTCACCGACCTCCACCACACACGAGCATCTCCTGACAAGTAAAACACTGCCAGATCCACCCTGTACCGGTCGGGACACCTAAGCGAAAGGAAAATATCCTCCATCCGCTCTCTCCACTCATCCGCTACACTCGGATCGGTACTTCCTGAGAAATACCCGGCTCCCACATGCCGCAGCTGCTCCATCATCCGCACATACTGTGCATCCACTACCTCGGCCCCCGGCTGCACACCTGCCTGCAAACCCGCCACAGGCTGCACCACTGGACCCTGCCCACCACCCACTGGCGGCACTACTGGACCCTGCCCACCAACCACTGGCGGCACTACTGGATCCTGCCCACCAACCACTGGCGGCACAACTGCTGGAATTCGCTGCAAAACCTGAGCTAGCAAGTCCATCAAGACATCCTCCCTGCCTGGAGCACCTCCCGCTGCAACCCCCACACCCGGGGCAACACCGTGACCGACACCGGGCCCATCCGCCCTGCCGTCACCCAAACCAGCCTGGTCTCCAGACACACTAGGATGAACCTGTGACTCCGCCACCTCCTCACTGGCCATGCTCTGGGCTACACTCACACTGGCCTCAGGAACCTGACCTCGTCCCCGACCACGACCACGACCACGCCCACGACCACGACCGCGACCCACAGCACCCTCTCTAGCCATCTGCACTACCCAGAACAGAAGGCTAAGCACACAATTCAAAAACCGCACATAGAGTACACATCTTACCGTGGAATCTCATTGAAGGCTCGAAGAGGATGATACTAGGACTCCATACCGCAAACAAATTGACTAACTACTCATAATCAATTCCATCACACAACATCATGCATCAAGCAAAAAGGAAAATAATTCACCCAATTAAATTCCTAACCGCTCTAACCATCAATTTAACCATCCTAGAACCGTAAAGGCTCTGATACCAAAATGAAACAACCCGACCCTTTTTTTATATAATAATAACATTAAATACAATACATAATTAAGCAGCCCATACTACTTAACTAAACCAACCTAAATCACAACTCCTCTTTAAACCAATAACAACCAATACACACAGCGGAAACATACCAACCCTACAGAACCATTACAACATCAATACAATATCAATCCTAAGCATTCTATCCAACAACCTAGCATATATCTATCCAAGGTTCCCAACATAAACAATATAGCAAAGACCAACAACACACAAACGAGACCCTAGATCATCCTCCTCCTCATCGCCATGATTCCACATCACATACCTTTACCTGCACACCACAAACAACAATTGAGATGCGTAAGTATTATCACAAATACTTAGTGAGGCAATCCTTCCATCTACTGGGCTATACACACAAGCCACTGAGAAACCAATGCTTAACAAATAACAACCAAACACAAACAAACCAGGAAATCACATAACAAGCAACTTGGTGTCGACCGACACCAGAGAGGTGTCGATCGACACTGGCCAAACATGGTGTCGACCGACACCTAACTGGTGTCGATCGACACTCCCTTCGCAGACGCGAACTGCACAAATCCGAACGACGAACCTCCGTTTCCTATCATCTCCAATCCGTTCCAAACTCACCCAAAACCTTCAGGAACCTATAGGAACAATAACACAACCACCACAAGCAAGAACAACACCACAAAGCACCACCAATCAAGCAAGAACAACAAAGGATTCTCAGGCTTAGATAAGCCATGGTCATGCACTCACCTTATCTACTGATTATAACAACCAATACAACCAGTTGAGACCCTCCTAACGTCTGAAACAGCCCAGAAACGCCCTACAACAAGCCACACAACCAAAAACGACTTATAACAAAACTGGACAGAAACATCAGAAAAGAACAGTCTCAAAGACGAAACCCTAAAATAAAAACCAACCGTTAACTATCAACTCGCTCCGGTGAAAAGCTATCCCTAGACGTCACGAAGCTTCCCACAAAATTTCAGCACGATCAGACACCACACGAGACCACGATCTCAGTTACAATCTCCGATGGTCCCAACTCGCGTCTGAGAAAACGTGTCTCACGAAACTGCCAATAACTCATCGAGTTTAAATCCAAATCTACTTCTGTAAAAAGGCGAATGACGATGAAACACTTGGGAATAAACCTACCAAATTTCATTACCTTTGAGAACGATTTGATATACCAAAACTGTTTTCTCCCAAACCCTAACGATTCTGATCTTTCTCCTTTAATCTCCTTCACACCACAATAGGCTCTCTCCTCTCTCTCTATCTCTGAAAACGGCGACAAGACACCCTAAAACCCTTAAATTTGTCGCTTCTCTACTTATAACACGATTTAGGGATTTTTCCTTGAACCAAACCGAACCAAACAGCAATTAAAACGAACCGGACCAAACCAGAAAACATGGTGTCGATCGATGCCACCAAGGGTGTCGATCGACACCCACACCAAATTTACAAAAATTGGTTCGCGGATGTTACAGACCCGTCTTCACGGTGTATACCTGGAGAAAGTCCGCTAGTGATAGCTGGTAATTGAATTCCTCCCCCAGGGTTTGCAAGCACATAACGGTCCGAACGAAGTTCGGGCACATTTGGGGGAGAGCGAAGCCCAGTTCGAACATCATCTTAACGATGAGTTCAGGAAGGGGAAACGACAGGCCACACGCGGAGAAGAAAATCTCGAACGCGCAGCAGTATCCCGGAGGAGGGTTCTCCGGGCACTCGTGGGATTCCGGGAATCTGAGTTCAATCTCAGACGAAATCCTGGTGGAGCCTCTAACCTCGGCCAGGTTCGCCGCCGAGCGAATTGACGGCGGATGAGGGCCAAAAACGCCTGGAATCAGGGGTTTTGTGGGTTTACCCGACGAGGATTTCGGAGGAGACATTCTTTTCCGGGAAGTTAGTGAAAAACGAAGGAAGAGTAAAGGTTTTTTCCGGCGAAAGTAGAGAGGTTTACGGGAGAAAAGAGAGAAAATCTAAGAGCATAAAAACATAAACACGATTGAAGATTAAGGGTGAGAGAGAAGTCGAGGATTACCTTTATACACGGCACCAGAAAGCAATGATTACCTGGGGAAGTGAAAGGTCTCGCACCGTTTCTTTTCTCTCTTATAACCAACACGCCACCTAGTGGTCCCCGAGGCTTGTTCGGGAAAGCAAATCCCATCATTACCTCAATCAAATCATGGAGATACGAGGAAATATTCAGTTTCCCGAAATTGATCGCTCGAAGGTTAAAAGTCCCCCGAACTGTTCAGCTCGGGAGACTTGGGGGGCAACTGTTGTACCTACGATCTGCCATCTCGGGTAATAGGCAAGAGGGCCTAGGCCGGGCTGTCTAATGGGCCGAAAGCATGTTACCGATCGGCCCATCAGGCCCAGAGAAAGAAAGAGAGCGCGGAGACGCTTCATGCTGGTCAGCTCGCAGCTCGGGCCCGGTCAAAGATTCCTGCATTCAAGAGGATTAATTAGTCCACGCAAATCGTGTCTTATTAATTGTACATTAATTGGGTAATTAATTGGTCGGTATAAATATGTAAGGGGGGTGTCACTTGTAAGGGATCGAACCCTTTTTCCCGAAAAAGCAATACAAAATCAAATACTCCAAAACTCTCTCAAATCAGTTCGAAATCACTTAACGGCGATAAGCTCCTCCACAGTTAAATCACTTCGGAAGGAGAAGCTCGTTTTCAGTTCTCACACTGACCACATGAAAAGACTCGACAGTTTATTTCTTAAGAAACAAAGTGTTCCATGTAATCAACGTTAAGAAATAAAATGTCGAGACTTGAGGTAGATCAAAAGACTCGACAGTTTATTTCATAAAACTACTCATCAACAAAGTGTTCCATGTAATCAACGTTACCAAACGTTCGGGAGACACAAGTAATGAAGTAAATGTGCATGCTTAAGTTAATGCTTAGCTTTGTTAATTAAATTGTTCAAACTTTTTATTAAATAAGATCCTTTACACTTCCTAACATCTGTCCAACAAGATAGAGATCATAAACTAAACCCAAGTGATATTGTGCTAAAATGACAAATATAGTATGGAGTTATGCAAAAAAAAAAAAAAGGACAAGTAAATAAATCTGTGAACACATATAGGATGTGTATTTTTGCTCTTGTTGTTGTAGATCATTAATTGATGTTCATAAGTGGTTAGTACTTGGTACGAAATTAGAATATTTGTCGATAGAAAACAGAAAGAAATAAAAATGTTAAACCGTGCACGAAAAACAAACACCTAATTTGTTATTTTAAGTATACATATACAAATCAAGATAATACAAATAAGATTTTTACGTTCAAGTTTGTCTTTCTTCTCTATCATGATAAATCTCACATAGCAACAACGACATAAATAAACACACACATAGGGTTAATACAATTTTTTTCCCATATTCTTCAATTCTTTTATTATTCTTTGTTTCTCTTTTTCTTCCACAAATCTCCGCAAAATCTTCCCTCAAACTCAGATCCGATTCTTCCTTCTTCCTTCATCCTTTTCTTTCTTCTAAATAGATTCTTCTTTCTTTCTTTCTCGCAGTTAAAAAGAAGACACTTTTCTTGCGAAAGTCCTCAACTTTCATATCAGCTTCAATCAATCAATCAATCCACACTTGGGTTGTTTGTTAACTTGCTGATTTAGCTACTTGGGTTTGTTTTTTGATTCGAACCCGTCTTTTAAGTGTATATGGCGATTGGGTTCTACTGGTAAATTCAAAAAGAGAGAGATGGATCGGAATCAAAAGATGGATCATGTTATCGGCGGGAAGTTTAAGTTGGGTAGGAAGCTCGGAAGTGGATCCTTCGGGGAACTTTATTTAGGTACCAATCTAATTCGCATCTTGAGACTGTTCTTGCATTTGGGTTTTGTTTAGTTGTATCTAAAGTGTGATTTTTTAATCTTTCTTTTTGATGTGTGTGTGTGTGTGTGTGTGATCATCTAGGGATCAATATCCAAACTGGAGAAGAAGTCGCTGTTAAGCTGGTAACAACTACGAATTTCTTTCCTTAGTTTTTTTCATTCAAATTTTGGAGATTTTTGAATACTGGATCCTCCTACTGACTCTTGCAGTCTTTATATGTTTCTATGATTGTATCTGACAGTTTTTGTAAATATTTTTGAGTTAGACTAGTTTTGACTTGAAATCATACTGTAGCTCAACGTTCATGTTTCACCTGTTTCTCTTTGGCACTACTAGGAACCTGTGAAGACGAGGCATCCTCAATTGCAGTATGAATCGAAAATATATATGTTTCTTCAAGGAGGAAGTGAGTTGTGTTTCTTGGTTAGTTTATATATAACACGTTAATCGAAAATATATATGTTTCTTGGCATCCTCTGATGCTTTGACATGTTATCTTTCATTTTAAAAAATAGCGGGTGTTCCCCATCTCAAATGGTTTGGAGTTGAGGGTGAATACAGTTGTATGGTTATCGACCTTCTTGGGCCTAGCTTGGAGGACTTATTCAATTACTGCAAGCGAATCTTTTCATTAAAATGTGTTCTAATGCTCGCAGATCAATTGGTAAGTGCTGAGTAATGGTTATGTTCTGATGTTAGGTTGGTCTTTGGGAACGCTTCTCATCTCTTCGTTTGAATATCTTGTATCAATGCAGTTATGTAGAGTTGAGTACATGCATTCGCGGGGTTTTCTTCACCGCGACATTAAACCAGACAACTTTTTGATGGGTCTTGGGCGCAAAGCAAACCAGGTATTCCTACTGTTTCAGCATGACTTGGAGTATGTCTTGAAGGTTTCTTTTTAGAATAAATCTCTGTGTGATTCTTTGGATAGGACTAGTACGAAAGCCTTCTCTAGTTTATTATATTAATTTTCAACCTCAGGTGTATATCATTGATTTTGGCCTTGCTAAAAAATACAAGGATCTTCAGACACAAAAGCATATACCATACAGGTGAGATCTGCAAATTCTTACCCTTTCTTTTCGGATATCAATGCTTACTGAATCTTTTTGTCTAGGAACCTGTTGTAGAATAGTGTCTATCCTATTAATGAAACACCTTGTGCTGCACGAGTGTTTTCTTATAGCTCTCTCCCAGACCTTTATGTTGGTGGGAGAATAGAAAATAATCTCTACTCCTTACTGAGTTCAAGACCTTTGTTCCTTTGTGCACTCTTCTACCTGCTTGCTTTATTAGAATTCCTTGTAATTTTGCAGGGAAAACAAGAATCTTACAGGAACTGCTCGGTATGCAAGTGTGAACACACACCTTGGGATTGGTAAGAGCTTCTTTCATCTCATACATACGTGGATTTCTTGTCAGAAGCATTTGAAAACTCTTGTCTGTCTGCCTTGCTGACTTATTTTCTTTTATGCATGCTGACAGAGCAAAGTAGAAGAGATGATTTGGAGTCACTTGGTTATGTGTTGATGTATTTTCTACGAGGAAGGTATTGAACTTTCTTTGTTGCATATTTATTTGCTTATAACTTTTAAAGATATGAATTTCTTGAACTTCAGTTCATTTCTCCTGTCTCAGTCTTCCGTGGCAAGGTTTAAAAGCTGGTACGAAGAAGCAGAAGTATGACAAGATTAGTGAAAAGAAGATGCTTACTTCTGTAGAGGTACATCATTGTTAAGGTTTTGTATGCAGATACTGCTTTAAGATGTCCAGTAGTTCTGACATAGCATGGTTTTACTTTTTGGAGACTCTTTGCAAGTCATATCCATCAGAGTTCACCTCGTATTTCCATTACTGTCGATCATTGAGATTTGAGGACAAACCAGATTATTCATATCTGAGAAGACTTTTCAGGGACCTTTTCATTCGTGAAGGTTAAAACTTCTTACTGTGTTGGTTATTTATTCCCGTAAGTATCATCCCTTGCTTTCTTGTACGTATTTGATGGAATGAAGCATGCAGGTTATCAGCTCGATTACGTGTTTGATTGGACAATCTCAAAATATCCTCAGTCTGGCTCTAGTTCGAGACCAAGGGTTAGTCCTATTATTGATTTTACGTGTGAGAGCCACAATTAATTATCCAAAATCTTATCCTGCTATTGTTATCTATGTGTCTATCATTCTTAACAGCCATCCCCAAGACCAGCATTGGACCCTCCAGGACCACCTGCAGAAAGAGCTGAAAAGCCTACAGGTACATTGATGTTCTCTGTCTCCAATATTGTAGGGACTAACTTAGTCCGGCTAATACCTTCAAAATATTAAAAAATGTCTTTTAGCTTGTATATATTTGAGACTTGAGTGTTGATAATTTTGGGTGCTGATAAACGTGCACTATTTCACCTGAACCTTCAGATATCAATTTGTGTCCAGAGACTTAACAAAAATTCTCAAATAGTGAAAGATCCCAAACAACTTAATTCCTTGTTGTTCTCTATAGTAGGACAGGACCTGCGAGGAAGATTTACAGGCGCACTTGAGGCATTCACCAGACGAAATGTTTCAAGCCAAGGCGCTCATGGTGACCGCTCTAGACACCGATCTTCTGATGATATACCCTCTTCTGCCAAGGAAGTGGTTAGTTTTTGGTGTTAATTCTCTCGTTTAGATCTATCATGAAAATTTCTGTACTTGATGATCCAAAGATATCCTCAGGTTAATTAGGAATTTTCTAAAGAATATGAGAAAGGTTTTGGTCTTGATTTGTTGGCTTCACTTGCAGCACGAGTCTCGAAATGGAAGTACCTCAAAGAGAGGTCTGATATCAAATAGCAGACCTGGCTCATCAGCGGAGCCAAGCGAGAACCACTCAAGCCGACTATTTTCAACTGGATCACGCCATGCCACAACCCAACGGGTTCAACAGAGCTATGAATCCAAGCAAACATCTGCAGCTGCAAGGCCTGGACATGAGGATGCCATTAGAAGCTTCGAGCTCCTCACCATTGGCGGCTCTGGGAAAAAGAGGAAATGAAGATAAGGAAGGAGAAGTTTGATGAGACTGAAAAGACAACATTCCATGCTGATGGCTCTGTCCTCTGAAAATAGGAAAGACATGTCCACGCATTGTTTTAACCTTGGGAACAAGATGAGAGAAAGAAAGAGAGTTAATACATTCTCCCAATATCTCATTCTATGTTTTTAAAAGAATCTGTTAATAAAGCATTAAAGTGTAACTTCTCATGTGTACTTCACATTTTTCCTCCTCTGTTTTCTAAAACTTCGATATAGAATTAAAATGTGAAAGCCTATCTCGTCTTCTCCAACCTTGTAGCGTTCATAAAATATTTAAACTGTGATATACAAAACCAACATAATTTACTAGTCATATTATGGTCAAATAAAGTTCTCAGACTTTGATGAAGATTCTGTTGACAAATCTTGGACAAAATAAGAAAAGATATTTGTCTGCATCTGCTGAAACATCGTAGAACATACATTTTGGTTACATAAAGAGTATTTCTTTCTCAACACCGAGAAATAGGCAGAGGTTACATCTTTCAAAAGCTACCATTAAAAACAGAAAATAAGACATAGCGACTAATGTCTTCTAGTAGTGATGAACGGAGTGGAGCTGAGATGAGCTGCGAGATTGGGTGATGAAAATTCATCAACTTGGTGGCTGGGCGTCACTCTTGAGATGGGCGTAGTAAATTGCATCTTGTTTTCTATGGGAGTTAGTGGAAGGGGACTTGCCGGTGTAAGACTTTGTAGCTGTGAGCTCTTTCCCGGTCTCAAGGTAGCGAGGTAAGCATGTCCATTGCAGAAAGGAAGGCTTGAAGCTTGAACTGTTGATTCTTTCTCCTTTGCCACTTGAGCTCCACATGGTTCCTTCAAATATTTCAATGAAACTGCATTTAGGATCATAACATAACAAATAGATAAATGAAAAGCTTTTTGTGACTGTTAGGTTTATTACCCCGAGCTTGAGAAAGGTAAAAGCCTGGTTATCAGATCCAAGGTAGATCTCAATAAGCTTCCTCAAGTCAGCTAGTGTTGCATCCTTTGTAACTCTGAGTGTTGTTATGGGCTTTCGAGGGTTATCAGCAGTTGTTTCCCATTTAACATAGATATCTATCTGACCGTCTTTCCTTTCATCGACTGAGATTTTGTTTTCCTTTGCTTCTTCCACTGCTAGTGCTTCAGCCTTATTCGTTGTAGGATACAACTGATTGTCTTTCTTATCAAGTGGTGCATCATTATTGGCTTGATCCTCCTCATGTCCACCGTGTTGTGACAGCTCTCTCTGATTGCCACAAAGGGTGAAAATATTTTGAATTCTCAACCTTCTTGACGAGGCTGATTCTTTGTCATCCGCACTGTTGAAGCAGTTCTCTTTACTCACACCTTCAGAGTTGAAACTAGGCATTGGTGTTGTTACTAAGCAGATGCTTTTATCCTCAACTATCACTTTTTCTTCCTCTTCTTCAACCTCTTCTTCTTCAAAGACAGTGCTCAAGCATACCCGGTCAGGGAACATCTGCGTTAGCATATTCTCTGCAGGTTTTGGTTGCAAAATGTTGGTGAAGTTGCTGCTGGTTGTGTTGCTTGATTGGTGTGAAACCCCCCATATATGCTTGGCTGGTTCTGGTTCACCCATGTCAAGGTCCATTGACTTAACCATACCAGGATCATCATCAGAGTAAAGACTCCTGAGTCTTTTGGCAAACCCGCTAGTTTCATCAACACTTCCTCCATCCCTTGAGCGCCGAAACTCAACCTCAATTTCCTCTAAACGTCTCCTCATCATCTCCAGTTCCTCTTGTTGTTGCACAATCCTTTCCTCCATTCTCCTTCTCTCCATCTCAACAAATTCCTCAGCCATTCTTCTGCATTCTTCGAGTTTCTTCTCTAGTTCCGATTTCACAAGTTGGGTTCTTTCGTTTACTTTTTCATTTATCTCCTCTTCATTGGTAGCACTTGCTTCCTTTCGTGTTAGTAGGGATCGTAAAGCAGCAATTTCCTCTTCCTTCTTCTTCAGCTGCTTTTGTGCATCATTCCTTTCTTTTTCTTGTTGCTTCTTCTCAGACTGGAGTTTGAGAATAAACTCATCCATCGCAGCTATTCTTGATCCCAAAATAACAGCGGAAGCAGACTCATCACCTCCATTCTTATCTTTGTTTGGAGTATGAGACCCACGAACTATGCACTTTGCTTTTGCTCCATACTCTAGAGTACAGAGAGTCTTGTGCATTTCCTTTGGATCTGGGCTCGCACACAAGATCATTAGAATCTTTGACTTGTCATCTTCAAAAGAGTCCTGCATCCAGAAAAAAATAAATATATCTTCAAGTTAACTAAGCAGCCACAGACATCTTCCAAGGAGTAAACAATAGAACACAGTATTCACCTGGAGGAGCATGGTCAGCTTGCTGTCTCTAAAGGGTACGTGGGAGTCTCCATTTGCAATAGACTCCACAACACGCTTCAGAGCAATATTTCCCTGATTGATCTTAGCTGTCTGTTGTACAGAGAGAGAGAGATATAGGTCAGTTGATATTCAAAACTAAACTACTTTGGTAGAATCAAAAGGTTCGAGAGAGGCTATAAAAGCAAAACATTACTTGCATCTTTGCTTCAAATCCGGTCTGGCCAGCTTGGTCTATATTTTCTGAACCAGCCATGTCAACAAGCATCAACCTTCCCCCAACAGTTGGCACATCAAGTATGATCTACAAACGGTACCAATAACACTTGTAAGCTTCAGAAACAGACATAAGTTGTATAGATATATATGATGATTAAATCAAGAAGAATCGTTCTTACAATGCAGTGACTCCGGGAACTTCGTTCATTGCAAAGAGTACTTTTCACAATCCTCCGTTTCTCCACTTTCACAATTTCTTTAGAAATCTTTCCAGCCTCTGTCCCTGATATGAAGGTTGCGTTTTTCGCCTTTTTCCCCATTACTTCAAGCCTAACCTGTAAACACACAACAAATTACAAAACCTTTAGATATTAATCAACATGAAAACTACTCTAAAATCAACCCAATTCCAAGTCAGAAACTACAAATTCCAGAGATGAACAAATAAACTTACTTTGGTGCTTGCTCCTTTAGGCCAACCAATCCCTAAATTGTTACTACTATTAGTGGAAAGAAGATCATAAATCTCCTCATTATAAACCTCCAGAACAGTGACTTGTACAAAAGTAACACCATCTTGATCAGAATCACCCAAAATATCCTTCAAAGATCGATACACAATCCCAGGCTGCTTCCCACAACCAAACATCGTATGACTCTTCCCTGCACCAGTTGGTCCATACATCATAATCGTGCATTTATTCCCAACCTTGACACCTTTGATCCTCTCTTCAATAAACTTCTTGTAAAAATCTTCAAGACCTTCTTGCTCCGAGAAAGAAACACCATCGAGTGTGAAATCTCTGTACCCAACATCAGCTCTGACTCGTACCGTTTGGTTATCTGGGTTAACCTGCAAGATCGAAGCTGGTCTCTCTTTCCGATCTGGGTAATCACGGATCCGTCCGATTACTTCGACTGGATGCTCCGGTGGAGTTGGGTCTTTAGATCCATCTGGGTTTGGGGGTTTTGAGTGGAAATTGAGGCGTTGTTTGGTTTGTGGAGTTCTGATTACAGTATATGGGGTTTGATTCGATCTTGCAGATGACGGCGTCGGTACCATTGTTGAAGAAATTTTCAAGATTTAGAAAGTAATTGAAAAAAATTGGGGATTTTGAGATTCAGAGAGCGTTAGAGTAGAGAGAGAAAGAGAGAGAGAGAGAGAGAGAGAGAGAGAGAGTGAAATTGAAAAGGGGATTTAGGGTTTTGTGATTCACGAGGTTTGAATTTTGAACAAAGAAAGAAAGAAAGAAAGAAACAAACATAACCGTTGTGTGTATGTATATATCTAAACGGCTAGTTTTGGTCTCACGGGACCAATGTGATTTGATTGATGTTAAACAACTACTAAAATACATTTTCGGTAACTAAAATATATTTATTCTCTTTCTGAAAAAGGTAAGTGAGATTTAAATATGGGCCTGAATGTTTATTACGTAACTGGGCTTTCTTAATTTTTGAAAGCCCAAGATTGTAGGATTAGGGTTTTCACTCAGAGTCTCTCTTATAAACTCAGCTCCTTTGGGACAATTTGTGGTTTTGGAGCAGTGGGGAAGACGACGGCACAGAGCTTCACCGAAGAGCGAAAATGGTGACTCTCTTCTCTCTCTTTCTATAGATTTCTCGTAGGTTTAGGTTGATACTTAGTCTTTCTCCTAGAGTTTCTAGCTGACGTCGTATGCTTTTTGAAAAAATCGAAAATACTTGTTTATTAGATCTGTTTTGTGTTTGTTTCTGGTTTTGCATCTGAAATCGAGTATTATTAGACTTTTTAATGCTCAGTATTAGAATCGGTTGTGTTGTTGCCTTTCTTTGTTGTACTTTGAGGATTTGATTCACTTCGTCTCTGTGAAGTGCAGAGCATCAGAAATGATGTAACGTCGTGCATTTGTTATGCAATTCAGTTCTGATTTTTAGGGGAATTTGGAAATTTGTATGTTCATTTCAAGGATTTGTAATTTTAGGATTCACAAACTGTTTATTGACTAGTTGAGTAGTCAGATCGTATTGTAGCAATCAGTTCTGAATGATTTAGTAGAATAAGGAAGTTTTATTTATACATTGAAGTGTTTAAACTTAAGGGCGTATATGGATTCTGTTTTATGATGGTAATCAGTTCTGTATGCTGTTCAAACCATTTCTTGTGGTAGTTTAACTCAAAAAGGGTTTGGATTTTTGTGTCTTAGGTGAACATTCCTAAAACTAAGAACACCTACTGCAAGAACAAGGAATGCAAGAAGCATACCTTGCACAAGGTGACCCAGTATAAGAAGGGTAAAGACAGTCTTGCTGCCCAGGGAAAGCGTCGTTATGACCGCAAGCAATCTGGTTATGGAGGTCAGACCAAGCCCGTCTTCCACAAGAAGGTAACACTAAAGCAACAACCCTGATTCACATTTGATTTGCCTTATTTTGATCCCTAATTGCAGTCTGAGAAGCAATGTAGGTGTTGAGAATTTACTCTGGGAAATATGTTTCAGTTAATCATGTGAAATTCTTGTAGGAATGATCTGTTACTTTGCCTGCTAATCATTTGTATTTCTTGGAACAGGCTAAGACAACCAAGAAGATTGTCCTGAGGCTTCAGTGCCAAAGTTGCAAGCATTTCTCCCAACGCCCTATTAAGGTAATGTCCGAGACATTCTTTATCTTTGCTAAACGCTTACAGTCTCATCAGTTCTATTGCTTACATCTGTATGTGGGTTTTGCAGAGGTGCAAGCACTTTGAGATCGGTGGAGACAAGAAGGGAAAGGGAACATCTCTCTTTTAAGTTGTTTCATCTATCTTCTTTTTTCTTTTGTTTGGTACCTGTCTCTTTTCTTTTCGATACTCAGATACACTTTGAATCTGCCAGAAATGGTTGTGGTGTTTAATTTTATAGGACAGTATCGTATGGATATCTTTTATCTTTTAATTTTGTGGACCAATCTTTCTTCATTAGGTTTCAGTTGAATTCTTTAGAACGTATAACAACAATATCTAAGCTTTAAAAAGTTATTACACTCAATGATTGCTAATTAAATGACAATAAATAATTCTTAGTGTGGTACAATATTATTTTGATCCTATATTTGAGCAAGGTACTAGGTAGAAGCAGAGATTATACGATATAAGCACTGGCTTTTAAAGTTTTTTTTTCTTTTTCTTGCTTCATACTTTACATATAGACTTTCCTTCTTGCCAATTTGTGTTTTGTCTATGAGATCAGCACACTAACTGACCTTCCTCTTCCATGCTATTGGTTATTGTGGTAGAATCTGTGAACTGTGGAAACGTTATAGATAGTGTTGTGTGTATGAACACCAGCATAACCATTAGCATTAGCTTTACTCCCCCCTTACAATAATATGTAAATATAGTTTCGTATTGCAATGTGATTGTAAATTAGTGAACTACACGATGCAATCATAGTTTCCCATTCGATATCTTATATTACAATCGGTCATTTCAAATTTGTAATTGACAATTTACAGCATAAATACTATTCTTGTTTTGAAATTTACTAATCAGAGTGATTAAAAAATGGTAATCAACGTACCCCATTAAAACGTTATATTATCATCACATCAACTTACTCATGTGAAGATGTGCATTATGTAGTGTATTTACTACATAACAAACTCGTACTTTTTATCTTATGTGTTAAATGGTGATTTAATATATATCTTCTGTGACTGTACCTATGTTATATCATCTTTTCTGCAACACTGCAACACAATAGTCAAGTAGTTCTGTTCTGTGTGTACATAATTCTCGCTGAGAAAATTTGCAACGCCAATATAGTAATATCTGCAAGAAGTGGCAACAATTCTAGTCGATTGTAAAATACACATCTGAATATAACTCAAACTTTCAATATTGTATGAAAGAAGAAGAGAGAGTAAAACATATATGAATCCAATATATCTACTTGCATTTGATAAGTGATCCATTAGGTAATATACATAAACTGAATGTTAGTAATATCTTTGTGATAAGGTTAGTAATTTGCAGAGATGACATAGTGATTGAGAGATTTTATTCACAAATTTAATAATAAACAAGGGGAAAGAAGCAACAAAACTTGACAGACATGGATTTACGTAATAATGATCGACAGTGAGAATATATATATAGGTGAAACTACATTGTTGTCAAACCCTAGTAAGGGGTGAGAAAGAGCATGGAAAACAGAGACAAAGAGTAAGGAAAACTGGTTTTTTAATTACTAATAACTAATCCTTAGCATTTGAACCAAAAACATCATTAGCAATGTTGACATTGTTGCTTTCATCTCAGGGTCTGAAGAATTTCCACGGATACTCATTACATAACAAGCCGTCTTTGCGGTTCTAAACCTAGTCCAAATAAAAGCAGAAATTACGCCATTGAGAACGCCAGTAAATGCAGCCATAGACAGAAAACTCTCACTTGGTGGTGACATGCTTAACCAAAGCTTGAAACATGATAAGGCAACACTCAATGGCAAAAGGAACAGCTACCATATGACCAGAATCCGACGCATGGCATTTTTCAGGTTTGAACAGTAAAATAGTAACTATTGATGTTTATTATACCGAATCCGTACGTAGTACGGATAAATACTAGTATATATATATATAATTCATAGATCATAGATAGAATACACTCTTTGTTTTACAAATGTATAATCAACAACATAGATAAATGCAGTCTACATACTGCATAAAAATTACATGATTATCATAAGAGAGGGATCGATCGAAACTTTTACTTAGAAGCAAAATGGAGATAGAGAAACACAAACAGCAGTACGACCGGGAACACCAAGAGGAGTGGAGGAGACGGAGGAGCCACAGGCCCCATTATCAACGGAACGAACAATAAGATGAGTGCAACGACAACAACCGCCAGAACAGAACCCATCCCAAATCCAAACTCATTCGCCATTTTCTTCTTCTTTTTTTTTTCGAAATGACAATTCAATTCTGTGTTTGTCTCTAACTGGCGAAACTATATAAACAGAATCGGACATCAAACCTACGGTTGTGTCGTTTCCCCAAGAATTAGAGACAGCGTTTCGTATAAAAAATGCATGAATGAAACACAACACAAAAACCTTTGACGTTAATAATCACCTCTAACCTCTCCAGTACGGTGCGTTTCGTTGTATTGGTGTAGTTTTTGGTATTGCCAGCAAGTTCAATGGTGGAGTGTTAAAAAAAGATTTTAAGTATGCTTTTAATTATAATAATTAGAAATATTGAAGTTAAAAACTTTTTTAAAAACTGTAAAATGGTATGCTTCAATGGTAGATCCTAATTTTGGGTTCTTAAATTTTTGTTAAAAATTATTTTGACTGTAAAAAACAAAGAGTAGTTAACAAGTCTATCAAACACACATTTATCTGCAAAAAAAAAAAAACAGCTTAAGATTTATAGCAATATCTAAAGACAATGTGATTTACAACTGAATCAGGCTCAAAAGCCGCAGATCTCTGTTCCCTGTCAAAGCCTTCCATCTACTGATACGGTCATGAATCGAGGCTATAGGAGTCAGTGACTCAAGTCCAAGCTGGTGGTCGAAAAGCCGCCTTACAAGGTTGTCAACGATGCAAACTTCGTAATTCTTCTTGGACAAGTGAAGGGCAGTAGCCCAACCGCAGTAACCATCTCCACCAATGACCATAACACGTTTTGGTTTAGACGATGAATCATTGGCTGATGTTTCAGGTGGTGCTTGTTGGATAAGGGGCACAGCAGTAGCTCTGAAAACGGAACTTGTTCTTCTCGGTTTATTCTCTTGGAAGAGGAGTCCTTTGAGAGAAGATCTTGAAATACACTGAGGATTGAAGAAGGTGTGCCCTAAACCAAACGGCTTAATGGAACTCTTGCTACTGGTGCTGCTGTTAAGTGAGATAACTGAAGGGCATGAAGCTGAAAGTAGATGCGCCATTTTTAAAAGGTTTTGTTTTGATTCTATCAAAACACACATTCACCTGCAAAAAAAAAAAAAAAAAACAGCTTAAGATTTATGGTAATATCTAGGAGACAATGTGATTTACAACCAAAACCAGCCATGATTCTGCTAATTTCTCTATTCTTTTTTTCTAAAAACTGAAATCAAATTCCAGAAACTAAATCAATAAAAATCGAAACTTTATCCTCATGCACACACCGCCACTAAACCAGGCTAAATCAGCTCTTCCCAAGACTGAATATTTTGATCAACTAAAGTAGATTCTGTTAAAAACAGAGTCAGATACAGTAAGAAAAGAGGTACATTGATGGAGACTAACATGAAATTTAGACAAAAGTACTCAAGTTACAAATCGGAGAAATCAAATAGATGATAAGAAGAAGACTGCTTACCCTTTCGAAGAAGAAGCTTCAAGACTTTGATTTGCAGTGAGGGGATTTTACTTCTCTCTCTTCTCCCGGAAATGATGAGATGATGAGTCACATAAATAAAAACCATTAGATAGATAGATATACCCAACGCATATTCTTATTTATTCCCCTACACAAATTCTTTGGCCCTTATTTGTTCGGGTCTTAATCAATTTCAAACAAAATAATCGAAGAAGAAGTAGAGGAAGAGATGAAACTCACTTGCTAAAATCAAACACCCAATCGACAAAGACCCAATTTTAATCAAACAAATATACAGCAAAAAAACAAAGACCCAATCGACAGTCATAAACACTAACTTTGCTAAAATAAATACCCAATCGAAAGAACCCTAATTTTACTAGTCAATTCCCAAATCAGGAAACTCTAGATTTCTAATTTCTACTCTCAATTCAGAAGATAGTAAAGAGCTACACTACAATTCGACGGATTGAGACTTCAGAGGAAAATCACAGAGGAGGAGGATCGGGTCGAAAGAAACAAAAATCTTTGATCGATTTTTTTTCTTTCTTTTGTTAATTTCTCCAACCAATGACAGAACAACACATATACGACGATCCTAAACGATTCTAAAAATGCTTAACTTAGAATCGATTTTAGCATTATTAATGTATTTTGATTTATTTTTAATCATAAGCATTCCTTAACAATCGGTTAAAAATCACCGTTGAACTTGCTCTAACGCAGCGTTTCGCATCGCATCGACGTGTAGTATTAAATTTTATTTAAAACGCGACGTCTATGAATAAAATTCGAAATCTCAACCACTACTAACCTCAAAACGCTGCGTATTTTGCATTTATTGCTATCACGTTGTTTAAATACTTCGTGACTTAAACGCTGCGTTTAGTGAGTCCATCGACATAAAAAATTTCGAAATCTCAACTATTATTAATTTTGGTAACCCCGCCCAAATATTTTGAAATTGAAACTCTATAATTTTATCGATTTGTGCTTTCATTTTTTTCCCCTTCAAAATCGAAAGTTTTTTTTTTCTCCAGACATTTGATTTTAAAGACCGATGTTACATTTTTTTGTCGATGTTAGCTTCTTCAAACCGCCGCCGGGTCATTTGGATCGAATCAGAAACCAGTGCTTAGTCCTGTTCTGCGGATCGATAAGTCCGCCGTGAGAGGTGAGGGTCGGGTTACGCGATCCACGACGTCTTCTGGTTTGCGAGGTAGGAGCTCTAGCCCATATGATTTGATTAGGGTTTTCACTGATTTGAGAAAGAGAAATGGATCTAGGGTTATTGGGGGAAAGGGTGAATCGGATCAGGAGGATAAGAAATCTGGGTTCAAACAGGGTGAGAGTGAGGATAAGGTTGGTTTTGTAATCTGTGATTCAACTAGGGTTTGTGAAGAGACTAGTGTTCCAGTGAAATCAAGCAAATTTGAAGATTCTAGCTTGGCCAGAAACTCGATTTCTGATGCTAAGGCACATGCTGTTAAAGTTGGAAAGATTGTGAAAGGTACTACCAGTGTAGGTTTAAGAAGGAAGTCTTTGGATAGTGTTGGCAAGGCAATGGAGATGTCAAAAGAGATCAGAGGGAATGAAGGAAGTAGCACCAATAGCTCTAGTAAATACCCGAGTAAGTTGCATGAGAAGCTTGCTTTTCTTGAAGGAAAGGTCCAGAGAAGAACAAAACTACTCAGCTGACGAAACCGAAAGCCTCGGTTATGAGCTGGAAGACAGACTCTTTCCTCACCAGAGGTTGCTTAGGAACAGAACTCATTCCAAAACATCTTCACATGTTTCAACAGGCCATGATTCTGTTGAGTCCAACAAGGCAGTAAATGTTGAAGAAAACCCCTCAGCTCCTGTTGAGGAGAATGCAATAGCTCTAGAGTTCTTGGCCTCACTTGACAAGGAAAAAGTCACATCTATGAGTGACCAGAAAGTCTGGAAGTGCAGGAAACGGATAGAGAGGAACCGTCAAAGGAAAATGATGCTTCAAAAGGCGACGGCACACACGAGCTTCACCCAAGAGCGAAAATGGTGTCTCTCTTCTCTCTCTCTCTTTCTTTAGATTTCTCTTTGAGACTTAGTATTTCTCCTATAGTTTGTCTTTGGTCGCTGATGTATGTAGCTTTAGATCTGTTTTGTGTTTGTTTCTGGTTTTGCATCTGAAATCGAGTATTATTAGAGTCTATAATGCTCAGTCTTTGAATCGGTTGTGCTGTTGCCTTCTTTGTTGTACTTTGAGGATTTGATTCACTTCGTCTCTGTGAAGAGCAGAGCAGAAATGATGTAACGTCGTGCATTTCTTATGCAATTCAGTTCTGATTTTTAGGGAAATTTGGAAATTTGTATGTTCATTTCAAGGATTTGTAATTTTAGGATTCACAAACTGTTTATTGACTAGTTGAGTAGTCAGTTCGTGTTGTAGCAATCAGTTCTGAATGATTTAGGAGAATGAGGAAGTTTTATTAATACATTGAAGTGTCTAAACTTAAGGGCGTATGTGGATTCTGTTTTATGATGGTAATCAGTTCTGTATGTTGTTCAAACCATTTCTTGTGCTAGTTCAACTCAAAATGGTTTAATTTTCTGTGTCTTAGGTGAACATTCCTAAAACTAAGAACACCTACTGCAAGAACAAGGAATGCAAGAAGCATACCTTGCACAAGGTGACCCAGTATAAGAAGGGTAAAGACAGTCTTGCTGCCCAGGGAAAGCGTCGTTATTATGGAGGTCAGACCAAGCCCGTCTTCCACAAGAAGGTAACACTAAAGAAACAATAATGCTCTGATTCAGATTTGATTTGCCTTATTTTGATCCCTAATTGCAGTCTGAGAACAAATGTAGGAGTTGAGATTTTACTCTGTGAAATATGTTTCAAATAGCCTGTTGCCTATGAAAGTTTTATAGGATTATCTGTTCCTACGCCTGTGCTCATCATTTGTCTTTCGTTCTAACAGGCTAAGACAACCAAGAAGATTGTCCTGAGGCTGCAGTGCCAAAGCTGCAAACATTTCTCTCAACGCCCTATTAAGGTAATGTGTGAGACATTCTTTATCGTTGTTAAACACTCCTTTGGTATCGGTTCAGAGCCATTTGTGTGTCGGTTTTGCAGAGGTGCAAGCACTTTAAGATCGGTGGAGACAAGAAGGGAAAGGGAAAGGGAAAGATATTACACTCAAAGATAGCTTATATAATCAAAAGACCATAAATACATCTTGTGGCGTAATAATATTTTGATCCTATATTTGGTAGATAAAATTCTGCAACACAAAAGTCAAGTAGTTCTGTTCTGTGTAAATATTTCTCGCTGACAGAATTTGCAACACTAATATCTGCGATAAGTGGCAACAATTCTACTCGATTGTAAAATACACATCTGAATATAACTCAAAGTTTCAATACTGTAGGAAAGAAAGAGAGAGTAAAAAATATATGAATCCAATATACATAAACTGAATGCTTGTGATTGCAGAAGAGATGACATAGTGATTGAGAGATTTCATTCATTCATTCACTGAATAATAAAACAAATGGAAAGAAGCTACAAAACTTTTGACAAACATGGTTTTGCGTGGAGAAAAACATACAAGTTAAACATACTAATAAAGATCATTGACACTGAGAATATATATAAAGGTGAACTACATTGTTGTAAAACCCTAGTTGATCGTGTTGTTCATGCCCTCAAAGTCATAATCTAGAATACGGATGCTAAGTTATCTTCTATGACCGGTGTTTGGTACGTGCTCGACATAAAAGAATCAGTGGAAAGTGGATCGTAGCCAGGAAATAGTGAAGAAAACTCCAAATCCATCCCACAAAGATCCCAAACACCATCGACCCCAAAATTATCTGTGGGCGGCACCGGAAAATAATCGCCGAACGTAAAAGGATCGAACAGAGAAGAATCCGAAACACCGACATCCGTGAAAGCAGAATAAGATCCTAAACTGGAATCAGTTTCGTGGTAGCCAGGGAACTCGTCAAACCCTAATCGATCTTCCGGCATCATCATAGCCACGTTACAATTTGTAATGGTGGCGTTTTCTGAAACCCTAATATGATCATCTTCTTCCGTCTCCTTCGGCTTAGAGTTCTTCGAGTCGCCCCTTCTTAACATACTTGTCTTTCGTTGCTTGATTCCAACTAGTTGAGAGCTAAGCTTATCGATATGTCTCCTCAAATCCTCAACCGACAAACCCTTGATATCAGAGACGAAGTCGTAAAGATCGCAAGCGTGATTCTTTCTCTTCTGATCGCTTATCGCATTGAACTTTCCAACGATCCCTGATAGGGCTTGTGGGTTATCTTGCGGCTCGGGCCAGACTTGGAGATCGTTGTTGGGGCCGTAACAGATGAATCCGACAGAGTTGCCGCATAGAACAGAGAGCTCTGTCGCTTTCTTCTTAAAGCCTGGAAACTTCTTTTTGAAAAAGTTTTTCTTCGTCTTCAAATCAACATCAGCATCAGAGAAATTACGGGGAGGAGCCATCGCGGTGTATTCAGAGAGAAAGTAAGAAAAAGTAAGTTTCGATCGCGGTGTATTCAGAGAGAAAGTAAGAAAAAGTAAGTTTCGATCGTGAGAAGTAAGATCGCGGTGTATTCAGAGTCTCTGTTCGTGAGAAGTGAAAACCTAGAAAAAGTAATATATTATATATATATATATAGACGCTCTATCTCAATCCCACAACTATCTCGTAATTTCCTTTTTTTCGTTTCCAACTTTTTTTTGTTGAGTTTTATTATAATTAATTGCATTCCAAGGGTAATTATGATGTGCAAAATGATTAATTTTTTTCTTCAATCCACCGTAAAAAATTATATATATATATATATATATGTTTTTAAGTACATTTTGAGATTTATCATTTTATTTGTACTTATTTACAAATTTAATCCCTAAACTTAATCTCGCTTAATTACGAGGAGCCATCGCGTTGTTCGATCCTAATGTAATGACGAGAAGCGAGAACCTACTATATATAGTGACAAAGCGAGAACCTATATAACGACTAGATGTGAAAACCTAGAAAAGGCTTATGTTATGTGCATTGAGTTTTTTCATCATAAATTTGATTTTTTATTGTATAAAAAAATTTGAGAACTCTTTATTAATTAAAAATAATTAACTCTTTTTTAATGTTATCTTATTTTGCATTTTATCTTAAATTATTATTTAAAATAATTAATAATTTTAAAACATATTAAATATGTTTAATTTTATTAATTAGTTATATTTTATACCATATACTATATTATCAATAATACAATTATAAATACTAATATAGTTAGTAAAAGTTTTACAAATAGTACCTTTTTTCAACTCTCAGAATTTGTTTATTCATACTAAAATTTTTATTGTATCAACTAATATTATTTTTAAATAATAAATATTTTATTATATAAACTTGGGTTTTCAAAGTTAGCCATTAATAGTATCATGACAAGTGTCAAGTATACTGATGAGATATCGACATGTGTCAAGTTATCAATCTCAGATTTTGACTTATGTAAAAGTTAATATTTAATAGGAGGAATTTGATTAATAAAAATAAAATATTTTGTTTTAAAAATTTTTAATAATGTAAAAAGATAATTATCAAAAACTACAGAATTTATAATTAAAAAAATACAAAGTTTTATTAAATAATTATAAGCAGATTATATATATATATATTTCATAAAATTTGAAAATATAATATTATTTACTTATTTTTAATTTTAAATTACTAATTCTACAAAAAAAATATAGAAAAAGGAATTAAGAAAAATATACAGTTAATTTTTAATTCTAAATTTTGTAGATATTCACTTCTATATGAACATAGATCGTCTCATATTTAAATAATTTATTCACAACGCTGCTTTCAACTTTGTTTAATTGAGAAATTTTTTTTAATGGAAAGGTAAATTTTTATTATTTTTTTCTCATACTTTTGGAAATGACCCGTCCCGTTTTTTTAATAATAAATAATAAATATATAACTATAATATAATAATAAACTACAACTAGTGGTCCCATACCCACTAGCCACCTAATCACAATAACAATCATCAGCGGAAAACATTACCAATATCCAATAAATATAAATAGCCAATATTAATTCCAAATCATAAACTAATGATCCAAACAACATAAACCAAAGAACCAGCAATTCTAAACAACATTCTAGGACTCCACTCTAGCAACCTAACAAAAGCCAGACAACCAAGCGAACCACTAGAACATCCTCCTCTTCATCGCCCTGATTCCACGGTCATACTTTGCCTTTACCTGCACCACAAACACATATTGCAATGCATGAGTATTTAATAAATACTCAGTAAGGCAATCCTCCCATCTACTGGGCTATACACACAAGCAATAGAGACATCTCTAACCATCAACCAACAATCATCAATCAACAATCAACAATCAACAAGCCAAACAACACATAGATTAGAGAAATCTCCAGCTTAGATAAGCCATGGTCCTGCACTTACCTTAACAAGTGATTCACAAAACTAAATACAACCAAATGAGAGGCTTTCCAATATCCAAGAACAACCATACTTGTTCCTACAACCAATCACAACAAAAAACAAATATTAAAAACAAACTGCCAGAAAAACAGAAAAGAACAACCTCACAAGTGAAACCACAAAATCAAAACTAACTGTTCACTTTCTAATCCCTCCGGTGAAAAGCAAGGTATATACGTCCAGAAGCTTCTCACAAAATTTCAGCACGATCAGATAATAGATGAAACCGCAATCGTCCTCGTAACACCCGCTGGTCTCAATCCGCGAATGAGAAGAAACACCCCACGAAACTGCCAATATCTCTTTTCAAAACGATTTGACCAGTCGAATCCTCCTTCTCCCAAACCCTGACAGTTCTGTTTATCTCTTAACACTAAGGAAAAAGCTTGATCTGCTTCTCTTTCTCCTTTGCACCAAATAACCAACACTTAACTGTCTTTCTCTCCCTCTCTCAGATGAAAATGTCGGCCAAAGCACAAAAGCATGAGAGGAGGCGTGAGTTGAGAAAGAGATTAGGGGTTTTTGGTTTAATTAGATTAAACCATAATTTAATTAAACCAAAATTAATTAAAATCCACTCTTTTGGTTTACTCAACATAACCCAAACTCTATTCCAGGAACATGGATGTTACAATTCTCCCCCACCAACATAGATTCGTCCTCGAATCTCGAACAACCATCAGTCAAGGACTCCCGTGCAACCGTCTCCACAGGGGGCACTCCTGCGACCGATCTATAGAAGGTCACCTCTAGGCGATAGACTCACGCTCCAGGCGTCATTTGCTCTCGACTTCTTGGACTTTCCTTTACTCATAGGCCTAAACCTTGAGTTTTTATTGGCTTCTCATCAGACCTAAGTCTGCATGCCAAATGTTGGCTCCTCATTGGGCCTAAACCCGCATGCCATAATATATATAAGGAAAAATCCAAAACTCGTCTCTCATGTTGCCACCCTACAGCGCGCCCCCGTATCGTCATCCGAAGTCGATATACCAACCATATTCCCAAGCCACAAAGTTTCGGAGCATGGCAGTACTAGGAGAATCTAAGTCCCCCAAGAGCCGCGAGCAAACAATTCTGAACATGTCTGAGTCCTATCCCTATCCAGGTTTCCTTCCCGTGGTTTGCGTAAAACATCTCAATGTCCTACCAACAACATATTCCCTCACTGGAATACCTAATGACCACACAAGGATCATAAACATGCCACAAGGGCCAGACAAATGTCCTAAACAGGACCGTCACAAAGACCAAACAAATGTCCTAAAGAGGACCATCACAAAGACCAAGCAAATGTCCTAAAGAGGACCGTCACAAAGACCAAGCAAATGTCCTAAAGAGGACCGTCACGAAGACCATCTGTCCCGAAGGACCGTCACAAAGACCATCTGTCCCGAAGGACCGTCACAAAGACCATCTGTCCCGAAGGACCGTCATAAAGACCATCTGTCCTGAAGGTTCGCCTAAACAGGCACTCTGGCTAAACAGCCCGCCACAAAGGCCACACTATTGGCTAAACAGCCCGCCACAAAGGCCACACAATGGCTAAACAGCCCGCCACAAAGGCCACACACGGCTAAACAGCTCGCCACAAAGGCCACACAATGTCTAAAAAGACCGCCACACACAGGTATACTGACTCGAAAGTCCACCACTAAGGCTACACAAGCCCCTCCAAGGCTCTTCATCGCTAAAATGGATAAATTCTAACTCCTGTAAAACTTTCCATATTTAGCACTTTCCATCTTGGAAACTTTCCACTTTTGGAAACTCCTAATTCAGGAAACTTTCCTCCAAAAACCCCGCCTCACGAAAACTTTGTACCCCGAGCACCACCTCATTTTGTTACTGAGTCGCACATCCAACCACCCCAAGCGACCGAGTAAACAAGAGAGATGGGCTGGAATACTCCATTCCCGCTCCAGCCACGGATTACAGATGGAACCAGGCTAAACAAGCTCAAGTCGCGGCTTGCTTCTCATACCACTTCTTGAACCTTGCCTTCATCTTTGCCTCAGGCTCCCAAGTCTGCTCCTCAAAACCATCACAGTCCCACAAGACTCTCATCAAAGGAATCTTCTTCTTCCGAAGTTCCTTGATCCTCCTCCCGAGAACCCTCACTGGTCTCACCTCCAAAGTCATGTTAGGCTGAAGATCCTCCGGAATCTTAGCCAACACATGCTCACCCTCACGAAGACACTTCCGCAACATAGACACATGGAAAACCTTATGGAATGCACGCATAACCTCAAGTTACTCCAGTCCATATGCCACTGGTCCAACTCGCTCAATCATTCTGAATGGACCCATATACCTCGGACTCAACTTAGTCTCTGACAATGACCTGTTCGGACCCCGCAACATGGCCATCTTGAGGTACACTCTGTCTCCTACCTGAAACTCAAGATCTTTTCTCCTCTTATCATCATAACTCCTCTGCCTATCCTGAGCCTCCTTCATGTTCAGCTTGAGAACCCGAATTTTCTCTAAGGTCTCCTGAACAAAACTAGCACCAAACATGATCCTCTCCCCCACCTGAGTCCAGCATAACGGTGTACGACATGGTCTCCCATACAAAGCCTCATAAGGAGCCATCTTAATACTCGCCTGATAACTGTTGTTGTAAGCAAACTCTATCAGGTTCAGGTGATCTGTTTAATGGCCACCCCAATCCAACACACACATCCTCAGCAAATCCTCCAGCGTCTGGATCGGCCTCTCAGACTGTCCATCTGTCTGGGGATGATAAGGTGTACTCATATGCACCTTAGTGCCCACCTCTACCTGAAATGCTTTCCAGAACACCGAAGTGAACTTAGAATCCCTGTCAGACACAATGCTCGCTGGCACCCCATGCAATCTGACTATTTCTCTCACATACTTCTTAGCCAAAACCACTGCTCCATCAGTCTTCTTAATGGCCAGAAAATGTGCTGACTTAGTCAACCGGTCCACAATGACCCAAATAGCATCAAAGGTCCGTGACACTGGCAATCCTACCACAAAATCCATAGTAATCATATCCCACTTCCACTCAGGAATGGGTAGACTCTTCAGCAACCTGCCAGGAACTTGATGCTCAGCCTTCACTAGCTGACACACATCGCACCTCACGACCCAACTAGCTACATCCTACTTCATCCCGACCCAGTGATAGTACCTCTTGAGATCACGGTACAAATTAGTCGCTCCTCGATGAATAGAAAACCTGCTCGCATGAGCCTCTCTCAGGATCTCCTGTCTCAACTCCTCATCCTTGGGCACACAAACCCGACCGTGCACCAAGATAGTTCCATTATCTGAGACCTGATACTCTAAATCCACATTCTTAGAGGCATTCACCAGCCCCAAATCCTTCTCCTGATCCAACCGCACCCTACCCAGAAGATCTGCTCTATCAACTGCTTCCAAACCCAACGGTTCCTGTGAAACAGCACACAACCTCAACGCACTGATCTCTCCTACCAGAGACTCCAACTCCTGCTCAGGCAAAGCCAACACTGGCATAGTAGTCAATATCTCTTTCAGGCTTGCAAAACCCTCTACTCACTCATGTGACCAACAAAAGGAACATCCTTCCCTATCAACTTAGTCATCAGACGTGCCTTGCTTACAAAACCCTACACAACTCTCCTATAGAGCCTGCCAACCCAAGGAAGCTCCTGACCTCTGTGGCATTCTGCGGTCTAGGCCAATCTCTGATAGCCTGAATCTTCTCCGGATCTACAGAAATTCCCTTTGCAGAAATAATATGACCCAGAAACTCATCTCACGATGCCAAAAAAACTGCACTTGTTCAACTTAGCAAACAACTTCTGCTCCCCCAGATTCTCCAGAACTGCTCTCAAATGTATTGCATGCTCTTCAGGACTCTTAGAAAATACCAGGATAGCATCGATGAAAATGATGACAGACACGTCCAGAAACTCCTAAAACACGCTGTTCATCAACCTGATAAACGCTGCTGGCGCGTTAGTCAACCCGAACGACATCGCCACAAACTCATAAACCCATACCTCATCCTTCTTCTTGACGAACACCGATGCTCCCCACAGTGAAGTGATAAGACAAAAGAGTCCCCTGCTCAACAAATCCTCTAGCTGCGTCTTCAGCTCTAATAAACAAAAAATCAAGTATGCCGACATCAGCTCACCGCCACCTGAATATCAACCTTCTTGTCCATCGAAGAACCTTAAGTAACTTTTTTCTTAGGGAAACTTCCACAAGATAGCTTATTACAAAGTTAGCTTTTCGCTTAGCAATTCTCCACAGCAAATCATCAATACGAACGTAATAAAACAAACAAGTACCATACGTTCGCACATTCTGATTCACCGCGTCAAATACTTTGAAGGCCGCCAACTCAAACCTATTGCCTTGTCTCCCTCAGCAAGCTTACCAAAACCTTGGATCTTGCAACCCTGTCCATCTCCAATGAACGTAATCCAACATCGTCGCAACGATTAGATTATCCTGCCATGAAGGCTTCTCATGAACTTATGTATCTGGCAAACATGCCTTTCCCGGCTCAGACCTGCTGTAACTCCCCTTCCCGGCGAAACAGCCACACATTCATAACCGCTCTGGTTCATAAAACCCTGACCCATTGGTCAACACATCTAAAACCCGAGATTAAACCACCGTCAATCTCTCGAGGTCTACATTCAATCGGGTTGTTTATACTCACGTCCTAGGTATTGCTTGCTCCCAAATCCACCACCCTTAGATTGCAACCTTCGAGCCATACCGATCTCACTCTCAGACCAGCGTCTTCGAGTTATACCGTCTCACTCTTGGAACACAATCCTCAAGATCTCGGTATCAGGGGAACTACTCATCCCCTCAGGGGAACATAATCCCCTCTGCCACTCTCGGAGCCCCCAGCCCTTCGAGCTATCGGTATTCAGGAGAATCACCATCCCCTCAGGAGCAACAATCCTTAACCACTATAAACATCTCCCGACCAAAAGTACCTCTTGTGGTCCAAGTATAACATTGCAATGTTACACTTGCCCACTCAACTTCTAATATCCAACTGGATTACCCAACAAGCTGCAAAAATATCTGCTCCAACTACAAATGTCCGCCCATCTGCCTCTCTAGGCTCGATACCTCTCGAGAAGAATCTCGCACCAACGTATACAACTGCTCCATCCTCCTAACATAAGATGGAAACTCCTCAACATCCGCAGCCCTTGGCTGCACCCCGCCACATGTGGTACAACTGGAGCATGCACTGGTACCCCTCTCGGTAACCGCTCCACCAGCACGCCAACAGATCCGCCAAGCGATCATCTCGACTCTGGGCTACACCTGCTGCAACCCCACCTCTGGGTTTCCAGCACCCCCGACACGCTCACTGGCTAACCCCTCTGGTCCCTCCTGATACGCTTGCGACCCTCTGACGTACCTCCTCGTGGAACTCTGGACCCCACACTCGCTGGCCTCGGGACCCGCCCGAACATGACCACGACCACGTCCCCGTCCACGACCAACAACTCAAACACCTTTAACCACTGCACTTCCAAGAACAGAGACTAACAAGCAATCTTAACATAACACAAAAACACAAAAACACAAACTCACCGTGGAATCACATTGTCGGCTCGAAGAGGATGTTCTAGGACTCCATGCCACACAAAATTGACTAACTCACATAATCAATCAAAGCATGCAAATCCCAAACATCTACAGCACAAAGCCTAGTGAACCCAAACCTAGAACCGTAAGGGCTCTGATACCAAAATGAAACGACCCGTCCCATTTTTTTTAATAATAAATAATAAATATATAACTATAATATAATAATAAACTACAACTAGTGGTCCCATACCAACTAGCCACCTAACCACAATCACAATCATCAGCGGAAAACATTACCAATATCCAATAAATATAAATAGCCAATATTAATTCCAAATCATAAACTAATGATCCAAACAACATAAACCAAAGAACCAGCAATCCTAAACAACATTCTAGGACTCCACTCTAGCAATCTAACATAAGCCAGACAACCAAGCGAACCACTAGAACATCCTCCTCTTCATCGCCCTGATTCCACGGTCACACTTTGCCTTTACCTGCACCACAAACACATATTGCAATGCATGAGTATTTAATAAACACTCAGTAAGGCAATCCTCCCATCTACTAGGCTATACACACAAGCAATAGAGACATCTCTAACCATCAACCAACAATCATCAATCAACAATCAACAATCAACAAGCCAAACAACACATAAACAAGCAGATTAGAGAAATCTCCAGCTTAGATAAGCCATGGTCCTGCACTTACCTTAACAAGTGATTCACACAAACTAAATACAACCAAATGAGAGGCTTTCCAATATCCAAGAACAACCATACTTGTTCCTACAACCAATCACAACAACAAACAAATATTGAAAACAAACTGCCAGAAAAACAGAAAAGAACAACCTCATAAGTGAAACCACGAAATCAAAACTAACCGTGAACTTTCTAATCCCTCCGGTGAAAAGCAAGGTATATACGTCCAGAAGCTTCTCACAAAATTTCAGCACGATCAGATTATAGATGAAACCGCAATCGTCCCTGTAACACCCACTGGTCTCAATCCGCGAATGAGAAGAAACGCCCCACAAAACTGCCAATATCTCCTTTCAAAACGATTTGACCAGTCGAATCCTCCATCCCCCAAACCCTGAAAGTTCTGTTTCTCTCTTAACACTAAGGAAAAAGCTTGATCTCCTTCTCTTTCTCCTTTGCACCAAATAACCAACACTTAACTGTCTTTCTCTCCCTCTCTCAGATGAAAATTTCGACCAAAGCACAAAAGCATGAGAGGAGGCGTGAGTTGAGAAAGAGATTAGGGGTTTTTAGTTTAATTAGATTAAACCAGGATTTAATTAAACCAAAATTAATTAAAATCCACTCTTTTGGTTTACTCAACATAACCCAAACTCTATTCCCGGAACACGGATGTTACACTTTTTCCTTTTTTCAGTTGAAAATAGGTAAGATTAATATGTTGATCTAAAAAAAATATTAATATATGCGTCTTTTTTTCTAATACTGTATTTGAAAATTTATTGTAGTAATTTTAGATTTTTTTATTTAATTTCTATTTTCATCTTTGAATAATTTTCGATTCATATATTACTGTGCTTATAATTTTCTATTGTTTCTTTAATTATGCCAAATTATTTTTTTCCTAATTCTCAACCTTGATTGGTTGGTCATAAATCCTAGGTTTAAAAGAATTGATTTGGTCACACATGTCACCAAAATGTACTTATTTTTCGGTCAAGGGTCCTCAGAGAACTTCATGATGGGTGACCTTTCTGGAAGTGATTGTCAGAACTGTACGAGTGAGGACGAAACACATGAAAAGATTATTTGTTGATTTGTAGGGTTGGTAGCCAAGTTTTTAAAGTCTCACAGACGTAACAAACCGGCAATCAAATATGTATGGGTCTACGGGCCAGAAATGGATGTAGGGCCTACTTAGGAAGGTGGGCCCATGGATTGAGAGTGGACATGGGCTCACTAAGCAAAGTGACGGTTGAGGCGTTACAGAGACAGAGGCTACATCATATTGTGTCAAAGACACTTCCACGAATACATTGGAAAATTTAACATTAGTTACTATCAAAAGATTTTGTGACGTTAGAAAAAGGATTTTATTTTTTTTGGTTGTCGGAGCAACTATTTTTAGATAGCAAAAAGGCGTGAACATTTTCTCTCTACACAGGAGGAGGGCATAGCCGAGGTTCTCTCTATGCTAAAGAAGGTTGGACACAAGGTTATCTCCCCAGGAGAGGAAGGTGGAGGAGGTTGGACACAATGTTATCTCTCCAAGGGAGGAAGGCGGAGCCAAGGTTTCCAGGCTTTCTTCTTAAAGCTTGGAAACCTCTTTTTGAAAAACTTCTTCTTCAAATCATCAAACTTGTTACGAGGAGCCATCGTATTCAGCGAGAAAAATCAAAAAGTAAACTTTCGATCGTATGAGAACTTTTTTTTATTTTTTGTTTCGAACAAATATATGGAATGTCGAAACTTCTCTAGGTTTTGTATTTTACTTATGTTACATATAAATTTGTTTCGACCTTGATTTTTATCCGATATATATAGACATATAGTGAGAACGTTTAACTACATTACGAACTTATCTAAGTCTAATTCATGTGCAAATTATTTCACAAAATTTACCTTTGAATTAATATGTTTTTTTGAATAGTAATCTTAAATACTTATTTTTTTCCGTAACCGGTTTATGGAATAGTGGAATTTGTTCCTTACTTGCTAGCATGGGAAATATTACTAGGCCATGGCTCACTTGGTTAAGTCTTTCTTTCTGATATTACCCAATCTAATAACATTTTACCTAAATTGTTGTTCTTCTATACACTACTAGTATTTCATCCCGTATGCAATATAAATTTGTTTAATTGTTGCCCATTTGAATAGGGGAAAAAATAGTAATCTTAAATACTTATTTTCTTTTCTATTTTATATGATCATTTATTTGAAATAAACAATTTTCGATTTGGTATGATTTCGATTGGAAAAAAGTAAAATGGATTTTATGTGTGAGAGGGTTTCCAACGATACTAAAATTCGACACTAAATTCCAAATAAGCTTTAATTTATTTTAAACATGTTAGTTAATTGGATGATGTTCAATATATGTGCAATAAGATGGTATATTCAAAAATATTTTTTCTCTTTTCTCTGTCTGCGATAACCGACGCTTGCAGACAACTTCTCACCGGCAAGCTTTTTCCCAAGTGTTTCCTGGCCGGCGTCGACCTCGTTGACGCCAGTCGGTGATTTCCCTTTGTTTCTAGTTTCATTTCTCTATTTCAATTTACAAATCCCTAATAAATTGGCCAATGATCTCTGCAATTTCATTGGTTTTCTTATTTCAAATCTTCGTTATTTTCCTTTCCTTTGGGATGAGATTCGTTCTGACCAGAATCCAGCGAATTTTCCGGTGGTGTGTCGATGCCTATCCGCTGAATGTGTGTTTAAGCGGTTTCCCTTGTTCTTTGTATGAAATTGTTCTTCATCCCCATTGTCGGTTTTGCTTCGGCATGAATTTATTTTTGGGAGATGACTTTCAATTTCGAATCTGGGATCCTGGAAAACCAATTGGTAGATTAGATGATGGTAACAATAAGACTCACTCAGATCTTATTGTTAAACATCTTCTCTACCTCTGTTCATCGGTTATGGGGTTTCTACAATCACTCCTAAAGGTGATGGAATTTTTTGATGTTGATGGTTTTTTTATGCTGGTTCTCCAAATCCTTTGCTCCGCTAATTGGTCAATTTGGATATGATGATGCTTTATTTGGATCCAAAGATACATTGCGGTTAATCTATGATGAATTATGGTTGATGTGGTTGAGTCTTTTCACCTCGTCAAGATGGATTCATGGGATTGCTCAAATCCAAGAAAATTTCTTCCTGTTCATGTGCTTGGTGTGTCCGCTGGTGATTTATCATGATGTATTGTGGAACATTATTTCAATTACGATTTGGCGGTTTTGGGTTTCGAAGTCATCTACAAGAACCATTCATTTACTGCCATCAAAAAATATCAACAAAGGAATCGAGATTATGAAGCTATCATGGGTGATATTTACAACCAAATTAACACCATCGCCTAACGCGGGAGATGGAACTGTTTGTGTGGTTAGCGATGTAACTGATGGATCGCAACCCTTTGATTTTCATAAAAAGTTTTGGTGCTACACAAGAGAAAAGATAGCCCAACAAGAAGATCAGACGACGAAGACGATGAAGGAAAATAATAGATTGCATAATCTGTTAGCGTGTAAGGCTTATCTACATCAGAAAACAACGTATTTTTTCACTTTCTCGTATCTTTTGTTATACTTAATTTTTGATTGTATGGTATGCGGAGCTTCACTTTGTACGCTCATTGATACATTTATATTCTCGATTTCAAATTAATGAAGAATGAAGGTGTTTAAAAAAAAAAGATGGTATATTCTTAGTTTATTTATAAAGCTTTTGATTAACCATAATATCTTCTTAAACCCTGGAAATCTCTGTTTGAAAAAGTTCTTCTTCTCCTTCATCAGAGAACTTACGAGGAGCCATGGTCATCGTATTCAGAGAAAAAAAAAAGGTAAGTTTCGATCGTAAGAGAAGGCATGAATTATATGGTACTGTAATAAAATATATAGAGAGACGCTCTCTCTAAATCCCACAACAACGATACTATACCGCGTACAAGATCTTTTTCTAAGATCTCGTATTTTCCTTTTTTTTGTTTCTAACTTTTTTTGTTTAGTTTTATTATAATTAATTGAATTCCAAGGGTGTAATTATGATGTGAAAAGGGATTAATTTTTTTCTTCAGTTTACTGTTAAAAATTATTATATACAATATGTAAGCTAATTTCTATTTTTCTGGTTTTATGGTGAATGCTAACCGTAACCGGTTAATGGAATAGTGGAATTTGTTCTTTAGACCATCTCCAATGATTTTCCCTATTTTTTCTTCTATAATAGAGGATCTCTATAATAGAGATTAGTTTTACTCAAATGGTTTTCCCTATTTATTCCTCTATAAAAGAATATTCTAAATAGATACTATTTTTATTTTGCAATTAACACTTTTAATTTATAAAAATTACAAACTAACCCATTTTACTTTAAATTTTGTAACACTTTTATAAAATTATCTTTTGCAAATGGTAGTCTCAATATTTTAGAATAAATATTTATACTAAAATTTATATTATTAGTTCTTAAAAATACTTATTTTATTTATTTTGGTCATAAATAAAAGAAGTTAAAGATTAAGAGGACTATTTTGTAAATAAAATAGTTCACCTCTATCTATAAAGGAAAAAATAGTGTTTCCTCTATAAATCTATATAATAATAGCAATCTGAATAAATGCAAAGAACAGTCGCATCTTTTCATCGTGATTTTTCACTAAAAAAAATTCAGCATTGGAGATGCCCTTACTTGTGAGCATGAAAATATTACTAGGCCATGGCCCACTTGGTGTTGTCTTTCTTTCTAATATTACCCAATGTAATAATGTTTTACCTAAATTGTTGTTCTTCTATACACTACTAGTATTTCATCCCGTATGCAATATAAATTTGTTTAATTGTTGCCCATTTGTATTTTACTTATGTTACATATAAATTTGTTTCGACCTCGATCTTTATCCGATATATATAGTGAGAATGGTTTAACTACATTACTAACTTATCTAAGCCTAATTCATGTGCGAATTATTTCACAAAAATTTTGTTGCTTTGCAGATCATTTATTGCTGAGTTTCATTCTTCTATTTATCACGGTAATTACAGTTTCTCTATTTCATTTTGACTGTGAAATTGATTGATGCTTTTGGGAGTAATTTTAGTTATGTAATTGACATTTTTCCAGTTCCTAAAGCTCATGGGATAATTATGTATTCACATTTATATGAGAGCCATAACGTCAACACACATTTGTAAAAATAAAGATGCAGCCAATATAGAAAAGAACTTCTTTTCTTATTAAGAATCACTTAAACAATCTTACAAGATATGTTTAATCAGATTTACACACAGTCAACACGACTTGCCACTGACCAATTCTTAATCTAACCAAAATCCCTAAGAACCCTAAAAGCTTTCTCGCTTAGTTCTCTAAAATTCTTCTTGAACGGCCAAACAACATGTTTGTCCAATAATACAATATATAGGAAACCTCCTATGACCTACTTTCCTATTAAAGGATAAGTTCAAATCTTCTTAATAGATATGATAATAACTTGCTCTTTAATCAAAGAGTCTCTAAAAACACAGCCACGTCACTCAATCTTCGTTACGGTTTCTAGGTGTGAACCTCTTTTCCAGAGTCCTACAGACCAACCTTGTAGCAACCAAAGTCTTCATGCTTTCATTCTCCCCCTTTTTATCTGAATGTGACAACTCAAGCTCCAGATGTGAATAGTACTCGAATCTTCCAAAACCATAAACCCCATCCATATTCAATTATAACATCACCAATATCATCATCTCATCATACTCCCCCTGCGTGAGTGCACATTCATATAAAAACAAGGATGAAGACATATATGCAGGGAGACAAAACAAGCTTCCTATCATGCCTTGAACCAAAAATAATCCTCAAGAGCTTTTATAATGTTCTTAGGTTCAACCTTTGAAACAAAACAATGTTGCAGCACTCCTTGAGAATTCAGCTCAACATGACGAATGGTTTGCTCAACAAATGCAACTGCAGCAGACTGATTCTTATGACCTTGCAACTGTTTAGGTGTAGCTAAGACTCCTGATGATTCATCATTCCAATCATTACTATTGGATCTGGTCGATTCAGTTGTGAGTTTTTCTTGTACAGGTGGTTCTGCAACATGCTTCTGTAGAACCTCAGGTTCAACTCCAGGGATTATCTTTGAGAGATTGCAGCATAGGTTGATTTCCTCAGACTCTTTGCAACATTGATCATACTTTTTCTCATCATTCTCGAAATTTTTATTGTACAAATTCTTTTTAGCTACCCAGACTCTAGAAAAATGAAACGGATCAATAAAACACTTTCTTGCCATCCAAAGCTCCTTGATCTTGTTCTTAAACTTGTAACAGAAAGATCTCACATGACCATTTTTACCACAATGAAAGCATTCATAAATCCTTCGTCCTCGCTTGGATTTAGTCCAACCTTTTCGTTCACAAGAAGATATATGTTGATGTCGTGTGTTCATGATTGGTGCTACAGGGGCTTCCTGTTGAACCACTTTTTCCAGAAAACATCCTAATCTTCATTATTTACATTGCTCTTAACGAAGCTTACTGATTTATCACGAGACAACAGCTCAACAGCCTCCTTTTTGTGATAACCCAGACCTTGATGCTGAGATCCTACAATTCCCATAGATAGTATCTCATCAAGCTTCTTGCCACCATTATTCAACATCCTAATCTTCTTGTGATTCTCATTCAGCTCTCTTTCTAGGCTTGTTGCTTTTTCTTTTTCTAAACCATACATCTCATGTAAGTTCTTCAATTTCCTCTCAAACAGCTCCTTTTCAGTAGGAGGAAGTTCATCACCGATAAAAAATTCAGGCTTCCTTTCTTCCAGCATGTTAACTTTGGCTTCTAGTTTAAGCTTTTCCTTGATAAGTAACAGCTTTTCATTACACAGCTGAACCCAATTGTCATACAAAACACAGTAGCTTTCTTTTGTAATTGATTCTTCCTCATCATCATTGGAACTTTCATCAGCTATATCATCACCTTTAGCACTGTATGCAAAAAGATTCAACATTCCTCCTTCTTCTTCATCCCCATCACTCTCTGATTCTGAATCACTAAAGCTAACATATGCCTTATTATTTCCTTTCACCATGTTTGGGCATTCAAATTTTAAATGTCCAATCCCTTTACATTCAAAGCACTTCATCTCCTTGCGCTTAACCATTGGACACTCAAGTTTATAATGACCAAAACCACCACATTCAAGACATTGAATCTCTTTTCTCCGATCAGTTTTTTCTTTCTAAGATATATTTTGCCTAGAACAAGACCTCTCTGTAGCACTTTGATTCCAGTGAGCTAACCCTCGTCCATGTCCTTTTTCAACACGTTTGAGGGCTTTTCCAAAGTTTCTTGCCATCAAGGACATGTTATCTTTTATCTCTTGCAACTGATCACTCCTATCATCTGCCTTGAAAGCAATTCCTTTATCATGAATTCTCAGTTCTTCAGCAACTTCCATCTCCTCTGATTTTAACATACCAATGAGATCCTCAAACTTCAAGTTGTCTGTGTTGCCTGATACCCTCATAACTGCTTTATGAGCTGCATACTTAGAACACTACAAGAAAACAGGGATTTTATGACTACAAATGACGACTATATTTGTAGTCACCATTTTTGGTGACTACGTAACGACTAAGAGCCAACAATTTTACGACTACAAATATTTGGTCGTATATTAGTCGTTTTTTTGCGACTATATATAGTAGTCAGTATTTTAGTCGTAATTTAGCGACTATTTAATGACTATATCGCATATCGGAACAAATAGTCGCTAAATAGTCACCAATTTAGCAACTAATATACGATTCATGGTAAAAGTCGCCAGTTTAGCGACTAATATGCGACTCATAGTAACAGTCGCTAAAAAGTCGCATATTAGTCACTATTTAAGAAAATTAAATTTTCAAAATTTAACTTCAAACTCTTAACTAAACTCTAAAACTTATATCTTAAACTCTAATCTTAAACTTTCAATTCTTAATTTTAGAAATTAACTCATAAACCGTAAAACCAAAACTTAACCATAATAATATATGTACATAAAACCAAGCTCTTAATACTTATAAGAAAGTCTAATTAATATAATACATCCAAAAAATGAGATCTAACATTGATAAAAAAGATTATAGTTTTCCAAAACTTTTTTTTTTATCAAAACTTTATCCTAAATCTTCAACCTATACCCCAAACCCTATACATTAAATCCTAAACCTTCTTTAAACTTTTATAATTCTTATATAGAAATTAAAGCATAAACCATTCAACCAAGATATAACCATTATATATGTATAAAAGCAATGTGCAAAACTATTTATTATTTACATATAATTCAATCTATCCAGAACTATTTACTTATAATTTATTTGATATAGTCATTTTAAAACCTAAAACAAATCATATTTTAAATTTAAATCAAATATAATATTCTTCTAAATCTAAAACCCAATTCCCAAATTCTGACGTATGAATTTAAAACTGCAAAATATATGAAATTATAAAGTTTTGATGCAATTAATTATTCTTTAAATAATGAAGCGTTTTCATTGGATGATATGTAAACACAAGGATTAACCCTATCAACCGTTGATTGATTTAATCCAACGGACCAAATATCTTCCTTCTTTTTCTCCCCTTCTCTCTGTCATTTCCTTCTCCTTGGCCGATGAGACTTTCTCTTCTTCTCGTCTCCTTTTTTTCTTTTTTTCTGTGTGGCGATTCTCTTTTGTCTCCTCCGCCAGTTGCTTCAATCAATTCCATCTTCATTTGTGTTGTTGTTTTCATCCTCTCAAGTTGTTAGATCGGGTACCAGAGCACTCTCTCGCGGATCTCAGATCTTAGATCTCAACCCCATCGTGTCATCGATACAAGGTAGATTTGCTTCCTTCTTCTTATTATTCTTCTCAATTTTGGATCTATAAATTGAAGTCATAGTCATAATTCTTCTCTACGGCGGTGGTGGTTCACTCTCCTCTAAAGCTCGTTGTCTCCCCATAATTATGGCGCTGCTTACCCTTCGCGGTAAGTTCAATCGTTCTTTCTTAGAGATTTTGGATTCAATTGAACCCAGTTTCTATGTGTATCTACAATCGAATTGGATTAGGGTTAGCCATTGATGATTATGTTGTCTCCTTGTATTTTTTTTTTCAGTGATGTTATCAAGGGAACAAAACTATCTAGGACGAGCTGAGTGTGTTCTAGGATTATATGAAAGAGGTTCAATGTTAGGGTGAAGAGTTCGATCTTAATCGACCTACTGATAGATTTGTGTGTATTTCTCAAGCTCTTGAGGATATTCGACAGGGCAAGGTTTGTGATATATAGTAGTGATGGTGTTAGCTTTTGATGTCTTTGAAGGAGAGTATCTTATTTTTTTTAGGCTTTGCAGATCGTAATTGTTATAGATGATGAGGACAGAAAAACGATTGAGATTTGATAATGGTGGCATCGTTGGTAACACCTGAAGCTATGGGCTTTTGTGGTTAAGCATAAGACTGGAATCGTGTGTGTGAGCATGAAAAGTGAAGCTGAGATTTCAAAAGTACAAATCAAGCTGAGATTCAAGATGCCGAGAAGGATGTGGTATGTTAAGGTCATTTCAATCGGCACAAAAGGCTTCAAAGATGGAATACAAGGCAATCGAGACTTGAGTGTGTGCTTCAAGCCATTAATTATGTATAGTTGTTCATCTACTCTTTTTATTTAAGAGTATGATGAATTCTTATTTTGAATTATGTTTATAATTTTATTTTGTAATACAGTTTTTTTCTTAAATCACGATTTTATAATAATAAATATATTATTTTATTTTTTAGTATCAATTTACTCCAAACAAATATTATTCATAATTTAAATATATTTAAAAGTCATTTCTAAAATATAAATATTGTTATTAAAATAATATATATATAATTTGTATAAATGATGTATAAATACGATGATAGTTGTTAAATAGTCGTCAATTAGTCACTAAATTTGACGACTACATTACGACTACTTGTAAACTAATTATGTTCATATTTTATTAATCGTAACATTGTCATTAAATAGTCGTAAATATTTACGACTATATTACGACTACGTTTACGACTACGTGTTTTAGTCGTAATTTAGTTGCTATTTACCGACTATTTTACGACTAAAATTTCTTACCGACTAACGATTTACGACAACACTGTTTAGTCGTAAAATAGTCGTTTTATCTGATTTAGCGACTATTTAACGACTATAAGTGCAGTCGTAAATTGCATGTTTTCTTGTAGTGGAAGGTAGACATCTAATTAATTTCTTAACCAGCTTGGTATTCTTATAAATCTTACCAAGATTCTTTGCTTCATTAGCAATAGCACTCAATTTTGCACTAAATTGTGAAATTGACTCTTCTGGATCCATCCTTAAGACTTCAAATTGAGATGCAAGTTGGTCTAATCTTGTTCTTTTGACACTTGAGTTTCCTTCATGAGTCTTCTGCAGAATGTCCCAAGCTTCTTTAGCTGATTCACAACCTTGAACAAGCTTAAAGTCATCATCATCAATAGCACCAAAGATGGCGTTAAGAGCCCTTGCATTATACTTAGAACGGTTTTTCTCATCGATTGTCCAACGTGCCTTTGGCTTGGTGATCCTAACTCCTGCTTCAGTTTTTTCATAAGGAGGTTCCCAACCTTCTTCAACAGCCGTCCATGCGTCTTCTCCTAGATTACGAATCAACTGAATCATACGCACCTTCCAACTCCCATAACCTTGTTCTTCCAAGATCACAGCCCTTTGAAGCATCATCAACTCATTACCCGACTGCATCATTATCTCAAGATCTCAACCTGTAGCGAGTATAGAGCTCTCGTCGGTTGACCGCTCTGATACCAATTGTAAAAACAAAGATGCAGCCAATATAGAAAAGAACTTCTTTTCTTATTAAGAATCACTTAAACAATCTTACAAGACATGTTTAATCAGATTTACACACAGTCAACACGACTTGCCACTGACCAATTCTTAATCTAACCAAAATCCCTAAGAACCCTAAAAGCTTTCTCGCTTAGTTCTCTAAAATTCTTCTTGAACGGCCAAACAACATGTTTGTCCAATAATACAATATATAGGAAACCTCCTATGACCTACTTTCCTATTAAAGGATAAGTTCAAATCTTCTTAATAGATATGATAATAACTTGCTCTTTAATCAAAGAGTCTCTAAAAACACAGCCACGTCACTCAATCTTCGTTACGGTTTCTAGGTGTGAACCTCTTTTCCAGAGTCCTACAGACCAACCTTGTAGCAACCAAAGTCTTCATGCTTTCAACATTTGCTTCGATCTACTATGGTAAAAAAAGTATCAGATTCATCATTGGGTGTGAAACCACTGATCTTTTTTTTTTTTTTTGTTCCATGTCTACATGATTTTGTGTTGTTTCTTCTTGTGTTTCTCATATTGTAGAGTCTTTGCCGTTTAAGAATGATAAAAGATTTGTTGCAACGCAAGTTAAGGCTCCACCTCAACTACAGAAAACGGTTTGTTAAGTTGCTCAACATCTATGATGTTTTAGTTCAGTTGTCTAAAAGATGTGAATGATGTAATTCACCAAACTGATGTAATTTTCTTGTTTTGTTTTCTTGCACCATAAATATTTTCTTGATTGTTGGGTGTGCTAGTATACTTAATGTCCCCTGATTTTGGATTTTTCTTCATCTGCTTGATTTGGTTAGAGTAGTTTTTGCACATTGAACAAGGTGAACATTAGGATAGTGTGGCAAATCTAAAAAGATTGTTTTACCTGTGTTATTGTTTTCCTGCAATGGAAGAATGCTTCCAAGTTAGAGCTCTCTGTTTTTTTTTTTTGGTATGTAAACTACTGTTGTGTGATGATTTTCTTTGTCATTTTAAGTTTTGAATTTGAGGAGCTGTTTGTTTGTTGTTCTCAATTCTGGCAAGGGGGTCCTTATGTTCATACATTGTTTTCTTGTTTGCAGGTATGTTAAAGATAGTACGGGTTGAGTTAGAATATGGCTGAGGAGCAGATAGTGTCTGCGTTTTACTTGGTTGATACTTTGTTACCGTGATGAAATAAAAATCACTAGCTGATGATGGAGGGGAACCACGATAACTCGTTTACTCGACAGGGAGACCATTGATCAAACGGTCAGGGAGAATCAAAGGAGCTGACATTGGGATGGCGGTTGGGATTGCGTTTTATTCTGTTTTTCTTCTCACTATTTTCTTGTTAATTTCCTATTTTTATAAAATTCTAAAAATACGAACACCATTTTAATTATCACCCTTGGAAGAGATAATTTTAATTAGTACTAGATTTTAACCTATTATTTTTATTATAAATTTTATTTTATGTTGTATCTATTTGTTAAATATTGGATGTTTTGTAAGTAGAAGAATAACTAAATTTTATGGTTGTTGTGCGGCTAAATATTTACATTATTTTTTTAACCCGCAATATACTTCATGACTATTTGTTTATTATATTTAGTATGTTTTGTTTAGTGTTTGAGATTCTATTTTGATTTTTAATTATTATAACAAAAAATTAGGGATCTAAATACATAATCAGTAATTTATACGCTATGATTAAGTCACAGTTTTCCTAATGATTTAATTATTTTACTTAATCTTAGTTAAATCAACTTGATTTTATGTCAAATATTCTAATATTAGTAGTGTTGATAAATAATTAAATGAAGAATTAACCCGTGTTAATACAAATTTAATAATATTTTATTAAGAACAATTCTTGGGTTCACTCCTAAGGTGAACCCATTTGTTCACTTTTCTTTATTTTATCCAATGATAATCTGATATGTCATAATACATTTAAGAACCTATTCATTCACCTTCTTATAAAATAAGAAAACAAAATCTGTAAAATTAAAAACTTAAACCGCTTATTTATATAATCAAACCGATATATAATTTCATTTTAATTGTAAAATCTAAACCCTAACCATCTCATTTGTAAATCCAAACCGACATATAATTTCATTCTAATTATAAAATCTAAACCCTAACCATCTCAATTGTAAACCCAAACCGACATATAATTTCGTTCCAATTATAAAATCTAAATCCTAACGATCTCATTTGTAAACACAAACCGACATATAGTTTCGTTTTAATTGTAAAATCTAAACGCTAACCACTTCATTTGTAAACCCAAACCGACATATAATTTTGTTTTAATTGTAAAATCTAAACCCCAACCACTTCATTTGTAAACCCAAACCGACATATAATTTTGTTTGAATTGTAAAATCTAAAGCTTAATCACCTTATTTATAAACCCAAACCGATACATCATTTCATTCTAATTGTAAAATCTAAACCAAGCCAATATTTAACTTTCCTTAAAAAAAATTATACAGAATTTGTTTCATTAATCTGTTTTGCTTTTTAATTTAATTTTGATTTATTTTTTTAAATAAAATAATGTATAGTAGATTCTGATTGGTTAAAAAGAAAGAAGTGAACAAGAAGGTTCATCATAGGAGTGAACCTAAATATTTTTCTTTTATTAATTCCAACATGTCATCTGTATAACCCATCTACTATATAACCACATTATATAGTATTTTATACTTTTATAATTTTACATATTCGTAATAGTTAAATTTTTTATTAAGTTTATATATGTGAATTATAATATTTAAATAAATGTTAATCGAAGTTTTTCTTACGTTAATAATCAAAGCACACCGGTTTTAAGAAACAAAATGATAATCAAATTGTTGTTTTCTTTGTTTGCGAAAGATTCAGATATAAAACATCTCAAAACACAACAGAATGTGTAGTTAAATATATGAGAGTTTTTATTTCCATATTGATTGCTGTTATTTTTTAGTTGGAATGAACTGTAAATTATTTAGAAAACAAAATCTGGAGTAATGTTAGTTTTGGAAATTTTTTAGGGGTTAATGTTGTAAATAACTTTTTAAATAAACAAAACTTAAAGGGCATAACATAAAGTATACTTCAAAAATGTTAATTTAGATTCTAAAAATTCTTATTTTTTAAAAATACACAATATATTACTAAACAAATATAAGAGTACATTAAAATTATATGTTCCCGGTGGACTTGTTCTAACTAAATTCGAAATCTCAACCACTAAACCTCAAAACGCAGCGTATTATGCATTTATTAATTGCTATCACGTTTTCGTGAGTTAAACGCAGCGTTTAGTGAGTCCATCGACATGAATTTTGGTAATCCCGCCCAAAAGTTTTGAAATTGAAACTCTATAATTTTTGTCGGCTTGTGGACTTGTGGTAGCTAGTATTCCTCCATTTATCGTTATGTGCTTTTTCTTTTTTTGTTTTTCTTCAGAATCAAAAGATTTTTTTTTTTTCTCTTTCTCCAAAACATTTGATTTCAAAAACCTTTACCCTAAGATTTTTTGCCGATGTCAGCTTCATTAAATCGCCGCCGGCTAAAAGATATAAACACCGGCGCCGGAGATAATACATCTTCCGGTAAAAAACCATCGAGGTCTGTAACTCCACTTCCGATCTCAAACAAGAATCCTAGTCCCGCACTTCAGAAATCACTGTCCAGCAAAAAAAATCCGAATCCGAAGCTTAGTCATCACCGGTCATTTGGATCGAATCAGAAGCCAGTGCTTATTCCTGTTCCGCGGATCGATAAGTCCGCCGTGAGAGGTGAGGGTCGGGTTACGCGATCCACGACGTCTTCTGGTTTGCGAGGTAGGAGCTCGAGCCCATCTGATTTGATTAGGGTTTTCTCTGATTTGAGAAAGAGAAATGAGTCTAGGGTCATTGGGGGAAAGGGTGAATCGGATCAGGAGGATAAGAAATCTGGGTTCAAACAGGGTGAGAGTGAGGATAAGGTTGGTGTTGTAATCTGTGATTCAACTAGGGTTTGTGAAGAGACTAGTGTTCCAGTGAAATCAATCAAATTTGAAGATTCTAGCTTGGCCAGAAACTCTATTTCTGATGCTTTGCTTGGTTCTGGAGAAAAATCTGCTGTTAAAGTTGAAAAGATTGTGAAAGGTACTACTACTAGTGTATGTTTAAGAAGGAAGTCTTTGGATCATGTTGGCAAGGCAATGGAGATGTCAAAAGAGATTAGAGGGAATGAAGGAAGTAGCAGCAATAGCTCTAGTAAATACCCGAGTAAGCTGCATGAGAAGCTTGCTTTTCTTGAAGGAAAGGTTAAGAAAATTGCATCAAATATCAAGAAGACTAAGGATATGCTGGATTTGAACAACCCGAGTTCATCTAAGGTTATTATCTCTGATATACATCAGAAGATCACAGGGATTGAAAAGTCTATGAGCCGTGTTATTGATGGTCCAGAGAAGAACAAAACTACTCAGCTGACGAAACCGAAAGCCTCGATTAAAGGATTAAATAAAGATGAGCTGGAAGACAGACTCTTTCCTCACCAGAGGTTGCTTAGGAACAGAACTCATTCCAAAACATCTTCACATGTTTCAACAGGCCATGATTCTGTTGAGCCCAACAAGGCAGTAAATGTTGAAGAAAACCCCTCAGCTCCTGTTGAGGAGAATGCGATAGCTCTTGAGTTCTTGGCCTCACTTGACAAGGAAAAAGTCACATCTATGAGTGACCAAAATGCACTAGAAAATCTGGAAGTGCAGGAAATGGATTCAGAGGAACCGTCGAAGGAAAATGATGCTTCAAAAGGCGGCAATCTGACTTCCAACTTAACTGAAATCCTCAGAGCAAAGGAAGCCCTTGAGGAAATTGATGATGAAGACAATATGGAGATGGAGCTGGAAGAGATAGATGATCGATGCATGCATCAACTCAATAACATTGGGTCCAAAACTTCTACAGGAGGATGGTTTGTATCAGAGGGCGAGGCAGTTATACTTGCTCATGATGATGGCTCATGTTCTTATTATGATGTCGCTAACTCTGAGGTACTACGCGTTTATGTTTTCAACAAATTATCTTCATTTATGGAACACCTGTCCTGCTTGACAAGTATGTAGTACCACCATTGATTCTAATATCTTGAACTATGCTTGTGTGGTAACATTGATTTTAATATCTCATATTCACCACAACATACACATTTCTTAAGTTTCTAGAAGATGTCTAGGATAGCTTTTTCTTGATTTAGATTGATGTGTTTTTCATCTTATACTTGCAGAAGTACTTAGTAACTAAAGCTTTATTTTGTGATATATATTGTATGCAGAGTTTATGGTTAATGATTGTAATTCTCTACAAATCTGAGTGGTTTTCTATGAAGTGACTGGAGTTTGTACACTGTATATGCATTGTTATCTTTGATTTTCACATTAACGACGGGAATTTTTTTTTTTCAGGTGAAAGCTTTGTACAGTCCTCCAGATGGTATCTCACCAAACACTTGGAGAGATTGCTGGGTAGTTCGTGCACCGGGGGCAGATGGCTGCTCAGGCAGATATGTCATAGCTGCTTCTGCTGGGAATACCTTAGAGTCTGGCTTTTGTTCATGGGATTTCTACACGAAAGACATTAAAGCATTTCACATCGAGGATGGATCTTCAAGAGTTTCAAGAACAGCTCTTGCTCCCCTATCCAATAACAGATCACATGGTAGGAACACTCCGGCTTGTGCAGTTGTACCAGAAACTCAACAATGGTGGTACAGACCATGTGGTCCTCTTATAGCCTCAACTGCTAGTTTCCAAAGCGTAGTTAAGGTTTTTGACATACGAGATGGGGACCAAATCATGAGATGGGGGCTGCAGAATCCTGTGTCAGGTTTAGATTATTCGAGTCCTTTACAATGGAGGAATCGAGGAAAACTTGTTATAGCAGAAACTGCAGCAATTTCTGTTTGGGATGTCAATTCCCTTCACCCTGAAGCACAGCACACCATTTCCTATTCAGGGCAAAAAATCTCAGCTATTCATATCAACAACACAGATGCTGAAGTTGGAGGTGGTGTTCGTCAAAGGTAAAAATAATTAGTTTACCATTTTAGATTTTTCCTATCTCCTTGCTTTGGCCTCATAAATTGATCATAATGTGGATACTTTAGTTTCTCATTCATTTACTTATTTGGCTGTCTTCACTTGAAATGCAGAGTAAGTTCCTTGGATGCTGAAGGCAACGATGGAGTTTTCTGCACTAGTGATTCAATCAACATTTTGGATTTTCGCAACCCATCTGGCATTGGTGCTAAAATCCCCAAAGTCGGTGTTAATGCTCAATGTGTATCATCTCGAGGAGATTCAGTATTTCTAGGATGCACCAATCAGAAATCAACTGTTAAGAAACACATGGCTTCTTCATCTCAAGTTCAGCAATTCTCCATAAGGAAACAGCGTCTCGTGAGCACATACAGTCTGCCAGACTCTAACTCTCACCCGCAACACTCTGCAATAACTCAAGTATGGGGAAATTCAAATTTTGTCATGGCTACTTCTGGTATGGGACTTTTCGTGTTTGATACTGCAAAAGAGGAGACATTGCAACAGCCTTTAACAAGTGACTATGGAAGCCTTCAAACTGTAAGAGAGAATATCGGACCAAACGATATGTATTGCCCTTCATTCGATTACTCAGGTTGTCGTGTGCTCCTCATCTCGAGAGATCGCCCGGCTTTATGGAGATACCTCTTATAGGTAAAAGCAATAAACTTTTGAATAAAGTGTTGAATACAACTTGTGTCAGATGTTTATAGTTGAATTTTGTTTTTCAGGTAATTTTTCAGATGAGTAAATCAAAGCTAAGATGGTGTGTTCCCACGATCAGTTGATTCTTCAAAACTGAGCCTATTTAGGCAAGTGTTAGCACAGCTGGTGCTGCTTTTCTTGTGTTGTGTTTTTACTTTTGATCTCTGTTACTAACTATGATGGTTTTCTGAATTTTCCTTTCATGGGGTTTGGTTTATTTGACTTCAGTCTGTACATACATCTGGTGTTTTTATCAATTTCAGAGGTTTCTTCCCTAATTTCTCTATATAAAAAATAGCTAAATCATCCCTATTTACGATATCAGTTTTTCAACTTGTGAACTCGTGTATAACAAAATGAACCATGATGAGATCTTTACCTGTAATGTTTAGGCACTGCAACTTCTTCAGACCATACCCATATTAATATTATAAGACTTTACATTCTATGCCTAGTGTCTAGTCATCACCAAACGAATATATTCCTAATTTATTTCTCTCTCCGTTCATTATTAGTCTTCTTCTTCAATCTTCTATTGAATCTTGTGGTGGTCATGTCCGATCTTGCGAAAGACGCATGGCGGAAGTATCTGATTCAGCTTCAAGCTTACCCTTTACGAACCAAGGTTTTACTATTCTAGATAATAACACTCAATTGATCTCAAATCTTCAGATGATCATGTTGTGTAATGAAACTTTCAGGCAATCACTGCTGGGGTTTTGGCTGGGTGCAGTGATGCTATAGCTCAGAAGATCTCTGGAGTTAAACAGATTCAGTTCCGGAGATTGTTTCTCCTTATGGTTCATTTTTGCTTTATCTTCGTTTTTTATGTATGTATGTTTGTTGTGTCTGATAAATGTGATTTTTGTGATGATCTCTTCTGTGTAGTTGTACGGGTTAGCTTATGGAGGACCATTTGGTCACTTCTTTCACAAATTGATGGATGCCATTTTCAAAGGGAAGAAGGGTAATTCAACTGTCGCCAAAAAGGTTTTGCCTTCCGAACCATAACAATCATCTTCTTGAATACTTTTTTTTGATTGGTTTTAGAAGAAGTCAAATACTTGTTCTCTCAATTTTGTTTGAATGGGATATGTATAACTTGTTTCAGTTATATTTGAATTTGCTTAGATCAGATTGGATATTTGAAGTTATACAGATACTAGTTCGAGATATTGTTGGAGCATGATCTCTCTTTCTGTTTCTGATGATCAATATTATATCTGTAAAGATCTCTTATAGTTTATGAATCTTGAGGAACCAATATTATGAACTAACCAAAACTGTGTTGAAGCAGGTTTTGTTGGAACAACTTACATCCTCTCCGTGGAACAATTTTTTTTTCATGGCTTACTATGGTTTAGTAGTTGAAGGTAAGGATCATTTGAAACTGATATTTTTTGGTTTTCTCTTTTAGTGATTTATGATTTAGAGTTAAGATCCTATGTCCTGCAATGTGTTCCAGGGAGGCCATGGAAGCTAGTCAAGCAAAAAGTTGGGAAAGATTTCCCTACAATCCAATTAACAGCATGGAAGGTATAAGAGTAAACATATAAACACACTTAATTTTAGAAGGCTTTTGACAAGAGTTCAATTTGGATAGTTCTGATTTCTGAAACTTTGTTGTATATGAACAGTTCTGGCCAGTTGTGGGATGGGTTAATTATCAGTATGTGCCTTTGCAATTTCGTGTCTTGTTCAGCAGCTTCGTTGCCTCTTGCTGGTAAAAGCTTTAACCTTTCTTTCTCATATCGATATTCAAAAGGTTTTTGGTAACATCTTCTTCTTCTCTTGATACATTTCAGGAGCATTTTTCTGAACCTTAAAGCCCGATCTCCGGCGATCAAGAACGCCTAGAGAACTCTATGTGGAAGAATCAAGAATGAATCTCAATTTTTCTTTAAATGTACAAAAACTCCAAGAATTGAATCTCAAGTTAAAACTTAGAGATGCAGTGATTGTTGAATTCATCAAGGTCACTGTC